>NC_065596.1:1535135-2135135 GCF_024542745.1 Macaca thibetana thibetana
AGAGGAAAGAGGAGAGGAGTAGAAAGAGAGGAGAGAAGAAGGAGTAAAAGAAAAGGAGGAGGAAGAGGAGGGGAGGAAAAAGGACTAGAGCAGAAAAGAGGAGGAGAGGGAAAGAAGGAGGTGGAAGAGAGGAGTAAAAGGAAAAGGAGGTGATGAGGGGGAGGAGAAGGAGAGAAAGAGGAGGAGCACAGAAGGACGAGGAGGAAAGAAGAAAGAAAAGGAGGAAGAAGAGAGTAGAAGGAGGAGGAGAAAAGGAGGAGAGGGAGGAGAAGAGGAGGTGGAAAAAGGAGGAGGAGGAAGAGGAGGAGAGAAGGAGATAAGGATATAAGGAGGAGAAAAGGAGAGAAGGAGGAAGAGAGGAGGAGAAAAAGGAGAGGAGGAGAGGAGGAAGAGAGGAGGAGAAAAAGGAGAGGAAGAGAGGAGGAGAAAAAGGAGAGGAGGATAGAAGGAGGAGGAAAGGAGGATGAGGAGAAAAGAAGGAGGAGAAAGAGGTGGGAGAGGAGAAGTAGGAAGAGGAGAGGAGGAGAAGGAGTAGGAGGAGGAGTAGGAGGAGAGGAGGAAGAGGAAAATGGGAGAAGAAGGAGGAGCAGCAGCAGAGGAGAAAAGACGAAGAGGAGGAGAAGAAATGCAAGGTGAAGAAGAGGATGGAGGAGAAAGAAGGAAAAGGAAAAGGAGGAAGAGGAGAGAAGGCGGAGGAGGAGGAGAGGAGGAGGAAGAAGAGAGGAGAAGGAGGAGGAACAGGAAATATTTTGAAATATTACTGAACTAAGTAACAATGGGATATTACTGTTTTTTTTTTTTTTCTTGGACTTGCCCACATATGACATTGTGACATATTGCTGGGCCGTAAACCTAGATGATGTGAGTTCTCTGCCAATCAACTATTTTATGTGACTCTCCTCTCTTAACTTCACTTTGTCCATAGGTTAGATTGTAATGTATCTTTGGGCCTGGATCATGCTAATAGAAGCAAGAGCACTTATTGCTGGGCCCAGCACACAGGAGATGTGACTCTTCTGCTTGGTTCTTGCCCAAATGGTCATTGTGACATATCTCTGGGCCAATCGCCTAAATGATAGGTCTCTCCTTATCTTTCTGGACCTGTCCACAGTAGGAAATGTGATGTATCTCTGGACCCAGCACCTATCTGATGCGACTCTCCTCTCATGCCAAGGCCTTAACTACTGTAGTGATTGTGCCATATAGCTGGGCCCAGCTCCTACGTTATCTGACTCCCATTTTCTGCCTGAGCCTTACAAAAAGATCACATTATAAAATATTTCCAGGCCTTTTACCTAGGTGATGTGACTTTTCTTCCTTGGTTGTCCTCTCAGGGGATATTGTGACATGTTGCTGGATGTAGCATGTAGGTGATGTGACTTCCTCTACTGCTTAGACTCTGATTAAATAGGAATTGTAATGTATCAGTGGGTCCAGCACCTATGTGATGGGACTCTTTTTCTCTGGCCTGGGCCCTACAAACATTTTGCTTTGTGACATATAGCTGGGGCTGCCACCCAGGTGATGAGCGTCTGCTACATAAGACCTGGCCACAAGAATATTATGAAATTTCTTTTCTTTCTTTCTTTCTTTCTTTCTTTCTTTCTTTCTTTCTTTCTTTCTTTCTTTCTCTCTCTCTCTTTCTTTCTTTCTCTTTTCTTTCTTTCTTTCTTCTCCCTCCCTCCCTCCCCCCCCTCCCTCCCTCCCTCCCTCCCTCTCTCTCTCTCTCTCTCTCTCTTTCTTTCTTTCTTTCTTTCTTTCTTTCTTTCTTTCTTTTTTCTTTCTTCTTTCTTTCTTTCTTTCTTTCTTTCTTTCTTTCTTTCCTTTCCTTTCCTTTCCTTTTCTTTTCTTTCTGTCTTTTCTTTGAGATGGAGTTTCCCTCTTGTGACCAGGCTAGAGTGCAATGGTGCAATCTCAGCTCATCACAACCTCCACCTCCCGAGTTCAAGTGATTCTCCTGTCTCAGCCTCCCAAGTAGCTGGGATTACAGGCATGTGCCACCACACGAGGCTAATTTTGTATTTTCAGTAGAGATGGGGTTTCTCCATGTTGGTCAGGCTGGTCTTGAACTCTCGACCTCTGGTGATCTGCTCACCTTAGCCTCCCAAACTGCTGGGATTACAGGACTGAACCACTGCACCTAACCATGAAATATTTTTTCATTCATCACTTAGGTAGTGATGTAACTATTCTTCAGTCTGTACCCTGCCATAACGGAATTGGGATGTATCAGTGGACTCAGCACCTAGATGATGTAACTCATCTCTTGACTGGACCTTGCATATTTTGCATATTGTTACATATCACTGTGTCTAACATTAGGGGATGAGAAGCTCCTTCCTGGGCCCTGCCCATAGGTGGCCTTGTGACATATTTTGGCATCCATCACCTATGAAACGTGACTGTCTTTACTTACATGCATTATGCACAAAGCAAAGATTGTAACATATCACTGGGATCGGCCACCAAGTGTGTGTCTCACCTCTCAGGGTGTTGCTCCCAGAGAATGTTGTAACATATCTCTAGGCCCAGCATCCGGGTTATGTCACTTGAACTTGTGGCCTGTGCCCATCTTTCTTATTTTTTTTCTTTTTCTTTCTTTTTTTTTTTTTTTGAGTCATACCACATCACCTAGGTAGTTGGCCAGGGATGCATTAAAATCTATTCCTATAAGATGGCCACAGGCAGACTGGGTGAAGTGGCTTATGCCAATAATCCCAGCACTTTGGGAGGCTAAGGCAAGTGTATCACCTGAGGTCAGGGGTTCAAAACCAGCCTGGCCAACATGGTGAAACTCGGCCTCTACTAAAAATACAAAATACAAAAACACAAAAAATACAAAATATAAATTTCACTGGTCCCTGCACCCAGATAATGTGTTTGTCCTTTCTGTGTCCTGTCCACATGGGCTATTGTAACATATTGCTGGGTCTAACACCCAGGTGATGTAAATCTACCTAGACCCTGAGTACAGGGAACATTTTGCCATATTTTGGGGCTCATGATCTATTTGACGTTACTCTCCACTTTTACAAGGCCTTTTTCCTAGGAGACATTGTAACATATCTGGGCCATGCACCTACATGATGTTACTCTTCACTCCTGCGTGGGCCCTGACCACAGAAGGGAGAGTGACTAATCCCTAGGCACAGTACACAGGTAATGTAATTTTTCTGTCTTGTCCCTGTCCACAGGGGACATGGTGAATGCCCTTGGCCCACTAAACAGGATGATATGACTTTTTTTTTTTTTTTTTTTTTGGTCTCTGAGATCTGTCAACAATGGGGATTGTGACAGATCACTTGTCGCAGCACCTACATAACTTTTTCCCCATGCCTGGGCATTGCCCACTGGGGTGATTGTGACATATAACTAGGTGAAGGGCCTAGGTTATATGACTTTTCTCTTCTATATGAGCCTCACCCACATAGGGCATTTTGACATATCTCTGAAGCTCTAATTTAGGAAGACTGCTCATGGGCTCTTTGTTTTTAAGGAAGTACTGGGCCATATTTTTTTGACCTAGCAATAAGGTGATGTTACTCTCTTCTAGTGCTTGGGTTCTGCCCAAGGAGAGATTGTGCACCTTGGTGATGTGACTCTCCTCTCCTTCTACAGGGTTCGGGTCGTAAACCCACATGAGCCCAGCTAATAGGGTAATTATGACACTTCATTTTGTTTATCACCGAGGTGATGTGGCTCTCTTTTTCCACTTGAACCCTGTTTAAAGTGGGGATTGTGACATATCACTGGACCCAGCATTTAGTGATATCACTTTTCTCTTTTCTTTTCATCTCTTTTCTTTCCCTTCCTTTCCCTTCCTTTCCCTCTCTTTCCCTCCCCTTCCCTCCCCTTCCCTCCCTTTCCCTCCCCTTCCCTCCCCTTCCCTTCCCACCTTTTTTTTTAAAATATAAGATAGACTCTCGCTGTGTCACCCAGGCTGGAGTGCAGTGGCATGATCTAGGCTTACTGCAACCTCCGCCTTTTGGGTTCAAGAGATTCTCCTGCCTCAGCCTCCCGAGTAGCTGAGATTACAGGTGTGTGTCAAAATACCTGGCGAATTTTTGTATTTTTAGTAGAGATGGGGTTTTGACATGTTGGTCAGGCTGGTCTCAAACTCCTGACCTCAAGTGATCTGCCCTCCTCAACCTCGCAAAGTGCTGGGATTACAGGTGTGAGCCACTGCACCAGGCCTTATCACTCTCCTCTTTCAAATCAGCCCCCTGTATTTTGGGTATTAAGACGTATTCCTGGGTCAAATCAAATGGGTGAAAGGCTCTTGCCTGGTCCCTGCCCACAAGAGGCCTTGTGACATATCTCTGCATCTATTACTTTGAGGTGTGACTCTCTTCTATCTGCATTATGCCCACATAGAAGATTGTGACATACCTCTGAGTTCAGCAACCAGGTGGTGTTTTTCTTGTACACAGGGTCTTCCCTGCAGAGAAAATTGTGACATATAGCTGAGCCCATTACCCAAGCAATGTGACTTTGCTTTCTGTGCCTTACATTCAGGAGAAAATTGTAACATAACCCTGACCAGGCAACCAAGTGTCTGTCTGGTCCTTGCCCTGGAAAAATAGTGACATAGTTCTGATCCAGCACCAGGTGATGTTACTATGTTACTCTTTCTACTCAGTTTGGTTGTGACATATACCTTAGCCATGCTCACAGCTGTGAAGATGACACTAATAACATGAACCAGCCAAAAGAAGAGAGAATGGCACTTGCAACTAAGCGTAGAGAAGTGGGTAGATTCCTGAGTCTTCTCTAGATAATAAACATTATAAAGGATTACCGTTCTTTCACACTTTGTACAAAGTTTTTGGATGGTACAGAGAGTGTCATTACAGGACCAAGCACACAGGTGAGACTGTGATTTTCATATGCACAACCTACCAAATGTTAGCATTGTCACCGTCACACATGGACAGAGTCCACTCTAGAGATCCTGAATTTTGCAGGTGAATGCAGTCTACAGTCAAAATTGTGACTGTCATATGTAATCATATGGCCACAGTTAACACGGTGACTCATTCCTAAATCCAGCTCATAGGCAGGTGAAGACTCTCGTCTCTGGACTTAGCCAGTTGGAGAGATGTTGACTGTAATACATGGGCTCAGGTACACAGGTATGATTATGAGTCCATACTAGGAAGAAAGTCTCAGAGCAAATTGTGACTATCGTGAATATTGTATAAAGACCTCAGGTGGTACAGAGTGTTTTATAACGAAGCTCAGCACACAGCTGACATTGTGACACTTATATGCACGTCCAGCTAACAGTAAAGACTATCATCTTTCCACATGAATACAGCTCACTGTTGAAGTTCTGTTTCTCACACCTGGAGGTAGCCAAAAGATGGAAAATTGACTCTTATACATGGATTTGGTCTATATGTGGGTTAATGACTCTGAGATCAAGATTCAACATACTGGTGAGGCTGTGACTCCACTAAGAGGACACAGTCTACAGCAAAGATTGAGGCTCTTACGCATATATTCAGTCCACCATTGAGATTGCGACTGATAGACTCAACATACAAAAGGTGTTGACCCTAATACCTAGAAGTGGGTCATGTGCAAGATTGTTCATTTTATTCCTACATTTTCCTGCAACTGTGATTGTGACATACACCTCCACCCAGCACCTGAGTAATTTGATTCTCCTGCCTGGTGCCCAGTCACAGGTTGAATCATGACACACCGCTGAACACAACACCTAGGTGTTATGATTGTACATTTTTCTGCCTTGGCACTGTCCACAGGGAGACATTGTGTCATATGGCTGGGCCCCACTCCCTGGTTATGTGTCTCTCCTGCCTGGGCCCTGCCATTATGGGCCACTGTGAAATATTACTATGTCCAACATCCAGGTGATGTAACTGTCTTTGATGAAACCTGCCTACAGGAAGCATTATGATCTGCCTCTGTACCAATTGATGAGGTAATGTGACTCTATTTTTCTACCAGGTCCCTGCACACATAAATGATTTTTTCCTATTACTGGGCCCAGCATCTAGCTGAAGTGACTCTTGTCTTCTAAACAGGTTCTGCTCACAATGTAGATTGTGACGTACTGCTGGGCTGAACAAGGTGATGTGAGCCTTCTGTCCAAACCCTGCTCACAGCAGGCATAGTGACATATCTGTGAACCCATCATCTTTGTGCTGTGACTCTCTTACTTGTGTTTCTTCTATAGGAGAGATCGTGACATATCTCTGGGGCCAGCACGTAGATGATGTGACTCTGCTTCCCTCCCATGACCATGCTCCCATAAAAGAGAGTGACTTATCCCTTGGATCAGCACACAGGCTATGGCAATCTTCTGACTAGTCCCTGTCCACAGGGGTTATTGTGACATGACTCTGGGACCACCACCTAGATGATATGATTCTACCCTTTTTCCTGGGGTCTGTCCACAGTGGGAATTGTGATGTATCACCTGGTCCAGCACTTACATAATGTGACTCTTCTCATGCTATGGCCCTGTCCACTGGGGTGATTGTGATATGTAGCTGGGTCCAGCTTTTAGGTTATGTAATCTATCTTTTCTTTCTGAGACCTACTCCCAGTGGGCATTGTGACATATCCCTGGGCTTCTCAACGAGATGTTGTGACTTTTTTTTTTTTTTTTTTTTTTTTTTTTTTTTTTTGCCAGGGCTCTTTTCTCAGAGGCTATTGTGGCATTTCTGGACCCAGAACCGAGGTAATGTGACTCTCATTTACTGCCTTGGCTCTGCCCAAGATGTGACTCATTTTTTTTTTTTTTTGCCTGGTCTCTGCACACATTGTGTATTGTGATGTATGGCTGGAACCAGCACCAACATAATATGAATCTTCTTCATGGACTGTTTTCAGAAGGGTATTATGAAATATCATTTTGCTTATCACTTAAGTGTTGTGACTCTCTTCTTATGAATGGAACCTGCCACAAATGGTAATTGTGACATATCACCTGACCCAGCACCTAGGTGATGTGATTCTCTTTTTTTGGGGGGAGTCTCACAAATTTGGGGTATTGTGATATATTGGTGGGGCCAACACCTAGGGGATAGAAAGCTCCTTTCTTGACCCTGCCCATGGGGGCTTTGTGACATATGTCTGCATCCATTACATAAACAGGTGACTCCTCTATTCTGCCTGCACCCTGCTTAGAGGGAAGATTGTGACATATTGCTAAGTGCAATGTGTCTTGTGCTGACTTCCTATCTTATTCTGTGACTGTGAATGCCTAACCTGGGGATGCAGCCCAGTAGGTCTCAGCCTCATTTCACCCCCACACTTTTCAAGATGCAATCACTCTGGTTTGAATGCCTCTGGCATAGAGATCCAGTATAACATTATGAAAAATTTTTATTTGAATTATAGTGGATAAGAAACGGAAAACCAAGATGGGCTATTCTGAAAAATTTAGCAATGGTTATATTTGTCTTTATAAGTTTTCTGTTAACCTCTATTTGTTACTTCTGAATATATACTTTGTTTTATTCTGTCAAGTTTAAACAGATACACTTGATAATAATGGGGTCCCCACTGTGAAAGAAAAATAAATCTCATGATGTCAAAATTACTAATATAATAGAAAAGTCAAGCTGAACTATGTCAGGCAAACCTGTCTCCTATTTTATTCTTAAATAAGATAGCTACAAACATTAAAAAGCTACATACCTACTTCACAATTTGCCCACAAGAAAATTCCTGTGGAATAGATGACAGAGAGAACTCAAAGTCATCCCTCTGAAGCTCACCTGAGACAAATGCATATCTGCTTACTTCCTCTGGCCTATTGTTAACTTAAGAGTGCAAATTCATGCTGGGCTTGGTGGCTCATATCTGTAATCCCAGCACTTTGGGAAGCTGAGGCAGGTGGATCACAAGATTAGGGGTTTGAGACCAGCCTGGCCAACATGGTGAAACCCTGTCTCTACTAAAAATACAAAAATTAGCAGGGCATGGTGGCAGGCACCTGTACTCCCAGCTATTCAGAGGCTGAGGCAAGAGAATCATTTGAACCCAGGTGATGGAGGTTGCAGTGAACTGAGATCGCACCATTACACTCCAGCCTGGGTGACAGGGCAAGACTCCATCTCAAAAAAAAAAAAAAAAAAAAAAGCAAATTTACTGAGCCAGGCTGAATCATGTATTCAGTGGAAGACTTATCAAGGGCTCAAATAATATTTTTCTTTCTTCTCTTACCTACTTATGACGTAGAAGCCCCAACCTCAAGTTTCCCCACCTTACCTGACCAAACCAATGTGCACCTTAAACATATTTACTGATGTCTCATGACTTTCTGAAAATGTATAAAAGAAAACTATACCCCAACCACCTTGGGCACGTGTCATTAGGACCTCCTGAGGCTGTGTCACAGGCTCCTACTTAACCTTGGCAAAATAAACTTTCCAAATTGATTGACATTTGTCTCAGACACCTTTTGGTTTACACAGCCAAGGCCCTGCTAACTGGTCACTAATGCACCCCAGACTGATCCACTACCACTGCATGGACTCTGGTTTCTTGATAACAATTGTTTCATTTGAATGGCCAATGGGCAGGTGTGTACCTGAGACTGTAGCACTGAGCTCCTGAGGGATGCGGAATGTTCCAAGCACCAACTTTCAGCCAGTCTATCTTGTGACCATTGAAAGTTAGTGTAGTGTGAAGGTGGGAATATACAGCTCCTGAATGTTCATAATGGCTGTTCATTCCAGGGTGGTTCAAGGGGGCCCTGCAGTGGCTCTGGGTTCTTCTGTGGCTTCTCTCTCAGTGGCTGATGTAGTTGTTTTGTTGGTCTTGTGATCCAAGGTGTGTGTGTGTAAGGGGAGCGGAGGGCAGGATGGGGAAAGGAGGTGACAGCCAGGTTCCTAAAGGACACCTCCTGGCATTATTCTTGTGGCTTGCCAAGTTTCATATTTGAATTTTTTCTTGTTAATAGTTCATGTGTCCTGAGCAAGGAGGAGGAAAAAAAAATAGCTCAAAGTAGTCTCAGCTCTGTGAGGTCTGCACAATTTATCAGGCTCAGAGAGATGAGGGTGTGGAACTTTATCCAGGGACAATTGTTTTTTGTTTGTTTGTGATGAAGTCTCATTCTGTCATCCAGGCTGTAGTGCAGTGGGATGATCTTGGCTCATTGCAACTTCTGCCTCCTGAGTTCAAGTGATTCTCCTGCATCAGGCTCCCAAGTAGCTGGGATTACAGGCACTTGCCATCACACCCAGATAATTTTTGTATTTATAGTACAGATGGGGTTTCACCATGTTGGCCAGGCTGGACTCAAACTGCTGACCTCAGGGGATCTGCCCACTTTGACCTCCCAAATTTCTAAGATAAGGGGCAATTGTTTATAGACATTTCATTTCTGACTAGCAGTCTCACTCATTATTTCTTTTTTCTGGAATTTGTAAAACAAAAGAATATGTATATAGCCAATGAATAGCTTATGTTTTTAAATATGAATTCTTGGTAAAAAACTTAGAAACTGCCTTCTCACTTTTTTAAATGACTCACTTTCAATGGCTGCTAATTGTAAGATATATTCAGGGCAACTAAAATCTGTCCTCCTGGTGCCCATCCTCAGCATCCGACCTTGATTAAATGTATTTCAGATTATATTTTAACCTTTTTCATTTTTTTTCTTTTTTCTTTTCTTTTGTTTGTTTGTCTGTTTGAGATGGAGTCTTGCTCTGTCACCCAGGCTAGAGTGAGGTGGTGTGATCTCGGCTCACTGCAAGCTCTGCCTCCCGGGTTCACGCCATTCTCCTGCCTCAGCCTCCCCAGTAGCTGGGACTACAGGTGCCCGCCACCACACCTGGCTGATTTTTTTGTATTTTTAGTAGAGACGGAGTTTCACCATGTTAGCCAGGATGGTCTCGATCTTCTGACCTTGAGATCCACCCGCCTCGGCCTCCCAAAGTGCTGGGATTACAGGCACGAGCCACTGCACCCGGCCCCTTTTTCGTTATTTTACATTGACTGAGAGCTGGCCTGGAACATTCTCCTGGGTATAAATACTCCAAATATAAGCTACCTGCTCAGTAGAGGAAACTAATCAACAGCAGGGCCCAGCATAGTTCAAAGACACATATAGTGAGAAGTTCATTGGGGCCTGGCTCCTAATTGCAAGGACAGTTGCACAAGTGTCTCTGAATGCTTAGAGAGCCTGGCCTTTCCTCACCCAATGCCCCTCACCAGCATTTTCAAGCACATCTTGGCCTTTTGTCATTCTGTTCTCTGGGGTGAAAACTCATCTTCAGGGCTGTCTACAACAAAAAAGAAACATCATGGTACTGAAACCTCAGGAACAGAGATTACAGATTGGGTTAAGAGTGTGCCCTTTCTTAAGGATGGTATGCATGGAAAAGCAGCAAACAATTTCCAAATGACACAAGAAAAAATGCCTCTAATGGGTACTTATTCTATAGTTCAACTCGACTTGTTCTGTAAGTGGTAGGGAAAATGGGATAAAATACCATATATTCATGCATTTTTGCTACTCATTCAGAATGAAACTGTGCAGCAAGTATGTGCACGTTTCATGAGAGACACAGAAGAAAAAAAGTTACACATACAAAATGATCCTTTACTGTAAGCCCTTCCGCCACTTGGTTCATTGGGCATGTTTGGGTGAAGCAGAACCTCTTTCTGTCAGCTCTGACAGTTCCGATGTGTTGGTCCTTTCTCCTCCTAGTCCACCCAAAAGTTCTATTGAGAACCCTTTGTCCCCTCCTCCTTACCTATCTAGTCCCACTCTACACCCACCACTCCCTGAAGAAGAGCCTAGAGAGTACTACTTGTAGTGGAGCTGCCTATTAACCTCCAAAAAGAAATCTTTGTCCATTTAGGCCAGGCACGGTGGCTCACACCTGTAATCCCATCACTTTGGGAGTCCGGGGCAGGTGGATCACTTGAGGTCAGGAGTTCGAGACCAGCCTGACCAACAAGCCTGACCAACCCGTGTCTACTAAAAATACACAAATTAGCCAGGTGTGGTGGTGTGCACCTCTAATCCCAGCTACTTGGGAGGCTGAAGCAGGAGAATTGCTTGAAACCGGGAGGTGGAGGCTGCAGCGAGCCAAGAAGGTATCATCACATTCCAGCTTGGATAACATAGTGAGACTCCATCCCCACCCCGCTTAAAAAAAAAAAAAAAAAAAAAAAAGAAAGAAAGAAAGAAATCTTTGTCCACTTAGACAGGTTGCAAATGGGGAAGAAGGCACAGTGAGAGGACATGTCCCCTTCTCTATGTCTAGTTTGGCTCTATAATAAGACAAATTTGATCATTTCTCAGAAGATCCAGCAAAATTCATAGATGAGTTCAAGAAGTTAACTCTGACATATAATTTAACTGGGCAGGATCTGTATGTTTTGTTGTCTGTGTTGTGTGGTGGAAGAGAAACAGTGCATTTGGGGTACAGCTAGGACCCATGGAGATGAGGTATAGCTCACAACCCAAACCATAATATATATCAGAAAGGAGGTATAGCAGTTCCAGATCAAGATCTAGAGTGGAACTATCAAAGGGGCAGTGAGGACTTGGGAGAAGAGATCATATGGTCACTTGTTTGTTACAGGAGATGAAAAACTGAATGAAAAAGTAAGTTTCTCAGTGCAAAGATGAGAATCCAGCTTTGTTTCAATAGCGTTTAATTGAGGCAATCAGGAAATATACTAACACTAATCCTGCCTCAAGGAAAGATAAACCCTTCTGGGAGTACATTTTATAACCCAGTCTGCCCTTGATATACATAGAAACTTGTAAAAGCAGCTATTGGTCGCAAAACTTCTACGAAACAGTTTTGGATATGACATTTTTAATTTTTAATAACAGGGACAAAGAAGAGGAAGGAGAAAGAGCAAAAAGAACCTCCCACAAGGTGCTGCTCTTGGTTGCAACCTTAAGCTAACCTCCCACATAGGGTTGCCTCCTGGGATTGACCTCAACAAGGGAAGCTGAAAGGTGGGAAGCCCAAAGCTGGGAACCCGAATCACAGTGCCTTGGGCATAAATCAGGGTGCACACTGTAAGAAAACTGGCCATTGGAAGAGGGTTTGTCCAGTTTTCTGAAGACAGCCATTGGCACCCGAAATAATGATGGGTGAAACAGCCAGGCAAGTGCCCAAGAGTGATGGGGCCTGAGACCTTTCACCACAGCTTCCATAAGACAACTAGCCATATAACAGAAGAAGCCTTGGTAACCTTTGCCATGGCAGGTAAGAATATTAACTTTTGCTGGGCATGGTGGCTCACGCCTGTAATCATGGCACTTTGGGAGGCTGAGGTGGGTAAATCACTTGAGGTCAGGGGTTTGAGACTAGCCTGGCCAACATGGTGAAACCCCGTCTCTACTAAAAATACAAAAAAAGAAAAATCTGGAAATTGCTTGAACTCAGGAGGCGGAGGTTGCAGTGAAATGAGATCATGCCACTGCACTCCAGCCTGGGCAACAGAGCGAGACTCCGTCTCAAAAAAAAAAAAAGGAATATTAATTTTCTTCCGATTGGTTACTCTGTTTTGACCCATTATAATGGGTCTCTGTCATCCCAAAACTGTATGGTCACGGGGGTAGATTGACAAGCCCATAGATGCCATTTTATCTAATCTCTAAGCTGTTTTTCAGAGACTTTGGTTTTCCTACAAAATTTTCTTATCATGCCTGGATGACTCAGGGCAGTCACAGCAACCTCTCCTTTGGTAGATGAAGCCAACAAACTGACTTTAGAACAACACCTGGAAGTTAAAACCCACACCGAGTACAAGAAGTCCTAGAAGCTAAAGGACACCAGTGGGTGACAGAGGGACGCTTATTGAAATCTCAGGCATTTTGCTAGACACTCCTGATAAACTGTTAACACGAGGTGCTAATCAGTGAAAAATAGTTAAACATTTGCATGACTCTACTCACTTGGGAAGAGATTCCCTGTTTCAATTAATGTCTTGGCTTTTTATAGAAAAAGGGTTACTTAAAACAGTAAACCACATAACTCAAGCTTGTGAACTATGTGCCTGGAATAACCCAAATGACCAATGTTTACCTCCTCTTTTAGTAAGGCTTGTTCAGCATAGAGGAATGTACCACGGTGAAGACTGGCAAATAGACTATACTCAGATGCCCCTATGGCAAAAATTTAAGTATTTATTAGTATTCATTGACACCTTCACCGTTTGAATCAAGGTTTTTCCTACCCGGTCTGAAAAGGCAATGGAGGTTCCTAAACTCCCACTAAAAGAATTAATTCCGCCGAGCACGGTGGCTCATGCCTGTAATTCCTGCACATTTTGAGGCTGAGGCAGGTGGATCACCTGAGGTCAGGAATTTGAGACCAGCCTGGCCAACATGATAAAACCCCCGTCTCTACTAAAAATATTAAAAAATTAGCTAGCCATGGTGACGGGCACCTCTAATCCCAGCTACCTGGGAGGCTGAGAAAGGAGAATTGTTTGAACCTGGGAGGTGGAGGTTGCAGTGAGCTAAGATTGGGTCACTGCACTCTACCCTGGGCAACAAAAGTGAAACTCCCTCTAAAAAATGAAATAAAATAAAATAAAATAAATAAAGAATTCCAGTTTGGGGCTATCTAAGAGCTTAGAGAGATAATGGCCTATCTTTCTCTTCTTTTTTTTTTCTTAGACAGAGTCTCACTCTGTCACCCAGGCTGGAGAACAGTGGTGTGATCTCGGCTCACTGCAACCTCTGCATCCCAGGTTCAAGCAATTCTTCTGCCTCAGCCTCCCAAGTAGCTGGGATCACAGGCACGTGCCACCATGCCTGGCTAATATTTGTATTTTTAGTAGAGATGGGGTTTCACCATGTTGGTCAGGCTTTTCTTGAACTCCTGACCTCATGATCCGCCTACCTCAGCCTCCCAAAGTGCTGGGATTACAGGCATGAACCACCGTGCCCAGCCCAATAATGGCCTATCTTTCACAGTGACAATTACACAAAATATATCTTCAGCCCTAGAAATTTAGTATCGCCTTCACTTAGCATGGAGGACACAGTCTTCAGAGAAAGTAAAAAGAGCTAATCAAATTCAAAACAGGACTCTTGCTAAGCCATGCCAAGAAACATCGAAGACCTGGCTGTCTTTGTTATCTGTAGCCTTATTACAAGTTCCAGTGGGCCTCTAAGGGAAATCTGCAGCTCAACTCTTTTGAAATATTGTATGGAAGGCCCTTGTTAGCTACATACCTTCTAATAAACACAGATAATTTCAAGCTGCAGAATCATGTGACAAGTGCAAAATGCATTCTTTGAATATAGAAATCAAAGATTCCCTTCCCCAACTAAAGAAGATAATCCTGTTACAACCCAGCTGGGAAATTCGGTCCCATTAAAAACTTGGAAAGAAGTATCCCCAGCAGATCAACTTTCCCCAAAGTGGAAGGGACCCTATCAAGTTCTCTTTAGTAACCCAACAGCAGTTTTAAATTCTGGGAATAAACGGCTGGGTCCACTTATTTCGAATTAAACCTGTCTCTTACGAAGTCCTACAGGCCAGCAGGACTCAAGAGGCTGATCTGTTTATTCCCATGAGCCAGTGACCTCCAACTCCTGTTCAGAAGATGAGACAGGGATGGGAAACATAAAGATATGGATTGACATTCTACTTTTGGGTATTAGTTGGAATCATGCAGAGAGTAACTTATTTACTGAGTGGACACAGACTTCATCCTCTCTACATAATCAAACTGTTGGTTATGTAGACATTTTATTTTATTTTACTATTATTATTTTTTTTGAGACGGAGTCTCGCTCTGTCGCCCAGGCTGGAGTGCAGTGGCCGGATCTCAGCTCACTGCAAGCTCCGCCTCCCGGGTTCACGCCATTCTCCTGCCTCAGCCTCCCGAGTAGCTGGGACTACAGGCGCCTGCCACCTCGCCCGGCTAAGTTTTTGTATTTTTAGTAGAGACGGGGTTTCACTGTGTTAGCCAGGATGGTCTCGATCTCCTGACCTCGTGATCCGCCCGTCTCGGCCTCCCAAAGTGCTGGGATTACAGGCTTGAGCCACCGTGCCCGGCCTTATGTAGACATTTTAACAGAGACCGAAAAGGGATCTTGTGCTTTGCTCACAACCGAATGTTATGTGTATGCTCCAGACTATTCACATAATATTACCCAGACTATACAAGTTTTAGACACTCTTACCATTTATGCATTATCATTCAATCCTTTATCAGCTTGGTTCCAACAACCGTCCACTTCTTGAAAAGCCTTCCTGTTTAGTTTACTTGGAATAATTTTACGAGTTTTGCTTTGCTGCTGTGAAACATATTGTGGTTGTACTCTTTGTGTAGTCCCAACTACTCTGGAGGCCGAGGCAGGAGAATCGCTTGATCCGGGGAGGCAAAGGTTGCAGAGAGCTGAGATGGCATATTACATGTAAGTTTTTAATTTCTCTTCAAAAATCAGTATGTCAGTATGTTCAATTCTTTGCCTTCTACTTTTAAAATTCACTAAATGAATTTTTTTTAAAGCTCACTAAATGCTTTCTTAAATTGGACACTTATTAGTCTTCCAGATTTCACCCTTTTTTGAAACTCAAAGTTATGAACGACCTTCACCATACCAACACTGTCTGACTTTCTCTACCCTGAATGCAAGAGACCCCAATAGTTAGGCAGGTATGTCATCGCCCCTATTCAGCCTGAAAAAGTTACAGAAGACTAATTTTTGTCTCTCTGCAACTCTTAGGATTTAGGGTCCTCTTGTAAAAGAAGGGGGAAAATATGTCAGAAGCGTTTGAACCAGAGTGACTTCATTTTGAGAGAGGGCCAGGAAAATGATGCTGTGACTTGCTGGGCTGCATTCTCAGCAAGTTAGGCATGCCTAGCCTCTAGATGTTTATGGTTAAGGGAATGAATTAATAATGTTTACTAAGCAGAACCAGACTTAGGAGTGTCCAGATATCCCAACGTCTGGAGAATAAAGGCATCCCTAATTTTGCTTTAAAGATAACATTGAGTTGGCCGGACATGGTGGGTCACACCTGTAATCCCAGCACTTTGGGAGCCAAGGCAGGTGGATCTCCTGAGGTCAGACGTTCGAAACCAGCGTAGCTAACGTGGCGAAACCTAGTCTCTACTAAAAATACAAAAATTAGCCGGATGTGGTGGTGTGCACCTGTAGTCCCAACTACTCTGGAGGCTGAGGCAGGAGAATCACTTGATCCTGGGAGACAAAGGTTGCAGTGAGCTGAGATCGTGTATTACATATAAATTTTTAATTTCTCTTCAAAAATCAATATGTCAGTATGTTCAATTCTTTGCCTTCTACTGTTTAAATTAACTTATTCGTAAAGCAACCTTTTTCCATCACCTGCTCCACCGTGCCTCATTCCAATTACCTGCTCCACACTAACTCATTCTGATTACCTGCTCTGCCCCCACCTGCTCCACCCTGACTCCCGCCAAACCACTCACCGCATCACTCTATTTAAATTAGCCAGTCTGAATTGGTTTACTGTGCGGCCTAATCCTAGCGAACAGGGGAAGGACACAGCAGCAAGGGCCACGTGCTTCAGGGATAAGAACCCCTTCCCCGCTCTTAAGTGTGCGCTCATTGTTGCTCCATCTATAACGGCACACAGGTCTATAAAATTAAATTGCCTTGCTAAGTAGAAAAAAAACAAATTTTATATTCAAGTGCTATTTATTTTGTGGCACTAAAAGTTTACTTACCACATTGCACCTTTGCATTCCAGCCTGGGCAACAAGAGAGAAACTCCGTCTCAAAAAAAAAAAAAAAAAAGTTCACATTTTGGATACATTGAAAAAGATAGCAAAGAAGAGATAGAGTTTTCCAGTGCTCTGGGATGGGCCTGCTTCAGCTCCGGGAGGAAGACGTGCCTGAAAAGGCTGCAGCTGAGGCTGTGAATCTTCTTCATCCAGCCCAACCTCTGATCACATCTGCTGTCACTCAGGGCCTGAGAAGGCGGGGTCTTAAACGTTATCCAATCAGGGACGCTGTCCTGGGAACTGTCCAATCAGGCACACAGCTGGAATGAACACGGCGGCTTCCGGGATTTGGCCGGGGCCTTTGCCTCTCACTGCAGCCGGAGGTCCAGGTCTAGTGCTCACTGCTCTGTGTCTTCTGCTTCTAGAGGCCCAGCCTCTGTGGCCTTGTGACCTGCAGTTATTGAAGATCCACAACTAGGAAGTCAGGACCCCCTGGAAGCCTAGAAATGGTGAGAGGGCCAGTCCGACATCCCGAGAGAGGGAGCGGGGGTGGTTGGAACCGGCGGGAAGCGGCTGTGGGGGGACTCACGCCTCCCTGCAGTCAGCTCCACTATGTTCGCCCGAGTTCTCCTTGTCCAGCTCGGCCTCAGTCCCCTTCAGCCATGAGATGGCGGCTGCGCTGGCAGCTGGGCCTCCGGGCGTCCTATCTCTTCCCTGTGTAGTGATTGTGCCCTGGCCTGGAGCCCTCTCTGGGCAGCTCTGCACCAGTAGCCCCGCATCTCTCCCAGATGGTGCAGAGACCAGGGGAGGAACCTCAGGGCAGAATCCTGACTCGGGGTGCGGGTTCATATGGGAAGCGTTTTTGTCCATAGGCTTCCCAGGCTTTCTTTTTTCCTGTTAAAAGTTTATGGTGTCACCGCGAAAATTTTAAATAATTCAGAGCACCTGGCTGTGGTTTGTAATTTGTAATCCATGGAAAGGGCTTGAAGGAAAGACTTATAAGGTTCGTGATAAAAAGCAAATTGAGTAATTGGCTAGGTACTGTGATGTACTTTTTGTTGTTGTTTTCTTTTGTTTTTCTTTTTTTTTTGGAGACAGTCTCCGTTGCCTACGCTGGAGTCCAGTGGTGTGATCTCGGCTCACTGCAACCTCTGCCTCCGTAGTAGCTGGGACTACAGGTGCCCGCCACCACACTTGGCCATTTTTAAAAAAAAAAACTTTTAGTAAAGACGGAGGGAGGGGTTTACCATGTTGGCCAGGCTGGTCCTGAACTCCTGACCTCAGGTGATCCACCCACCTCGGCCTTTCAAAGTGTTGGGATTACAGGCGTGAGCCCCGCGCCTGCCCTAGTTTCTTAATTTTTAAAATCAAGGTGGAAATATCCTGGTTATGTAATCAGAGCTTAATTGGCAGTTTATAGTTGGTTAAACCCGAAGCTTGTTTCCACCAATGTAGTAATTTACCAAAAAATGCTCTTGATTTAGACTTTTTTTTAGAAGTAGAAATCCGGGGACTAGAGCCACCTCAATCTAATTTCCTGCCACTTAATGATTTTCACACTCCACAGAGGACTGATTTTTCCCTGAAATTTTCACTAGTGTCCCAAGAAGGGCCTCAGGTCTACCCCTTATCCCCTTTTCCTCCAGTCTAACTCTGGCTTGCAGAAAAATACTAAATTTCCATTTTGGTCTGACATTCCCAAATGCCAATTTTCCCACCCTAATGCACTTTATCAACTATTTATCCTTTGGTATATATTTTGATACCTATTTTAAGTAATTCTTTTTATTTTTAATTTTTGAGATGGAGCCTTGCTCTGTTACCCAGGCTGGAGTACAGTGGCACAACCTCGGCTTACTGCAGGCTTTGTCTCCCAGGCTCAAACGATTCTCTTGTCTCCTCCCAAGTAGCTGGAATTACAGTTGCCCAGCACCACGCCTGGCTAATTTTTGTATTTTTAGTAGAGATGGGGTTTCACTATGTTGGCCAGGCTGGTCTCGAACTCCTGGCTTTAAGAAATCTGCCTGCCTCAGCCTCCCAAAGAGCTGGAATTACAGACATGAGCCACCACACCTGGCCTATTAATCATTTTTTGACAAAGCATTTGATGGCACATTTAAAAAGATTTTTTAAAAAAATATTTCCTGTGAGAAGAAAGCAAAGAATAATCTGACACTGTATGGTGAAATATCTCTCTGCATTTTTTTCTTCTATTTTCACTAGACACAGATATCAGAATGTTTTTGGGTCAGGTTTTCCTTTTGAAACTTTATAGGGCGATGTGTCTTCAGTCACTCTTCAGTATTTTATTTTTATTTTTTATTTTTTGTGAGACAGAGTCTTGCTCTATCACCCACAGGCTGGAGTGCAGTGGCCTGTGATCTCGGCTCATTGCAAGCTCCACCTCCAGGTTCAGGCCATTCTCCTGCCTCAGCCTCCCAAGTAGCTGGGACTACAGGTGCCTGCCACCACGTGTTGGGGTCCGCGTGTTTCCTAAACAAAGGAATGAACACACAAGACAACACAAGACAAGACAAACATGGCGGCTGCCTCGAATGGCGCACTCCGCTTTATTTTATATAGTTGTTTGTGGAATGTTGCCAAGTCACAAGACACATCGTTGTTTTTCTGACCTTTCCCTGACTTTCTGGATTTTCAAGATGTTTACATATAAACAGGCCCCCAACGCCCTGCTTCCCTGCTTCGTTTGCAAGAGCAGGACTTGTCGGGAACGCCCTGCTTCATTTGCGAGAGCAGGACTTATGGGGAACGCCCTGTTTGTGAGCACGTAGTCCTCTACATTTCCCCTTTCCTTATTTACAAGTTTGAATTTCTTTTAAAACCATCATTACATGTTGGGCTCGCTGGGATTTGGTGTTTGCCCTTTAGCACCGTCTCCAGCAGACTGTGAAAAATGACAAAGGCAAGAACAACAATCAATACATTACTAGAAACAGAGGTCAGCAAAGTTTTTACAGGACTCATAGGGTTCAAAGACGTCAAACTTTGTGCAATACCAGTCATCAAATCTGCACCAGTCAGCTACGGTAACTGATTGCAAAATGTTTCAGAAATGTTCTGTGTTAATTCTTGTATTTCTAGGGAAAGATTATTATGACTAATTAAAAGTCTCTTTATCTCAGTCCAATTATGTACAGTGCTGTCAAAAGGAACAGGAGTAATACAAAATTGGGTAGTGTTCCAATCACATTTCAACAAAGCTCGGGTATTCAACACTGTTAGCTGATCTCCCAACCAAGAAACCACTTGTTTTAGATTATCTACTCGTTCAGTCAAATGAGCATCTATGTCTTGTTGCTGCTGCCACAACAAATGTGATTGTTCATGCCATTGTTGCACAAATTCTGCATTTTGTATATTCTGGTGTAGAGCTAATCCAGCAACAGCGGCAGTGGAAGCAATTGCTACAAGTCCTATCACCGCGGTCACGACGATTTCAACCATTCTCCGACTGCGGTGGACAAGATCTTGCATAACCTTATAAATTTGAGTAACCCCAGCAGATTCACTCCGACCGGGTTTTCCACATTGATAGCATATACCTTGTTTAGAATTGCCTTTTAAAGCCTTAGAAAGTGCCCCAGCAAACAATTGAGCATTGTAAATAGCTCCTCCAACACCTGCACAAGCCCGAATGTATTCATCTAAATCAGCCCCACTAGCTTTTAGAGGACGCAGCAATTTTTGGCACTCAGGATTAGCACTCTCAAAAGTCAGAGTATTCAAAAGAATTTTAGCAGTAGGGCTTGAACCTACAGTCTTTAATACAGTATTTTGAAGATGGGCTACAAAATCTGGATATGGCTCTGTGGCTCTTTGTAGGATCTTTACAAAAGATAAAGAAGTTTTATCCACTATTTTAATCTTAGTCCACGCTTTTAAAAACAAGGCTTTAATCTGAGTGAGAGTAATATCATCTAGGCCTGCCTGAGCATTAAGAGTGGCGTATTGTCCTGAACCCGTAAGCTGCTCTTCAGTAGGTCTTGGGGGATTTCACGTAGCATTTTTTCTAGCTTGTACTCTTGCTTTCTCTCACCACCAACTTTTTAATTGAAGCCATTGCGAACGATTAAGGACAGTCTGTCCCAATGTTTTCCAGTCAATAGGAATCATCATATGTTTTGAAGGAATCGAGAAGGCCAAGGACAAATGATGATTGAGGTCCATAATTAGAAATTGCAGCTTTCATTTCTTTCAAAAATTTAAATTGTAGGGCTGTAAAAGTCACATTCTGGCCACCGTTTGGGAACCGAGCATTGGGGCCGAAAGCAGCCCATGTTATTGGGAATAAATCTAATTCCTCGAAATCACCCTTTTCCTTCTATTTCTTTTTTTCTCCTACAGGAGGAAGAGGCACAGAGAAAACCTGACCTGACATAGACAAAGAGGTTGGAGGTGGAGGCAAAGGGAAATCCTTTTAGCGGAGAGATAGGAGAAACAGGAGCAGTGGTATTTTGCAATTTTAACAACTGTTGTAACATCTCTAAAATGTGCTGCAAATCAGAATTTCCTTCAGATGAAGGAGGCATTAGCTCTTTTTCCAATTCCTTGTCTTCAATAACCGGGGCATAAACATGTTTCTCTCTAAGATCATTCCTCTCTAAAGCTTCAGATGCCTCACCTCCTGTGGCAGCATCGCCATGCTCCGAGTCAGTTTCAAGTAACTCTAATGCCTGAGTAATGGAATTACACAAAGCCCACAAAGTCAGAGGCATCGTTTGCCCCCGCTGATGAGCTCGACGCAGGACTTTAACCACTTGTAACCATTCCTTTCGATTTAATTGCACTTTGGTTTGATATTGAAACCAGTAACAATGTTGTTCAACATGGGCAAACAATCACTTCAAAGTCTTATGTTCCTTAACTAACTTCTACTCCTATAGACATCAACAGTCCCTGGAGTAACCGCAAATATTTAGAGGCCAGAGAGGTGGAATTCCCCATAATTTTCCCGTGGGTCCCCCTTTCTTTATTTACCTGCCTGGGGTGTTCCCCCTCCGGTTCCTTGCTCTCGTGGAGCCACGGGACCCTGCTCGCTGCGCCAGATGTTGGGGTCTGCGTGTTTCCTAAACAAAGGAATGAACACACAAGACAACACAAGACAAACATGGCGGCTGCCTCGAATGGCGCACTCCGCTTTATTTTTTATACAGTCGTTTGTGGAATGTTGCCAAGTCACAAGACACATCGTTGTTTTTCTGACCTTTCCCTGACTTTCTGGATTTTCAAGATGTTTTCGTATAAACAGGCCCCCAACGCCCTGCTTTGTTTGCAAGAGCAGGACATATTGGGAACGCCCTGCTTTGTTTGCAAGAGCAGGACTTGTCGGGAATGCCCTGCTTCGTTTGCGAGAGCAGGACTTATGGGGAACACTCTGTTTGTGAGCACGTAGTCCTCTACAACCACGCCTGGCTATTTTTTTTTTTTTTTTTTTTGTATTAGAGATGGGGTTTCACTGTGTTAGCCATGATGGTCTTGATCTCCTGACCTTGTGATCCGCCCGCCTTGGCCTCCCAAAGTGCTGGAATTACAGGCGTGAGCCACCGCGTCCGGCCCACCCTTCAGTTTTTCTTGGACCTGGGTTTCAGTACTGTATGGGGATAAACATGGCTATGTCTGCTAGAGTGTCTTGTGAATATCAGCTACTGGGTCGTTTTCCCTCATAGGACAACCTGAGGTATTTAGTGTAGCTTCTCAAGTGTGCAGGTGGATGCCCTGAGGCTAAGAGGCATTTCCTGCTGCCTTTTTTTTTTTTTTTTTTTAAGTTAACCCCTTGAGACATTAATATTGTCTTCACCCAACTTAACTTTCATTTCTTGGAGACACATTGCTGGTCAGCCAATCAGATACTAGTATTGAGGAGAAAAATAATTTCTGCATTCTGGATTCCTCTAGGGGACAGAAAAATAGTGCAAGAAAAATAGTAAAAAATCTCCAGGAAAAAAAAAAAAAACTACCAAACCCCAAAAATCTGACTCCATTGAGATGGTGTAAGAACTTGCAGAGTAAAATGTGCCCAAGGCACTCACTGGGGCATAGTTCAGAGTCTCCTGAGAGGGGTTATTGAGTACTTAAGTGAGCAGGATGGGGTGGGACACTCAAGTAATTGAATGGCCTGACTTGACACTTGAGTAAGACATATCTGTATCTTGAAAAGATTTGTTCACTTATTTTGACCTGAGGTTTATTATTATTATTATTTTAAAGACAGACTTTCCCTCTCTCACCCAGGCTGGGGTGAAGTGGTGCCATCTTAGTTCACTGCAACCTCCAAATCCCAATTTCAAGTGATTCTCTTGCTTGAGCCTCCCAAGTAGCTAGGACTACAAGTGTGCACCACCACTCCCAGCTAGTTTTTGTATTTTTAGTAGAGATGGAGTTTCACCACGTTAGCCAGGATAGTCTCAAGCTTCTGACCTCAAGTGACACATACCTGGGCCTTCCAAAGTGCTGAGATTACAGGCCTGAGCCAATGTGCTCAGCTGTCCTCAGTTTTTTAACTATATATTGCATTTTATTAATAGAGCTTGAAAGGTAACAAAATATAAGGGCATAAAAGAGGTGAGTTTCAAAAACATTAATATCTAATAATATATTTTATTTGTTGAAAATTTTCACTTCCTTTTTTTTCCTCGGAGTGGGTTTGGAAATATTCTCAGGTGTGTTTTTTTTATGGCTGAGTGATTTCAAACAGAATTCCATCTGGCTTTTAGAATGGTAGCTACCAAGAAAAAAAATAAAGAAAAATCCCTCTTCAATTTCAGCTGTAGACAGTGAATACATTCCCACAAAAAAATATGGTAGATAATTGGTGAGTTACATAGATTCCTGAAAACTTCAGTTCCCTTTTGCAGCAGTGTAAATTTTTGACAGTGAATATCTTTGTTCTATATCCTGTTTTATTGTGTGTGTGTGTTTAAGATAGAGTCTCACAGCAACGCCCAGGCTGGAGTACAATGGTGCAGTCTTAGCTCACTGCAACCTCCACTTCCCAAGTTCAAGAGATTCTCCTGCCTCAGCCTCCTGAGTAACTGAGACTACAGGCACGTGCCATCACACTCAGCTAATTTTTGTATTTTTAGTATGGATGGGGTTTCACCGTGTTGGCCAGGCTGGGCTCAAACTCCTGACCTCAAGTGATCCGCCTACCTCAGCCTCCCTAAGTGCTGAGATTACAGGTGTGAGCCACCTGGCCTGGCCTGGCCCTATATCCTGTTACTTTGATTTTTGAGATTAAGGCTAAATTTTATGTGATGAAATTTGGTGCCTCCCAGGAGTGTTCCCATGTGACTAATTTTTTTGTTTGTTTATTTGAGACACAGTTTTGCTCTTGTTGCCCAGGGTGGAGTGCAATGGTGCAATCTTAGCTCACTGCAACCTACACCTCCTAGGTTCAAGCGATTCTCCTGCCTCAGTCTTCTGAGTAGTTGAAATTACAGGAGCCTGGCTAATTTTTGTATTTTTAGTAGAGATGGGGTTTGACCACGTTGGCCAGACTGGTCTCAAACTCCTGACCTCAGGTGATCCACCCACCTCGGCCTCCCAAAGTCCTGAAATTACAGGCATAAGCCATTGTGCCTTGATTACTATGTGATTTTTAATATAAATAATAAAATTATACATTTATTGTCTGAAAAAAATAAATACTTTTGCTTTTCTTACTGAGGCAAAATATAAGTACCTTAAAATGTTCTTCCCTTACTTGAACACTGTGAGTAATTTTGCTGAATTTTTCTAACAGTTTTAATTTCAAAAACCAAGAAATTCTGACTGTAGTAACTCTGAAATGGAAATTAAAGCTTAAGGTGCAGGAGTGTGTCCCTCTTAGTTCTGGTTGCCATGAGAGTACACACGAACAAGGAAAGTAGGGGGGGGGGTTACTACCTCTAATGCAGCTTGTCCTTCTTACTGTGTCCTGCCTTGGTTGGATGGAGTTGGATGGCACAATCTAAGCTAAACCTGGTTAGCTAACTTGAAAAGTACAGGAATGCGGTTATACTGGTGGGAAGGCAGGAAGATCAGTTTCATGGGAAGTAGCTGTTGCCATAGGAGAGGTAATTCACAGAGTGGGTAGCAGATGTGGAATGTGGGCTCCATAGATAAGAACTGGCTAGAAGGTTGTTTACCAGGGCAGGGGAAACACGGAGAGTAAGGAAGTCTGGCCTTGAAAGCAAGGGGAAAAAGGCAAAGAAACTTAAGCAAGCTAAACTTTTGAAGAAGAATTTCTTACTGTATTCAACATCTATGCATTACACGATTAAGAAAATGCTAGTTTAAACAGGATGGTATTTATTACCCAGAAAGTTCTGAAAAAACTATCAGGAGATACCTGCTTATTAGGGTACTAAAGAAAAACTACTTAAAATCATTATTAAAAATTGTAGAACATGGAAGATAGCTGTATCTTGAACTTTCCACAAAAATGATGTTTTCTTACGGTTAAATTCAGACTGTAACTGACTTTAGTGGGGGCAATATTTCAGTAGTGATGCTGTGTCCTTCTGGGTGCATCTGCACACTATAAAAACTTGTCCTGGTGCAGTTGATGTTAATAACTCAATAAGCTCTCACAGATTTTTTCTCTATAGATTTTTCTCTTCATCAGTAGGTATCTTTATGCAGCTGATGTGCATAAACCATCACATTTGATTGGCAGCTACCCTTTTTTTTAAGTTTTTTTTTGCATTTATCTTTCTTTGGTAAAAGAAAGCTCTCATCGTTTATAGGCTAGAAAAACAAAACAAAACAAAAACAAACACAGGGTCTTCCACTTACTGGATGTTTGACAAAATAGTCTTTTGGGGCCAAAACATTGGCATTACTGGTGAGCTTCGTAGAGATTCAGTAACCCAGACTTTATTTCAGATCTCCTGAAAAGACAATCTGCATTAACAAGATGTCCAGTTTATTGTACACATTAAAATTTGAGTGGTACCTTCTAACTCAACATATCTGTTTTGTCTGAAAAATAAAAACAACTATGTCTTTTTCATCTGAAAAATATACACAGCTCATTCTGTATTATGTAAATATAGCACTCAAAAATGTACATGTTTGTGTTTATGCCCTCAATTTTACACTTTATCATTCAGACAAGTATCATATGTACACTGATATTATGGATATTATGCCACTCTCTTCTCTCAGAATTAGAGAATACATTAGAAAACATTTGTGTGTTGACAATTATTTTATGGAATAATTTCAGTCACTCTTATAAGTCAGAACAAGTTCTATTCACTTTCTGATTTTACCTTGAGTCAAAAAAAAAATTCTGCCCATAGCCACTTTTTAAATAGGTGTGTTTGTGTATGTCTTCCAGGGACTGTTGACATTTAGGGATGTGGCCATAGAATTCTCTCTGGAGGAGTGGCAGTGCCTGGACACTGCGCAGAAAAATTTATATAGGAATGTGATGTTAGAAAACTACAGAAACCTGGCTTTCCTAGGTAAGGATAACTGTATGTCTGTATGTATTGAGATGGAGTCTTGCTCTGTCACCAGGCTGGAGTGCCGTGACATGATCTCGGATCACTACAACCTTTCCTCCCAGGTTCCAGCAATTCTCCTGCCTCAGCCTCCTGAGTAGCTGGGACTACAGGCAAACACCACCATGCCCAGCTAATTTTTGTACTTTTAGTAGAGACGGGGTTTCAACATGTTGGCCAGGATGGTCTGGACCTTGTGATCTGCCTGACTCAGCTACCCAAAGTATTGGGATTGCAGGCATAAGCCTCCACACCTGGCCATGCAAGATCCGCCTCCCAGGTTCAACCAATTCTCCTGCCTCAGCCTCCTGAGTAGCTGGGATTACAGGCATGTGCCACCACACCTGGCTAATTTTGTATTACTTTTTTTTTTTTTTTTTAGTAGACACAGGGTTTCCTTTTATTACCTCAAAATTTGGGAAGTCCTCACCCTTTTTTTAATCTTCGACTAACCTCTGTATTATTTTTTTCCATATTCTTTTTGTAAGATTTCTTTCGTGAATATATTGATCTAATTGTATCTAGTCAGTTTTACATTCCATGTTTTAATTTTGTTTTGCAATTTTACTTTTTTTGTTACATATTTGAGGGTATGCCACCACACATCTGTTAATTTTGATTTTTTAGTATATATTATAATTGTGCGTGCCAATATTTAACTTTGTACAATTTACAACATTGTGGAGCAAAATCATATATGAATTAGCTATGTCTTTTTCCAATAGAATTATCTCTGTTTGTTTGCCTGTATAAATGTTATCCTTGAATTTTTTCGTAACTTGTATATTTGTTGTTTAGGATTGTTTTGAATGGTTTTCTAATCCTGTGTAGATGAGAAGTCAAAATTCTTGTAATTTCAACATCCTATTTGTGAATCTTTATGAATTTTGTGTGGGAGAAACACTTGGATTTGAATATAATTTAAAACTATCATAACTCTGTATCTCTTTTAGGTATTATTATTTTTACTTGTCAAAAAACATAACAAAATTTACCAGAAAATATTTTTAAATATTCAGTTTAGTCATGTTAATTATCTTGACCATGTCATGTAACATATTGCTAAAATGTTTTTATCTTGCAAAGCTAAATCTTAAAACATATTAAACCACTACCAAGTTTTCCTTTTTTTTTTTTTTTTTTGGAGATGGAGTCTTGCTCTGTCACCCTAACTGCTGTGCAGTGGTGTGATCTCAGCTCACTGCAACCTCCACCTCCCAGGTTCAAGCAATTTTAGTGCCTCAGGGTCCTGAGTAGCTGGGACTACAGGTGCCCACCACCATGCTTTTCTAAAGTTTGCATTTTTAGTAGACGTGGGGTTTCGCCATGTTGGACAGGCTGGTTTCAAACTCCTGACTTTAGGTGATTCACCCACCTCAGCCTCCCAAAGTGCTGGGATTACAGGTGTGATCTACCATGCCTGGCCCCAGTTTTTTCTGTTTTATGGCACTTTGCAAATACCACTCTCTTCTTTGTTTCTAAGAGTGTAACTTCTTCATATATCTCATACAATCTCTGTCTTCTTGTGGCTGGCTCATTTCATTTAGCATAATGCCATCAAGATTTATATTTACGGTTGGTAGAATATTTCCTGCTTTTTGAATACTGAGTGATAGTCCAGAATTTTTTTTTTGGATGGAGTTTCACCTTTGTTGTCCAGGTTGGAGTGCAATGGTGCAATCTTGGCTCACCGCAACCTCTGCCTCCCAGGTTCAAGCGATTCTCCTGCGTCAGTCCCCCAAATACCTGGGATTACTGGCATGTGGCTCCAGGCCCAGCTAATTTTGTATTTTTAGTAGAGATGGCATTTTGCCATGTTGGTCAAGCTGGTCTTGAACTCCCAACCTCAGGTCATCTGCTAGCCTCAGCTTTTCAAAGTGCTGGGATTACAGGCTTGAGTCACTGCGTCTGGCCTCAGAATTTTTATATTTCAAATTATGTCTACTAAATGACTTGGTGAAAGAAATTTGCATTGCTTTCACCTATTGTCTTAGAGTAACAATGCTGCAATAATTATGGGTATGTAAACGACTCCTTATATGACCATATATGTGAAAGTTTATGTATGTGCTGCATTCTATTTTATTAGTCCATTTTTTTACCTTTATACTCATACCAAATTGTTTTAATTTTGTAGCTTTGTAATGTGTTTTGAATTAAGAACTTTAATGCCTCCAGCATTGTTTCTTTTTTCTTTTCTTTTTTTTTTTTTTTTTTTTAAGATTATTGTGTACTTCATTGTCTCTTGGGATTCTATATACTTTTGGGGTTGCTGTTTCTTCAAGAATGCAATGAGTAATTTGGAAAACATGGCATTAAATATGTAGATTGCACTGAGAAGGATGGACCTTTTCACAATTTAACTATTTCAACCTTTGTATAAGAGCACATTCAAGAGCGTTAATTTCTATATATTTGTAAATTTTTCAGTTTTTTTCTCATATGGTTGTATGCTCTCATTCCATTTTGGTCATAGAAAGTAGTTCATAGAAGTTTACTTTTAACAATTTTGGTATGACTTCCTTTTTGGCTAAAGATGTGGTTTATCAGGGGAAATGTTGTATGAGCTATTGAGAAGGGTGTGTATTCTGATGTTGAGGAGTGTTCTCCATAACTGTTTGGAATAATTGTTTTATACTGCCTTTACGTAGTCTGTTCCCTTATTTACATAATTTTCTTGTTTTATTTTTATTGCAGAAAGTGTGGTATTTCTATAATTATATTGCTTTCTGTGTGTTTCTTCCACTCTGTCAATATTTGCTTCATATATTTGGAACCCTAATGTGAGACACACACACACACAAATTTGTCATAGGTTCCCAGTGAATGAATCTATTATTTTTTGATGTCCCTCTTTGTTTCTTTGGAGTTTCAATTTCAAGTATATTTTATAAAATATTATACTTTTTGACTGAAGATGTAGCTTGTGTATGATTATTTTGACTGTATCTGCCCTCATTTGATTAATGTTGCATGGAATGTCTACTTTCATACTGCCGCTTCCAGTCTTTTTTAATCATTAGATTTCTTTTTTTTTCTTTTTTCTTGAGATAGAGTTTTGCTCTTTCACCCAGGTAGAAGTGCAGTGGCACAATCTCGGCTTACTGCAACCTTCCAGTTTCTAGTGATTCTCCTGCCCTAGCCTTTTGAGTAGCTAAGATAACAGGTACCTGCCACCACGCCCAACTAATTTTTGTATTTTTAATAGAGATGGAATTTCAGCAGGTTGGCCAGGCTGGTCTCAAACCCCTGACCTCATGATCCATCTTCCTCGGCCTCCCAAAGTGCTAGGATTACAGACAAGAGCCCCCATGCCTGGCCCTAATCATTAGATTTCAACTGACTCCTGTAGAAAGGCAAGATGTATCTTGGTTTTTAAAATGCTTAATAAAACTATTTGTTGAATGTATGTCTGAATTTAAAAGCTAACTTTATATATATATGTATTTATATATAATTTTCTGAAAGAGAAAGACTTACTATTATTTTGTTAAGTATTTCATTTGATTCTTGCATGTGTGTCTCTTATTTATTCTCTTTCCATTTTTGTCTTTTTGATGTTTGTATTTATATGATTTCATTTATTTTCTTTTTCTTATCTTTTGTTTTTTCTTTTTTCCTATCCTTCTTTTTTCTTTTTTTTTTTTTTGAGATGGAGTTTTGCTTTTGTTGTCCAGGCCGGTGCAATGGTGTGATGTCAGCTCACTGCAACCTCTGCCTCCCACCACACCCAGCCTCTTTTGTGTATTTATACAAATATTTTCGTGGTACTTTGGGGATTACATATAACCTTAAAATATACATGTTTTAATCTGTTAAAAAAATAAACTTAAGTTGCATTAAAAAAATTTTTTTTTTTTTGGACAGAGTCTCGCTCTCAGGCCCAGGCTGTAGTGAAGTGGCAGGATCTTGGCTCACTGCAACCTTTGCCTCCTGGGTTCAAGTGATTCTCCTGCCTCAGCCTCCTGAGTAGCTGGGACTACAGGCGTGTGCCACTATGCCTGGCTGACTTTTGCATTTTTAGTAGAGACGGGGTTTCACCATGTTGGCCAGGGTGCTCTCAAACTCTTTTTTTTTTTTTTTTTTTTTTTTGAGACAGAGTCTCTCTCTGTCGCCCAGGCTGGAGTGCAGTGGCATGATCTCGGCTCACTGCAAGCTCCGCCTCTGGGTTTAAGCCATTCTCCTGCCTCAGCCTCCCGAGTAGCTGGGACTACAGGCGCCCGCCACCTCGCCCGGCTAGTTTTTTGTATTTTTTTAGTAGAGACGGGGTTTCACAGTGTTAGCCAGGATGGTCTCGAGCTCCTGACCTCGTGATCCGCCCGTCTCGGCCTCCCAAAGTGCTGGGATTACAGGGTTGAGCCACCGCGCTCAGCCGTTCTCAAACTCTTGACCTCGTGATCCACCTGCCTTGGCTCCCCCAAAGTGCTAGGATTATAGGCATGAACCACAGCGCCCAGCCTCTTTTCTATATTTATACAGAAACTTTTGTAGTACTTTGGGGATTACATATCACTTCTGAAAAATACAACAGTATATTTATTTTGGCAAAATAATAAGTTGCATGTAAAAATTCGTTTTTGTTACATCTTCCCTCAAAGTTGTCATTGATATTGCTAATTATATCTTATTATGTTGTATATTCATTAACAGATGTTTATAATTTCTATGCTTTTTTCTTACTAATTTCAGAGAATATTTAAAAGTGTTTTCTGCACCACTAGGATACTGTTAAGAAATTCTACTATTGTGTATTTGCATATTTTTTTCTAGAAAATAATGTATTTTTATATGATTATATGGGTTTTTAAAATTCATGTTATTTTCAGTAGAAGAAACTATTTTCAGCACCCTTTATATGTAGGGTATATGCAGTTCCAATATACTTTTTTAGAATTTGTTTACCATGGAAGGTTTTTTTTTTTTTTTTTATTTGGCAGGACAGATTCGCTGATCGTATTATTCTCAATAGCTGTTTTTTCACAACTATTTTTATGACTACATCACACAGTTAGTTGCCTTATGGCCTGCAAAATTTTTGTTAACAGTTCACAGATTATCTCATAAGACTATGTAAATGGCATACCACTTTTTTCTTTTCTTTTTTTTTTAATTTTTTTTTGGAGACAGAGCCTCTATCCCCCAGCCATACTGGAGTGTAGTGGTGTGACCTCAGCTAACTGAAACCCCCACCTCCCAGGTTCAAGTGGTTCTTCAGCCTCAGCCTCCTGAGTAGCTGGGATTAGAGGCACGCACTTCCACACCCGGCTAAATTTTGTAGTTTTAGTAGAGATGGGGTTTCTCCATGTTGGCCAGGCTTGTCCTGAACCCCTGACCTCAGGTGATCTGCTATCCTCGGTCTCCCAAAGTGCCTGGATTACAGGTGTGAGCCACTGCACCTGGTTTGGCACATCCCTTTTATCTTGCAGCTTCAAAGATAATCTTTGTGACTTTTGAAATTGTGCTTATATATGTGTTTGTTATAAATATCTTTCTTTGATCCTAGTTTGTTGAGCTTATTTTTACATCATTTTTTCTTGCTTTTGGAATCTGTCAGTTTTCATCTGTATTTGTTACCTCCACTTTTTTGTTTTCTTTGAAATGTTAAATATTTTTGTTCTCATCCTCATTTTTCTGATTTTCCATAATTGTCTCTGTTCTTGTTTTAATCAGTGAGTGTTACTCAATTTATTGCCAATTCTTAATGTATACGTCTAATATTTTTGTTTTCTTTCAGAAGATTTTATGATATTTCTGTTGGGATGATATTGCCCTATTTTGTACATATAATAATCTTTCAGTTTTTTACCTTAAAAAAAAGCTACCTGTCAAAATCTTTATAATGTAATTTTGTCCTGACATGGTCTGAAAACAATTGTCTTGGATCATGATTATGGGAGTTTCTCAAACATGTTCTTATAATATATGTTGTCTGACATTTTCTGTGTATTTTTTAGTTAAGAAAGCTTACTCTTGTTACTTTGTAGGAGTTAGTAATCAAATGCTACGCCTGTTCCTTTTCTGTGGCACTGCAGTCTCTGCTGCTGTAACATTCTTCTTTAGTCTCAGCAGACTCAGTCTCTCATTTCAAAACATACCACCATTTCATTCAGAACTTTATGTCATGAGTGACAGAAACCAGTTTCAGGAAAAGCCCCTAAAAGCCAGAAATGACAAAGAATGTGTCAGTATTTTACCTTTCTTTTAAAACAATTACTTCTAAAGGCACTATGTTACAGTGGGAAGCAGGAAAAGCTGTGTTGGGTAAATTTAACAGGCTTTCTTTTTCTTCTATGTGGTTTTTTGCATTGTGCTTTTCTGGGACACGGAACACACTTAATTCATTTATAAATTTACCACAGATGTACTTTGATCTCTATGTTTTTGTTACATTCATATGTCTGTGAACGAATTAGGGCTTGTGGTATTTTGCAAAGCCATCTTGTTTATGTAGTTTGTATAAATTTAAAGGTAAGATTTTAAAACTATATTCATGGGAGTAAGTGGAGTAATTTATTTATTTATTTTTCAGGTATATGTCCTCAGTTTGCTCAAAACCTTTGGCCAGAGCAGGGCATGGAAGATTTTTTTCAAAAAGTAATACTGAGAAGATACGAAAAATATGAACATGAGAATTTACAGTTAAGAAAAGGCTGTAAAAGTGTGGATGAGTGTAAGGTACACGAAGAAGGTTATAATGAACTTAACCAGTGTTTCATAACTACCCAGAGAAAAGTATTTCAATGTGGTAAATGTTCGAAAGTCTTATATAAATTTTTAAATTCAAACAGACACACTGGAAAGAAAACTTTCAAATGTAAAAAATGTGTCAAATCATTTTGCAGGCTTTCACACATAACCCAGCATAAAAGCATTTATACTACAGAGAAATTTTACCAATGTAAAGAATGTGGAAAAACATTTAATTGGTCCTCAACCCTCACTAATGAAAAGAAGACTCATACTGAAGAGAAACCCTACAAATGTGAAGAATATGGCAAAGCTTTTAATCAAACCTCAAATCTTACTACACATAAGATAACTCACTGAAGAGAAGACTTACAAGTGTGAAGAATGTGGCAAAGCATTTAGCCGATCTTTAACCCTAACCAGACATAAAAGGATGCACACTGGAGAGAGACCCTACAAATGTGAAGAATGTGGCAAAGCATTTAGCCAATCCTGTGTTCTAACCAAACATAAGAGGATACACACTGGAGAGGAACCTTACAAATGTGAAGAATGTGGCAAAGCATTTGTATTGTCCTCAACCCTAACTATACATAAGAGGCTGCACACTGGAGAGAAACCCTACAAATGTAAAGAATGTGGCAAAGCATTTAGCCAATCCTCAGCCCTAACCAAACATAAGACCATGCATACAGGAGAGAAACCCTACAAATGTGAAGAGTGTGGCAAAGCATTTCTATGGCCCTCAACCCTAACTAGACGAGGATTCACACTGGAGAGAAACCCTACAAATGTGAAGAATGTGGCAAAGCATTTCTATGGCCCTCAACCCTAACTAGACATAAGAGGATTCACACTGGAGAGAAACCCTACAAATGTGAAGAATGTGGCAAAGCATTTGTATGGCCCTCAGGCCTTTCTGGACATAAGAGGATTCACACTGGGGAGAAACCCTACAAATGAGAATAATGTGGCCAAGCATTTAGCCAATCCTCAACCCTTATTACACATAAGATAATTCATACTGGAAGAAACCTTACAAATGTGAAGAATGCGGCAAAGCCTTTAAATGGTCCTCAAATCTTACTAAACATAAGGTAATTCATACTGAAGAGAAACCCTACAAATGTGAAAAATTTGGCAAAACCTTTTACCAGTCTTCAAACCTTACTAACCATAAGAGATTTCATACTGGAGAGAAACACTAATAATGTGAATGTCTTAAAATCTTACTACTAACAAAAGTCTTCTTACTGTCAAAAGATCTATCAGAAAATGTGTCTTTAAAGCGCAGAAGAGTATTTGTTTTGAAAAAGCATTAACAAATATGAAGAGGTTTGTGATCCCTTTACTTGTATCACAGATCTTATTGCACACATTTTGTACTAGAGGAGAATCCTGAGGCAGTTGTTAAAATTTTGTTCAACATCAGTGAGTTTATATTGAGGAAAACCCTGCAGATGTAATGAATTTGGGAAAGTATTTTTCCAAACACTACAAATTATAAAACACTAGAGAGTTTATACTAAAATATGTTTTTGCAGATACAGTAAATATGAAAGATATTCAGTCCAAAATTAAGTCTATGTAAATATTGGAATAATTCACAGTAGAAATATCTAGGGCACTCAAACTTTAAACATTAAATCAGAATGCTGAGTATAGGAAATAATATAAACTATAGTTTGTGTAAACATCAGTTATATATAACTTTAAAAGAAGTAGAATATTTTTTGGAGTTACAATATTACATTCAAAGTAAACTTGTCAAAATATGGGATTTTTAAAATGAATAATAATGGAGTTAAACTCTTAAATTCATGCTGTTTCATCATTCCTGGTGTATTCACATGTGAAAACATGAGACTAATTGTTGCTGAATAAAAGATTTGAGAGATTCATTTATATTAGGTAGGCGTTATTTATGACCTTTTCTATGGAAAGGTAAGGACATTAAGATACATGATGAAAATTTAAGCAGAGAGGCTCTTTGTGGTTAACTTATAATATTGAGTGATGCATGAGGTAGGTGTTCAGAGTAATATTCTGCATAATTATCAAAAACATTCTTTAGTTAAAATTAAGTAGTATGCTATTTATTGTACTTTTATGGAATAATATGCAGTATATTTTTAAATTATGTGTGAACTTAACTTTTCAATTCAACATTTTTAACATGTTAAATACTATTGTGCAGTTTTACAGCATACATCCTGATCTCACATTCTTAGCAAAATGACACTGGCTTTGGGCATGCAAAGAATGAGCATATTACAGACAACCTTAAGACACATCACATGGCCTGGCTTACCTGATGCAATTTTTAATTTTTCTGAAGTAACCTCAAATTACTTCTCTGGAGTAAAGTCAAATTTCAAACATGTATTTGTTTGTTAACGTATTTGATTGTTTTCCTCAGGGACTTCACAGAAAATATATACAACTTTCATTCAGTTAATCTTACCACAGTAGATGGTCTAACACATCCAGAAGACAGCCATATGTAAGACATGCCCATAACCCAAATCATAGAAAAGTTAACACACCAGGTTCTTGACGAAGCAACAGTAAAACCGTGCAAATACACAGATGTTTCAGAAAAAATAACATCACCCTATGGACAACATGTAAGGTGACAACTATCCAGGGCTCTCCAAAATCAGTCACTATGAACGGCTTATCTAAAAGTTGGCTTAAAAATACTTGTCACCACAAATTGGTTCTAAACATACTATTGATTCCAATTTTGGATTTTCAAAACAAGATAATAGGCTGGTAAGATGTATTTATAACTAACTTGTAATTAGACTTCTAAATGCACGCATATGCTTGGGTCCAGTGAGGCAAAAAAAACTGAGTTATTGGTAGATTACCTTAAGATTTAAATTTTCAAAAAACATACTTAAGCTTAGTTTTAGAAGTATTCTTCCCAGCATCTCTTCACCAAGGGATTTCAGTTTTAAAAAGTGAGAGGTAGGGAGGGCTTTTAAAAGTTTTATTCCTTTGTATTCAGTTTATCTTGTCCTATACAGAAATGGAATAAAGTGTGGTGTCTGTCCTAATGTTATTTATGGTTCTGGTGATGCAGAAATATCCGTTCTCCCCAAAATGAAGAAACCAGTGCTACCTGGGCCCCAAAGGGATGTTTAGGTTACATCTGTCAGGATTGATACCATAAGAGAGAACCATTTTTGGAGCACAGTGGGGTTCAGCTGAGATTTTGGTGAGTCATGTGGATGACATCAGAGACAAGAATTACCCAAAATGAGAGTGTCAATAAGACTTTCATGTGAGATGGTCTTAGAAGATGGTGCCCCAACTCACACAGAAGAGGATGGCTGTGCAATCAAGAGACAGATATTTTTTCTCAGGAGCAGAAGTCTGAATGTTATTTTTCTCTTTTTTCTTTTCCTTCTTTTTTTTTTTTTCTTGAGACAAAGTTTCACTCTTGTTGCCCAGGCTGAAGTGCAATGGTGTGATCTCGGGTCACCACAATCTTTGCCTCCTGGTTTCAAGGGATTCTCTTGCCTCAGCCTCCCGAGTAGCTGGGATTACAGGCATGCACCACCACTCCTGGCTATTTTTCAATTTTTAGTAGAGACGGGGTTTCTCCATGTTGGTCAGGCTGGTCTTGAACTCCCGACCTCAGGTGATCCTCCCGCCTTGGCCTCCAAAGTGCTGGGATTACAGGTGTGAACCCACCTCGGCCTTCCAAAGTTCTGGGATTATAGGCGTGAGCTACAGCTCCCGGCCTCATCACACTACTTTTTGGCCCAACACTTTTTACCACTTTTCAGAGTTTTTACAAGCCTGCTGTAGCCCCTACCTACTTCATCATGACAGTCATTCACCTCATTCAGTGTCTTTTCTTTTTCCAAAAGACACTGTGTCCCCCTTCCCTGGACACATCCACCTTTTCAACCTCAGGGCTTTTGTACGCACTGTTCTCAGAAGCATACTTTCTCCTGTCACCCATCCTTCAGATATTAGCTCAAGTGTCACTTCCACAGGATACCTTCCTTAACCTGCATCCTGGCTTCCTCCATTCCTCTCCCATACACAAAGGCCAAACTTTACTTCATAGGTTCTTGTCATACTTAACTTTGAGCAGTTAACACTGATAGAAGTGACCCATTTATGGCTGGATGAGTCTCTTTCAATGTGATCTATCCTCTATGAGATTAGCAACTGTCTTTGCCACACCAGTAGGCTTGGTGATAAAGACAGAACCTTCACAAGCAGATATTTAAATATTTATGGAATAAATAAAAATCTGTAAATGTCAAAACATCATGGGAATGGTAAAGGTAGTGAAAAACTATTTTCTAAAATTACTTCTCTGAAGTAAACTCGAATTTAAGCATGTATGTATTAATTTATTTCAATAATTTCCTCAGAGACTTCACAGGAAATATATTCAACTTTCTTTCACTTAATCTCACCAAAATAGATGGTCTAACATATCCAGAAAACAGCCATATGTAAGACATGCCCATTCCCCAAAGCATAGAAAACTTAACACATTAGGGTCTTGAGAAAACAGCAGTATAACAGAGCAAATACACAAATATTTAAGGAAAAATACACCCAACAGACAACATGTGTGGTCCCCATTATCCAGCACTCTCCAAAATAAGTAGCTATGAGTGGCTTATCCAAAAGCTGCCTTAAATATGCTTGTAACCACAAATTGGTTCTGAGCATGCCATTGATTCCAATTTTGAATATTCACAAGGTAGTTATCTGGTAAGATATATTTATAACTGACTTGTAATAAGACTTCTAAATGCACACATACGCTTGGGTCACAGTGAGGCAAAGAACTCTGAGTTATTTGTAGAGTACCTTAAGATTTAAGTTTTCAAAAAACATACTTAAGCTTAGGTTTAGAAGTATTTTTCCCAATATCTTTTCATCAAGCTATTTCAATTTTTAAAAGTGAAGAGTAGGGAGGGCTTTTAAAAGTTGTATTCCTTTCTATTCAGTTTATCTTGTCCCATACAGAAATGGAATGAAGTGTGGTGTCTGTCCTAATGATATTTATGGTTGTGGTGATGCAGAAATATTCATGCTCCCAAGCAAGAGATGAAAAATTATGTTCTCCATAAAATGGGGAAACCAGTGTTACCTGGGGCCCAAAGGAATGTTCAGGTTACTTCTGTCAGGATTGATAGCAGAAGAGAGAACCATCTTTGAGCACAGTGGGGTTCAGCTGAGATTTTGGTGAGTCATGTGGATGACATCAGAGACAAGCATTACCCAAAATAAGAGTCCCAATAAGACTTTCATGTGAGATTTTCTTAGAAAATGGTGGCTCAACTCACACAGAAGAGGAGGGCCATGCAGCCAAGTGAGACAGATATTTTTTCTCAGGAGCAGAAATCTTAATGTAGGAGACGGTCACTCGCTGAGTAGTTGAAGCATGCCCTGATGCTCTGGGGGTCAGATTGCACACTGTCTCCCTGAGTTGTATAAAGCATGGAACACAGAAAACACATCACTGTCTATTTTGTTTCAAAAGTACTTTGTTTGCCATTTAAAAAAAAAAAAAAGTGAATTAATATAATAGAAAACGAAAGAGTGCCTAGGGGTAGGTAGCAGGTCTGTCATCACCAGAAGTATTTAAATGCAGGCTAGACAAACACTGTGGAAATAAGTTTCACTCTTTGCGAAAGGGGTAAAATAAATCTTTTTCTTTGGCACTGAAACATCTAGTGAAGATCCAAGCATACAGTAGATAAACAGCAACTTCTGTTTACTAAATAAATGTTATTTTCATAGATTACAGGTGAAGCAAAATATTGATATGACTCTAAGACATTAAGGGTATCACAAACCACTTATGTTCTTTATGGGATTTCAGTTAAAAAATGAATTGAAAAATCAGGCCATAAAAGAAGTTTGGATCCTTCTAAGTGGCATCAGAACTGCTCTGATGTGCATAAGCCATCTTGAGAGTCCTAACTTGGTTCCTACCCACAGTCTCTTCTCATGAATTCTATTTTTAAAAGTCAAACATATAAAGCATCATTAAACACAAACTGCAACACTCTTAACATTTAGATTTACATCTCATCTGAAAATTGTTTAAAAGCCCAGGCCATCTACAAGAAATCTTTCATTTGCATTTTAGTATCAACAAATTAAAAGGAAAGAAGAAAAAGGATAGAAGAAAGCCATTTAATTATTTTTTAGATAAGAACATAGCATTAGTTTATCAGTTACATAAGTATTTTCCTTCCTTCATCCATGCCATACATAAATTTTAGCCAACTAAAACACTTTACAAGTAGAGACATGGCTAAAAACATGGAAAACATAATCATAGCTCATTAAGGGGTAGGGAACATGCCCTGTTCATGTACATTGCTTAATCCAGCATTCCAGTCTCAGTGAGGCACCACCATCCACCCAGCTATAAAATCCAAGATCAGAAAGTTATCTATCCCTTCCCTACACCATCCCATCAGCAAGCCTCTCCTAACTCTTAATCCTCTATTAATTCATCTGAGCTCCCATCTCTACTGCCACTATGCTTCAGGCCACCACTGCTTTTCAAAGTTTTCATAAACCAGCCTTCTAACTGATGTTCTTCCAAACAGAGGGCCAGTCATTATTTCCTTCTACCAGGTCTATTTACTACTATGGGTAAAAATAGTTTTAACATGCAAATCTCATGACACTACTTTTTGGCCCAACACTTCTCACCACTTTCCAGAGTTCTTACAAGCCTGCTCTAGCCCCTGCCTACTTCATCATTCTTGTCATTCACTTCATTCAGTGTCTTTTCTTCTACCAAACACACTGCACTTCTCACCTTCCCTGGAAACATCCACCTTTTCACCCTCAGGACTTTTGTACCTGCTGTGCTCAGAAGGATTCTTTTTCCTCTTGTCACCCATCCTTCAGATATTAGTTCAAATGTCACTTCCATAGGATGCCTTCCTTGACCTGCCTCCTGGCATCCTCCATTCCTCTGCCATACACAAAGGCCAAACTTCATAGGTTCTTGTCATACTTAACTGTGAGCAGTTAACACTAATAGAAGTGACCTGTTCATGGCTGGATGAGTCTCTTTCAGTGTGACCTATCTTCTATGAGATTAGTGACTGTCTTTCTTTGCCATACCGGTAGGCAAAGACAGAACCTTCACAAGTAGATATTCAAACATTTATGGAATAAATAAAAATCTGTAAATGTCAAAAAACACATCATGGAAATGGCAAATTCAGTAGTGAAAAACTGTCTCTTTTCTAAGAGGAAGTTAAATCTGATACAGAATTGTACTTGGGAAAATCAAGTTGTGAAACCTTTATAAGCTTTTGAACACAAAATGGTTCTTAGAAAACTTATTTTCATAATTTAAATACAAATGAAATTCTGAGAGACACAAGTTAAGCCTACTTTAAGTTATTCTTGGTTTAAAACTTTTAAGTAGAATATATTAAGCAAATACATATTGATTTAACTAACCAAATTATAGAAAACCTGTTTGAGATGTTAAACAGTTATGAAACAAACCACTAAACCAACAGTTAAAAGCTCTAAAGTAAAAGATAAAATGTCTTAAAAATTTTATTTTCTGTATCATAGAGGAAAATAAACAATTCTCCCCAGAAATAAAACTAAGTTAGAATATTATATGGAAATGTATCTGCCAGATATGAGTCTAAATTCTAGTTAGCATGTAAGTGCTTATTAACAGACATTTAAAGTTAGTCATGTATCTTTAATCAATCAGAATTTCATCTTTTATAAAAGATAGTAAGAATTTTTTAACCAGATTTCAGACATTTTCTTTGTTAAAAATTTATTGTTTGAGGCCAGGCGCGGTAGCTCAAGCCTCTAATCCCAGCACTTTGGGAGGCCAAGGCGGGTGGATCACCTGAGTTCAGGAGTTTGAGACCAGGCTGGCTAACATGGTGAAACCCCGTCTCTACTAAAACTACAAAAAAAAAAAATTAACTGGGCATGGTGGCAGGCACTTTAATCCAAGCTGCTCGGGAGGCTGAGGCAGGAGAATCACTTGAACCCACAAGGAGGAAGATTGCAGTGAGCCGAGATCGCGCCATTGCACTCCAGTCTGAGACTTCATCTCAAAAAACAAAACAAAAAAAAAATTATTGTTTGAAAAGAAATCAATTCAAATGGGGTTCACCTTGTGTTTTCAGAAAACCTACCTTATCTTTTGAGTATCTCTCCCATTTCTGAAGACATATGCACCTCTTTTAAAAGAAAGTTGAAATTTTGATTTTGTGTATTTAGAGAAGTGTTTTGTTGTTGTTTTAACAATAAAGTATCAGGGTAAAGCACATTCACCTAAAACAGTACAAGTGATTGTTTTATAAATATGATATATAACCAATTATTATCAAGTATGTACATTGCACATACACACATCAAGCAAGATTTATACTCTGCAGGTTTCTGGTTTTGCATTCAATTTTAAAACCAAGAAGTCATGGAATAAAGGAAAGTTAAGTTATATACAAACCGAGACTCCTATTAATTCAAACCACTAATGAAACAAAACTCTAAATAAGTAGAGAAAATGGGTTCAAACACTGGAGCTCTGAAATTATCCAGGTCTTTTATCTGTGCTTTTTTTCCCTATTAAATTAAAAGTTCAAACCAAAATCCATGAAAAATGTTTATGGATATTAAAGCGTACGGTGTGACAGGGTTTTGTGCAACCAGGCATTAACAAGCATTTTATCTTCTCTTTAAGCTGAGCCAACTTTTATTTTAAAATTTCTGTAATTCAACATTCTTTCCCACCCAAACACCTAAATCTTTTCCACCTAGCCGCAACCTACTGCATGACAGATGTGCCAAAGTTGTTCATGTCCACTTCCTTTGCTGAATGTGTAGTAATAGTTAGGCCTTAGCTTCCAATTTACATGTGGCTCTTCAAAAATCTCATTTTTATATTAGAAATTAACATGCAAATCTGCGCACGGTGGCTTATACATGCAATCCCAGCACCTTAGGAGGCCGAGGCAGGCAGATCACCTGAGGTCAGGAGATCGAGACCAGCCTGACCAATGTGGTGAAACCCAGTCTTTACTAAAAGTACAACAATTGGCCAGGCGTGGTGGTGGGTGACTGCTATCCCAGCTAGTCGAGAGGCTGGGCAGGAAAATTACTTGATCTTGGGAGGTGGAGGTTTCAGTGAGCCGAGATTGCACCAAAGCCCTCCAGCAGGGGCAACAGAGCAAGACTCCATCTCAAAAACAACAACAACAAAAAAGAAATCAGGCCGGGCGCGGTGGCTCAAGCCTGTAATTCCAGCACTTTGAGAGGCCGAGGCGGGTGGATCATGAGGTCAGGAGATCGAGACCATCCTGGCTAACATGGTGAAACCCCGTCTCTACTAAAAATACAAAAAACTAGCCGGGCGTGGTGGCGGGCGCCTGTAGTGCCAGCTACTCAGGAGACTGAGGCGGAAGAATGGCGTGAACCCAGGAGGCGGAGCTTGCAGTGAGCCGAGATCGCGCCACTGCACTCCAGCCTGGGCGACACAGCGAGACTCCGTCTCAAAAAAAAAAAATAAATAAAAATAAAAATAAATCAACATGCAGTAGTCAGTGAGCACTAACGATGTAATTGTGCTAGGCATAGGAGATGGAAAAAATATTCTTGAGGTGGGAGAAACATGTTAACAGAGAAATTACAGCAGACAGACTTGACAGATGGGGGTAAAAGTTGTTAGAAACAGAAGACCTAATTCTCCCTAAAAATGGTAGTATTTGAGATGGGTCTCAACAGGAGAGTAAATGTTTGCTGGGAGAAGTGGATGCAGACACATCAGAAAGAACAACCCATGCAAGAGCAGAAGCAGTAAAGAACTATTCAGTGTGGCAGTGATGTGGAAGACAGAGCCAAGAGCCAAGACTAGAAATTTGGTTTGTCCCAGCACTTTGGAAGGCCAAGGTGGGAAGATCATGAGGTCAGGAGTTTGAGACTATCCTGGCCAACATGGTAAAACCCCGCCTTTACTAAAAATACAAAAAATTAGCCGGGCGTGGTGGCGGGCGCCTGTAGTCCCAGCTATTTGGGAGGCTGAAGCAGGAGAATGCTGTGAACCTGGGAGGCGGAGCTTGCAGTGAGCTGAGATTGCGCCTGGGCACTCCAGCCTGGGGGACAGAGCAAGACTCCATCTCAAAAAAAAAAAAAAAAAAATTAGCTGGGTGTGGTGGCATGTGCCTGTAATCCCAGCTACTCCAGAGGCTGAGGCAGGAGGTCACCTAAACCCAGGAGGTGGAGTTTGCAGTGAGCCGAGATCATGCAACTGCAGTTCAGCCTGGGTGACAGAGCAAGACTCCCTCTGAAAACAAACAAACAAAAAAAAGAACGAAAGAAAAGAAATTGGGTTTGGAAACAGAAAATTAGGTCTTTGTAAACCACGTTAAGGAGTTTGGATTTTTCTTTTTATAGACAACAGGGAGCCAAGAAATGTTATTAGGTAGGCAATCAACAAGAGCAGCTTTAGTGTTTGAGGATGACGACTCTGGCAGCAGGGTGGAAAAACAACAGCAGTAGGGAGAAACTGCTGGCAGAAAATTAACTTCAGAGGTGTTTATGCCTCAGTGAGGGCCTTAGGTCAGAAGTGATTAAACAGCCCACGTCAGTGATGGAAGCATGGTTTTGGGGAGAGCCTGGTGACTGACTGGCCACAGGGTGAGATAGACATGCATCAGGACAGCCAGCAGTAATGTTCCTGGTTTAGTAGGTCGTGTGCATGACAATCACCTTCCAGAAGAGATGGAGATTACTTTCATTTTTACAAGTACCTGCAGGATGAGGGACTTGCAGTGTGATCTGGATGACAAAAGATTACAGCTTCAGAGAAGTTGTAAGTGAAAATATACTGTTGGAGTTGCCAGTTTATAGGTTAGAGGAAAGGGCAGAAAAACACCAGAATGCACAGGGCATTCTGTAGGAACAGAACTCACTCCCAGGGACAGGACTGGATGGTTGCTGCAGAGAACAGGCATTGGGCACCTGGCCACTGACACCAATGGGATGCTTTCGCTCTGTCCACTGATTTAAGAATCTTAAAACAACTATTCTCAAGTGTTGCACATGTCTCTAAGGTAAGAGGGAGCCCACACCACTTTGGGGGCAACTGTCTGCTTACTGCAGGCAGCCCTTTCTTTTCTGGAATTCAGTCTCCTCATCTTCCTGCCTTCTCCCTTGCATACCTCCTGCTTGTGTAATAGGGTGGAACATGGGAGGGCAGGACAAAGTTCAGACCAGTGGCACTGGTTGGCTAAAAGATCACTCCTTTCATTATACTAGACAGTTCTGGTCTGAGGCCTGGGATCCCAGAACATAAAAATTATCACTCTCTCCTTTATTGCATCCCTGTATTATCTGCGTCCCTCTCAGCCATAGCAGCTGGCTGACATCCACCCTCTCAAGAGGACATGTATGGATAGAAGACCTGGCTCACAAACACTGCTCTATGAAAAGGGCAGATAGTTACGTAAGAATTTTGCAAAAACTGAGAAATTAAAATAAGGGAGACTATGAATGCAAAAACATTAACTGTCAAGCAAACAAGAGTTGGTTCAAAGAATTTTTTTAAAAGATACGCTCCACATAACTGAAAGCATGAGGAAGACTGGCAGATGACAGCATCACAGCGAATTTCCTCAATAACTGAGGCGGTGACTGGGAAAACTGAGCCACCTACCAAAACAGCTTTACAGAGCCAATGCATCTCATTTGTTGTAGAAGCTGATGAGTTCTAGAACTCTTATTTACTATGGAGTTTTCAAATACATTCAACAGCACTTCATGTTTTCCTCAATCCCAAGCTTCTTGTAAAACTTTGACCCTGCCAACCATGGCACCTTAGAGGCAGATAAAAGCTTACCTACTTTATGGAATTTCAGATTTCTAAAAATAGCACATGCAGTACAGGGAATGCACCCAGTGTGCTTGTGGATGCAATAAAGGCCACTACTATACCTTCAAGCAGGCTTCGTTGTCTTCAGCTCTCCTGACATTTGGGGCTCTTATGCATTGTAATATGAGGAGCAGCATTTCTGGTGTCTGTACGCTAAATGCCAGTAGCACTCTTTCCCAAAGCAAGACAGTAAAAAATTTATCATTCTGGAAAGGAAATCCACAGTGGACACCCTCAAAACCTCCTGATCTCAAAATATGCCACTTTATTCCATATGTAGGTTTTGAGTTTCTGGAACAGTTATATTATCCTTACAACAACCCCATGAGGTAGAAAAGCTACTGACAAGATGCTTGTCATCATATTCATCAACGGTAATGCCACCAAAGGCTAAAGTTTCATTTTAAATTCCCTTATACCTTCAAAATCAACCGAATTTATTTTGAAAAAAAAAAAAGGTCTTCTTTATTAAAAATAACAACACACATACACAGAGGTAAATAAGCAGTATACATTTAAAGCTACATAGTTTTGAGATCAAGCTGACTCTATAAAGCAGCTGTTCCATGGGGCTAAGCGGTAGTTAGGAACTGTGGATCCTGAGCTTCATTTATTGCCAGCCCTTGGGTAGATCATAAAGCAGATATAACAGGAGTCAATATACCCACCCAACTCTAATAGTTTTGCTCTGAGTAGAAATGTGAAATCTTTGCTGAATTCTTTTTTTTTTTTTTTTTTTTTTTTTTTTTTTTGAGACGGAGTCTCGCTCTGTCACCCAGGCTGGAGTGCAGTGGCGCGATCTCGGCTCACTGCAAGCTCCGCCTCCCGGGTTCCCGCCATTCTCCTGCCTCAGCCTCCTGAGTAGCTGGGACTACAGGCGCCCGCCACCGCGCCCGGCTAATTTTTTGTATTTTTAGTAGAGACGGGGTTTCACTGTGGTCTCGATCTCCTGACCTTGTGATCCGCCCGCCTCGGCCTCCCAAAGTGCTGGGATTACAGGCTTGAGCCACCGCGCCCGGCTGCTGAATTCTGTTGAAAAAGCAGAGTGAAAATAACTTAGTCCAAGAAGGTACACCAAAATGAATAAGGAATATTTTAAGTAATTAAACCACCAGAAATATAAGACATTTTAGATGATCCTACCCCGTTGTCTCTGAGAAAAGAGAAAAAAGAGAAGAATACAAAGCAAGCTATGGAAAGACAAATACGGCTTTTAAAAGTTCTATCTAATTAACCCCACTAAGAAATTTTTGGCTACCTGGTGTATGCCAGGTACTGTACAGTGTAGGACAGTAGTTTCCAATCTTTTTGACACCAGGGTCTGGTTTTGGGGAAGACAATTTTTCCGCACATGTGGCGGGATGGTTTTCATTTGGGATGAGTCAAGCGCATTATGCTTACTGTCCACTTTGTTGCTATTATGATTGCATTGTAATACATAATGAAATAATTCAACAACTCACCATAATGTAGAATCAGTGAGAGCCCTGGGATTATTATCCCACAACTAAATGTTCCCATCTGGGGGTGATGAGGGGCAGTGACAGACCCTAAAGCATTAGATTCTCAAAAATAGTGTGCGACCTACATCTCTCACATGCGCAGGTCACAATAGTGTTTGCCCTCCTATGATAATCTAATGCTGCTGCTGATCTGTAATGCAAGTGATGGGGAGTGGTTGTGAATAACGTTGAAGCCTCACTCACCCACCATTCACCTCCTGCTGTGCAGCCTGGTTTGTAACAGGCCACAGGCTGGTATCAGTCAGTGCCCTGGTGTTGAGGACCCCTGATGAAGGGCAACTACATTGATTGATTGATTGATTGAGTGAGTGAGTGGGTGAGTGAGTGGGTGAGTGCAATGGCACAATCTCAGCTCACTGCAACCTCCACCTCCTGGGTTCAAGCAATTCTCCTGCCTCAGTCTCCCAAAATAGGTGTGATTACAGGCATGTGACACCACGCCTGGTTTTGTATTTTTAGTAAAGATGGGATTTCGCCATGCTGGTAACGCTAGTCTCAAACTGGTGATCTCAGTTTATTCGCCTGCCTCAGCCTCCCAAAGTGCCAGGACTATAGGCCTGAGCCACGGTGTTCTTCTGACTACATTTATTACCAGGGTACCCATGTTGTACAGTGCCTGGTATACACCAGGTTGTTAGTTAACAGCTATTGATCTAATGCAGGGCTAATAAGGTAAGGTTTATTTTTTTTCCTTCAACATGCTGTGCCTGTTTCAGATGCAAATAAGACCTCAGGAGTCTGCCTGAAGTGGCTTAAAATAAAAAATGTTCCCCCAGATGGGAACGTTTAGTTGCAAGAAAATCAAACAGTCACTTGGATGGTGTAACAAGTTAGGTATGAATGTATCACCTGTACCAGCTTAGTGAGATGCATGTTTACATCACATAACAAACACTTGTCTGCCACTCTCAGGGCTTACAGTCTGAATTGCTGATGAGAAATAAAGTGGTATCTAGACAACCCCAGAGAATGATGTTCCATATATCCATAAGCATTAGTAGCATTTCTAAAAATTATCAAACATCTTTTAAAAACAAGATATCCTAACACGCAAGCAGTTTAGCAGTATTTTAAAAAATGATAAACAGTGCGACTTCATTCACCTGAAATGGAGCACAAGACCCTTTTGAAGGAACTCCTACCCATTCCTGCAAAAGTTCTGTCGACTCTTGAAGGTACCACAGAACTAAGCGTTTCTTTTGTGTGTGTTTCCAAAGAGGTTTTAGCCAAGACTTTGGCCTCTAACAGACTCCCTGATTAAAATATGGCTTAGAAACTCTACCTGCCTACCTGAAAAAGCATCAAAACTAGAGAGTACTTTTCACGGGCATGAAAAAATGAAAATAAAATCATGTTCTTCTCTTTGCAATTCCCTTTCCCTCACCTTTCACTTCATTAAATATACTTCAGCATCATTGTGCACAGGTGCAGGGACCACTACATATCTAAAAAAGGAAAAAACCCTCAAGTATATGGGGATGGTCTGGCAACTCTGCCTTTGCAGAAATCATTTTTTTTCCTCCAGATGGAAGTGTCTCACTGTTTTCAGCCTTCTCATCTAACAGGCAAACTTAGTTTCCACTGACTTTGAAAGGGATAAGCTTGAGTCTAAACTCTTAAGCAAGAACGAGGGTTCAATTTTCTAATAATGAAAATCCCAGACAGGTTTTTCAACCTACCAAATCGTTACAATTGTATTCACCCTTCTCTCTCTCTCCACAACCACTAACATCACCACCCACAAAAGAAGAAGAAAATCCCTCCAATGTTCCCCAAATGTGTGCTGCTGCTAGCTGCGATGCTGTTTAGAGTTTTGTAATGGAGTGTGAACTGCTGCCCCGGATCTGGGCTCGTGTTCTATCTCCTAACTAGTAAGGAGAGAGGGAGGACAAATCCGCTGAGCAGAAAAATAAATAAATAAATAAATAAGTAAATAAATAAATAAATAAATAAAAACTTTCCTCCTCATTTATAACCTCTCATGGATGCAGCACTGACGAGGGTCGCCAGGTGCCCAGGGCGCCTGACAAGCGACCCACTGGCCAGCGCGTTCTTCGCCGGGCCGGGTCCCAGCACCCTGCAGGTCTCCACCCTGCCAGGAAAGGAAGCGGCCCCGCCAGGCAGTGGGATCGGCCGCCGCGTCCCGTCCTCACCCTTGGCCAGGGAGTGAGTGACATCCTCGATGTGCCCTCGGCCCAGAAAACGCGCCGCTTCCGAGGGAGGGCGTCGGCGACGGGAAGGACCTCCCGTGCTCCTTAGCAAACATTAGGGTCTCAGTTTCCTAAGAGACGCGACTGGGATGGGGGAGGGAGGCCCAGGCAGAGGCTGGTGCTGGGGGCAGAGAAAGCGACACTAGGTTGCAGGCTGGTGTGGAAGGGGCATAGGTGCCCCGGAAACAGCCACAGATTTTTCCAGCGGGAGAAGCCCCGCCGCCACCCGCCTTTTTCCTGGACTCACGATGGAACCCGGCACCGAACCCCCTACTCGCGCGAGGAAGGTGCACTCCACACTGACGGATCCCTGTAAAACACACACCCCGCCAACAGAAGGACCAGGAATGATAGGAGCCCCCATGGCAAGGGCCTGGCCCCCTTCTTTCCTGGGCGCCTTAGGTGGTAGTCGGCCACACCAAAACCGCCAGCCAGGAAAGGGCCAGGGCGCAGGGCTGCCTGCTGCCCCCTCGACGCCAGTGTCCTCTGCCCAGGAATTTCAAATCCGCAGAGCAAGGTGCGGCAGGCACTTGCACCAAACACCCTCGCGAGAGCACCCCGGGAAGACACCTCCTGGCCAGCACCCCTGATGCTTTGCGGCTGCGGGGGACAGCAGGAGCCCTAGTTTCCAGGCTTCCCTGCCATAGGGGAAAGATGCCAGGCGAGAGAGGGCAGAAGTTGGGGAGCAGTGTCAGGAAGATGTTTCTGGCCTAGGAGGCTTGCACCATCCGAGTCCTGGAGGTGCTATAACAAATAAATTCACCCCAGTGTTCCGGGAGGCCAAGGCAGGAGAAGCACTTTTGTCCAGAAGTTTCAGAGCAGCCTGGGCAACGTGGTGAGACCCCGTCACTACGGAAGACATTTAGTCAGGGGTGGTGGGCCACGCCTGCAATCCCAGCTACTCGGGAGGCTGAGGTGAGAGGCTCTCTTGACATTACAGTGAGTCATAAGCTTGTGCCACTGCACTCCAGCCTGGGTGACAGAGCAAGACCCTTTCTCATAGAATAAATAAATATATGAATAAACTCAGCGTCTGGGTTGGGCCGGATTCCTACCCTCCAAAAAGATGCACATCAGGTCTTTCTAGGGCAGCGCTGCAGAGACCGTCACTACATGTGCTGGGTGCTGCTTGACGTGGCCAGTAGCTCAGTAAGAAGAGGAGTAGGAGTGAAGGAGTGGAAAAAGAGGAGGAGGAAGAGAGAAGGAAGAGAGGAAAAAGTAAAGAGAAAAAGGAAGCAGGAAACAAGAAGAACAGGAGAGGAGGCGAAAGTGAGAAAATAGTAAGAATAGAGGAAGAGGAGAAGATAAACAGGAGAGGAGGACAAGGGGACCAGGAGAGATGAGGAGATAAACAAAGCTGGGAGGAGGAGAGAAGGAAGAGGAGGAGAGGAGGAGGAAGAGAAAAGAAAGATGAGGAGAGGAGAAGGAGAGGAGGAGAAAAAAGGGAGGAAGGGGAGGAAAAAAGGGAAGAGGAGGAGAAAAAAGGGAGGAGGAGGAGAGAAGGGGAAGCCAGAGAGACAAAGGATGACAGGAGGAGGAGGAGGAAAAGGAGGATCAGAGGAAAATGAGAAGGAGGAGAGGAGACAGAGAGGAGGAGGAGGAGAGGAAGAGGGGGAAAAAGGAGGAGACAAAGAGGAGGAGAGAAGAAGGAGGAGGAGAGGAGAAAAACGAGGAGGAGGAAAGGGGAGAAGGAGCAGAGGAGGAGGAGAAAAAGAAAAGGAAAAGGAGGAGGAAGAAGAGAGAAGGAGGAGGAGGAGAGAGGAGAAGGAGAGAAGGAGGAGGAAGAGAGGAAAAGAAGGATGAGGAGAGAAGGATAAAGGAGGAGGAGAGGAGGAGAGGAGGAGAATGAGGAGGAGGACGATAGGAGAAGGAGAGGAAAAGAATACGGAGGAACAGAGAAGGAGGAGGAGGAGCAGGAAAAGATGAGGAGGAGAAGGGGAGAAGGAGAGGAGGACAAGGAGAATGAGGAGGAGAGGAGAAGGACACAGAGGAGAGGGGAAAAGAAGGAGAAGAGGAGAAAAAGCAGCAGAAGAAGAAGAATAGAGGAGGGGGAGAAAGAGAGGAGAAGGAGGAGGAGAAAGAGTAGGAGAGGAAGAGGAGGAGGAGAGGAGAAGGAAGAAGATAAAAAATAGGAGGAGGAGGGGAAGAGGAAAGGAGGAGGAGAAGGAGAGGATGAGGAGGAGAGAAGGTGGAGGAGAGGAAGGGAAATAGGAGGAGGAGGAGGAGGAGATGAGGAGAAAAAAGGAGGGGAGGGGGAGGAGAGAAAGAGCAGAAGAAGAAGCAGAGAAGGAGGAGGACAGGAAAAGAAGGGGGAGAGGAGGAAAGGAAAAAGGAGGAGCAGGTGGAGAGGGGGAGGAGGAGAGGAGAAGAAGAAGGAGAGGAAGAGGAAATGAGAAGGAAAAGGAGGAGAGGAGAAAGAGAGGAGGAGAAAAAGGAAAAAGGTGAAGAACAAAGTAAGGAGGAGTAGAAGAAGAGAAAAAGGAGGTGGAGGAGGAGAGGAGAGGAAGGAAGAGAAAAAGAGGAGGAGAGGAGGAACAGAGGAGAAGGAGGACAGGAAGAGGAGAGGAGGAAGGCAAAAGAAGAAGGAGGAGAGGAGAAGGAGGAGGAGCAGGAGGAGAGGAGAAGAAGACAAAAAGGAGGAAGAGAAGAAAAGGAGGAGGTGCAGGAGGAAAAAAGGGACAAGTAGGAGAGAAGGAGGAGGTGGAGGAGAAGAGGAGAAGCAGGAAGAGAAAAAGAAGGCAGAGGAGGAGAGGACAAGGAGTGGAGAATAAAGAGAGAAGAAGGAGGAGGAGAGGAGAAGGAGGAGGAGGAGAGGAGGAAAAGAAAAAAGAAGAGACGAGGAGGAGAGGAGAAGGAGGAGGAAGAGGAAGAATGTAGAAGAAGAGTAAGAGGAGGAGAGAAAAAGGAGGAGAGGAGGAGGAAAAGGAGAGGAGGAAGAGAGTAGAAGAAGGAGTAGGAGGAGCAGGAGGAAAAGAAGAGGAGCAGAGGAGAAAAGGAGAAAAAGGAGTGGAGGGGGAAGAGGAGATGAGAAAAGAAGGGGAAGGAGGAGGAGAGGAAGAGAGGAGAGGAAGGAGAAGGAGAAAGATAGGAGAAGGAGGAGGAAGAGAGAAGAAAAATAAGGAGGAAAAAAGAGGAGAAGAGTAGAAAGAGGAGGAGGAGGAAGAAAAGGAAAGAAGAAGAGGAGAAGAAGGAGGAGAATAGGAGGAGTAAAAGATGAGTAGGAGGGGGAGGAGAGGGGGAGATGGAGAGGTTTAGGGGGAGGAGGATGAGAAAAGAGGAGGAGAACAAGAGAAGGAGGAAAAGGAGAGAAAAAGAAGGAGGAGGAGAGGAGAAGGAAGAGAAGGGGAGGAGGAGGAAAAGGAGGGGAGGGGGAGGAGGAAGTAGAGAGGATAAGGGGGGAAGAGAGGAGAAATAGGAGGAGCAGGAAGGAGAAGGAGGAGAAAAAGAGAAGGAGAAGAGGAGAAGGGAGGAGGAGGAAAAGGAGAGGAACAGACGAGGAGGACAGGAGAAGGAGGAGGGGGAGGAGGAGTAGAGAAGAAGAATGAGAGGAGAGGAGAAGAAGAAGAAAAGGAGGAGGAGATGATAAGAGAAGGAGGAGAGAAGGAGGAGAAGAAGAGGAGAGTAGGAGGAGAGGAAGAGATGAGGATGAGAGGAGGAGGGGGAGGAGAAGGGGGAGGAGGAAAAAGAGAAGAGAGGAGGAGAGGAGAAGGAGAAGGCGAGGAGGTGGAGGAGAGGAAGAGGAGGAGGAGAGAAGCAGTAGAAGGAAAGGAGGAGGAGGAGGAAAAAGAGAGGAGAAGAGAAGAAGGAGGAGGAGGAGAGGAGGAGGAAACAATGGGAGGTGGAGGAGAGTAGGAGATGGAGGAGGAGAAGAGGAGAGGAGGAGGAGAGAAAGATGAGAGGAAGCAAAGGAGAGGAGAAAGAGAGAGGAGAAAAGGAGGAGGAGAGGAGGAAGTGAAGGGGAGAAAGAGGAGATAATGAGGAGGAGGAGAGGAGTGGGAGGAGGAAGAGGAAAGGAGGAGATGGAAAAGAGAAAGAGAAGAGGAGGAGGAAGAGAAGAAAGTTATCACTTTGTGGCATTCAGTAATTATGACTATTGTCATGGCTTTTGGATTAAAGTTTAAACTCAATAGGAGAGATAGGCACAAAGATCAAAGATCCAGATTATTTCAGAGCTCAATTTCAGAGCTAAAAAAAAGATACGTGGTAATACACATGTGGACGTTGCCAATGCAAAAGAGTTGCATTATTTTGGTTTTGGATCCAGCCATATGTCAACATACACAATGTAGGCAGTGCCTAGGAGAGGGCAGAGAGCCACAACACTTAGGTGCTGGGCCTAGTGATATGTCACAATCTCTTTTTGGTCAGAGCCCAAACAGTAGAGGAGAGCCACATCACCTAGGTTCTAGGTTCAGCAATACATCACAATACTTTCTGAGAGGAAGATCAAAGCAGGAGAGCCACATCACCTAGGCGAGAGCCCCAGAGATACGGCACAATGCCTTCTGTGGGTAGGGATCAGGAAGAAGAGGAAAGTTATATAACCTAGGGACTACAGCCAGCTATATGTTACAATCATCCCAAGGGGCAGGGACGATGCATGAGAGGAGAGTCACATCAAATAGGTGGTGAGCAAAGCAATATGTAACAATCAGAGGAGAGTGTCATCTCCTACATGCTGGCCCATGAGATATGTTACAACATCCCCTATGGGCAAAGCCCAGGTAAGAGAAGAGATTAACATCAAATAGTTGATGGGCTAATAGATACTTTGCAATGCCCCCTGTAGAAAGAGACTAGGAGAAATAAATCCGATTGCCTGTGTGCTTGGCCCAGGGATAAGTCACTTTTTCATCTGTGGAAATGGCCCAGGCGGGTGAGGAGAGTTACATCACTTAGACGCTGGGAACAGAGATATGTAACAATCTCTTCTATAAGCAAGACCCTGGTAAGAAAAGAAAGACACATCAAATATTTATGGACCCACAGATGCCCCCTTTTTTGACAGAGTCAAGGCAAGAAAGTCACATCACCTTGGTCCCGGGCCCAGCAATAGGTCACATTACCTTCTGAAGACAGGGCCAAGGCAAATGAGTTACATCTTGGAGCTGGGCCCAGGATATATGTAACAATCTCCCCTGTGGGCAGAACCTAGGAAGAAGAGAAGTGTCACATTAGCTAGGTGCTGAGCCCAGAGATATGTCACCATCCCTCCAGGCAAGAGATGAGAGTACATTACCTGGGTGAGGAGTGCAGGGAGATGTCACAATCCCCTTTTTAGGCTGTGCCCAGGCAGAAGAGTCACATCGCCTAAGTGTTAGAATGAGCAACGTGTCACAATGCCCCTTGTGTGCAGCGCCAAGGTAGGAGAGAAAACTTACATCACCTGAGTGCAAGTCCCAGCGATATGTACCAATGCCTCCTGTAAGAGGCACCAAGGCTTGAGAATAGAGTCATCTCACCTAGGTGCTGGGTCCAGCAATATATCACCATTCTATTTGTGAACCAAGCCCAGGCAGGAGAGTCAACTCCGGTGTTTGGCAGAGGCGTATGTCAAAATCACACCTTCAAAAATGCCAGGCATGAGATTAGCAATCCCTCACATGTCCTGGTTCTAGGTCTGAGAGTCAACATGTCTTGTATGTTGTGTGAAGTACGTGAGTCACAACCTCAACTGTGAACTGGATCTGTGCAGCAACTTCTCAATGTTTTCTGGGCATTGTGTCCCCTTAGATAAGTCACAGCCTGACACGTGTGCTAAATGATGGTTTGCGGGTCACCGAATCCATGCATAACAAATCCATGTATGAGAGTCAACACTGCAACTCTTGACTGCCTCTAGATACAAGATTCAAAACCTCAACAGTGGGCCATGGTCATGTGAGAGGACAGCAATCTTTACTCTTGACTGTGTCTGCTTACTACTGTCACAATCTCACCTTTGAGCTGGCTCTGTTAGTGCACTCTCTGTACCACTCAAAGAAGTTATGAGATACATGGTTTGGCTCTATGTCCTCACCCAAATCTCATTTACAATTGTAATCTCCACGTGTTGAGGGAGGAAGGTAATTGGATCGTGGGACAGTTTCCCCCATGCTGTGTTTGTGAAAGTGAGTGAATTCTCTCCAATCTGATGGTTTTAAGTGTTGGAAGTTCCTCCTTCATTCACTTTCTCCCTCCTGCCACCTTGTGAAGAAGGTCCCTGCTTCCCCTTCTGCCATGATTATAAATTTCCTGAGGCCTCCACAGCCATGTGGAACTGTGAGTCAATTAAACCTCTTTTCTATCTAAATTTCCTGGTCTTGGGCAGTTCTTTACAGCAATGTGAAAATGAACTAATACTAATACAATATGATATGCATGAGAGTTACAATCTGCATTAAGACCTTCATGCTGATATGGGCCCATGATTGTACGTGTCACTCTAAGCTCAGGTATGAGAGTCAACACCTCCCCAGTTGACTGGGTCTAAATAGAAGAGTACTCATCTGCCTATGAGCTGGGTTTAGAAATAGGTCACTATCCCATCTGTGGCCAGATGTTCACATATGACTGACACAATTCTGTCTGTAGACTGTGTCTACGTGTGAGATTCAGCATCTCACCAGTGGGTGGTGTCTATTGTGAGGGCGACTATTTTAAGGATTAGCAGGGTGTGCATACCAGAAACACAGCATCTCTTGTGTCCCTGGACCTGTGATGACACTCTCTGTACCACATGAGGGCTTTACACAATATGCAAGAGAGTGGTAAACCTCTGTGATCTTTATACAAAGAGGACACTCAGGATCTTACCTTTTCCCTAAGCCTAGCTATAAGAGACAGTATCGCTCTTATTGGCTAGTTCAAGGTATGAGAGTCATCATCACACCAGTGAGCTGGGCCAGGCTATATGTCACAGTCACTCCTCTGGATTAGGAGTAAGCAGGAGAGTAACATTACCTGGGTTTGGGGCCAGATGTACGTCACAATCTTCTCTGAGGGCTGAGCAATATGTCACAACGATCTATGTATTCAAGACCCAGTCAAAAGGGCCTCATTACCTTGTTGCGGGGTCCAGTAATGTGTCATAATCTTTTCTGTTAGGAGGGTGCAGGCAGAAAAGAAGAGTCACATTTCCTAGGTAGTGTATGCAGATATATGTCACAAGGCCCCCTGTGGGCAGGGCCCAGGCAGGAGCCTCTTATTTTCTAGGTGTTGGAACCAGCGTTATTTCACAATACACCAAATATGTGGGGCCTGGGAGAAAGGAGAGTCACATCACATAGGTGCTGGGCCAAGTGATATGTTATAATAACCCTCTTTAGCAGGGCCCCGGCAGAAAAATAAACGTGTCACATCACCCAGGTGATAAACAAAAAGATATGGCATAACACTCCTGAGGGCAGGGCTCATGCAGAAGAGGTGCATCACATAGCTGTTAAGATAGGCCATATGTCACAATATACAATCTAGGTTGAGCTCAGGCAGGAGAAAAGAGTAACATTACCTATGTGCTGGGCTCAGCGATACATCACAATACCTCCTTGGTCAGAGCCCAAGAAGTAGAAGAGAGTTACCTCACCTAGGTGCTGTGTCCATCAATATGTCACAATACTCACTGAGAGAAGGGCCCAAGAATGAGGATTACATCATTTTGGTGAAGGGCCCAGAGCTATGTACCAATGCTCCCTGTGGGTAGGGCTTAGGAAAAAAGAAGAGAGTCACATAACCTGTCACATAACCTAGACAGATGAGCCCAGCCCTATGTCAAAACTACAACAGTGGTCAGAGTCCAGACATGAGAGGAGAATCATATCACATAAATGTTGGTTGAAGGAATATGTCACAATCCCCACTGGGACAGAAGCAGAGAAATAAGGAGAATTACACCATCTAGGTAATGGGCCGAGATATGTTGCAGTGACTCCTGTGGGCAATGACCAGGCAGTAGAAGGACATCGCCTGTGTGTAGGGCCTAGGGATAATTCACTCTAACTGTTGTGGGCATAGCACAGGCAAACGAGTAGAGTCACAACACCTAGGTGCTGGAATCAGAGACACGTCGCAATCTCTTCTAATGGCAAAGCCCAAGTAAGCAAGAAGAGTCACAGCAAATAGTTCATGAACTTAGAGATATGTCACAATGTCCCCTGTGGACAGGGTTCAGGGAAGAGACTCACATCATCTTGGTGCTGAGCCCAGCAATATGTCACAAAGCTTTCTGAAGTCAGGACCAAGGCAAATGTGTAACATCACCTTACCGTTGGGTCCAGAGACACATCACAACTCTTCTGCAGGCAGAACCTACAAAGAATAGAAGATTCACATCAACTCAATGCTGGGCCCAGTGATAGGTCACAATGTTCCCTGTGAGCAGAGATCAGGCAGAAGTGAGTCACATCACCTGGCTAATGGGTGCAGAGATGTCACAATGCCTTCTGTAGGCAGGGACCAAGCAGGAGAGTTACATCACCTGGGTTCTGGACCCAGCAATATATCACAATGGGCCATGTGGGCAGGGTACAAGCAGGAGAATCACATAACTTGGGTGTTGGGCCCAGGGATATGTCACAATGCCTTCTGTGCACAGTGACAAAAGAGAAGGGTAGACTCACATTAACTGGATATAAGGCCTAGTGACAGTGATATGCCACAATGCTGTCTGTGGGCAGTGCCAAGGCAGTGGACTAGAGTCCCATCATGAAGGTGCTGGGTTTAGCAAGATGTCAAAATTCCATCTGTGGGATGGGCACAGGCAGAAGGGTCAAATCACTTAGTTGCTGGACAGAGGCATATGTCACACAATCTCACATGCAGAATGATCCAGGGATAAAGTTAAAATTCTTGCACATGGCCCAGTTCTAAGTATGGGAGTCAACATCTCCTCTATGTTGGGTCTAAATACTTAAGTCACAATCTTAATTGTCTGGAGCTGCACACCCCGGCCATAGCGAATAATAATTAACGATTAAAACGCCTGAGCTCTATTCATTTCCACCTTCTACCTCCTCCCTATCTTTGCCTTTTTTCCCTGTACTAATACCTCGTTAAAGATGGCGCTCTTCCTGCTTCTTCTTCACTCACTTTTCCCGCGCCCGGGAAAATTGTTACTTAATAGCGCAAGCGCAACATGACGTCTGACCGGAGAAACCGAAACTAACCTGGCCACGCCCTCGGCAATGAGATCATTTCCACCTTAGCCCAACCCCTTCTCTTCCAAGTGTATATAAGGCAGTGCATTACCGCCATTAAACGAGACTTGATCAGAGCACTGTCTTGTCTCCATTTCTCGTGTCTCTTGTTCCCCAAATTCCCACCCCCTCCTCCAGGGCCTGCTCTGACTATCCCGCGGGCCGGGATACTTAATGGTGGACTGGGTCTGTGCGTGAGAAGCTCGCTTTCTTCTGTGCACTAGAACTCCTTAGTAGAGTCGCAGCCTCACAGGTGGGCTGAATCTTGGTCTGAGAGTCACCAGCCCACCTGTGGACTGGATCTACATATAACAGTCACTCTCAAGTTTCCACTGCCTCCAAATGTGACATTCAGAACCTCAAAAGTTGGCCATGTTCATGTGGCAGTATGACAGTCTTTATTGTCAAATGGGTGTGCAAACAAGTGTCAAACTCTCACCTGTGCTGTGCCTTGTCAGAAAACACTTTCTAGCACCAGAGGGATTTATGCATGAGAGTCTCAATATGCTCTGAGACTTCCCTGCTGGTCTCAGAGATCTGGTATGGGCCCATGGTATGGACCCAGGGTTATAATTTTTACCCTAATCTCTTGTCTCAGAGTCAACTTCTCTTCAATTGGCTCAGTCCAAATAGAAGTATCCTCACCTGCCTATGAACTAGGTTTAGAAATGAGTCACCATCCCAACTGTAGCATATGAGAGAAACAATTCCAGCTGTGGACTACGTCAACCTGTGTAATTCAGGACCTCACCTGCGGGCTCTGTCCACCTGTAAGGGTGAAAATCCTAATGGATGGTAGGGTGAGAATATGAGAAACACAGTCTTATTTGAATGCTGGACTCTGTGGTGGCATTTTGTTCCACACTAGGGCTTTATACAATGTGTGAGAAAGTAATAATTTTCTATAACCTTCATACAAAGAGGAGACATGGGATCTTACCCATTTCTCTAATCCCAGCTAAAACAGACAGTATATTTTCTATTGACTGGTGTGTGGTATTAGAGTCATCATTGCAACTGTTAGCTGGACCAAGATACATGTTCCTACCTGTGGGTAGGGAGCAAACAGCAGAGTCACATCACCTGTGTTCTGGGCCAGGAATGTGTCACAATCTTCCCTGGCAGAAGGGACCAGGCAGAAGAGTAATATCACCTGGGTATTTAGCCAGGAATATGTTACAATCATAATCCCCTCCTGAAAGCCGGATGCAGGGTGCAGGCTGCAGAACCATGTCACCTTGGTAATGGGCCCAGCAATGTGTCAAAATGCTTTCTATGGGCAAGGCCCAATTAGGAGAGACTCATCATCTGTTTGCTGAGGCCAGCAATATGTCACAATCTTCCCGTAGGCAGGGCTTAGGCAGAAGAGAGCCACATTGCTTAGGTGATGAATGCAGAAATATGTCACCAGGTCTGCTGTGGACAGGCTCCAGCCAGGAGCCTTCCATTTTCTAGGTATCGGGCCCAGCAATATGTCACAATGCCCAAAATATGTGGGGACCAGGCAAAAAAAAAAAAAAAAAAAAAAAAAAAAAAAAAAAAAAAAGAGACTCACGTCACCTCAATGATGGATCAAGTGATATGTCACAATCTTCTTATTTGGCAGGTCCCAGGCAGCAAAAATGTGTCATATCTCCTAGGTGATTAACGAACAGTATCATCTAATACCCCTTGTCTTCAGGGCTCATGCAGAAGGGTCATATCACCTACTTGTTGGGTCCAGCCATATATTATAATACACAATGTATGCTGGACCCAGGCAGGAGAGGAGAGTAACATCCCCTGGGTCCTGTGTCCAGGGATACATCACAGTGCCTCCTTGAGCAGAGCCCAAGAAGTAGAGAAGAGTCACACTACTTAGGTGCCAGATACAACAATTTGCCACAATACTTGCTGAGAGAAAGGCTTAGGTGGAGGTGTCACATTACCTTAGTGAGGGAAAAAGAAATATGTAACAACGTCCCTGGTAAGTAGACCTAGAAAAAAAGAGAAGCATCACATAACACAGGGCCAGTGCCCACTTATCTGTCACAATCACACCCGTGGGCAGGGCTCAGGCAAGAGTAGAGAGTAATATCATGTAGGTGCTGCAGCAAGCAATATGTCACAATTACCACTGTGGGCAGGTCCAACAAAGAAAACAAGAATCACATCACCTAGGTCAGGTCATGGGCCCAGAGATATGTCACCGTGGCCCTTGTGGACAACAATCAGGCAGAAGAATGACATTGCATGTGTGCTGGGTCTAGTGATAATTCATTATCCCTTCTGTGTGCCTGGCATAGGCAAAAGAGAAGAGTCACAACACCTAGCTGCTTGGCCCAGAGATATGTCACTATCTCTTCTATGGGCAAAGTCCACGTAAAACAGCAGAGTCACATCAAATAATTGATGCAGTCAGAGATATGTCATAATGCCTTCTGTTGGCAGGGCCCATGCAAGAGAGTCACATCACCTAGGTGTTGGACCCAGCCATATGTCACAATACACAATGTATTCAGGGCTCAGGCAAGAGATGATAGTCACATCATTTAGGTCTTGGATCTATTGAAACATTACAATTTTTTATTGAGCAGAGGCTAAGCAATCTAGAAGAGTCACATCACCTAGGCTTAAAGTCCAGCAACACCTTGCAATAACCCCTGAGAAGAGGGCCCAGGTAAAAGGGTAACATCATCTATGTGAAAGGCCCAGAAATATGTCACAATTCTCTGTGTGGGTAAAAAACAGAATGAAGAGGGAAGTTACATAACCTAATAGATGGGCTGATCTATATGTCACAATCACTCTAGTGGGAAGAGCTCAAACATGAGAGGAGAGTCACACCACATAGGTGCTGCATATTTTGCAATACAGAATGTATGCAGAGCCCGGAAAGGAGAGGACAGTCACATCCCCTAGGTGCTGTGCCCAGCAATACATTACAATCTCTTCTTGGGCACAGCCCAAGCAGTACAGGAGAGTTATATTACCTTGCTGTTGGACCCAAAAATATGGCACAATATACCCTGAAAAAAGGGTCCAGACAGCAGTGTCACATCACCTGGGGAGGCTTTCAGAAATATGTCAAAATGCCTCCTGTGGTTAAGGCTGAGGAAGAAGAAAACATAACCTAGGGTCTGGGGCCAGCCATGTGTTACAACAACCTCAGTGAGCAGGGCCCAGGCATGAGAGGAGGGTCACATAACATAGATGCTGTCCCAAGTGATATGTCACAACTCACACTGTGGACAGGTCTCTGCAATAAAGGAGAGCCACATAATCTGGTTGATAGTCACAGAGATACATCACAACGTATTTATCTCTTGTCCTTACGGACATGAACCAGACAGAATAGTCACATCTCCTCTGGGCTGTGTCCAGGGATAATTTACTCTCCCTTCTGTGATCTGAGCCCAGGAAGCAAAGGAGACTCACATTACCTAGGTGTTGGGGCCAGAGGTATGTCACAATGTCACCTGTTGGCAAGTACCAAGTAAGAGAGGAGAGTAACATCAAATAGATGAGGGGTCCAGAAATATGTCACAATTCCCCTTGTAGGCAGAATCTAGGCAGGAGACTCACATAACCTGGGTTTTAGACCTAGAAATACGTCACAAGATGCAATGTGGGCAATGCCAAGGCAGAAGAATAAAAAACATACACTCTAGGTGCTAGGTGCAGAAATATGTCGCAATTTCATGTGACATTCCTGGACCTAACACCTAGGGTATATGTCTTTATTGTGACATCCTTATTCAGGTGCTTGACAGACATCTATGTCACAATTAGAGCTGCAATCAGAGCTGACCCATTTTCCTAAGCCTAGCTAAGAGACAGTATCTTTCATATTGGCTGGATGAAGTTATGAGAGTCATTGTGACTGCAAACTGAATTAAGATATATGTGACAATCCCACAATCGGGTAAGAAGGGAGTGAGCTGGAGAATCACATCACCTGGGTGCTGTGCCAGAGATATTTACAACCTTCTCTGAGGGCAGTGACCAGGCAGGAGAGTCACATCACGTTGTTGCTGGGCTGGAAGCATGTCATAATTTGTTCTGAGAGTAAGAACCAGGCAAGAGAGTCACAGTACCTGTGTTTTCAACCAGCAGTACATTATAATCCCCTCCTGAAAGCAGGACTAAGGCAGCAGCGTCCTTTCACCTGGTTGCTGAGCCTAATGATGTGTCACAATGTCTTCTGTGGCTAGGTCCAATCAGCAAATGCACATTACCTAGTGCTGGCTCCAGTGATGTGTCACAATACTTTTTATTGGGATGGTCCAGGCAGAAGAGGAAATCTGAAACACCTAGGGGATGAACAAAAAGTCACATCTCAATAACCTTGTGGGCAGGACCCATACAGGAGAGTCACATCACCTAGCTGCTGGGTTCAGTGATATGTCACAATCCCTTCTGTGGGCTGGGCCCAAACAAGAAGAGTCAAATCCCTTGGGCGCTGGGAAGAGGCACATTTCACACCTGCAAGGAAGTCCAAGAATGAGATTAAAAATTCCACACATGTCCAAGTTCTAGGTATGAGAGTCAATGCCTCCTGTACGTTGCTTCTATATAGATGAGCGACAATCTCTACAATGGACTGAATCCACTCATGAGAGCCTCAATTTTTTCTGTGTACTGTGTTCCCTTATTACAATCACAGTCTCACAGGTGTGCTAGATTTTTGTCTGAGAGACACCAATCAATATGTGGACCAGATCCACTTATGAGAGTCAATTTTCCAACTTTTGACTGTCTCCAGGTATGAGATTCAGAATTTCAACAGTGGGCTGTGAAAGGATGATCATCTTTACTGTTTGCTGTGTGTGTGCAAGACTGTCACAATCTTACATTTGTTCAGGGCCATGTTAAGACATGTTCTGTATCACCCAAGGGCTTTTATATGGTATGTGTGGGAGTCACAATTTCCTCTAAATCCTTTGTGCTGGTATGGACCCGTGATAGCGTCTGTAGCTTTAAGCCCAGGTATGACAGTCGACATCTTTCTAATTGGCTGGGTCCAGATAGGAGAGTTTTCACCTGCCAGAGCTGGGTTTAGAAATGAGTCACCATCGAGGCGATGAGCGGAGGGACTAGGCAGAGCAGTGGAACCGCCGCCAGGTCGCTGTAGGTCCACGCCGCCAGTCGCGCTGCCAGCCCGCTCAGCGTCCGCCGCCGCCATGGGAGTGCAGGTAAAAACCATCTCCCCAGCAGACTGGCGCACCTTCCCGAAGCGCGGCCAGACTTGCGTGGTGCACTACACCGGGATGCTTGAAGATGGAAAGAAATTTGATTCCTCCCGGGACAGAAACAAGCCCTTTAAGTTTATGCTAGGTAAGCAGGCGGTGATCTGAGGCTAGGAAGAAGGGGTTGCCCAGATGAGTGTGGGTCAGAGAGCCAAAGTGACTATGTCTCCAGATTATGCCTATGGTGCCACTGGGCACCCAGGCATCATCCCACCACATGCCACTCTCGTCTTCGATGTGGAGCTTCTAAAACGGGAATGACAGGAATGGCTTCCTCCCTTAGCTCCCTGTTCTTGGATCTGCCATGGAGGGATCTGGTGCCTCCAGACGTGTGCACATGAATCCATATGGAGATTTTCCTGATGTTCCACTCCACTCTGTATAGACATCTGCCCGGACTGAATGTGTTCTGTCACTCAGCTTTGCTTCTGACACCTCCGTTTCCTCTTCCCCTTTCTCCTCGTATGTGTGTTTACCTAAACCATATGCCATAAACCTCAAGTTATTAATTTTATTTTGTTTTCATTTTATGGTGAAGATTCACTTTCAGTCTTTTGGATATAGGTTTCCAGTTAAGTACCTGGTTAAGTATTAACAGCACAAGTGATAGGTTAACGTTAGAATAGGAATTGGTGTTGGGGGGGTTGCAAGAATATTTTATTTTAATTTTTTGGATGAAATTTTTATGTATTATATATTAAACATTTTTGCTGCTGCTCTGCAAAGCTATAGCAGATTTGAGGTGCTGTTGAGGACTGAATTATTCTCCAAGTTGAGAGATGTCCTTGGGTTAAATTAAAAGCCCTACCTAAAACTGAGGTGGGGATGGGGAGAGCCTTTGCCTCCCACCCCACCCTCCCCTTAAACCCTCTGCCTTTGAAAGCAGATCATGTTCACTGATCATGACAAATCGTTGAACGTTCTCTTCAGAAAATGATGCTGGTCATCGCAGCTGCAGCATCTCCTGTTTTTTGATGCTTGGCTCCCTCTACTGATCTCAGAGTTTCCTGGCTTTTCCTCCCTCAGCCCCTTCTCACCCCTTTGCTGTCCTGTGTAGTGATTTGGTGAGAGAAATCATTGCTGCCCCCTCCCCCCGGCACCATCTATGGGTCTCAAGTTTTATTATTGCAATAAAAGTGCTTTATGCCGGCTTTTCTCAAAAAAAAAAAAAAAAAAAAAAGAAAGAAAGAAAGAAATGAGTCATCATCACAACTCTGAACAGAAATTTACAAATGAAGGTCACAATTTTCACTGTGGACCGCATCCATGTGTGAGATTAAGTGGGCTTTGTCCATGTGTGAGGGTGACAATCCTAATGGTTGTCAGGGTGAGCACATAAGAAACAGTCTCATCTGCACGCTGGGCCTACCACCCAAGAGCTTTATACAATATGCGAGAGAGCGGTAACCTTTTATAACCTTCGTACGGAAAGGAAACCCAGGATCTTACCCATTTTTCTACACCTAGCTATGAGAGAGAGTACTTGTCCCCTTGGCTGGTTCAAAATGTTAGAGTCATTATTGCACTTGTGCACTGGGCTATATATAAAATCCTACCTATATGTGGGGAGCAAACGGAAGAGTCACATCACCTAAATGCTGAGCCAGGGATATGTGACATTCTTTGCTGAAAAGAAGGGGCCAGGCAAAAGAGACACATCACCTGGGTTCTCAGCCAGTGATATGTTACAATTTCCTACTGAAAGCAGGGCACAGCCAACAGCAACACATCACCAGGATTCAGGGCTCAGTGTTATGTCACACTGTGACCTTTGGGTAATACCCAGGCATGAAAGACACATCACCTGGTTTCTGGGTTCCATGATATGTAGTAATCTTTCCTACAAACAGCATGAAAGCAGAGGAGGAGAGTCACATCTCTTAGGTGATGGATGCAAAAATATGTCACAAGGCCTCTGGTGGGCATAGCCCAGGCAGGAGTCTCTCATTCAGTATAAGTTGGGATCAGTATTAGGTCACAATATTCAACATATGCAGGGCCCAGGCAAAAGAGAAGAGTTACATTACCTAGGTGCTCAATCCAGTGATATGTTACAATAACCTCTTTTTTCCTTTTCTTTCTTCGTCTTCTTTTTTTTTTTTTTTTGGCAGAGCCCAGGCAGAAGAGAAGAGTCACATCATCTAGGTGATGAATAAAAAGATATGTCATTATTCCCCTGTGGGCAGTGGTTGTGCAGATAATTCACCTTGTATGTGTTGGACTCCGCAATATATCACAATGCCTGCAGCGCTTTGGAAGGAGAGGAGAGTCCTATCACTTAGGTGCTAGGCCCAGCAATACATCCCAATCACTTCTTTGGCAAAGCCCAAGCGGTATAAAAGAGTCACATCACGTAAGTTCTGGGTATAGCAATGTGTCAAAACACCCCCCGAGAGGAGGACCAAGGAAAGAGAGTCACTTTGGTGAGAATATCAGAGATATGGGACAATTCCATTTTTGGGTATTCACAAAAAAGAAGAAAGTCCCATTACCTAGGAGCTGGGCTATGCTCTATGACACAATCACCCTAGTGGGCAGGTCCATTAAAGAGAAGACTGTCACATCACATAGGCGCTGGGCAAAGTGATATGTCATAATCCCCATGGTGATAGGCCCAGAGACATCTCACAATGACCTCTTTAGGGAGAGATCAGGCAGAAGAATTACATCATTTGTGTGCTGGGCCTAGTGATAAGTCACTCTCATTTCTGTGGACATGGCCCAGGCAGAAGAGCAAAGTCACATTACCTAGGTGCTGGGCCAAGAGATGTCACAATCTTTTACGTGAGCAAAACCAAGGCAAAAGAGAAGAGTAACATCAGATAGTAGGTGTTACCAGAGATATGTCACAATGCCCCCTGTATGAGAGAACCAGGCAGTCAAAACACATCACTTGGTTGCTTAACCTAGTGATATGTTACAATCTTTCCTGTGGGCATGATGCAGGCAGAAGAGGAGAGTCATATCTCCTATGGGGTGGATGTAGAGATATGTCACAAGGTCTCCTATGGGCAGGGTCCAGACAGAAGCCTTCCATCCACTAGGGTTTGGGTCCAGTGATATGTCACAATACCCAAATTATGCAGGGCCCAGGCAAAAAAAGAGAGTCACGTCAGCTAGGTACTAGGTCCAATGATATATCACAATTTTCGATTTTGGCAGGGCCCAGGCAGAAAGCAAGGTTATATCACCAAGGTGATGAATAAAAATACATGTCATAGTTATGTGGACATGACCCATGCAGGAGAGTCACATCACCTAGGTGTTGGACCCAGAAATATGTCACAATATATAATGTATACAGGGCCAAGGCATGAGACGATAGTAACTTCACTTATTTGTTGAGCCAAACTATACAATCGTTTTTGGGCAAGGCCCAAGTAGTAGAGGAGAGTCACATCACCTCGGTGTTGGGTCCAGCAATGTGTCACAATACCTGCTGAGGGGAGGGTACAGGCAAGAGAGCCATGTCACTTAGGTGAGGGGCCCAGAGATATCTCACAATACCCTCCGTGGGTAGAACTCAGGAAAAAGAAGAGAGTCACATAATCTAGAAACTGGGCCCCGCCATATGTTACAGTCACCCCAGTGGACAGGTCGCAGGCATGAGGGTAGAGTTTCATCACATAGGTGCTGGGCCAAGCCATTTGCCACAACCTTCACTGTGGACAGGTCCCAGGAAAAAGAGGAGAGTCACATCATTTAGGTAACAAAACCTGAGTTATGTCACAGTTACTTGTTTGGGCAGAGGTCAGGAAGAAGTATCACACAACATGTGTGCTGGACTAAGCAATACATCACTCTCTCTATTTTAGGCATGGCCCAGGCAGGAGAGAAGAGCCATATCACCTAAGCTCTGGATTCACGGTTATGTCCCAATTTCTTTTTTGGGCAATGCTCAGGTAAGAGAGCAGAGTCACATCAAGTGGTTGATGGGCCCAGAGATATATCACATTGCCCCCTGTGGACAGGCACTAGGCAGGAAATTCACATCACCTTGGTAGTAGGACGAGCAATATATCACAATACATTTTGAGAGCAGAGCTAAAAAGGTAACACCATCTTGGTGTTGACTGCAGAAATATCTTACACTTTTATTTTTTTGTGGGCAGAACCTATAAAGAAGGGAAAAGTTGGCCGGGCACGGTGGTTCATGCCTATAATTCTAATGCTTTGGGAGGCTGAGGTGGACAGACCACCTAAGGTCAGGAGTTTAAGACCAGCCTGGCCAACATGGGGAAGCCCTGTCCCTACTAAAAATGCAAAAATTACCCGGGCATCCTGGTGGGTGCATGTAATCCCAGCTACTCGGGAGGCTGAGGCAGGAGGATCACCTGAACTTGTGAGGCGGAGGCTGCAGTGAGCTGAGATTGCACCACTGTACTCCAGCCTAGGTGACACAGCATGACTGTGTCCAGAAGAAAAAAAAAGAAAGAGAAAAGTCATATAAGCTAGGTGCTGGGCCCAGTTATATGTCACTGTCACCCCTTTGAGAAGGGAACAGTCAAGAGAAGAGAGTCACATCACCTCTGTGGTGGACACAGAGATACTTCACAATGCTCTCTGTAGGCAGGGCCAGAACACAAGGATAACATAACTGGGGTGTTAGACCAAGGAACATGTCACAATGGCCAATATGGGCAAGACACAGTCAAGAGAGTCACATAACCTGGGTGTGGGACTCAGTTATATGTCAAAATGCCTCCTGTGGGCAGCGACAAAGCAGGAGAGGAGATTCACATCACCTGGATGTAAGACCCAGTGATATGTTCCAATTCCCCTGTGATCAGTGGTAAAGCATCACCTAGGGGCCGAGTCCAGTAATGTGTCACAATTCCATCTAGGCTGAGCCCAGGCAGATGTGTCAAATCACAAAGGTTCTGTGAAGGTGCATATGTCAAAATCACACCTGCAGGAAGGTCCAGTAATGAAATTAACAATCTAGCACATGTCCTGGTTCTAGGTATGAGAGTCAACACCTGGGTGTTAGATCCAACTAGATGAGTTACAGTCTCAACAATTGACTTGATCCATGTGTGAGATCCTAGTTTCTATTTGCATTACTATTAATACCAGTACCTATTAATTCTTCCACATTCTACATCTTTGTTCTGTATGAACGTACATACAAATTTTGATACATATACAAGATTATATGAGTATTTCTATGTAAATACATACACTAAAATTGTACCTCAAAAAACAGTTTTCAATCCTTTAGCATATCCTAAGGGTGCAGATATAGAATTATTTCCCTTCTCTGGCTCAATAGTGTGTCAGAATGGAACGTACAATGTTTTTTGTATAGACAGACAAAGCTTCACTTTCGGGCAAGGACTGAAAAACAAGCTGATAGTAAAGCCATGTAACACTTTCTGTCCAGGTTAGCATTTCTGGACCTTGCTTTTCTTCTCAGTGTATGCATGAGCTATTCTCATCCACTACTGGGGGCCCGTCTTGATTAAATCTACAATTGCTGTTTAGAGAACTGGCTGATTAAATCCACCTGGGCTCATCTGATTGACTGACTGAAATCACCTGGCCTGAGATTATTGACCAATTAAAATCATCTGGGCTCAAATAGTTGCTGACTGGAGCTAAACTGAAATCACCTGGACTTAAATAAGTGGATGATTTTAATCTCCTGGGATCAGCTAATTGACTGTAATTACCTGGTTTGAGTTAACTGGCTGATTGAAATCAAAAGTGCTGACCTAATTGGCTGATTGAAATCACATTCTGACTGATTGCATTTACCTGATCTAAGCAAATTGGCTGATTAGAATTACCTAGACCAAGCTAATTGGCTAACTGGAATAAACTGGGCTAAGCTAATTGGCTGATAGAAATCATCATGGCTGAGTAAACGGGCTGATTGTATTCACTTCCCCTGAGGAGAATAAGTAGGAAATGACCTCTGACTTACTTTAATTTTTTTACAAGACATACTCATAAATGGACATTACATACAGATATTTATATATCTGTATGTGTTTGCATATGCTTATCTATCTACATATACCTGTTAATAAATCTTCAAGTTAAAGTGTGCAAAGGAATCTGAAATTTGCTTTCAATATTGCAGTCTATCTTGAATTTACAGACCTTGACTTTTCTACCCCTATTCAATAAGTCACTTCTTCAGGCAACCAAACCAATTACAAAATGTGTTCCAATGTCACAAGTTCAAAAACAAAGAGCTCCTGAAATGATGTAAGCTTTAAATGGAATTAGTCAGCATTTTCAATTTTGGTTTGGGCCTTTAATTTAAAGCTAGTTTATCTCCATTCCTGTGTTAATCAGAATGAAAGGAAACATTTTTGACTTGGCATTGAATAACACTTGTGGTTTTAGTAAATTTCTTGCTCATGGGTTGGAGCAACAAAAAAAATACTTTTTTTTTTTTTTTTATGGAGTTTCAGTCTGTTGCCCAGGCTGGAGTGCAGTGGCAGGATCTCGGCTCACTGCAACCTCTGATATCTGGGTTCAAGTGATTCTTTTGCCTCAGCCTACTGAGTGGCTGGGATTACAGGTGCCCACCACCATGCCCAGCTAATTTTTGTATTTTTGGTAGAGATGAGGTTTTACCATGTTGACCAGGCTGGTCTCAAACTCCTGACCTCAAGTGATTCACCTGTCTTGGCCTCCCAAAGTGCTGGAATTACAGGTGTGAGCCACCACACCTAGTCCAAAAATATTTTATTTAAACATGATAGGTGCAGCTAAATTCATATCAGAGTGTTCTTCCATTTGTGTACTCTTGTGGCTATACTTTAGAGAACAGATAAGATTTTACATGTATGGAAATTTATTTTTACATTACTATCAGTAAAAATACCTATCAACACTTTGAAATTCTATATCTTTATTCTGTACAAATATTGAAATAATGATAGATAGACCTGGATATAAATACACTGTTATGCTCAGGGTCAGGTTACATCCCCAACTGAGAGCCAAGGGGAGTGGGTGGATGTGGGGCAGGAGCTGGAGGAACACTCGAGAGACAGCAGGTAACTGAGACATGGCTTTATTCAGCAGCCCCTTCACAGGGTCAGTGTTACATTTATACACTACACAAACAATAGTGGCTGACAGTCAGCTGGGGAGCTTCTCTATGTTGTGTCTACATGGCTATGATTATGTAAGACATGGGACTGTGCACCTGCGCCACAACCCGATGAGTCATCCAGGCTGTTTACCTTAGCCTAAGCCTGCTGCCCTATGCCTGCCGGGCTGCAGCATAGCCATTTTTCTTACACTCCACCCCTTAGGCCAAGGGGATCCTCTTAGTGGTGATCCATACACATACGGCAGCACCCCGAACCCATAGGCCACAGCAACAATACAGAAAGCAATGAGCTACTGCTAATATTCCTGCTACGCTACCTATGATTATGAGCCCAACATAGGCCAGAGCCCAGAGACACCCACTATCTCTGCAGGGGTCATCAGTAAGGTGCTCAATTGCCTTAATCTCCTGTGACACCCCTTGTAAAGCTGCCATTATGTTCCAGTGGTTGTCAGGGATAAATGTACAACATTGTGTCCCTACAAGGGCACAGGTGCCACCTTGGGCAGCTGTGACTACGTCTAAGGCCTTCTGGTTTTGCAGCACCACCTTCGTGATCTGATCAACTTCATCAATTAACAAAAAGAGAGCAATTCAGGTGAATCTTGGGGCCTGAGCTGTATTCTCCGCAAAGGCTGCAACCTGCTTTTCTATAGTAATGCCACCTGCTCCAGGGATAGTTGTTGCTAAGGAATAGAACCACCAGGGGGCCCAGCGCACTCACCAAAAGCAGGAATGCAGTGCCTCCCAGTTATGTGGACGACTAGACAATGTGGGAAGAGCAGTGGCAGGCACATAGGGCCTCCCGCAGGTAGAGCGTCCAGTTCAACTTACTGGCAGATATGGCCACCCTGTGTCCCCACACAACCATAAACTCCCAGGGGGCACAAAGTCCATGGGGGCCCAGCCTTGGTAACGGCGCTTGTTCCACCACACCCTTAATGTGGTGACATGTGTTATGTTTGCACAAATCTCAGCAGACAACCATCCCACAGTGACTTTACCCTAGTACTGCTCTGTGCATTGTGGTATCTGCAATGGGGGCACCACATGTTCTCCCATAAACCAGCCCCATCCATTACGGATGCTATGAATCAGACAGGGGAGAGACTGGCAATGGGATTTGTGACACCCCCTGTCCAAATTCTGCCGTGTTGCATCCCACAAGTTGTCTATGGGACCATAAGTCTCTAGCCATGTCTGGTTCTGCACCGAAGCTAGATGCATGTGCCAGGGCAAGCCATCCACAGCCGCTGCTGGAAGAGCAGTGCAGATCCAACTGTTGGAGACGTTGGTCCCCTCGGTGTGGGTGTGGGACCAGTTCATGATGCTGTTGGAGCTTGCCAATCTACAGCTCAAACAACAAAGCAGGCACAGGCACTAACAGGGGCAAATCACATTCCTTAGGCAAAATACAGGCCAACTTTTTATCTCTGGATAACGATGCAGTCACCAAGGGCTTCTGCCCTGGGTGATGGTACCACATCTTGTCTGCTCTCCATGGTTCTTTTGGGTCCTCTACCTGTGCCAGAGTTACAAGGGAGCTCATGATAGGCCACATAGACAGTATATATGTCTCCCAGATGAATGTCCCTTCCCTGGCCATTCACCTATGAATGGTCAATCGTGGAGGCCACACATTAATCACCCAAGGAGTAACATATTAGTCACACTGCAGACCCTCCCTCCAGGGGGCGGCAATAGCCAATCATCTGCCATGATGGGCTTGGAGGGTCCGTGGCTAACACCAGGGTTTTGTTCATTTGTTTGTTTCCCTACCTTTAGGGGCACCGGGGGAAGGCAATAACAGATTGCTATTTATCTCTGTATTTAGTTGGAGAAGGTCATCCTTCCTTTTACAGATTTGGCCACATAGCCTGGCCCTACATGGTTTGGTAACTAACTAGCTAATTCTGTAACTTTTAACAGAATTTAACCACAAAGTGAAGCCTTAGTAAACTGCCCAGCTAGGTGTTACCTCCTTGGTGTTCACTATTTACACTGTCCTGAGTTTAACTTATTAGCTACTTTGCCCACACTTGGTATTAAACCATACAGTGTCAGTACTAGGTTGGACTGCACCAGTAATCCAGGCAGCAGTAACACCTCAGTTAGACTTAGCTGTGTACCATGCCCTATGAGAAATGGGGGATGCCCTTCCTAATGGTGAAGGCCCAAGATCTAGGGGTACCTCAGGCCCCATGGCCTTATGTTGCATTAGGACTACAGATCCCAAGACTTCTTGAAACTCTGCTGCAAAGGGACTTGTACTCAGCGCACTCTGCTGCTCCAACTAGGCACCCCACTTCGCTGAAGTGGATGTTTGTGCTATCTGAGTCCGGCGGGTCATTACCCATGAATTCACTCATCCTGCTTTTGGGTAAGTCGTCGGTATGACGATTGTAACCCATCTTGCCATGCTCTTATGAGCCTGAAGGGCAGCATAGGCAGTTGCTAACTGCTTCATTAATAAATAGTGCAGCTCAGCTCCCTTCCATAACTAGGGCCAAAAGCCTATTGGCATACTTACATGCTCTGTGCTGCTATAGGCCCCAACTTATACTATCTGTGGTTACATGTACGTTTAGTTAAAATGGGCACCTCTGACTATTGAGGACTTGCGTCTGCTCAATAGCCTGCTTGACTACTAGAAAAGTCTGTCTCAGCCACATCATCCCAGTTCCCAGGCAAGAGAGGCATTGCCACTCCTAAACCTGCAAGAAAATCAGAGGTTAACATAACATTATCAACAAGATTATGGCACTTGGTGGTGATATACAATAGCCCTGCAGCAACACTGTGAAAGTCCACTGACACCTCCAATGAAAGCAAACTATTCCTGGCTCTCTGGATTGATGTTAATTGAGAAGAAAGCATTAGTCAAATCCACCATAGAGTGGCAGCATCCAGTTCCATTGTCAAGTGGACTATCAAGTCCACGATGGAAGGTACAGCTGCACGCAGAGGTGGTGTTACTTTATTAAGTTTCCGATAATTCACTGTCATCACCAAGTCCCATGAGGCTCTCTGACTGGCCATAGTAGGGAATTGTAGGGGATATGGGTTACATGCATTATTTGCACCTTCTCTAACTTTTTAATAGTCTCAGTTTTCTCTATATGCCCCCCTGCTCCCGACAAATGGTATTGACAAGTGGAGGTAACTCACCAGGGTTTTGGCAGAACTTGGGGCTGGTTATGTATATGTCCACACAGTCCCAGCTTTACTTGGAGTCTGAATTCTCTGGCCATGGTGTGGAAGTCCAGACCATGCAAAATGTCCACCCCCAGAATATATTCAGATATGGGAGAAATGTACACAGTGTACAGGCGGGGAGCCAACCCACCAATGCTAGGATGCAAAGACAAAGGTTTCACTTTCACTGAGAGGCCTCCATAACCATCAATAAATTCATCTTTGCCTGGAAACTTATCCAGGTTCCTGTAAACAAGACTGCAGTCTACACCAGTATCTACCAGTGCTAAGGTCTGCTGTACATTGGTGGGGGATCAGTGGATTGCCAGTTCCACATGCTGCCTCTGGTCATCTGGTTCCCTGCCCCACCCCTGAGCCAAGCATCTCTGCCAGTTCTGTAATTAAACAGAAAAGGTCCTGTATCATTGCCCGTCTGCAAATAGTCCTTGAGTTTAAGTGTCTAGATGGGGCTGGGTTGAGCAACAGTATTTTGCCTCCTCTTGGGCATTTTTCAAAATTGTTACTCTGAAGACAAGTGACTCTACAAAGATCCAGCACAAGATCCTTCAAATGGGAGGTAAAGCATTCATCATCTGACCCCGGGTTATTCAGATTAAACATAGCCTGCCGCATACCCATCTCCCAGAGTACCTGCACCAAATCAGTTTATCATTGCCATTTACTCACAATTTCTGGTGTCTCCCTGGCATCATTCCAAACCATTCAAATGGCTGCCATCAGCCACTCGATTAACGTGTGGTCACCTTGCCCTTGTGCCAACCATCCGCACAGCTGCAGCCGCTGACAAAGAGAGAGGTGAATTGGGATAGAAGCCAGCTTCTCCATCTCGGAAGTGGAGCCAGAAATGGTCATCCCCGTTATCCAAAAGATGGAGTAACCAGGCTTGGAGGGGCTCCCCTGGATGCTGCCTGCATTGCTTACCTGACTCCCATAACTCAGTGGGGGTATAAGCACTATAAGGGGTGTGTTCCACCACTGTGGGGGCGCCCTGGGCTCTCCCCTGTGGTCCCATTGGCTGCTCATGTTCTACCTTCCGAGGGATTACAGGAGAGCTCGCAGCACAGGAGGCTCCTCCTCAGCATCAGTCCCAGCAGGAATATCCAGCCTAGAGGATGGGCTCAAGTTTGCACTGAAATCTGTTTCCAACTCCTGCTCTAGGCTATTTATCTGAACCTCTAAGTGCCCTGCTTCCACCTGAAGGTCCTTCACCCCCAGGTTTTGCTCTAAGCTGTGCATTTGGGCCCCCAGGTGCTCAACTTGTGTCTGAAGGTCCCTTACCTGAGCCGCGTCCCACAGGGACTGAGCATGTACTTCACGTAGTGCAGTCAGAAATGCCCATCTGACTGCTGGTGAAGGTGCATTTCTTCTTGGTGCTGTGAACCTCCAGCTGCTTCGGTGCCTTCTCCACACTCACAGGAGACCCATTCACTGTCTCCCACATTTCCACTGGGGCCCATCCAAGCAACACTTCTGCCACTGGGTACCAGAACCCATGCTGTGTACACATAGCCCAACCTGGGAGCCTCAGGGACTGAAGATTCACTCACCTCATCCTGCTGATGACTATGGCAAATGTCATGCTCAGGGTCAGGTTCTAGCCCCAGCTGAGGGCTGAGAGGAGGGGGTGGACATGGAGCTGGGAGCTGGAAGAACACTCAAAAGACAGCGGGTAAATGAGACATGGCTTTTTTCAGCAGCCCCTTCACAGGGTCAGTGTTACATTTATACACTACACAAACAATAGTGGCTGAGTGCCAGGTGGTGAGCTTCTCTATGTTATGTCTATGTGGCTATGGTTATACAAAGCTGTGCACCTGTGCCACAAACCTGCTGAGTCATCCAGACTGTTTACCTCCGCCTATGCCTGCTGTCCTTTGCCTGCTTGGTCGCAGCAAAGCCATTTTCCTTACATATACTTCAGTAGATAAATAAATGTATACATACAAGATTATACAAGTTTATCTATGTAAATAATTGTATATGCAAAAACTGTTCATCAGGAGACATTGTCAATTCCCCAGGCTATCTTAGAAACACAGATGAAGACTTACTTCTCACCTATATAGCTCCATACCATCTCAGACTGAAAGACAGTCATACATACATATACAAATCAACAAAGCTTCACACTTTTGGGCATGGCCAGGATGTAAGTTTCCAGTACTGCCACGTGAGGCTTTATGTTCATCTTAACATTTCAGGACCATACTTTCTTTCTCTTTGTATTTCTGTGTTGTTCACATATGCCATCTTTGTTCTCCCTTGATGCCTCTGCTTCCTAATTTAACTAGTTGTCTGATTATATCCACCTGAGCTGTGCTAAGGGAACTAGTGAATGAAGATATGCTAGTGAATGAAGATGGCTTCTGATCTAGACTTTTTTTCTGAAGTGTTTTACTAGACATATGCACAAATGGACATTACATAGCCATACCCATGAGGTTCACACTGTGTTTATATATATACCTTTTCCCCACCTACTTGGTATCAATGTATATGTGTGTAGAAAAATAATCACAAAGTAAGCATGGTCAGAGGTTACATTAATTTTTTTCAGGTCATTTGAATGCAATCTGCCAATTAGTTCAGTGACAATTTATTCAATTCAAGCTACACACCAATTCATATTTTAAAAATAAATGTGAAAATGTTTTTTGTTACCTGGAACATTGAGGTTTTTCATTCTGGGTCTCATTAAGTTAGCCCCAAGTGGCTCTGTACATCCAGGTAGAAACATCTAGAAATGTTTCTAGAACATCCAGGTAGAAACATCTAGAAATGTGACACCAGTCACCTAGCTTTCCTCACAAAGAAGCTTTTGCCTAGCCAATAAGAATTACCTTTGGCACTTCAGTGAATGTTCACTATTTCCTGGTTAAAATGTGGCCAGGTACCATGTACCATTATATTTGCTTTCAGTTTCACAATCTATCTTCTAAAAAGTGACCTAAACTTTCTCTCTCTTACCACAAAAACCCTACGTCAACCTCAGAGATGATAAGACAAGAGTGTACTTTTACATCACACATGCATTGGGAAAATAATAAACAGCCCCTGTCTTGACTGAGGCCATAATGAGAAATAATAAGAATACTCAAATTGAGGTGAGGACCTTTGAACTGGGGCTGGTTCATCTCTGTCCCTATGTACAAAATAAAGGAAAAGGTCAAACTGGAAATGGCAATGAATGATATTCATTGAAGTGAGCAACAAAGACCAATGTTTTCTTTGTAAATCATAAATGTAGCAGAATGTTTGCAAGACTATATCTTTATTTGTGTACTCTTTAGATATACTTTTTAGGGTAAAAAAGTTTATACCTGTATGTAAGTTTCTTCTTCTCTCACTGTTAGTATCAATACCTATCAATACTTTCACTTTCTATAAATTTATTCTGTATCAATATAGATACAAAGATTAATATATTTATATACAGATATACATAGGCAGATATAAAAATACCCCAGAATTATATAAGTATCTCTATGTACTTATTCATGTACACAAAAAACTGCCGGGCACAGCGGCTCATGCCTGTAACCCCAGCACTTTGGGAGGCAAATGTGGGCAGATCATGAGGTCAGGAGTTCAAGACCAGCCTGGCCAACATAATGAAACCCTGTATCCTCTAAAAATATAAAAAAATTAGCTGGGTGCAGTGACGGGCGCCTGTAATCCCAACTACTCAGGAGGCTGAGGAAGAAGAATTGCTTGAACCTGGGATTCAGAGGTGGCAGTAAGCCAGATCACACCACTGCACTCCAGTCTGGTTGACAAAGTAGGACTCCATCTCAGAAAAAAAAAAAAAAAAAAAAGTACTCCAAAAGATGTTTTCAATCTCATACCATATTCTAAGAATGCATACATAGAATTACTTCTTTTCTCTTTGGCTCAGTAGCATGCCAGAATGGAACATAGCTATACAATGTTTTTGTATAAACATAAGCAATGCTTCACCTTTAGGGACAAGAACTGGGAAGTAAGCTGACCGGAAACCCATGTAATACTTTCTGTCCACGTTAGCATTTATGAACCCTTATTTTCTTCTTGTTTTATGCATGCACCATTCACATCTACCTTCCTGGGCTTGCCTGCTTGAATATTTAGTCATCACTTACATAATTGACTGATTGAATCCACATGAACTAAACAAATGGGCTGATTGAAATCATCTGGGATGAGCTAATTGGCTGGGTGGAATCACCTTGGCTGAGCTAGTTTACTGATTGGAAATACATGGGCTGAGCTAATTTGCTGATTGCATTCATCTATCCTGAGGGGGCTGTGTAGGACTGGTTTACTTATATTTTGGGACTGGTTTACTTATATTTGATTCAGTTTTATTATATTTTGGGACTTTTTAATAAGATGAACTCATAGATAGATATTGCATAGACATATTTATATAACCCAGTGTGTTTGAATATATTTATCTACCTATCTTATATCTGTATATAAATCTACAGAAAAAAGCATTAAAAGAAAGTTGTAATATGATTCCAGGATCACAGTTTATTTTTAAGTCACAGATTCTGGCTTTTCAACTCCTACCCAAAAGTCATGTCTCTAGCCAACAAAACCGAAAGACAAGATGGTGTTCCTGTTTCACATTTTTTTAAAACAAATAGTGCCCCTGCAATACTGGAAGCTTTAAAAAGAATTGCTCGGCTGGGCGCGGTGGCTCAAGCCTGTAATCCCAGCACTTTGGGAGGCTCGAGGTGGGCGGATCACGAGGTCATGAGATCGAGACCATCCTGGCTAACATGGTGAAACCCCGTCTCTACTAAAAAAATACAAAAAATTAGCCGGGCGCGGTGGTGGGCGCCTGTAGTCCCAGCTACTCGGGAGGCTGAGGCAGGAGAATGGCGTAAACCCGGGAGGCAGAGCTTGCAGTGAGCTGAGATCCGGCCACTGCACTCCAGCCTGGGCGACAGAGCGAGACTCCGTCTCAAAAAAAAAAAAAAAAAAAAAAAAAAAAAAAGAATTACTCAGCATTTTCTATTTGAGTGAGGACATTTAAGCTGAGGCCAGATAATCTCTGGCTTTGTGCTCACCAGAATTAAAAGGGTCATCTTTGACTTGGTGATAAGTGACTCCCATATCATATAAAGCTCCTGAGTATTACAGTGTTATCACAGGGAACAATATGCAGGTGAGATTGTGTTTCCCATATGCATACCCCACCAAACATTAGAATTGTCACCCTCACTCATGGAAAGGGCTCACTCCTGAGGTCCAGAATTTCACATGCAAACACAGTCCACAGTTGGAATTTTGACTGTAATATGTAAAGATCTAGCCACAGTTGGATTAGTGACATATTTCTAAGCCCAGATCAGAGGCAGGTGAGGACTCCAGAATCTGGACCCAGCCAATTTAAGAGATGTTGACTCTCATACCTGGGCTTGGGGCAGCAGGTATGGTCATGGGTCCATACAAGCATGAAGGACTCAGAGTAAATTGTGATTGTCATTCACATTGTATAAAGTCCTTTGGTAATATAGAAAGTGTAGAAAAAGAAAAGAAGAACACCAAATAAAACAATAGCAAGTCACTCCAAGTATTTTGGAAATAAACTGAAATTCGGGTTAGGGAAAAAAAAAAACAGAAAACAAACAAACAAAAAAAACAGAGGAAGAAGGTCTGAGTAGTGCCAGGTACTCAGGAGGCCGAGATGGGAAGACCACCTGGGTGAGACCACGGAGATCAAGGCCACAGTGAATCATGATCGCATCCCTCTGCTGGACCCGAACAGTACTGCCGCCAGTGAGATTTATCTGGTTGATCTTAGACATGACAAGGCGAGACCCATCTTGTTGACCTTAGACATGGCAAGCTGGCAGCTAAGTCCAATGCTTTCAGCCAACATCTGTCCCAAATTAAATAAAAAAGCCAACAGTAAGTATATAACCATAAGAAAGAAATAATAACAATTAAAACCCAGTACATAAATAAGTGGGAGTGAACAATAGTAAAAGGTAATTAATATCACAATTAAGGTCTCTCTCTCTCTTTGTCTCTCTCTCTCTCTGTCACACCCAGGCTTGAGTGTGAACAAATATAAACCAAAACGTCAACTTCAGCATGCAGGAAGGAGCATAGGAGAATAGAGGGAAAAAAGAACAAAGAAGAAAAATAACAGCAAGTCATCCTAAGTACTGTAGAAACAAACTGAAATTGTGGTTAGAGATGAAAGAAAGAAAGAAAGAGAAAGAAAGAAAGAAAGAAAGAAAGAAAGAAAGAAAGAAAGAAAGAAAGAAAGAAAGGAAGGAAGGAAGGAAGGAAGGAAGGAAGGAAGGAAGGAAGGAAGGAAGGAAGGAAGGAAGGAAGGAAGGAAGGAAGGAAGGAAGGAAGGAAGGAAGGAAGGAAGGAAGGAAGGAAGGAAGGAAGGAAGGAAGGAAGGAAGAAAGAAAGAAAAATAAGGTTCTATTAGTCGCAGGGACTTGAGAGGCCGAGACAGGAAGACCACCCAGGCAAGATCAGGGAGATTGATGCCACAATGAATCACAATCGCATTTCTCTTCTGAGCCTGAACTGTGCTGCTGCTTGTGAGAGCCATCTGGTTGACCTTAGACATGGAAAGGCAACAAGCATCGGGTCGAATGTAGACATGACAAGCTGGTGGCTAAGTCCAAAGCTTGCAGCCGACATCTGTCCCAAAATAAATACATTTTAAAAATGAGTAAATATATAACAGTAACAAATAAATAATAACAAACAATATTAAAGACCGGTACATAAATAAGTGGGAGTAAACAATGGTAAAAGGTAATTAATATCACAATGAAGATCTCCTCCCTCTCTCCATTTGTCACACCCAGGCTGGAGTGTGACAAAAAATAAACCAAAAAGTCAACTTCACTGTGCAGGAAGGAGCATAGGAGAATAGAGAAAGAAAAGAACAAAGAAGAAAATCAATGGCAAGTAACTCTAAGTATTGAGAAAACAACCTAAAATTAGGTTAGAAACAAACAAACAAACAAACAACAGAGGAAGAAGGACCCTGTCATCCCAGATACTCGGGAGGCTGAGATGGGAAGACAACCTGTGCGAGACTGGGGAGATAGAGGCTGAAGTGAATGGCAATCACATCCTTCTGCTGGATCCAAATGGTACTGCCGCCAGTGATAGCCATCTGGTAGACCTAAGATAGGGGCAGGCGAGAGCCATCTGGACGACTTTAGACATGGCAAGGTGAGAGTCATCTGGTCGATCTTCGACGTAGGAAAGTGAGAGCTGTTTTGTTGATCTTAGACATGGGAAGGTGAGAGCCATCTGGTAGACCTTAGACATGGCAAACTAGCAGATAAGCCCAACACTTGTGGCCAATATCTATCTCAAAATAAATTTAAAAACCAACAGTAAATATATAACAATAACAAAGAATAAAAACAATATTAAAGACCAATACATAAATAAGTGAAAGTGAACAATGGTGAAAAGTAATTAATGTCACAATTAAGATCTCCTCTCTCTGTCTCTCTCTTTCTCTCTCTCTCTCTCTCTCTCTCCCTCCCTCTTTCTCTCTCTCTTGGTTTGTCACACCAAGGCTGGATTGTGACAAATATAAACCAAAAGGTCACTGTGCAGGAAGAAACATAAAGAAACAGAGAAAGAAAAGAACAAAGAAGAAAAACAACAGCAAGTCACTCTAAATATTGTGGAAACAAACTGAAATTGAGGTTAGAAAAACAACACAGGAAGGTCCAAGTAGTTCCAGGAAGCTGAGGTGGGAAGACCACCTGAGGGAGACTGGGGAGATGAAGACTCCAGTGAATCACGATTGCATCCCTCTCATGGGCAAGAATGGTACTGCCGCCAGTGAGATCCATCTGGTCAACCTTAGGCATGGGAAGGCCAGAGCCATCTGGTCAAACTTAGACCTGGCAAGCTGGCGGCCAATTCCAATACTTGCAGCCAACATGTGTCTCAAAATAAACTTTTAAAACCACCAGTAAATATAGAACAATAACAAATAATAACAATATTAAAGACCAATACATAAATAAGCGGGAGTGAACAATAATGAAAGATAATATCACAATTAAGATCTCTCTCTCTCTCTCCTTTTGTCACACTCAGGCTGAAGTGTGACCAAAAATAAATGAAAACGTCAACTTCAGCATACAAGAAGAAGCATAGGAGAATATAGAGAGAAAAGAACAATGAAGAAAAACAACAGCAAATCACGCTAAGTACTGTGGAAACAAACTGAAATTGGGGTTAGAAAAACAACACAGGAAGAAGGTTCATGTATTCTCAGGTACTTGGGTGGCCCAATTGGAAAGACCACCCGGGTGAGACCAGGGAGATCGAGGCCGCAGTGGATCACAATCACATCTTTCTGCTGGACCTGAATGATACTGCCACCAGTGAGAGCCGTCTGGACGGCCTTAGATGTGGGAAGGCAAGAGCCGTCTGTTTGACCTTAGACATAACAAGGTGACAGCCATCTGGTCGACTTTAGACATGAGAAGGCAAGAGTCATCTGGTCGACCTTAGGCATGGCAAGCTGTGGACTCATTCCAATGTTTCTGGCCAAGATAGGAAGATCTCCTGGACGAGACTGGGAAGATCAAGGCTGCAGCAAATCACAGTCCCATCTCTCTGTTGGACTTGAACAGCATTGCCACCAGTGCAAGCCATCTGGTCAACCTTAGACATGAAAAAGCAAGAGCCATTTGTCCACCTCCACCTCAGACATGGCAAGGTGAGAGCCATCTTGTCGACCTTAGAATTGGCAAGGCGAAAGCCCTCTGGTTGACCTCAGACATTGCAAGGGGAGAGCCATCTAGTTGACTTCAGACACGGTGAGGCAAGAGACATTTGGTCAACCTCAGATATGAAAAGGCAAGAGCCATCTGGTCGACCTGAGACATGGCAAGGTGAAAGCCATCTGGTCAACCTCAGACATGGCAAAGTGAGAGCCATCTGGTCGACCTTAGACATACCAAAGCAAGCGCTCTCTGGTCAACTGTAGATATGGCAAGGTGAGAGCTGTGTGGCCAATTTCAGACATGGCCAGGCTAGAGCCTTCTGGTGGACCACAGACATGACAAGAGGAGAACTATCTGGTCGGCCTCAGACATGAAAAGCTGAGAGCCATCTGATTGAGCTCAGACATGTCAGAGTGGCATGTGGTTGACCTCAGACATGGCAAAGCAAGAGCCATCTCATCGACCTCAGACGTGGCAAGGTGAGAGCCATCATGTCAACCTCACACATGGGACTGTGAAAGCCGTCTGGCCGATCTCAGACATGGTGAGGTGACAGTCATATGATTGACCTTAGACATGGCAAGGCAAGAGCCATATGGTCGACCTTAGATATGGCAAGGCAAGAGCCATCTGGTCAACCTAAGACAGGGCAGGGCAAGGGCCATCTGGCCCACCTCAGAAATGGCAAGGTGACAGCCACCTGGACAACATGTGACATGGCAAGGCAAGAATCATCTCGTTGACCTCAGACATGGCAAGGCAAGAGCCATCAGGAAGACCTCAAACATAGCAAGGCAAGAGCCATCTCCTTGACCTTAGAGATGGCATGGTGAGAGCTATCTTGTCCACCTTACACATGGCAAGGTGAGAGCCATCTGGTTGACCTTACACATGCACATGACAAGGTGAGAGTCATCTGGTTGATCTTAGACATGGCAAGGGAAAAGTCATCTGGTCAACCTTAGACAAGGAAGGGTGAGAGTAATCTTGTCCACCTCAGACATGGCAAGGCAAGATCCATCTGGTTGACTTCAATCATAGCAGCTGAGGGCTATCTGGTCAACCCCAAAAATAGGAAGGCAAGTGCCATCTAGTCGATCTTAGACATTGCAAGGTGAGAGTTATCTGGTGGAACTTACACATGGCAAGCTGGTTGCTATTTTAGTGCTTGAGGCTGACATCTGTATCAAAATAAATTTAAATATATATATATATAAAATATCAAATAATATTAAAATCTAAATAAAGTTGGAGTGAGCAATAATAAATAGTAATTAATATCACAATTAAGAACTCCTCTGTGTGTGTGTGTGTGTGTCTCTTTCTCTCTCTCTTTTTGTTTGTCACACCAAACAGAAGGATGAAGTGTGACAAAAAATAAATCAAAACATGACATGGGAAGGTGAGCACCATCTGATCTACCTTAGATATGGCAAGGTGAGAACCATGTGGTCAACCTCAGATATGGCAAGGTGAGAGCCATCTGGTCGACCTTAGTCATGGCAAGCTGGTGGCTAAGTCCAAGGCTTGTGACTGACAACTGTATCAAAATAAATAAACCAAAAGTAAGTATATAATAATATCAAACAACAATCTTAAAGATGAAATAATTAAGCAGAAGTTAATAATAATAAAAGATATTTAATATCACAATTGACAACTCCTGTCTCTCTCTCTCTCACTTTGTGTGTGTGTGTGTGTGTGTGTGTGTGTCATAACCAGTGTGAACTATGACAAAAAATAAACCAAAGGTCAACTTCAGTGTGTAGGAAGGAGCATATGAGAATGGAGAGAGAAAAGAACAATGAAAAATCACAGCAAGTATTGTGGAAAGTACTCTAAGTATTGTGGAAACAAACTGAAATGGTGGTTAGAAAAAATACAGAAGAAGAAGGTCCCAGTAGTCCCAGGTACTCGTGAGACTGAGATGGGAAGACCCTTGTTTAAAAGACTGTTGTGTAAAACTAACCTGTCTCATGATGTTCTAAACTAAGCTCAGGTTCCTTGTTACTGGGTGAACCATCCAATGCTTGGTGAATTCTGCTTCACAATAGGAAGATCCAGCACCAAAGGATCAAAAAGCAATGTTGCTATGAACTCTTGGCCACTACAAGGCAGTTATCCCTGTGGTGTCTTCTCTGACGCGTCCTGCTTAAAACCCAAACAAAACATCAAAAAGATCATGAGGCCCTGCTTTCATACTGAAAATCAAGATCAAGCAACTTCTGCCCTTCTGCTCCATGGGAGGTTTTGGTACTCCCTGCACTCACCTTCAGACACCTGCATTACCGTTTGACAGGTGTGCAGCACCAGTCCAACTCTGCACCTGGCACTATTCCTGGAGCAGTTAACATCCAGCCAGCATGTGGCCAGGTGCTTGGTGCCAAAAGTGTGGGCCCCTTGTGGCTCACCTACCCAGCCCCAACTTCACCAGGTCAGTGAAAAAATGATCAGGGTAGTGGGATTTCACTGGCAGCCCACAAGGTCAGTGGACCTCACCCCATCTCCTCAGAGAAACAGAGGGGTGCAGGGGTCTTTCACTTATTCTACACCTCTCATGTCTCTTCACCGTGCCAGACTAGAGTCAGTCTCAATAGGGTCTTCGTTCCCTGCTGATTCTGTCAAGCCCATTCCTTTGGCTGTGGTTTCGCTGGATAGCAGGTAAGAACAGTGGGAATCTTGCCCATCCATTCATGTGCATCACTAATTAGATGATGAGGCATTTGGCTACACTTAAGAGAGACATAGTTACTCTCGCCATTTACTCGTGCTTCATTGAATTTCTTCACTTTGACATTCAGAGCACTGGGTAGAATTGACATTGTGTCAACACCCACCACGGGCCTTCACCATGCTTTGTTTTATATAGTCAGATTCCCGTGGTCTGCATCATTTCTAAATGGGCCGCTAGGAACCAGCAATAGTGAGGTAGGGAGGGATAGTGAAGAGGAAGGTATGGCAAGGTGGGCTGGGGGATGTCTGCAGAGGGGTGCTGCTAGCGTTGGGGCGTGGAGTACCAGCACTTCATCCAACCAATGCCTGCACCCAGCCCCGCTTCAAGCCGCAGCCGGACTGGCAAAGCTCTTAGAGCAAATTCTTACCCTGAGGTTACTGATCTAGCTTGCTGATTTCCCTTACCTATGTTGTTCTAACATGCCAGAGGTTGTTTACCTTGGAGACCTGCTGTGGATATGGTTACAGCCCAGTGTGAGATTTACACCCTCTCTCCTAGATTTTCAAGGGCCTGTGAGAGCTCACCAGATGCCACTTGAACTGTGATTCTTTCCAAGGCACAGGCCCCTGTCTAAGGGTGAATCCATTACAGGGCGCCCTGCTCTTCACAAAAAGAGCTCTCCCCTGGGCTCCCACCAGTTTCTCCAGAATCAGTTCCATTACCTCCCTGAATGCCTCATAGTGCCCATCTCTGTCACTCCGGATTCAGAAATCTGAACTTGACTCCCTTTCCATCAGCCGGGGGCAATGGAAGTCATCATCCATCCCTTCGGAATGGTACTTGCCCATGTCTCAGGAGCAAGTGACCCACGTTCAACTGGAACCCTTCTCCACTTCGGCCTTCAAAGTTGTCATTTTAATATTTGCTACTACCACCAAGATCTGCATCTGGAGCAGCTCCACCCAGGCTCACGTCCAAGGCTTCAGGGCTCACCGCAGCAGCCCTCCCAGCATCCACAGGGCTCCAGCGGGGGTGACCACCCTCACCACTCCCATCCACTCTCAACTGCTGGCAACAGCCGGGTATGGGCCCAATGTTTCAGTACCATCCATTTTTCAGGGCTAGTTGATTTGTTGTTGTTAAACACTCCTTAGCGGATTCTGACTTCCATGCCCACCGTCCTGCTGTCTATATCAACCAGCACATTTTCTGGGGTCTAATGGGCATCAGAATCAGGCACCTTAACATGGCATTTCGTTCATCCCACAGCACCAGTTCTGCTTACCAAAAGTTGCCCACTAGGCACTCACATTCCGTATCTGGCTCCACACCATCGAGCTGGTCTTCTAACCCATTTAAAGTTTGAGAATTGGTTGAGATCATTTCGACTCCAAGACCCCAAATCATTCGCTTTACCAAATAACTGCGTGGCATGGGGTTTTTGCGAGAGCACTAGCTATCCTTAGGAAAACTTCAGAGGGAACCAGCTACTAGATAGTTCCATTAGTCTTTTGCCCCTATACCCAGATCAGACGACCGACTTGCATGTCAGGACCACTACAGACCCCCACGAGAGTTTCCTCTGGCTTCGCCCTGCCCAGGCATAGTTTATCATCTTTTGGTGCCTAACACATGCATTCATGCTCCACCTGCCCAGCGCAGTGGGCGAAAGCAGAAGGTGGTGCACCCTTGGCAAACTGGAGAGGCCTCAGGATCCCACCTCAGCCAGCGAGCAGATCAGCCTTCATCTTCATTGCGCCACAATGGCTTTCATGCGAGCCCCTGACTCGCACACGTGTTAGACCCCTTGGACCGTGTTTCAAGATGGGTCTTGTGGGAAACCGACAGCACCACCTACCTTGTGCACTAGTTCCACTGTTCTTTTGAAATGAGTGCCTGGCCGAAGAGACCCCCCAGGCCCGACAGCACAACCCGCCTGGAGCACATCACAGTGAGTCCCAGACCCTCCCATGCAGCCTACTCGCTTGGGGCAGGGAGGGGGTAGGAGAGCAGTTACACCGTGGGAGAGGTGGCCCAGTCCCCTAGAGGCATGCTGTTATGCCCCTACGGGCGACCTCCTCATAGGGGGGCCCCACTGGGGTGGGCGCCAGGAGGCGGAGAACACGGTAACGGGTCTCACTTCTTCAGCCCCGGGATTCGGGGAGTGCTACTGCTGGGGGGTGAAACACTCGGGGGGAGGATCCACCCCACACCCCTCCTGAGGGACAGGGAGGACAGGGCCCCCCTGAGCCACCTTCACTGTCGGGCCTTCCCATCTTCCCAGAGACAGTCACGGGGCAGCATCACAGTGGAAATGCACCCAGCGGCAGCCATTCCCCGGCTGGGGGACAGTCCGCTCTCCCCGACCCCGGGCCCACCCCTGCACGCACTGGGGCCTCCCAGGAGGAGGAGGGGTTACCGGGGAGGGAAGGCAATTGGAGGGGTCAGGAGAAACTGAAGGCAGGAAAGATCCGCCAGATCACTGGCACAGCCTGACCCACCGCCGGTTTGCATCCTCCATTAGACTGCAGGGACCCCACCCATGTAAGTGTTAATGGTTTCACGCCCTCTTGAACTGCGTCTTCAAAGTTCTTTTCAACTTTCCCTTACAGTACTTGTTGATTATTGCGGTCTCCTGCAGTATTTAACCTTAGATAGAGTTTGCCACCAGCTTGAGGTTGCATTCCCAGCAACTCGGCTCTGGGAAGACCCAGGCCTGGCAGCCAGGGGCTGCTAAATGGCCTCACACCTTCCACAGGCTGGCTGCCTCAATCAGGACTTGGGCCCCAACAAGTGGCACTGGTGAGTGAGTCTTCCATGCGCCACATTTCCCTCACCCCACCAAGGGGCAGGGATTTGGCACTGGGATGCCTGTTCACTTACCTTTACTAAGGGCATCCTGGTTAGTTCCATTTTCTCCACTGACTAATATGCTTAAATTCAGCAGGTTGCCACGTCTAGCCTGAGGTCATGTCTCGGAGGAAAGAAAGGGACGGGCAGGCAAGGAGGACGCGAGCCTGGACACTGGGTTGGGAGACAGGCCCAGTGAGGGAGGGGAGCGGATGTGAGATAGAAGGGCTAGCTGATGGTGTCCCTGCGGCACCAGAGCCGGAGGACCGGAGTGAGGAGCAAGAACTAGGGGCGGGGAATACACAGTACGCTGACCGTCCAGAGGACTGCGCTGAGGATGTGACTCCATCCCGCCCCAATGCAGAAGCTCAGGGGGGCCACACGGGCGGCACAGTCATGAATCAGAGGTAAGCGCACAATGGCGGATGCTGCCATGGTGTCCCATGGGTCACCACCGGGGGCACGGCCAAGCACTCAGCTTGGCCTCGAGCCCGACTGCGGGGGTCACGCAGGGCAGACTTCTGGTCCCAGAAGCACACAGGAGGAGGAGGAGGAGGGTGAGGAGGAGGGTGCAGGGAGGTGCAACAGTTGGCAGGACAGCAGGCTGCCACCAGGGCGGGTGGTGAACTGTGGCGACGGGGATGAAATCTCGCTTTCCACCCCCACAACCTTCCCCCACCCCCACCCGCCAATGTACAACAGCACAGGACCTTTTACCCAGACCCAGACTAACCCTGGACCGCTTGCAGCACAAGGGAGTTCTCTAGGGGAACCGGGACTGTGGCAGCCACAGGAACTCGGCCCCAGCCGACTCTCTTTTCCTTCCTCTCACGGCAGTGGGATCCCTCTAACCAAGGCTCCTCCCCGCATCACGTGGTCCCTGGCAGGGCTTGCATGAATGGTTGGGAGGTGGGAGGAAGGTGCCAATGGAAGAGGAGGCGGGCACCACCAGGCCTGTACTTGGGAGGACAGAGGGGCCAACCAACCCTGTAAGGGAACCGCCAGTCATGCACCCCCTGGAGGCCACAGGCACCCCCCCCACACACACAGGAGGATTGCTCAGCAAGTGATGCCTCAGACAGGTATAGCCCTGGGAGGAAAACGGGAGCCACAAGTGCATTTGAAGTGATGATCAGCGTGTCCTGCAACTCACATTAATTCTCATAGCTGGCTGCGTTCTTCATCAATGCATAAGCTGAGTGATCCACTGCTAAGAGTTTTTCAAGGTTCCTTGGTGAGGGACACCCAAAGGGGGAGGCCCTCCTGGCACAGCACATCCCCGAAGGGGTTGCCTCAGGCCAGCCAGTGAGACAGCAATGAGAGAAAACTCTCAGAGGGGTTGGAAGATTTCACCACAAGGGCGTGCACACCGCCACCACAGCGGGGAGCACAGACACCCCACAGGTGCCTGGGGGTTCCCACCCCCAACAGCACAGAGCCCAACATGCACAGCACACACAGTGGTACGATGGCCACCAGGTAAGCCCCCACCCAGCAGCTGCAACCACAGCAATGACAAGAGAAAAACAAACAGCTCCAGTAAAAAGTGAGCAAAAAACATAAACAGACTCTTCTTAAAAGAAGACATACATGTCCTCAACAAGCATATGACTAAAATCTCAATATCACTGATCATTAGAGAAATGAAAATCAAAACCACAATGAGATACCATCTCATACCAGTCAGAATGGAGATAATTAAAGGGTGAAAAAATAAATTCTGGTGAGGTTGTGGAGAAAAGGGAACACTTATACACTGTTGGTGGGAGTGTAAATTAATTCAACCTTGTGGAAGCAGTTAGGTGATTTTTCAAGGAGCTAAAAGAACTATCATTCGATAGTTCTGCTAGCCATCCCATTACTGCATATATATCCAGAGAAATGTACATTATTTTACCATAAAGATCATAAAGACCCATGCATTCAAATGTTCATTCCAGCACTATTCACAATAACAAGATATGGTCAACCTAAATATCATCAATGACAAATTGGATAAAGAAAATGTGGTCTATATACACCATGGAAAACTATGCAGTCATAAAAAAGAATGAGACTTTGTATTTTGCGGGAATATGGATGGAGCTGGAGGCTATTATTCTCAGCAAACTAACACAAGAACAGAAAACCAAATACTGCATGTCCTCACTTACAAGTGGGAGTTAAATGATAAAAACTTATGAACACAAAGAAGGAAACAGCAGACACTGGGGTCCATTTGTGGGTAGAGGGTGGGAGGAGGGAGAGAAGCAGAAAAGATAACTACTATTGGGTATGGGCTTAATACCTGGGTGATGAAATAATCTGTACAGCAAACACTTGTGACACATGTTGACCTACGTAACAAATCTTCACATGTACCCCTGAACCCAGAATGAAAGTTAAAAATGTTAAAACTTTAAAAACTTCTAGAAAAAACCGTAAGCAAAAATCTTATGACATAGAATTTGGAGATGGTTTCTTGACTGTGACACCAAAAGAACAGGCAACAAAATAGGAAACAAATACATTGGACTTAATAAAAATGTAAAACTTTTCTGGAAAAAAAAAAAGGAAAGAAAAACAGAGTGAAAAGACAACCACTGAATGGGAGAAAAGATTTTCGAATCATGTATCTTATTAAGTACATAAGATATTGCAGAATACATAAAGAACTCTGAAAACTCAACAACAAAACCATTCAACAACAGCATTTATAAAAGGGCAGAGGACTTGAATCTATATTGGGTCAATAAGTATACCGAAAAATGCACAGCATTACCAGTCATTAGGGAAATGCAGATCAAAACCACAATGAGATACCACTTTACACCTATTAGGGTGGTTATATAAAAAAACCCAAAACAACAAAAATGAAAAATAACAAGTATTGGCTAGGATGTGGAGGAAGTGGAACACTGGTGCATTGCTGGTGATAATACAAAATGGTTTATCAACTGTGGAAAATAGTTTGGCAGTTTATCATAAAGTTCTAAATAGAATTACAGTATGTTCCAACAATTCCACTGCAGGTGTCTATCCAAAATAATTGAAAGAAGGGACTTAAGCTGATACTTTCACACCATTCTTTATAGCAGCATCATTTACAGTACAAAATATGGAGTCTTAAAATGAATACAATGCTGATGGGCATGATGGCTCATGCTTATAATCCCAGAATTTTGGGAGGCCAAGATGAGAGGGTCTCCTGAGCCTAGGAGTTTGAGACCAGCCTGGGCAACATAGAAAAATCCCATCTCTAGAAAAACTACAAAACTTTGCTTGGTTTGATGGTGTGTGCCTGTAGTCCCAGCCACAGGGGAGTATCACTTGAGCCTGGGGAGGTTGGGACTGCAGTGAGTCATGATTCCAGCCTGGGTGACAGAATGAGACTCTGCCTCAAAAAATTGTAATGCTGATACATACTACAACACAGATGAACTTAGATGACATTATACTGTGTAAGGAAGCCAAATACAAAATAATAAATATTGGATGATTCCCCTAATATGAGGTACATACTTAGAAGAGAAAGTTCAAAGGTAGAGAAAGTAAAACGGAGATTATTTATGGCTGAAAGGAGGGTGAAATGGAAAAATGTTGCTTAATGGACACAGTGTCTGTTTGAAATTGTAAAAAGTTTGGAAATGGATAGTGGTGAATATTGCACAAAATTATGAATGTACTTAATGCTATTGAATAGTATAATTAAAATGATTAAAATGGTAAATTTTCTGTTATGTGTTTTACCACAATAAAAATGATATTATTAGAAAAAACAAAGAAATAAGACCTCTCCATTTTTATAATAACAAAATATTTCTTCATCAGAAAAAACACTTTACTAAAAAAGAAGTAATGGCAAAATTTAATTATACTACAGTTAAGAGATTATTCTCATCATGAATACCAAGACGATCGATGAATAGACAGTAAAAATGAGACAAAAACACACACGTGTATGTGATTATGAGAAAAAATCTTGTATCCAGCATATATAAATAACTTCTACTAATTGATAAGGAAATAATGAAAAATGCATAGAAACAAATGAGTAAAATCAACAGAAGGGATGCAATGTCTAATAAGCAGGTGAACATATTGTCAACCCATTAGAAACCAAGAACATTCAAATAAAGTCACTATCTGTTACCATCACATACAAAGTGAGAATCCCTCTCAAAAACAAAAACAAAAACAAAAACAAAACAAAACAAAAATGTAACTTAAGTCTATCACCTTCCCACAGGCTCCTGAACTTTGAGCTACCCTCTGCCTAAGCCAATATACAACTCCATTTTAGGTCTCTCCTAAGAACGCACGACTTCAGGGTAAAACATTCTCTGATCTAGAATCTGATTTTTTCACCTTCCATTTGCCATTCCCCTCCCACCTTCCTTCTAATCTTGTTTTCTTCTTCCTATAAAAGAAAGCACTTCCCTGCCTAAACTTTGTAATTTTTAAAGCTTTAAGGATTATAGTTGGTACTTCCTCCTGTTGCAATACTCCTTTGGAACTTAATTTTTTTTTAACATAAATCTAACTTTGTTTTACTTTATAAAGTCTGGAAACTGTCTCAAAACAAGAATAACCTTATCTTCAGTAAGACCCTCCCAGTCCCCTTCTACCTTAACCTTAACAGCATCTGCCTGAGGGTCCCCAGCTTTCCAGGGCTCTGTAGCTTCTCTCGCTATAAAGGTTTCTTCTATGGTTGGGGTGAGCAGGCTGGGACACCTGCAGGGCAGGCTCCCCAGAAAAAACTAACTGGGCCTATAATAAACTCATTTTGCAGGCTCAATATTAGCTTTAACTTGGAGTCACTGTGATCAAGCTTTAATTTCCACATCAGAGTTACTTGTTTTTCTTTTTTTGTTTTTGTTTGTTTGTGTGTGTGTGTGGTTGTTGTTATTTGTTTGTTTGTGTTTTAAGAAGGAGTTTCGCTCTTGTTGCCCACACTGCAGTGCAATGGCACAGTCTCGGCTCACTGCAACCTCCACCTCCTGGGTTCAAGCAATTCCCCTCCTGCAGCAGCCCCCAAGTAGCTGGGATTTTAGGTGCCTGCCACCACGCCCAGCTAATTTTTGTATTTTTAGTAGAGACAGGATTTCACCATGTTGGTCAGGCTGGTCTCGAACTCCTGACCTCAGGTGATACACCTGCCTAGGCCTCTCAAAGTGCTGGGATTACTGGCATGAGCCACTGCGCCCAGCCACTCACTTGGATTTTGAAAGTAAGGGTTTGAAAAATCCAGCAAAATTACTCAAACACAATGTTCATGTTAAAAAAGGAAATTTTAAGGTGCTTATATTTCATACCTCAACAAGGATAGCAAAATTATCCATTCCCTTCAGCCAATAAATGTATTATTGTACTATTTTCATGAAAAATCATGTAGTAAACAATTAGTAATATAAGAACACTTCCAGGAGGTACTAAGTTTTTGTTTGTTTTTGGAGATGGAATCTCGCTCTGTCACCCAGGCTGGAGTGCAGTGGCACAAACTCAGCTCACTGCAACCTCCACCTCCTGAGTTCAAGCAATTCTCCTGCCTCAGCCTCCCAAGTAGATGGCACTACAGACACATGCTGCCATGCCCGGCTAATGATTTTGTATTTTAGTAGAGATGGGGTTTCACCATGTTAATCAGGCTGGTCTTGAACTCCTGAGCTCAGGCAATCTTCCCATGTCCGCCTCCCCAAGTGCTAGGATTACAGCTGTGAGACACCGTGCCCAGCCTGAAGTTTCATCTCATAAAATTTAGCATAAAACTCAGAAATGAAAATCACAGGATATAGAACAAAAACAAAAATATGAACATCACGAATTTACCCTGTAGAAAGAGAAACTGATGTTTTAATGAATCGATGTGACTCACTAGTTATCTACCACATTTTCTTGTCTAAAACTATTTATTTCCCGCAGCCAAAATAGAAGGAAGATTTCCCTTATTTTTATTCTTGGTAGCTAGCATTCTAATAGCTATGCCTTGGAATTTGGTTGGAAATCACTTAGCCATAAAAAATACACCTAAGAAAATTTCTAAACTCACCCTGGGAAAGAAAAAGGTAAATGAGAATTTTTAAGCTGGGCACCATGGCTCATACCTGTAATCCCAGCAATCTGGGAAGTTGAGGCAAACGGATCACCTGAGGTCAGAAGTTTGGGACCAGCCTGGTCCACATGGCAAAACCCCATCTCTACTAAAAACAAAAAATTAGTCGGGTGAGGCCACATGCTGTGGCTCACACCTGTAATCCCAGCACTTTAGGAGGTGGGGGTGGGCAGATCACCTGAGATCAGGAGTTCAAGACGAGCCTGGCCAACATGGTGAAACCCCATCTCTACTAAAAATACAAAAATTAGCCGGGTGTGGTGGTGGGTACCTGTAATCCCAGCTACTCAGGGGACTGAAACAGGAGAATCGCTTGAACCTGGGAAGTGGAGATTACAGTGAGCCGAGATCATCCCCACTGCACTCCAGCTTGGGTAACACAGCGAGACTTCATCTCAAAAAAAACAAAACAAAACAAAACAAAAAAAAAATAGGTCGGGTGCAGTGGTTCACGCTTGTAATTCCAGCACTTTGGAAGGTTGATGGATAGATCACCCGAGGTCAGGAGACCAGCCTGGCCCACATGCCTAAACCCTGTCTCCACTAAAAAAAAATACAAAAATTAGCTGGCGTGGTGGCAGGTGCCTGTAATCCCACCTACTCCAGAGGCTGAGGCAGGAAAATTGCTTGAACTCGGGAGATCACGCCCAGCACTCCAGCCTGGGCAACAGAGTGAGACTCCATCTCTAAAAAAGAAAAAAAAAAAAAAAAAAAAAAAAAAAAAAAAAAAGAAGAAAGATAAAAAGAAAGAGGTAAATGAGAATTTTAAACCAAAGAAATATATGATTAGATTCTTCTGAAACTCACCTGCTTTAGGCCCTTGTAAATACTTTACATTTCAAGCTTTACTAATAATATGCAATTTATAGTTTAAAAAACTGATGTTAATATAATTGAATAAATCTTTTCAAGGTGACAAACCCAGGGAGTGGCAGTGCTGGTTAGAAAACAGGTATGTCTCACTCATGTATCAAGTCAGGCCATCCAATCACTTGAGAGATTATCCCACCCCATCCTGCTCACTTAAGTGCTCAGTGACCACCCTCTCAGGAGACACTGTACTATGCCCCAGTGAGTTCCCCAAGTACACTTTACTTCGCAAGTTCTTGCACAATCTCACTGGGGCAGGTTTTTATTTTCTGTTTTTAGGGACACTATTTTTTTTCCACAAAACTTAGAGAATCCAGGGTGCAGAAATTATGTCTGTTTTCCCCTCAATACCAGCATTGGATTGGCTGACCAGCAATGAATCTTCAAGAAATGGACGCTGAGTTGAGTGAAGACAATCTTTTTTTTTTTTTTTTTCTGATGGAGTTTTCACTCTTGTCACCCAGGCTGGAGTGCAGTAGCACAATCTCAGCTTGCTGCAACCTCCGCCTCCCAGGTTCAAGGAATTCTCCAGCCTTAGCTTCCCAAGTTGCTGGGATTACAAGCATGCACTACCACACCCAGCTAATTTTTGTATTTTTAGTAGAGATGGGGTTTCACCACATTGGCCAGGCTGGTTTCAAACTCCTGACCTTGGGTGATCTGCCCACCTCAGCCTCCCTAAATGCTGGGATTACAGGTGTGAGCAACCGCACCCAGCCCGAGTGAAGACAATCTTAAATGTCTCAGGGGGTTAGCTTTCCAAAGGAAACTCCTCTCAGCATCAAGCATTCAACTGACTGCTCCCTTGAGAGGCTACACTCTGTATCTCAGGTTGTCCTATGGGAGAAAATGACTTAGGAGCTGATATTCACTAGACACTCTAGCAGACATAGTCATGGCAGGTATATTGGTTTATTCACAGACAGTAGTGAAACCCAGGGTGCCTGAGAACACATCACCCAATAAAGCTTCCAAAAAAACCACAAAAACCTTGACCCCAAAACATTCTTATAAGATCCCTGTGCCTAGGGACGATAAAAGAAAAAGAGGCACAGAGATTTTTCTTTTCTTTTCTTTTCCCTTTTTTTTTTTCCCACAATACAGTATCGGGGGATTATGCTTTGGTTTCTTCTCACAGGAGATATTTACAAACAGAAACAAATCTCTTTAAATGTGCTATTCAATGCTTTGTCAAAAAATGATTAATTAAAATATGGTATCAAAAATGTACACTGAAAGACAAATAGTTAATAATGAGAATTAGAGAGAGGAAGTTGACATTTGGAATAGTCAGAAGCAGCTGTTAATTGAGTATATTATTGCAAACCAGAGTTAGGCTGGAAGAATGAGGGGAAAGGGGTAGACTTGAGAAGCTGCCTGGGACACCTGTGAAAAATGCAGGAAAATATCAGTCCCCTGTGGAGTCTGAAAATATTTAAGTGGCAGGCAATTCCACTGAGGTAGCTCTAATCCTTGAATTCCTACTTTTAAAAAATCTAACTGACGTGCTTTCTTTGGTAAATTACTGCATCAAGAGAAACAAAATTTAGGCTTAACCAACTACAAACTGTCAATAAAGCTCTGACTACATAACCAGGAAATTTTTACGCTCCAGTTAAAAAGTAAGAAGCTACGTAACTGTAACTAACCGATTATTGAATTTAAATTTTTGCATCACGCATCTTTAAAAAAGTATTTCTGGCTGGGCGAGGTGGCTCATGCCTGTAATCCCAGCACCTTGGGAGGCCGATGCAGGTGGATCACCTGAGGTCAGGAAAAAAAAAAGTCTTTCCTTCAAGCTCCTCTCATTGACCACAAACTACAATTTTTGAACAACACTTTCATTTAATTCTTTAATATTTTTGCAGTGACTCCCATAAATTTTTCTTTTTTCTCTTTGAGATGGAGTCTTGCTCTGTTCCCCAGGCTGGAATGCAGTGGCGCGATCTTGGCTCACTGAAACCTTTGCCTCCTGGGTTCAAGCCATTCTCCTGCCTCAGCCTCCAGAGTAGCTGGGATTACAGGCGCCCATGACCACACCTGGCTAATTTTTTTATTTTTGGTAGAGACGGGCTTTTACCATGTTGGCCGGGGTGGTCTTAAACTCCTGGTCTCAAGTCATCTGCCCACCTTGGCCTCCCAAAATGCTAGGATTACAGGCATGAGCCACTGTGCCCAGCTGATGCCAATAATTTCTATTTTATTTTTTTCTGAGTCAGAGCCTTGTTCTGTCGCCTAGGCTGGAGTGCAGTGGCAGGATCTTGGTTTGCTGCAACCTTCGCCTTCCAGGTTAAAATGATTCTCCTGCCTCAGCCTCCTGAGTATCTGGGATTACAGGTGCCTGCCTCAACGCCCTGCTAATGTTTTTGTATTTTTACTAGAGATGGCGGTTCACCATGTTGGCCAGGCTTGTCTCGAACCCCTGACCTCAGGTGATCCACCCTGATCAGCTTGGCCTCCCAAAGTGCTAGGATTACAGGTGTGAGCCACCACGCCCAGTTCCCAAAATATTATTATTTTAATATGTGAGCAATATTCATTAATAAAGTATATATATTTGGAACTAAACTTTGGAAACCAACTCTGTATTTTACCTTTTTAGCACATTGCAGTTCAAAGCAGGAACATTCCAGGCACCCAGTAGCCACACATGGCCAATAGCTGCCACGTTGAAGTATAGCTTCAATGTCAGTGGAGATAAAGGGACATCCCTTTTCTGCCACAGGGGAGGCCTCTACCTACCAACAACTTCTTCAGTTAAAAAGGTGAAACAGATAATGGCCATAGAAAAGGCAGAAGGTAACGAGAATAAAATAACCACAGGCAGACCACTGCTGGCTACCTGTTGTCCATCTTTCTTCCAGTGAACAAAAAATGCTGGGGCCAAACGAGAAGAAAACTCTATGTTTTCAGATCTGTCCACAGTCTTGATTTCCAATGTTTAAATATAAAGAAAATAGGTTAAGGCAAACTTATTCTGCTCTTTGGCCTTGGCCCTAATTGTCAGGCTGCAGTCATTTGTTTTTCCTATGGTGTGGGTGACTATGTGAGTATTAGGACCAATTACATGCATATATGTCTGCATGTATTTTTTCATTACTCAACATTATTTCACAAGGCATCCAACTTCAAATTAGGGGAAAAAATCAAAACTTTTAGGGTGCCCACTGTTAGAAGGTAACTAATAACCAACCTGTCATTGAATCCTGGCATCCTATCTGCACCGGGTGCATGTGTCGGCTACCGCAGCATAACAAACCATCCAAAACTTTTTGGCTCATAATTGAAATGGTCAGCCATTTAGGCTGGGCTCAGTGGGACCATTCTTTTGGTCTCAGCTGAGCTCCTTCAGACATGTATCATCAGCTGCTTGTTGACTATAGGCAGCTGTACTTCTGACAGTGTGCATCTGCTTCTGGGGCTGTCAACGGGGGCACCTTGCTTCTCCTTCTCATGTTACCTTATCCTCCATCTGTCTAACATGAGCTTTACTCATGGAGACGGCAGCATTCTGAAAGAAAAACAGGAGCATTCGAAACCTTTTGAGCCTAAGCCCCAAACTAGCCCACTCTCATATTCACAGATTTCCACTGCCCTGAGCAAATAAGGCCAGCCAGCTATATGGTTTGGGAACCAGATTCTGTATTTCAGTGGGAAGAGCTGTAAAAGCATTGGGAAATGAATATAAAAGAGACAAAAAGGGCCAGGTGTGGTGGCTCATGCCTGTAATCCCAGTATTTTGGGAGACTGAGTGAGGGGGCAGATTACCTGAGGTCAGGAGTTCGAGACCAGCCTAACCAACATAGAGAAATCCCAGCTCTACTAAAAATACAAAATTAGCCAGGCATCGTGGTGCGTGCCTGTAATCCCAGCTACTCAGGAGGCTCAGGCAGGAGAATCATTTGAACCTTGGAGGCAGAGGTTTCAGTGAGCCAAGATTGCACCATTGCTCTCCAGCCTGGGCAAAAAGAGCAAAACTCCATCTCAAAAAAAAAAAAAAAAAAAAAAAAGATAAAAAATTGCAGCCAGGCAGGGTGGCTCACGCCTGCAATCCCAGCACTTTGGGAGGCTGAGGTGGGTGGATTACTAGAGGTTAGGAGTTCAAGATCAGCCTGACCAACATGGTAAAACCCTGTCTCTCCTAAAAATGCAAAAAAAAATTGACTGGGTGTGGTGGTGGCTGCCTGGAATCCTAGCTACTCAGGAGGCTGAGGCAGGAGAATCACCTGGACCCAGAAGGTAGAGGTTGCAGCGAGCCAAGATGCCAAGATCGTGCCTCTGCACTCCAGCCTGGGCAACAAGAGTGAAACTGTGTCTCAAAAAAAAAAAAAAAAAAAAAAAAAAAAAAATTGCTACAATTTTTGAAATCACTATCATTCTGCCTTTTTGCATATGTGGTTTATACAACTATTTCACCTCAAGAAACTTGTTCAGTTGTTCACGGGGGCTCACGCCTGTAATCCCAGCACTTTGGGAGGCCAAGGTGGGCAGATTACAAGGTCAGAAGACCCAGACCAGACGGCCAATATAGTGAAATCTCGTCTCTACTAAAAATACAGCAAACTTAGCCAGGTATGATGGCACATGCCTGTAATCCCAGCTACTCGAGAGGCTGAGGTAGGCGAATTGCCTGAACCCGGGAGGTAGAGGTTGCAGTAAGCTGAGTTCATGCCACTGCACTCCAGCCTGGACGACAGAGCGAGACTCCGGATTTAAAAACAAAACAAAACAAAACAACAACAGCAAAACAACTGGGTGCGGTGGCTCATGCCTGTAATCCCAGCACTTTGGGAGGCCAAGGTGGGTGAATCATGAGATCAAGCGATCGAGATCATCCAGGCCAACATGGTGAAATGCCATCTCTACTAAAAATAGAAAATTAGCTGGGCATAGTGGCACGTGCCTGTAGTCCCAGCTACTGAAGAGGCTAAGGCAGGAGAATTGCTTGAACCTGGAAGACAGAGGTAACCTAATATCCCGCCACTGTACTCCAGCCTGAGTGATAGAGCAAGACTCTGTGTCATTAAAAAAAAAAAAAAAAAAAAAAAAAAAATTTACTGGGCACAGTGGCTCACGCGCCTGTAATCCTAGCACTTTGGGAGGCCAAGGCAGGCAGATTGACGGAGCTCAGGAGTTTGAGACAACCTTGGGAAACACGGTGAAACACTGTCCCTACTAAAATAGAAAAAATTAGCCGGGCGTGGTGGTGCATGCCTGTAGTCTCAGCTACTCAGGAGGCTGACGCAGGAGAATCGCTTGATCCTGGAGACGGAGGCTTGAACCCAGGAGGCAGATGTTGCAGTGAGCCGAGATGATATCACTGTACTCCAGTCTGTGAGACAGAGTGAGACTCTGTCTCAAAAAAAAAAAAAAATGCAGAAACATTTTGAAAGGACAAAATAATTTGAGAAAATAGATGAGGGATGAGTTTAGAAAATTAAAGCCCAAAAACACATTATTCATTTTAATGATAGAAAAAAATTGTAGGAATTTTTTTTTTTTTTTTTTTTTTTTTTTTTAAATAGAGTCTTCGCTCTGTAGCCCAGGCTGAAGTGCAGTGGTGTAATCTTGGCTCACTGCAACCTCCGCCTCCCAGGTTCAAGCGATTCTTCTGCCTCAGCCTCCAGAATAGCTGGGATTACAGGTGCATGCCACCATGTCCTGCTAATTTTTGTATTTTTAGTAGAGACAGGGTTTCACCATATTGGCCAGGTTGATCTTGAACTCCTGACCTTATCATCCACCCGCCTCATCCTCCCATAGTGCTGGGATTACAGGCATGAGCCACCATACCCGGCCTGGAAAAATTTTTAAATAAAAAATAAACTGTAGAGAAATTAAATTCAACAGACTTTAATTGAACAAAGAGTGATTTGCAAATAGAGTAGCCTGTGAATCTAGAGTAGGCTCAGGGACATTTCAGCATAGCCACGTGGTGGACAAAGACTTACGGACAGACAAAGCAAAGTGACATACAGAAAATGGAAGTGAGGTACAGAAACGGCCAGACTGATCACAGCTTGAGGTTTGCCTTATTTGAACATGGTTTGAACAGTTGACATCCTTTTATTGACCAAACCACAGTGGTTGGTACAAGAATGGATACAGTCTATTCACATATCCAGTTAGGTTTCAGTTTACTGTGTAAAACAAACAAACAAAAACTATTGACTAAAATTAAACAGGAAAGGGGGCACCTTTAGGGTATAATTAATTTAACAATTTTTCCCTACGGTCACAGCCCAAAACTTTTTTTTTTTTTTCTTTTTGAGACAGAGTTTTGCTCTGTCATCAGGCTGGAGTGCAGTGGCGCTATCTCAGCTTACTGCAGCCTCCACTTCACAGGTTCAAGCAATTCTCCCGCCTCAGCCACCCAAGTAGCTGGGACTATAGGTGTGTGCCACCACGCTCAGCTAATTTTTGTATTTTTAGTAGAGACGGGGTTTTACCATGTTGCCCAGGCTGGTCTCAAATTCCTGACCTCAAGTGATCTGTTTGCTTCTGCCTCCTAACGTACTGGGATTACAGGCATGAGCCACCACACCTGGCCGAGATAGACCAAAATTTAGACATTGATATCACTGTGTCAAAATGAAAAATGAACTTATTTAGTCTCAAATCCCACTGTGAAATAGCAGAACTGTGGGTTTTGTAAAGTGGAAGCAAGAACTTCAGGTTATTATTTTATTATTATTATTTTTAAAGGATTAGACTACAGGGGATCTCCTTGTGTTGAAATCTGCTATTTACAGAAGAAAACAAAAACTGGTCTGTTTTTTTTTTTTTTTTTTTTTTTTGAGACACAGTTCCTCACTCTTGTTGCCGAAGCTGGAGTTTGGTGGCATGATCTCCTCTCACTGCAACCTCCGCCTCCCAGGTTCAAGTGATTCTCCTGCCTCAGCCTCCCAAGTAGCTGGGATTCCAGGCGTTTGCCACCACACCCAGCTAATTTTGTATTTTCAGTAGAGACGGAGTTTCTCCAAGTTGGTCAGGCTGGTCTCAAACTCCCAACCTCAGGTGATCCACCCGCCTCAGCCTTCCAAAGTGCTGGGATTACAGGCATGAGCCACCCGGCCTTAATTCTGTATTTTTAGTAGAGACAGGGGTTTCTCCGTGTTGGTCAGACTGGTCTCAGGCTCCTGATCTCAGGTGATCTGCTCACCTTGGCCTCCCAAAGAAAAATTGGTCTGTTTTAAGATCTACCTATTTTCTTAAATTTTAGGTTTGATAAGCTCACTTTCAGCATAAGTGACTCATTTTGTTTTGTTTTGGTCTGTTTGGGATGAGTGCACATGCTCAGTCTAGATGATGACCATAAATAATTTTGTTTAAAAAATTCACTCCAGGCCGGGCACAGTGGCTCCGGTCTGTAATCACAGGACTTTGGGAGGCCGAGGCTGGCGGATCAAAAGGTCAGGAGATCAAGACCAGTCTGGCCAATATGGTGAAACTCTGTCTCTAGTAAAAACACAAAAATTAGCCGGGTGTGGTGGCACACACCTATAGTCCCAGCTACTTGGGAGGCTGAGGCAGAAGAATCTCTTGAACCTGGGAGGCAGAGGTTGCAGTGAGCCCAGATCGTGCCACTGCACTCCAGTCTGGGCAACACAGCGAGACTCCATCTCAAAAAAGAAAAAAAAATCACCCCATTTGTTTAAGTTCTTACATAGGTCATGGTGTGACCAAAACTCAGGGCTCTAGTCCCACTCTGTTTCCATTATATTTTTCTTTTTTTGTTTTTTTTTTAGATGAAATCTCAGTTTGTTGTCCAGGCTGGAGTGCAGTGGCACTATCTCGGCTCACTGCTACCTCTGCCTCCCGCGTTCAAGCGATTCTCCTGCCTCAGCCTTCTGAGTAGCTGGGACTACAGGCCTGTGCCACCATGCATGGCTAAATTTTTGTATTTTTAGTGTGGAAAGGTTTTCACCATGTTAGCCAGGATGGTCTCCATCTCCTGACCTCATGATCCTTCCACCTTGACCTCCCAAAGTGCTAGGATTATAGGCCTGAGCCACTGTGCCAGGCCAATTTTTGTATTTTTAGTAGAGATGGGGTTTCACTATGTTGGCCAGGCTTGTCTCAAACTCCTGACCTCATGATCCACTCACCTCAGTTTCCCAGAGTGCTGAGGTTACAGGCGTGAGCCACTGTGCCTGGCCTATTTTGGGTTTTTGTCCTTATCATGTCATTCATAGGTGATGGTGTCTTCATAGTCACATATGTCTTTGAGTTTCTGTCATTCTGGTTTAAAAGAGACCATTTGACATTCTAGAGATGACTACATGCAAACATTTATAACTTTTGAGAGAATACAGTGAAGTAGGAAGATACTACTATTTTAACTATCAGGAAGATGATACCAAGAGTCTGAAGCATGCTTTTTAGCCAGGGTCCCCATGAACAACCAACTAAAATTAAATAGGTCGAATAGTTAGCTAGATAAGTGCTCTACTCATTTCAACCAAGCACACTGTTCATTAATCCTCTACAACTGCATCTCTGTGGATGCAGAGTAGGCTCAGGGAGCCTACCTAATGTATTTCTCCAAGTGCAACTACCAGTGTTAGCAAGTTCCCAGGTACTTCTCTGTTCATCCGATAAGTAATTAAAAGAGAGAATATTATTTAGCACAACTTTAGTAAGTAAATTTAAAATCTATTGTGTAACCATAGCCTTTACAGTATAATCCGCCATACAGGCCTATTAGGGAGGATACATTTCTAACCATTGCCTCATTTACTCTATACCATGGAAAGTAATGATATAAATGATGGCCATTCAGAAGAGTAAGGGCATCCTGGCAATGCTGCTTAACTTATTGTGAAAAAGTTCTCTTTAACTTATGAAGTAAGTTAAGAGCAGTGGACCAATGTTCTGTTTCTGATATTGTGAGGGAACAAATATCCCCTAAAAATTTTTCACCCACACTGGCCCTTCATCTTTTATCTATCAAGGTATAAGTTTTTTCATATATAATGTTGGCTGCAAAATTCTCTACATTTAAGTATACCCCGTAAGTGCACATAAGGGACCCCTTTCTTTATTTCTATTGTTTGTAGAGCCATAAAAAACTGTGAAGTATGGGTGTCATGATAGCAGAGAAGTATGATCATGTTCTGAGTGAGTGTGTCTCACCATGAAACAAGCAAAAAAAAAAAAAAAATACTGCTGTTATTTTGAGATAGTGAGTTAGCATTTTGTGCTAATATGTACTACGTAATTTTTTATTGATATGTAACATGCATAGAGAAATACATGCACAAATGCTTCATTCAAGTAAAGCTCAGTGAATTATGAAGAAATACACTTGTGTAATCAGATAATAAAACTAGTCTGGATACAGTGGTTCATGTCTGTAATTGCAGTACATTGGGAAGCCAATGCGGGCGGATTGCTTGAGCTCAGGAGTTCAAGACTAGCCTACCCAACATGACAAGGCTCTGTCTCTACTTTAAAAAAATATCAAAAAGGCCGGGCGCGGTGGCTCACGCCTGTAATCCCAGCACTTTGGAAGGCCGAGGCGGGCAGATCACAAGGTCAGGAGATCGAGACCATGGTGAAACCCCGTCTCTACTAAAAATAGAAAAAAATTAGCCGGGCGCAGTGGCGGGCGCCTGTAGTCCCAGCTACTCGGGAGGCTGAGGCCGGAGAATGGCGTGAACCCGGGAGGCGGAGCTTGCAGTGAGCCGAGATTGCGCCACTGCACTCCAGCCTGGGTGACAGAGCGAGACTCCGTCTCAAAAAAAAAAAAAAAAAAAAAATCAAAAAAAAAAAAAAAAAAAAAGATCCAGGCAGGCTGGTGCATGCCTATGGTCCCAGCTACTGGGGAGGCTGAGGTAGCAGGATCACTTAAGACTAAAAGTTTGAAGCTGCAGTGACCCAGCATTCAGCCACTGCACTCCAGCTTGGGTGACAGAGTAAGACCTGTATGTGTACACACACACACATACACACACACACACACGGTGGGGGATGTGAAAGAGAGAAAGTGTGGCTCCTGCAATTCAGTGAGACCTGGTTTTCCATCATGAGAACTGCCCGTGATGAAACCACAATGTAGCACATGCCAATTTGCACTCTAAACCTGCTAAGATACCACTGTTTACCCTTAAAAAAAAAATTGAAGTATTTCACCTAAAAGAAGGGAAAAAGAAAAGAAGGATTTCACATCTAAAGCCTTTGTTTCCTTTATAAAACAACAGCCCCTTGTCATTCGAGTTGTCCAGAGGTGTCTGACAACACTAACACACTTATGGAATCAGCCAGGAAAAATGGGCCTCTCAGGTGACAAAGAGGCACAGTGGTAACTAAAGACAATCCATTCTCAGCTCTACATGATGTCCCCCTCTCATGAAGTGATGTTAACCATGTGAACCATATTCACCAGAGGAAAGTATGTTCAGAACAACACAATCACGAGGCTGCAAATCAAACTGGGGGCGGGAAGCACGTAGGAGGTTTCCATGGCCAAGACACTGGTGGCTCTCCTTGGGTGTCATTTAAAAATTTCAGGTGAAAAATCCTCTTCCAGTTGGCTCAAGAAAACTAACAGACATTACTATTGGAATTCGTTTTACTTTTTAGAATTTCTAAGACATAAAGTATGCTTCAAACACTCCAAAAGACATTCAGCTATACCTAGGGCTGAGGACCTGCCTTCTCCTTCACATTAGGGCCCTCACAGCAGGCAAAGAGGAGCATAGGGGCCGGGTGTGGTGGCTCACGGCTATAATCTCAGCACTTTGGGAGGCTGAGGCAGGCCGATCACCTGAGGTCAGGAGTTTGAGATGAGCCTGGTCAACATAGCAAAACCCCTTCTCTACTAAAAATTCAAAAATTAGCCATGCGTGGTGGTGTGCACCTGTAATCCCAGCTACTCGGGAGGCTGAGACGGGAGAATCATTTGAACCCAGGAGGTAGAAGTTGCTGTGAGCTGAAATTGCACCATTGTACTCCAGCCTGGGAAATAACAATGAAACTGCCATCTGAAAAACAAAACAAAACAAAACAAACAACAACAACAATAACAAAACAGAGAAGGAGCATGGGCAGGTGGGGACAGAGAGCAGCCCGGGCCTGTAGGGATCCCCAACCACCCCCAGAGCCGGTGTCTGTAGGAGGGGCTGTGTGGCAAGAATCAGGTAGGGAGCTGGGCTTCATGGAGAGGTAACCACCACTTCTGTACCTTTAACTTTTCCCAGGGATTTATGATTCCACTCTGGTTCTCCCCAGGTCCCCCACCCATCCTGCCCTCACTCCCTCATCGTGTGTTAGGCAGGTCTAGTTAAAATGGGGAGAATAATACATTCAGATTGTAGCCTTCAAGGTATTCCCATCTGGGGTACAGGGAGTAGGGAGGCAAATCAGTCTGTGGTGGTGCTTACTTCCGGGCCTGAGGGCAGGAAGGCAAGGGCTGGGCACATGGATATCTGGGGAAACGCCACTGCTAATTCCTTCTCCCTACCCAGAGCTACAACCAGGCCAGGCCAATCACAATTAATAAAACCACTGCAGCTCACATCCTGCACAAAACTTAAGTGTAACCCAACCTGCAGTCCTACCAGAGATCTGCAACTTCCCATCCCAGAACACAGGAAGCCCTCCGTCTTTTTGACCTAAAGCCTGGACTTTAAGCCAGGTTGGGGCCTGGGGGTAGTGGCACCAAAAGCAGCAGCCACAATGTCAAACATATGAATGACTTGAGAAATCTCATCTGCACGTCATTCACTCAGAACAGACCTGCAGTTGTGTACAAGTTAAGAAGGCCAGGTCTATACACTTATGGCCACGGACACATTCTACACTTGCTGGGGAGAATGAGAGGCACCTGTTTCCCAGCAGCAAGCTGATGGCCTCATATGCCATTCACGTGTTTTGATTTAGGCCTCTGCATTGTGTATTCATTGAGCTAGTGCAAATACATATTCAGGGGGGCATCATTTAGTGCAGGACCACTCCCCACTTGTTCTGGGGGGCACTCAGGAGGGATCTGGTTAGCTCCCAATTCCCTAGGACAAAGGTGCCTTCCCCTTTCCAGCACTCATATCCAGCAGTGCCATCTCAGGAATTTTTTTAAAAAAAAACATGATCAACATGAAGAAGCAGGCATGGTACAAGAGGCTCAGGGCCATGGATCGCTGGCTGCTGGAGAAACAGCACAGGGCAGGCACATCTGTGGGTGGGGCCATGACAAGCCAAGGCAGACATAGTCCCTACAGCTGACAGCCTCAGCCCAGATAGCATTCAAATCTTCCTGAATGGGCTTGATGCCCGTCACTCACCTGCTCTTTAGCACTGCCTTGTGTTGGTTTCTCAGGGCCTGGGGAGAGGTGGTGGGGATTGTAGATCCAGGGTGGGAATCATCTCACACCCAGAGTTCACCTGGCCACAGGCCAGCAAGGAAGTCCAAGTGGCACAGCTCTAGACCCTGAGCCTTGGCACCTCCGGGCTGCACTTTCTATTTGTATATGAGGATTTTAAAAACCAAAATAAACAAACAGACACAAAAACAGCCACTTTGATTGAGGAGAAAGTGGGAGCCTAAAGCAGCTGACCCTCAAACAGCTCCGCCAAGCCCCAGGCCAGGCCAGGCCAGGCCATCTGAACACTCCAAGGCCACATGATAGTTACAGAGGATGACAGTTCCCACAGGTACTTGTCAAGCACTGTGTTAGCTTCTCACAGAGTCTCAGAATGCCTCCTCGCCAACACCCTGTGAGGGGAGGCCCTTCCTCACTAGGGCACAAGAGGTTCCTAAGCTCTTCCCAGGAAATGGTTAACAAAGTGTGGAGCGGGAGGAAAGCCCAGTCAGAACAAGTGACTAGCCAGGGTCTTCCTAGACTCCATCCCCTCCTCCACATGGGGACTGGAGGTGATGTGAGCAGCCTCCTAACCCCCTCCATGCCACTATCTCCTCAATCAAAATGGCTGTTTTTGTGTGTGCTTGTTTGTTTATGGGAATTTAAAAACCTAATTTTTTTTTTTTTTTTTTTGAGACGGAGTTTTGCTCTTGTTACCCAGGCTGGAGTGCAATGGCACAATCTCAGTTCACTGCAACCTCTGCCTCCTGTGCTCAAGCAGTTCTCCTGCCTCAGCCTCCTGAGTAGCTGGGATTACAGGCATGCGCCACCACACCCAGCTCATTTTGTATTTTTAGTAGAGAAGGAGTTTCTCCATGTTGGCCAGGCTGGTCTCAAACTCCCGACCTCAGCTGATCCGCCCGTCTCGGCCTCCCAAAGTGCTGAGATTACAGGCATGAGTCTCCGCGTCTGGCCGAAAAACCCCCTGATATTTTATTTATAGTAGTTTCAGGCTTGTATGTATGTAGTTGTATAGACTTTATTAGAAGGAAGAGGGTTTAAGACAGTAACATTTTTAAAAGGTCTCCGTGGGGAATAGACTTCGATGCCACAAATGATCATGCTGACCTCCTTCTGTTGCTTTTGGGCAAAGTATAAAGAGTGTGAGAATTGGCATGTGCTGGGTTGTGGTTTCAGTGTGGGAGGGCAGTTCCTTAAGATGGAAACCAAGCCTCACTGAGCTGTAGGAGTCACACTCACCTTTTATCACATTCCCCACCATAGTCTTTCATTTTTCTTCTGTGCTTGAATTTCTTTCGACATACATATTATTTTGATTATATATATATACACACACACATGCATATATGTATATATATGTATATGCATGTGTGTGTGTGTGGGTGTATGTATATGTTTGTGTGTGTGTGTGTACACATACAGGTGTCACTCTGTCACCCAGGCTGGAATGCAGTGGCCAAATGATGGGCTACTGCAGCCTCAACCTCCAGTGATCCTTCCACTTCAGCCTCTCAAGCAGCTGGGACTATAGGCATGCAACATCACACAAGGCCAATTTTTAAAATTATTCTAGAAACCGAGTCTCACTATGTTGCCTAGACTGGTCTTGAGCTCCTGGACTTAAGCAATCATTCCACCATGGTCTTCGAAAGTGTTTGGATTACAGGTGTTTGCCATCAAACCCAGCCAAAAATATTTTTATAAGAACTATTACAACCCAATTATGAGCTATGGTTGTGCCACTGCACTGCAGCCTGGGCACTAGAAAATCATTTGAACCCGGGAGGCGGAGGTTGCAGTGAGCCAAGATTGCACCATTGCGCTCCAGCCTGGGCAATAAGTGTGAAACTCGATCTCAAAAAAAAAAAAAAAAAAAAAAAATACAAAAGATCTTTCCTTACCCTTACCTTGTCTCCAAAAACAAAGCAAAACAAAAAAAATTATGACCAAATTAAACTTCTAAGACTGTGTCATCTGTGTCCCCTTTCTGCCTTGTAAGCTATCATTGTTAAATTTTTTCTATTGAGAAAACTGTTAGATATTAAGAAATTCCTATATATCCTCTAAGTGAGAATAAGGTATTCTGATGTGGCCCAATATTTCCTCACCTCTATCTCCAGGGTCTAAACTAGCAAATCAAATCAGGATGCCCACAAAGGACTGTTGGCCATTTTCAAATAGAAAATGATATACCCCGTTAGTGAGAGTAATCCAGTGATTTTAAAAAAGAGAAGTCAGACTGAGACGCAGTGCAGTCAGGGCACAGTTACCCTGGAATAGCCACTTCACACGGAACGATAGAGGAGGCTTTCTAAGATGAACAAATTTGGGTAACATAATTCTTGCTTAACCATTCTCAGCCTCGGCTGCCCCCCACCCCAGCCCCATTCCTAATGGACATCCCACGATGTGGTCAGCAGTGTGGTACAGCATGGTGAGAGAGGGGTCCAGGGATGGGATGAAGGTCTTTCCTGCATTATCAAAATGATTAAAAAGTTGTTAAAAAATGTCCAAATGGGCCGGTCGTGGTGGCTCACGCCTGTAATCCCAGCACTTTGGGAGGCTCTGGCGGGCGGTCACGAGTTCAGAGCAGCGTGGTGTCAGGAGTTCAAGACCAGCCTGGGTAACATGGCGAAACCCTGTCTCTACTAAAAATACAAAAGTAGTCGGGCATGGTGGCATATGCCTGTAATCCCAGTTACTCGGGGTAATCCCAGCTACTTGGGAGGTTGAGGCAGGAGAATCATTTGAACCCGGGAGGCAGAGGTTGCAGTGAGCCAAGATCGCACCATTGCACTCCAGCCTGGGCAATAAGAGTGAAACTCAGTCTCAAAAAAAAAAAAAAAAAAAAAAAAAAAAAAAAAAAAAAAAAAATCCAAATGATCTTTTTTTACCCTTAAGTAGCAAATAAGATGCATTATACAAGCAGATGCAGGCAAGGGAAAGAGCAAGTGCATTTTAAGTCTCAACTCACTTCTTAATTAGCTGTAATTCCCTGTGCATTTTACCCTACCTACTTTAGCCTGTTTTTCTTTTCTTTTCTTTTTTTTTTTGAGACAAAGTCTCCCTCTGTTGCCCAGGCTGGAGTGCAGTGGCACGATCTTGGCTCCCTGCAACCTCTGCCTCCCAGGTTCAAGTGATTCGCCTACCTCAGCCTCCCCAGTAGCTGGGATTACAGGCACCTGCCACCACGCCCGGCTAATTTTCGTATTTTTAGTAGAGACGGGGTTTCACCATTTTGGCCAGGCTGGTCTTGAACTCCTGACCTTGTGACCCACCCGCCTCGGCCTCCCAAGGTGCTGGGATTACAGGCGTGAGCCACTGCGCCTGGCCTGCCTGTTTTTCTGTTCATAAAACGCACTAATGCTGAGAGGAGGGCGGGCGTCGGGGGTGGTATGGGGAGAGTGTCTGTGCTTTATCCAATCATTGGCGCTGGCGCGGGAACCGCCCAATCAAGCGCACAGTTGAAGAGGAGGGCGTGGTTTTCGCCATTTGGCGGGGCCTTTGTCGCTCCCACCAGAGCTTGGGATCTGTCTCCACTCTTCTACGTTCTTCACCTCGGGAGCCCTTGGTGACTCTGTGACGGCCTCTGTTGCCCTGTGATCTGCAGGTCGGGAGAGACGCACAGCTAAGATGCCAGGACATCCTGAAAGCTGGGAAAAGGTGAGTGTGCGGGGTTGGGGCATCCCGAGAGGAGAGAGCGGGCTGTGTAACCGGCGGGACTGGTCTCCTTTCCGCTCCCGGGTTTCCGACCTGAGTCCCTGCTGGCGCAGTTCCGCGCCCGGACCCTCTGGCCGCAAGATGGCGGCTGGGCCCGCAGCCGGGACCCCCGCGTTCCGCCCCGTCCCTGCGGCGCCCTATCTGGAGCTCCCTGGGCAGCTCTGCACGCAGTCCCGAGTATTTCCCAGATTGTTCAGGGATGCCAGGCGGATCATCAGGGCAGAATCCTGACTCGGTGTGTGCGTGGCAGGAGCTGCGGCAGGTGGGGCTGCCAAGTCTCTTTTCTTAAACATTTTGTTTGAGACGGAGTCTTGCCTTGTCGCCCAGGCTGGAGTGCAGTGGCGCGATCACTACAACCTCCGTCTCCCAGAGTCAAGCGATTCTGGTGCCTCAGCCCTCCGAAAAACTAGGATTACATACCTGCGCCACCACGCCTGGCTAGTTTTGTATTTCTAGTAGAGACAGGGTTTCTCCATGTTGGTCACGCTGGTCTCGAATTCCTGACCTCAGGTGAAATGCCTGCCTCGGCCTCCCAAAGTGTTGGGATTACAGGCGTGAGCCACCACGCCTGGCCAAGAAAAGTATTCTTGTCCTTGTACCCAACAGTTAGCTGAATAGCTATAGGTAACATCAGATCAGGATCAAGAATTAGAGACAGTTTTATTTTTATTTTTTAAGTTTTTGTTATTTTTTATTATTTTTTGAGACGGAGTCTCACTCTGTGGCCCTGGCAGTGCAGTGGTGCAATCTCGGCTCACTGCAAACTCCACCTCCTGGGTTTAAGCGATTCTGCTGCCTCAGCCTCCCAAATAGCTGGGATTACAGGTGCCCACCACCATGCCTGGCTAATTTTTTATTTTTAGTAGAGATGGAGTTTCGCCATGTTGGCCAGGCTGGTCTCGAACTCCTGATCTCAAGTCATCTGCCCACCTCAGCCTCCCAAGGTGCTGGGATTATAGGCATGAGCCACCGCATCTGGCCAGCTGTTTTATTTTTTATTCTGGCCTCACAGAGTCAGCCTGAGTCTCCTCTGTTTGAATAACTTTTGGAGCACCAGCCCAGGGCCACTACAGACCCTTTCACTAGCGCCTAATAGTCTGAGGCATTTGGGGGTGTCCTGTGCAGACTGGGGTCAGGCTGACAACAGAGTCCAATCTTCCTCTTATCTCAAACAAAGAAGAGTGAGTAATCCAGGGCTTGTTTCTCCCCTCATGGAATGTTCTTATTTGACATCCAAATGGGAGTTGCTCTTGTTTCCTGATACTTGGGTGAAGAACAAGTAGGAGGTCTGGAGGCTCAAATTGATAGGTAAACACATTGCTTTTATTATTATTATTTGCCATTAGAAGAACAGGTGAAATAATCATGGACTCTACTATTCAGGAATTATTATTCTAGAGCCAATAAATACATGGTTGAATTAGGAGTAATGTGATCAGAATGAAGAAGGGAGTTGCACAGAAGACTTGGGCTTTATTTGGGACACTGCTCTTATGTTGTGAGTTCTGATGTCACCACCTGAAGGGACATCATAGACAGAAGAGTTGATACAATTTTTTCTGTTGCTTTTCTCTTGTTAAGAATCGTTTCTAATGTAGTTTTTATAGAAAGTACTACATGTTTTGGTTAAATCGGTTGTTCGTGTGTCATGCAGAATAGAGATGAAGCTTAAACCATTAAAATCAGAAAAATTCTTGGGAGTCAAGCTCTTGTTGGTCCAGCTTAGGAAAGATAGAACACAAAATAAGCCAGCAGCATAGAGATGAGAAGATGAGGGCCAGCTCCCTACCCCAGCCCTATCCAGACCTACCCTCTTTGAGCCTTGTCCAGGTCTGACCCACACTGAAATCTCCCCTCACAGAACCAATTAGAGGAGATCAGACTCCTGTTTGGAACAACTATTGGATCTGCAGGAGTGTGAAACAGGTGTCTACCCTTGGTGTCTCTTCAGAGCTGGAGCTCACAATTTTTCCAAACACAAAAGCAAATACATGGGAACAAAGGAGTATACATTTTAGAATCTTAATGTCTTTCTTTCTCAATGAAACCAGTGCTTACATTTTACACAGCAACCTGTTTTACACTTCTGCAGATCCACAGTCATGAGAAAGTAAATAGAAACACAACAATTAAAAGTCTCTCTACTTACCCCTTCCTTTCTATATCCCTCCCATCTGTGTGTATTTAGCTTTTATAGTGATAGGGAAACCAGAAGAAATAGCCTAAGCCGTCATATAAATCCTACTGGGAATTATGAGACACTTAGTACCCACCTTTCAAAGTTTTTTGAGGCTTAGCTGACACCATGCGAGTTTCCTAGCACAGTATATTATAGCATACTTGGTGAGCACATAGTACAAGCTCAATAAACACCATATTAATGTATGTGTACATGTTGTTGTTCAAATGCAGATGTAGACATTACTACATTCTCCAGCCTTCTATAAACTTTAAAAAGCTGGCGAAGCATGTGATTCTCTGAGACAGTGACTTGTGGTCTTCACTGTAACAAAAAGTATTTGTGTTGCAATAAGGGTATCAGATGTAAGGGACTCTGTGTGCTATGCCTGCTTTCTCTGAGTGCTGGAGAGCAACAGCGCATTAACAGGGAACTTTTGATAAACAAGCTAATTTCTGGACCCCTCCAAAACCTGCAGAATCACATTAGTTAGAGAGTGGCTCAGAATACCAAATGAGCTATATGCACATTGAAGCTTGAGAAGCAATGGTCAGCTAAGTGGTTCTTAGCCCAGGCTTCCAGTTAGGATTACATGACAAGTTTGAAGAAATACCACTACCTGTGTCTTCCCTACAGGTTCTGTTTTTTCATTATTAGATTCAGATTAGTATTTACTTTTCTCTCCACCAATATCATAGCAGTAATTATGGGCCCATCTGTGCATTGGCTTCTGGATCCAATTTGTCTAATTACAGCTGACACTAACTTTATTCATCTGGCTAAGGTGTTTTCTGCCAAGTTTCTTCTCTATAAAGTTATTTTTCTCTTTATTATGAAATGAGTTTCTTGGAGGGATGGGTTTCCTAAGTGAGGTTTATAAATTGTCACATTTAATCCAAAAACTCTGTTTCTTTTTCTTTTTAGGTTTTTTTTGTTTGTTTTTTGCTTATAGCTTGCTTTGGAGAACAAATGATCTCATATTTGTTGACTGTAGATATCAGCTTTTGAAACTGGAAGTTCTAAAAAAGGCATTAGTTTTGTAGGTTTTTATTTTATTTCATCTTTATTTTACAAGCATACACTTTACTTTTTGCATATTCAGAGAAAGAGAACAAAAATTAATATATAACTAATATATCATCTTAAAAATCTAAAATATAACGTGGCACATAAAGCCAAAAAAATTTTTTTGTTTGTTTTTTTTTGAGACAGAGTCTTACTTTGTCACCCAGGCTGCAGTGCAGTGGCATGATCTCAGCTCACTGCAACCTTAATATCCTGGGTTCAAGCAATTGTCCTGTCTCAGCTTCCTGAGTAGCTGGTACTACAGGTGCATGCCACCACGCCTGGCTAATTTTTGTATTTTTACTGGAGACGGCATTTCACTATATTGGTCAGGCTGGTCTCAAACTCCTGACCTCAGGTGCTCCACCTACCTCGGCCTCCCAAATTGCTGAGATTACAGGCATGAGCCACTGTACCAGCCAAAGCAAAAAAATTTTAAAAAACACCTGATTCAGTAACAATAGCTCTTAATTTAGTTTATATCGTTAAATGTTTTGATCTTCATCCTTGTTTTAGGAAACACAAAAAAGCATACACAAAAAGGCTTATAATTTTTATACAATTTAAAATATTTGTTAATTTATTTAAACAGAAATGTTCTACTCTCCCACTTTTCATGTGTACATAGTTACCATTTCTGTGGGTGTATGCATAAAATGTAAGCATCATTTGATCAATTTTCTGTTGTTGCCTTGTTTATATTACTCAGTTATGAAAACTGTCCTGGATGTTGTTTTACAGTTATCTCTGTGTATTGGCTCATAAATCCTTTTGAGATAAATTTCAAATCAGATAAATAGGGGTAAAACGCAAAGCTCGGCTGGGCATGGTGACTCACGCCTGTAATCTCAGCACTTTGGGAAACTGAGGCAGGCAAATCACGAGGTCAGGAGTCTGAGACCAGCCTGGCCAACATGGTGAAACCCCATCTGTACTGAAAATACAAAAAATTAGCTGGGCGTGGTGGCGGGCGCCTGTAATCCTAGCTACTCAGGAGGCTGAGGCAGGAGAATTGCTTGAGCCCGGGAGGTGGAGGTTGCAGTGAGCCGAGATTATACCACTGCACTCCAGCCTGGAGACAGAGCAAGACTCCGTCTCAAAAAAAAAACAAAAAACAAAAATAGCACTCAAAAATGTATATTCTTTTACTGATTCCTGTTTAGATTTTGTTTTATATGTACATATTTCTGCTAGTTTTGTGGATCTTATTCTATTTCCACAGAATTAGAGAATACATTCGAAATATTACTGTGTTTAAAAGTATCTTATTTAATAACTCAGGCCACTCATAAGTCAGAACCAGTTCTTCTCTTAACTTTTTAATTTCATCTTGGGTCAAATTAGGAACTCTACCCTTGACTGCATGATCAATGCATTATTTATTTTTATTACAGAAACTGTTGACATTCAGGGATGTGGCCATATAATTCTCTCTGGAGGAGTAAAAATACCTGAATCCTCAGCAGAATATGTATAAAGATTTGATGTTAGAGAACTATACATACGTTGTCTCTGAGTCGGAATAACTTGCCTTCAGAATATCTAATGTCTAATAACTGTGATACCCTACCTTGTTTTAACCTGATTGTCTCTCGTAGCTGAGAGAGCTGGACAGACTCCATTTTAGTTTCTTCGCTTGCAGCCCCGTTACCCTACTCCCTTACGGACATAACTAGTGCAAGCTGACTCCAAGCACATCCAGGAATACACTTACTGATAAGATACTGAGGCAAGCTGTACCAGCAGCTCCTGGGAATGCATTCAAAGCCCCTGCGTTTATTGCTTTGTGATAGTTTAAGCCCCTGCACCTGGAACTGTTTATTTTTTCTGTAACTGTTTCTGTAACCATTTATCTTTTTAACTTTTTGCCTGTTCTGCTTCTGTAAAATTGCTTCAACTAGGCTCCCCCCTGCCCTTTTAGACCAAGGTATGAAAGGAAATCTAGCCCCTTCTTCGGGGCGGAGAGAATTTTGAGTGCTAGCTGTCTCTCGGCCACCGGCAATAAAGGACTCCTGAATTAGTCGCAGAGCGTGGTGTTTCTCTACAACTCGCTGGGTTACAACATAACAAGGGCTTTATTTCTTTCCTTTTTAGAATGTCTCCTTGGGAGGTAGTGCTTTGTCTGAATGAATTTCAGAGTTTTGCTTTCAGGAAAAAAAAAATTGTAAGTTTGTTGATGCAGAAAAAAATCTTCCTAGTGTTTCCAGCCCTCCCCGTTAGTTTTGATTCATTCAAACTTGAAAATGAAGCTTAGAATTTCTAAACTTAAAATACTTCCTACATATTCTAAAGAAGCTGGTAGGAAACAGTATTTTGGGGAACAATTTTTAAAAATCTCATATAATGTTCCCTTTTCTCTACTGAGCCACAGTACTGAGCTGGAAATTACAGATCCTCCAGCATGAGTCATCTGACTTTTTATTAAAAACAGGTCTTGCCATCTCTAAGCTGGACCTGGTGACTTTTTTGGAGGGAAAGAAAGAGCCCTGGACTGTGAAGAGTGAGGAGACCACAGCTGCACAGCCAGGTAAGTGGGAGTAAAGATGGTAGGTGGCCTGGGTGAGAGGTTCGAAGGTCAAGAAGCCAGATTTTTTTTTTTTTTGTCTTCCTTTATTTTGTTATAATATATATATGTGTGCAGATCTGTTTTATGTACAACAATTGATTCTATCAGATAATCAGACCAAGGCATTCCACTGGTAATTTTCCCTCAAATCAATTCAGGTGAAATTAGATATTTATGCTCTTCCTGGGCTATCAAAACTTGAGATTTCATTATCAACTTTAGTTCTGAAGCCATACACACAATTCAAAATATACATTAACTAGGTTAAATCAACAAAAGTGGGCGAAAGAAACCACAGGATTCAAACAATGAAACCGTGTATTTTGTTTGCATGAGAGTCACAATGTGAGCAGCAAGTATTTCACATATCTCATGGCTCTTCAGTGTAGAGGGAGTGGCTTCTGAACATCTAAGGTCATTACACAGCAGGTGGGCAAACAGTTGGTGTGGCCTCCTGGAGGCTTCAACCAGCGCTAATTTCTTCTCTGCCTCTCCTTTTTTAGGTTCTGTTTTTTCATCTTTCTTCTTTCCTCTTTTTTTTTTCCCCCTTGAGATAGAGTCTTGCTCTGTTGCCCAGGATGGAGTGCAATGGTGCAGTCTCAGCTCATTGCAATCTCTGAATCCTACGATCAAGTGATTCTCATGCTTCAGCCTCTGAATAGCTGGCATTACAGTTGTGTGCCATGATGCCTGGCTAATTCTTTGTATTTTTTTAGTAGAGACAGGGTTTTGCCATGTTGGCCAGTCTGGTCTCGAACTCCTGACCTCAAGGGATCCTCCTGCCTTGGCCTCCCAAAGTGCTGGAATTACAGGTGTGAACCACTGCACCTGGCCTCCTTTCCTATTTTCCTATTTTTTTCTCCCTTTCTGTCTCTTTCTTTCTGTCTGTCTTTCCCTCTATTTCTCTCTTCCTTTTTTTTTTTTTTTTTAATATTTCTCTCTTTTTGTTTCTTTTTAATTTTTTTTTCCTTGTAGAACTTGGTTTCTTTTTCCTTCCTACCTTTCTTCTTTCCTTTGCTCCTTTCCTCCTGCCTGTTTTCTTTCTTACTACATGAGCATGCCATCATGCCTGGCTAAATGTTTTATTTCTTGTAGTAGAGACGAGGCCTCGCTATGTTCCCAGGGCTTGTGTCAACAGCCATTTCTTCCATTTCAGCTTCCCAAAGTGTTGGGATTATAGGTTTGAGCCACCATGTTCTGCCCACTTTTATTTTCTTCTTTTTCCTTTCCATTCTTCCTTTTTTTTTGCTCTCTTTTCTTGCTTGCTTCCTTGTTTCTTTCCTTCATTTCTTTCTTTATTCTACATTTTTCTTTTTTTTTTTTTTTGAGATGCAGTTTCACTCTTGTTGCCCACGCTGGAGTTCAATGGCGTGATCTCAGCTCACCGCAACCTCCACCTCCCTGGTTCAAGTAATTTTCCTGCCTCAGCCTTCCGAGTAGCTGGGATTACAGGCATGTGCCACCATGCCCAGGTAATTTTGTATTTTTGGTAGAGATGGGGTTTCTCCATGTTGGTCAGGCTGGTCTCAAACTCCTGGCGTGAGGTGATCCTCCTGCCTCATCCTTCCAAAGTGCTGGGATTATAGGCGTGAGCCACTGTGCTGGCTCTTCTTCTCTTTTTCTCTCTTTCTCTTTCTCTCTTTCTCTTTCTTTCTCTTTCTCTTTTTCTTTTTCTTTTTTTGAGATGGAGTCTCGCTCTGTCGCCCAGAGTAGGTGGGAAGCTCTCAGACTTAGTTGCCAGAGGGACGGTTTTGAGCGCGAGCGCCACACATAGCCTGCAGGGTGGACCCAGTAGCTTCCTGGTCAGGCCGTCAGGTGACCAGATGTGGGCTGCAAGCTGTGGCCAGTACTTGAGGCCACTGGCCTCACGTTTGGGTTGATCAGAGATTGAAAGCTTAGGAAGGAAGGCCAGCGGACTTAGAGGCCGGCCGCTGAGGTGGGCCACCTTGGGGGGAATAAGTTTCCAATGGGGACAGCTTCAGGCCGCGAGCGCCACACGTGGCCTGTAGGGTGGAACCAGTGGGCTTCTGCCTGCCATCAGCTGGCTTTTCCTTCTGGCCGCCAGGTCTACAGGATGTAAGCCACAAGCGTAGGACTTGGTCGCCAGCTTAAAATGTTTAAGATGGACCAGATGGCTCTCGCCGGTGCAGTACCGCTTAGGTCCAGCAGAGAAGTTCAATGATGGTTCACTGTGCCCTCCACCTTCCTGGGCTCATGCAGGTGATCCTCCCATTTTGGCATCCCAAATAGCTGGGGATCTGGGGATCGTTCTGTTTGTTTGTTTGTTTTCTAGCCCCACTTTGAGTTTGTTTCCACAGTACATTGAGTTCTGTAGGTTTTTGTGTTTTGGGTTTTTTTTTCTCTCTCTCATGCTCCTTCCTGTATACTGAAGTTGCTGTTGTTTTAGATTTCTTTCACCCAGGCTTAAGTGCAGTTACCTGATCACAGCTCACTGCAGCCTCGACCTCCCTGGGCTCAGGTGATCCTCCCGTCTCAGACACCCTGCCTCCTTAGTAGCTGGGACTAAAGGTATAGGGCACCACACTGGCACATTATTTTGTATATCTTCCTTTTTATTTTTGTAGAGATGGAGTTCCATCATGTTTTCTAGGCTGATCTCAAACTCCTGCAGTCAAGTGATCGCTTGGCCTCGGTCTCTCAAGGTACTGAGCTTATAGGCGTGAGCCACCATGACTGGTTCTCTCTCTATCTACCTACCTGCCTACCTACCTATCAATCAATCTATTATCTATCTCCTTTTTGTTTGTTTGTTTTTTAAGAAGAGACGTGGTCTTGCTATGTTTTTCAGGCTCTGGTGTTTTTTTTAACATATATATATATATATATATTTTTTTAAATTTAATTATTATTTTTTAATATAGGCGTTGTCTCGCCATGTGGCCCCCAGGATAGTCTTAAACTCCTGGGCTCAAAGTATCCTCCCGCCTTGGCCTCCCAAAGTGCTGGGATTACAGGCATGCGCCACCGTGCACGGTCTGGTCATATTTTTGATGTGTTGGTTCTTTCCAGTCCAGATGTATAATCTCATCCCTGAACATGTCTGATGGTGTGATTATGACATATGACTTTACCCGGCAACAGAGTGAGTTGATGCTCCCGCCTGAGCCCAGCCCACAGAAAGGATTGTGACATATCGTTGGACCCAGAATTGAGGTGATGTAACTATTCCACTGCCCTGGCACTGCCCACAGAAGACATTAAGACATATCGCTGGGTCTTGTACCCAGGTGGTGTGAATCTTCTCTCCAACCTTGGCTCTTCCACAGGGGGCATTGTGTCATATCGCTGGGCTCCACACATAGGTTATGTGACTCTTCTGCCTGTGCCCTGCCCATGTGGCCCATTGTGACATATTGCTGGGTCCAAAACCCAGGTGATGTAACTCTACTGCTTAGGCCCTGCCTACAGAGGACATTGTGACATATCCCCGCATCCATCACACAGGTAATGCAGCTCTCTTCTGCTTGGCCCCGACTCACAGAAAGGATTGTGACGTATCACTGGGCTCAGCACCTGGCTAACATGACTTTTCTCCTCTTCCTAGTTTTTTGCCCACAGGGGATATTGTGACCTGTCACTGGGCCTAATACTAAGGTGACATTACTCTTTTGTCATGGCACTGCTCTCAGAAGGCATAGTGATGTATTCCTGGGCCCAGAACAAATGTGATATGAGTCTCCTGCCTGGACCCTGCCTACAAGGTGCATTGTAACATACCTGGGGCCCTTTGACTATTTTATTTATTGTATTATATTTTATTTATTTTAATTTTATTTTTGAGACGGAATCTCACTCTGTCACCCAGGATGGAGTGCAGTGGCGTGATCTCTGCTCACTTCAACTTTTGCCTCCTGGGTTCAAGTGATTCTCCTTCCTCAGCCTCCTGAGTAGCTGAAACTACAGCTGTGTGCCACCAAGCCCGGATAATTTTTGTGTTTTTAGTAGAGACAAGATATCACCCTGCTGGCCAGGCTGATATCAAACTCCTGACCTCAGCCGATCTGCCGGCCTTGACTTCCCAATGTGCCGAGATTACAGATGTGAGCCATTGCTCTTGGCACCCATTGACTATTTTATGTGACTCTTCTCTCTTACCTGGACATTGACCAAAAAGAGACTGTGACATATCTTTGGACGCAGCACCAAGGTGACGTGACTCTCCTCTCCTGCCTGGGCCTTGCCTATAGAATAGAGAGTGACTTACTGCTGAATGTAGCATACAGGTGATATGATTCTTCTGCTGACTCCCAGAAGTCACTGTAACATATGTCTGGACCCATTACTGAGACCGTGTGACTCTCTTCTCCTTGGGACCTGTCCACAGTGGGGATTGTGACATATTGCTTAGCCAAGCACCTACATTATGTGACTTTTTATTTATTTACTTTTTAAGATGGAGTTTCGCTCTTGTTGCCCAGGCTGGAGTGCAATGGTGCCATCTGGGCTCAGCTGGGATTACAGGCATGCGCCACCAGGCCTGGCAAATTTTTTTTGTATTTTTAGTAGAGATGGGGTTTCTCCATGTTGGTCAGGCTGGTCTCCAACTCCCGACCTCAGGTGATCCGCCTGCCTTGGCCTCCCAAAGTGCTGGGATTTCAGGCATGAGCCACTGCACCTAGCTTCTATATGACTCTCTTCTTATGCCAGGGCCCTGCCCACTGGAGTGATTTTGACACATAGCTGGGACCAGCTCAAATGTTATGTGACTGCACACTTCTTCCTGAGCCCTATCCATGAGGTGCGCTGTGTCTTATATCGGAGACCCTTAATCCTTTAGTTAGGTGATGTAACAATTTTTTTTTTTTTTTTTTTGAGACAGTGTCTGGCTCTTTTGCCCTGGCTGGAGTGCAGTGGTGCGATCTTGGTTCACTGCAACCTCCGCCTCCTGGGTTCAAGTGATTCACTTGCCTCAGCATCCTGAGTAGCTGGGATTATAGGCGCACATCACCACAGCCAGCTAATTTTTGTATTTTTAGTAGGGACGGAGTTTCACCATGTTAGCCAGGCTGGTCTTGAACTGCTGACCTCAAGTGATCCACCCACCTTGGCCTCCCAAAGTGCTGGGATTACAGGCATGAGTCACCACACCCGGCCGATGTAACTCTTTTGTTTGGACCCTCTTCTTCGGGTATTGTGACATATTGCTGGGCCCAGAATCTAGGTGATGTGACTCTTCTCTGCTGTTCCATCTCTGCCCAAAAAGAGATTGTGACATACCACTGGGTCAAGAACCTAGATGAGGTGACTCTCGTCTCCAGCCTGGTACTTGCACACATTGTGTATTGAGATATATCACTGGGTCTAACACATAGGTAATGCAACTCTCCTGCATGGGCCCCGCCCATAGAGGTATTATGAAATATTTTTCTATTAATCACCTAGGTGATGTGACACTCCTACCTGGGAACTGCCAAAAAAACCGTATTGGTACATATCACTGGGCCCAGCACCTAGGTGATGTGACTCTTTTCTCATGCATGGGCTCTGCGAACTGGGGTGTTTATTACATATAGTTGGGCCTAAACCCTAGGTCGTGTGATTCTTTTGTTTTCCTGAGCTGTTCCTCTTCATAGAGAACATTTTGACATATTTTGAGGCCCATAATTTAGATGATGTGACTCTCTTGGATGGGCCCTCCCCGAAGTGGGTACTGTGACATATTGCTGAGCTCATTATATAGGTGATGTGACCTCTTGCGTGGGCCCTCCACATAAGGGGTAGTGTGACATATTGCTGAGCCCAGCACATAGGTGATGTGGCTCTTCTTTATGGTTTGGGCTTTGCCCAAGCAGGGATTGTGATGTGTTGCTGGACTCACCACCTATGTGTTATGACTCTCTTCTTCTGCCTAAGCCCTGCATGCATTGTGTGTTGTGACATATGCCTGGATTCAACACCTAGGTGATACAACTTTGTGGCATGGGAACTGCCCACCGAAGTATTATGTCATCTTTCCATCACTTAGATGATGTGATTCTTTTATTTTTCCTGTTTCTGGCGTATTTTGGGTATAGTGACATATCATTGAGTTTAACACCCATGAAATGGGAGGCTTCTGCCTGAGCCCAGCACATAAGTGGCCTTGTGACATATCTTTGCATTCATTATCTAGGAGGTTTAACTCCCCTTTTCTGCCTGCACCCTGACCACTGGGAAGATTGTGGCAAATCACCGGACTCAGCAATCAGGTGATGTGTTTTTCCTGCCTGGTCCTTGCCCACAGATCATTGTAACATATCACTGGGCCTAGCATCCAGGTGATGTGATTCTGCTGACTGTATTCTGCTTTCAAGAGGAGACTGTAACATATCCCTAATTGAGCACCCAGGTGATGTGACACTTCTGCCCTGTCCCTGTCCCTGCCCTCTGACATATCACTGCCCCAAAAGGCGGGTGAGGTGAATCTTTTGGTTAGTCCCTATTCACTGGTGGATTGTGATGCATATTATCCAAACTTACAGGTGCAATATGACTTTCATACCTCTAAACAACCAATAGCAGATACATTATCTCTCATAGCCAGGGTCAGGAAAATGAGTAATGTCTTGGGTTTCTTCTTTGTATGAAGATCATAAAGAATTAACACTCTCTCACTGTATAAAGTTGTCAAGAGGTTCAGAGAATGTCCTAACAGAACTCAGCACACAGGGGAGGTTGTGACACTCATATGCATAGCCTGCCAACAGTAAAGACTGCCATCCTTCCACATAAACACAGCTCACTGTTGAGGTTCCGAATCTCATATGCAGATGCAGTTGAAAGTTAGAAAATTAAATCTCATGTTAATTCGGTCCATAGAGAGGTTAGTGTCTCTGAGACCAAGATTCAGCACACCTGTGAGTCAGTGACTTCACTAAAATGACACCATTTGCAGGAGGGACTGAAGTTCCCATACACAAATCCAGACCATCATGGAGATTGTCACTCATGTACTTAACACCCAACATACAGAGGATATTACGTCTCATACCTACAACTAAGACATGTGTGAAATTGTTAATCTCATACCTTGACCTTAATTCAGGTGTGTTTGTGACATACACCTTTTTTTTTTAGCACCTGAGTAATTCGACTCTACTGCCTGAGCTGAATGTGCACATGGGATTGTGCCATATTTCTGGACCCAGCATTTAGGTGATGTGAGTCTATTCTCTGGTCTTAGTGCTTTCCACAGAGAACACTGAACATATCACTGGGCCTAGTGTCCTGGTGATGTGACTTCCCTCTACTTCCTGGGCTTTTCCTAAGAAGGGATTGTAATATATTGCTGGGTCAGAACCTAGGTGATGTGACTTTCCTCTGCTGCCTGGTTCCTCTTGTACATTGTGTATTGACATGTGGCTTGTTCTAACACTTTGGTGATGTGAATCTCCCACATGGGCCCTGCCCACAGAGGTGTTATTACATATCTTTTCATTCATCACCTAGGTGATGTAATTCTTCTGCCTGGGCCCTGCCAAAAGGGAGGATTGTGACATATCACTAGACCCAGCACCTAGGTTATGTAATTCTTCTGCCTGGGCCCTGCCAAAAGGGAGGATTGGGATGTATCACTAGACCCAGCACCTAGGTGATGTGATTCTCCTGTTTTCTCTGGGCCTCAAATATTTTGGATAATGTAAAATATTACTAGGCCCACTACCTATGGGATTGCATGCTCCTGCTTGGGCTCTGCCCACAGGGACCTTGTGACATATATCTGCATCCAGACCTAAAAGGTGACACTTCTTGCATGCACCCTGCCCTGCACAGGAAAGATTGTGACATATCCCTGGAACCAGACACCAGGTGATGTGGGTGTTCTGCCTCTGTCTTGCCCCCAGGGAGCATTGTGACATAGTGCTGAGCTCAGCACCCAGGTGATGTGACTGTGTTGCCTGTGCTGTGCTTTCAGGAGAGAATTGTAACATATCCCTGGCTGAGCAGCCAGGTGATGTGACACTCCTGCTTGGTTCCTTCCCTCAGGGAAGATTGTGAGATATCCTTGGCTGAAATCCCAGGTGATGTAACTCTTGCTAACTCCCTACCTACAGGTTAAATGGTTACATATACTATAGTCAGCTTATAAGTGCAATGATGACTCTCATACCTCAAGTCAGCTATTAGAAGAAATAGTGTCTCTCATAGCTTGCCTTAGATGAGTCACATCCTTAGTCTTCTCTTTTTATGAAGGTCATAAAGAATTGCCACACTCTAACATATATAATGCCCTCAAGTGTTACAAAGAGTGTTATCCCAGGTCACAGCATAAAGGTGAGATTGTTTCTTATATTCACACCTCACCAACTATTAGGATTATCACCCCCACACAGGTAAAGAGCCCATGGCTGAAGTCTTGAATCTCAAATGCAAACAGACTTTCAAATGCAAACACTGTGCACAGTTGGAATTGTGACTGTCATATATGAGCCTCCAGTCACAGTTGAGATGGTGACACATTTCTAAACTCAGAACATAGCAGATGAGGACTCTATTCTCTAAACTCAACAAACTAGAGAGAGGTTGACTCTAATACCTAGACTTAGGGCCACAAGTATGGTCATGGGTGTTTACAAACATGATTTAAGAGTAAACTGCCTCTCATTTATACTGGATAAAAACCTTGAGTAGTATAGACGGTGTACTAACCAGGCGCTGTGGCTCATGCCTGCAATCCCAGCACTTTGGGAGGCTGAGGTGGATGAAACAAGGTCAGGAGTTTGAGACCAGCCTGACCAACATGGTGAAACCCCGTCTCTACTAAAAAATACAAAAAATTAGTTGGTCATGGTGGCGGGCCCTGTAATCCCAGCTACTTGGGAGCCTGAGGCAGGAGAATTGCTTGAACCCCGGGAGGTGGAGGTTGCATTGAGTCGAGATCACGCCACTGTTCTCCTGCCTGAGTGATAGTGCGAGACTGTCTTACAAAAAAAAAAAAAAAAAAAAGAAAGAAAAAGAGTGTACTAACAACATCCAGCACACAGGGGTGATTTTCTTTTTTTTTTTTCTTTTTTTGAGATGAAGTCTCACTCTGTCACCCCAGCTGGAGTGCAGTGGTGTGATCTCAGCTTAGTGCAACCTCCGCCTCCGGGTTCAAGTGATTCTCCTGCCTCAGCCTCCTGAGTAGCTGGGATTACAGGCACACGCCACCATACCCACCTAATTTTTTTATTTTTAGTAGAAAGGGGGTTTCACCATGCTGGCCAGGATGATCTCAATCTCCTGACCTCATGATCCACCTGCATTGGCCTCCCAAAGTGCTGGGATTATAGGCATGAGCCGCTGCAGCCGGCCTGGAGATTTTTACTGTCATATGAACACCTATCGAACAGTGTACATCATCATACTCTCACATAAACAGCCCACTTTTGAAGTTCTGGATAGCACATAGAGAAAGTCAAAGGTGGAAAAATTGACTCTCGTATATGGATCCAGTCCACAGGTGAGTTGGTGACCCTAAGAGCAAGATTCAGCACACCTATGAGGCTGTGACTTCACTAATTAGACAAAGTCCACAGGAGCAGTATAGGCTGTCAGGTACAAATTTAGTTCACTGATGACATTGTAACTGCTGTTCTTAGACACAACATATAGGAAGGGTTAACCTCCTTTACCTAAAACCGGAACATGTGTGGGATTGTTAATTTCATCTCTGCACCTTCCCACAGGTTTAATTGTAACATTTTTCTCTGCCCAGCACCTGAGTGATCTGACTCTTGCCTAAGACCAGCCCACAGATGGAATAGTGACATATTGCCGAACCCAGAACTGAGGGGATGTGATTCTATTTTTCTGCATTGGTGCTGCTCACAGGGGACATTGTGACATATCACTGGACCTTACACTTAACTGATGCGAGTCTCCTCCCCTGCCTTGGCACTGCCCACAGAAAGCATTGGGACATGTCTCTGGGCCCTATACCCAGGTTATGTGACTCTCCTGCCTGTCTCCCGACCACATAAGCAATTGTGACGTATTGCTAGGTTTGACACCCTGGTAATGCAACTCTACTGCCAAAAAGGAGCATTACGACATATATTTCCATTCATTACCCAGGTGATGTGACTGTCTTCTCCTGCCTGGTCCCTGCTCACAGAGGGAGTTGTAACATATCCCTTGGCTCCGTACCAAACAAGTGTGATTGTTCTTTCATCATAAGTTCTGCTGGCAAGGGAGATTGAGACATATTGTGGAGCTCTACGCCAGTGTGACATTACTGTTTTGCCTTGGCCTGGACCTCAAAAGGCATTGTGACATATTGCTGGGCCCAGCAACAAGGTGACATGAGTTTCCTGTATGGACCCTGACAACAGAGCATTATGACATATCTTTAAGAGCATCAACTATTTGATATGACTCTCCTTTTCTACCAAGGCTTCCCCACAATGAGAGATTGTGACGTATCTTCTTGCCCAGAAATCAGGTGATGTGTTTCTCCTGTCTGAGCTTTGCTTGCAGGGAGCATTGTGACATATCACTGGTCTCAGCACCCAGGTGATGTGACTCTACTGTCTGTGCCCTGATTTCAGGAGGAAATTTAACATATCACTGACTGAGCACACCCAGGTTTTAACTCTTCTGCCTGGTGCCTGCTCTCAGAGAAGATTGTGACATATCCCTGGCCTGTTACCCAGATGATGTAACTCTCCTGCTCTCTCCCCTATTCACAGGGGAGATTGTGACATATATCTTTGTTCAGATCATAGGTATGATGTTGCCTCTCATATCGAAATCAGCCAATAGGAGACATACTGTCTCTCATATGTGGGCTTAGGTACATGGGTAAGATTCTCACTGTCCCCTTTGTAGAAAGGTCAGAGAAAATTACACTCTCTCACATATTGTATAAAACCCTCAAGTGGTACACAGAGTATCATAACGGCTCTAGAAAACAGATGAGATTGTGTTTTATGTATGCACACTTTGCCAATTGTTAAGATTGTCACCCTCATCCATGGATAGAGCCTTCTGGTGAGGTCTTAAGTCTTACATGTGGATGCAGTGCAGAGTTGAAATTGTGACTGTCATATGTGAACATCAGGCAACAGCTGAGGTGGTGACTCATTAGTAAGCCTAGCTTATAGGCAGGTGACAACTCTCATACCTGGGCGTAGAGCCATAGGTACGATCATGGGTCCATACCAGCACAAATGTCTCCCCATCACAAAAGATTGCGACTCTCATGGGAACCTTATAAATTCCTCGGTTGGTACAGAGAGTGTTCTAACTAGGCCCATTGTACAGTTGAGGTTTTGACACTCATGCACACCCAGCCGACGGTAAAGATTCTCCTCTTTTCACATGAACACAGTCCACTGGAGGTTCTGAATCTCATATCCAGAGACAGTTGCAAGTTGGAAAATTTACTATTATAAGTGAATCTAGTCCACAGTTAAGTTGGTGACTTTCAGACCAAGATTGAACACACTGTTCGTCTGTGATTCCACTAAGGTGACACAGCCAGTAAGAGGGATAGAGTCTCTCATTCAGTGATTCAGCTCATTCTAAAAATTGTGACTTGTGTACTTAGATTTAACATGCAGGAGGTGTTGACTGTCATACCGAGAATTGTGGTATATACAGGATTGTTAGTCTCATCCTTGGTCTTTCCTTCAGGTGCGATTTTGACACACTTCTGCCCAGCAGCTGAGTAATGTGATTCTTCAGAATTGGCCCAGCCTACAAATAGGATTGTGCCACACTGCTGGACCCAGCACCTAGATGATGTAACTATTCTCCTGCTTTGGTGCTATTCGAAAAAAACATTGTAGCATATCTGAGAGCCTTGCACCCAGGTATTGTGAGTCTCCTCTCCTGCCTGCTGCTGCACGCAGAAGCGGGATGTGTACAGGATTGTTAATCTCATCTTGGACCTTCCTGCCCGTGTGACTGTGACACATGCCTCTGTGTAGAACCTGAGTGAGTTTACTCTCCTGCCTGGATTTAACCCACAGATGGAATCGTGACATATCGCTGGACCAGAAACTAGGTGATGTGACTCTCTTTTCTTACCTCTGTGCTTTCCACACAGAGGTAAGAAATTGTGACATATCACTGGGCCTTGCATCCAGGTGATGCAGGTGATGGGAATTTTCTTTTTCTTTTCTTTTCTTTTCTTTTTTTTTTTTGAGACAGAGTTTCGCTCTTGTTGCCCAGGCTGTACTGTAATGGTACAATCTTGGCTCACAGCAACCTCCGCCTCCTGGGTTTAAGCAATTCTCCTGTCTCAGCCTTCCAAGTAGCTTAGATTACAGGCATGCGCCACCATGCCCGGCTAATTTTTGTATTTTTAGTAGAGACAGGGTTTCTCCATGTTGGTCCGGCTGGTCTTGAACTCCTGACCTCAGGTGATCCACCTGCCTTGGCCTCCCAAAGTGCTGGGATTACAGTCGTGAGCCACCGTGCCTGGCCAGTGATGGGAGTTTTCTCTCCTGCTTTGGTGCTGACCACAGTGAGCATTGTAAAATATTGCTGCCATCACCCCTAGATTATGTTACTCTCCTGCCTCTGCTTTGCCCACATGGGTCATTGTGACATATTACTGGGTCTAAAACCCAGAAAATGTAACTCCCTTATTTAGGTTCTGCCTGCAGGAGCCATTGTCACACATCTCTGTGCTCATCACCTGGGTGATGTGACTGCCTTTTACTGCCTAGTTCCTTCTCACAAAGCATCTTGTGACATATGGCTAGGTCCAGTACCTGGCTGGTGTGACTCTTCTTTCTAGGTTTCACCTGCAGCAAAAGTTGTAACATACCACTGGGCCCAACAGCATAATGACATTGCTCTTTTGCCTTGGGCCTCCCCTCAGAAGGCACTATAAGATACTCATGGCCCCAACACTGAGGTGATGTGCGTCTCCAGCTTGGATCCTGCCCACAGGGGGCATTGTGACATATCTCTTGGCCCATCAGATGTTTAATGTTATCACCTCCCCTTTCCTACCCTGTGTTTGCCTATAAGAGACATTGTCACATGTTTCTTGGCCCAGCACCTAGGTGATGTCTTCCTGGGACCTGTCCATATGGGGATTGTGATATATTGTGTGGCCCAGAACTTACTTGATGTGACTCTCCTCTCATGCCTAGGCCCTGTTCACAGGTGTGATTGTGACACACAGCTTGGCCTAGCCCCTAGATTATGTTACTCTCCTCTTATTCTTCAGTCATTTTCACAGGGGGCATTGTGACATATTGATAGACTGAGAACTTAGGTGATGTGACTCTCCTCTAGTGCTTGCAATAGTTCCAAAAAGAGAGTTTGATATATTGCTTAGCCAGGATCCTAGGTGGTATTACTCTTTTCTCCTGCGTAAACCCTGCATACATTATGTATTTTGACACATCACTGGGGCCAAAACCTAGGTGATGTAACTCTCCTGCGTGGGCTTTGCCTACAGGGGTATGATGATGTATCTTTTCATTCATCACTCAGGTGGTGTGACTCTCCACTTATGCCTGGGCCTTGATGAAAGAGGAATTGTGACACATCCCTGACCCTAGCACTTAAGTGATTTAACTTGCCTTTATTGCCAGAGCATGGCATATTATGAGTATTGTGACATCTCTGGGCCTGACACCTAGGGGATGAGAGGTTCCTTCCTGGGCCCTGCCTATAGGAGGCTTTGTGGCATGTCTCTGGCCTCATTATCTAGAAAGATGTGACTCTTCTCTTCTACCTGTGTTCTTCCCTCAGAGAAAATTGTGACATCACTGGACCCAGCAATTAGAAGATGTTTCTCTCCTGCCTGAGCCTTGCCCACAGGAACATTGTGACGTATCTTTAGGCTCAACACCCAGGTGGTGGAATTCTGCCACCTGTGCCCTGTCTACTTAGGCTATTGTGAAACTGGTTTCAATACCCAGGTGATGTAACTTTCCTGCCAGGCCACTGCCTTCCAGGGATATTGTTACATACCTTTGTGCCAGTCACCAAGGTGATGTGAATCTTTTCACCTGCCTGGTCCTTGTTCACTGGGGGATAATGCTATCTATTGCTGGTTTCAGCACCGAGCTGATGTGACTTGCCTCTTCTTCGTAGATTCTGCCCACAAAAAAACTGACACATCACTAGGCCCATCAGCAAAATTATTTTGCCTGGCCCTGCCCTTAAAAGACACTGTGACACACTGCAGTGCCCAGCACCAATGTAATTTGTCTCCTGCCTACTGGGGACATTGTGACATATCTCTTGGTCCATCAACTATTTGATGTGACTCTACCTTCTTACCTGGGCTTTGCTAATATTAGAGATTGTGACCTATCTCTGGGCCCAGCACCTAGATGTTATGACTCTCCTGCCTGGTCTATGCCCACAAAAAAGAGAGTGACTTATACTAGGATCAACCCACAAATGATTCCATTCTTCTGCATGGCTTATTGTGACATCTCTAGGTTCATTATCTAGATGATGTGACTCTCCTTTTCTTCCTGGGAACGATCCATAATGAGGATTGTGACACATCACTTGGCCCAACACCTATGTGATATGACTCCCTTCTTTTGCCTGGGCCTATCAGTTTGGGTGATTGTGTCATATAGCTTTACTTGGCACCTAGATTATGTGACTGTCCTGTTTCTCTGAGTCCACAGAGGTCATTGCAACATATCCCTGAGCCCCTCATTTAGGTAATTTGACTCCTGCCTGGGCCCTCCCCTCAGTGATTTTTGTGACATAGTTTTTGACTCAGCACCTAGGTAATGTGATTCTTCTCTACTGCTTGGACTGTGTCACAGAAGGTATTGTGATGTGTCACTAGGCCTGACACCTAGGTGAAGATACTGTCTTCTCCTGCCTGGGCCCTGCATAAATTGTACATTTTGACATGTCACTGGGTTCAACACATGGGTGATTCAACTCTCTCACATGTACCATGAGCATGGGGTTATTGGGACATTTTTTTTTTTGTTCATCACCTAAGTGATGTGACTTCTCTCTGATCCCTGTCAAAAGGAAAGATTGTGACATGTCACTCAAACCAGAACTTCGTTGATGTGACTCTTCTAACAACCACATATTTTGGTTATTGTGACATTTCACTGAGCCAAACACCTAAAAAATGGGAGGCTCCCACCTCAGCCCTGTCCCCAGGGGTTCTTGTGACATGTATCTGCATCCATTACATAAAAGATGTGATGCCTTTTCTGCCTGCACTCTGCCCGCAGGAAAGATTGTGACACACTGCAGGGCCCAGCCACCAGGTGATGTGTGTCTCCTGCATGTGCATAACTTTCAGGAGAAAATTGTAACATGCCACTGGTTGAAAACCCAGATGATGTGACTGTCCTGCCTTTTCACAGCCCTCAGGGAAAAAAATTACATATCATTTGCCCAGCATCCAGGTGATGTCACTCTCCTAAGTGGTTTGTGCCAACAAGTTGGTTGGTGACATATATCTCGGCCCAGCTCACAGGTTTGATGATGACTCTAATACCTCGTACCAGCTAGTAGAAGAAATACTATCTCTCACAGCTTAGAAAAAGGAGTAAAATTCCTGGCTGGGTGTGGTGGCTCACGCCTGTAATCCCAGCACATTGGGAGGCCAAGGTGGGCGGATCACCTGAGGTTGGGAGTTCAAGACCAGCCTGATCAACATGGAGAAACCCTGTCTCTACTAAAAATACAAAAAATTAGCCAGGCATGGTGGCACGTGCCTGTAATCCCAGCTACTTAGGAGGCTGAGGCAGGAGAATCGCTTGGACCCAGGAGGCGGGGGTTGTGGTGAGCTGAGATCACGCCATTGCACTCCAGCCTGGGCAACAAAAGCGAAACTCCATCTCGCAAAAAAAGAAAAAAAAGAAAAAGGCGTAAAATCCCGGTCTGCTCTCTGTATGAAGGTTATAGAGAATTACCACTCTCTTGTATATTGTATAAAGCACTCGGATGCTACAGAGCATGTCATCATAGGACCCAGCAAACAGGTTAGATCATGTTTCATGTAAGCACTCCCTGCCAATTTTTAGGATTGTCATCCTCACACATGGAAAAGCCCGCTGATGAGGTCATAATTGTGAATGGATGCAGTCCACAGATAAAATTGTGACTATCATATGTGAACATGTGGCCACACTTGAGATGGTGACTCATTTCTAAACCCAGCTTATAGGTGGGTGAGGACTCTCCTCTCTGGAGCCAGCCAATTGGAGAGATGTTGACTCTCATACCTAGACTTAGGGTCACATTAGATCATGGGTCCAAAGCAGCGCAAAGCTCTCAGAGCAGGTTGCAACTCTCATGCACACCATATACAGTCCACAAGAGAGTGCCCTGACAGGGACAAACACACAGGTGAGATTGTGAAATTTATATTCACACCCAGTCAGTACCAAAGACTCATCCACTTACACTCTTCTTTTGAGGTTCTGAATCGCACTTTTGGAGGCAGTTCAATGTTGGAAAATTGACTCTCATTTGTGGATTTTGTCCACAGTTGGGTTAGTGACTTATTAACCAAAATTCAGCACAGCTTTGTGACTGCAATTTCACTAAGGAGCATAATTTATTTATTTTTTTTGAGATGGAGTTTTGCTCTTGTTACCCAGGCTGGAGAGCAGTGGTGCAATCTTGGCTCACTGCAAACTGCTTCCTGGGTTCAAGTGATTCTTCTGCCTCAGCCTCCTGAGTAGCTGGGATTATGGGTGCCCACCACTGTGCCAGTTAATTTTTTGTATTTTTAGTAGAGCTGGGGTTTCACCATGTTGGTCAGGCTGGTCTTGAACTCTTGACCTCAAGTGATCTGCTTACCTTGGCCTCCCAAAGTGCTGGGATTACAGGTGTGAGCCACCATGCGCAGACTAAGGCACATCATTTGCAAAAGAAATTGAGGCTCTTATGCACAGCTCCAGTCCACCATTGAGATTGTGACCCCTGTACTTAGATCCAACATGCTGGAGGTGTTGACTCTCATCCTTTGACTCAGGACATGAGTGTAATTGTTAATATCATCACAAGACCTTTCTACAAGTGTCATGTGACATACATCTTAGCCCAGCATCTGAGTTATTTGTCTTTTTATCCTGGTCCCAGCTCACAGTGCCATATCACCGGGCCCAGACCCTTGGTACTATGATTCTATTCTGCCTTGATACAGCCCACAGTGGTCATTGTGACATATTGCTGGGTGTTGCACCCAGGTGATGTGAGTCGACTCTTCTGCCTTGGTGCTACCCACAGATGTATTGTGACATATTGCTGGGCCTATGTTATGTTAATCTTTTGCTTGTACGCTAAACACATAGGCCATTGTAACGTTGCTGAGTCCAACACCTAGGTGATGTAACACTTCATCCTGGACCTGTGTACAGAGGGGATTGTAATATATGTCTTCACCAATCATCCAATCACCCTGGAAATGTGACTGACTTTTCCTGCCTGTTCCCTAATCACAGGGGATGTTGGGACATATTTGTTGGGCCCAGCTCCTAGCTGATGTGATACTTTTTTTAGGTTTTGCTCACAAAAGAGATTATGACATATGACTGTGCCTAACACTAAGGTGTTGTTACTATTTTTTGCTTTGGCTCTGCCCTTAGAAGGCATTGAGACATATGATTGGGCTCAGCACTAAGAAGATGTGAGTCCTCTGCCTGAAGCCTGACCACAGGGAGCACTGTGACGTATTTCTTGACCCATTACAATCTCTCCTATGGGCAAAGCTGAGGTAAATGCCCTTTTTACCTACGTGATATGACATTCCTCTTCTGCCTGGGCCATGCCCACAGAATAGAGAGTGACTTATTGCTGGGGCAAGCAAAACAGTGATGTAATTATTCTGCCTGGTCCCTGCACACAGGAGTCACTGTGATATATGTTTGGGCCTCCTGCCTGGATGATGTGACTCTTTTCTTCTGGGGTTTGTCCACAGTGGGAATTGTGATATGCCATGTGATGTAGCTCCTATGTGATGTGACTCTTCCTCATTCTTGGCTTCTTTCCACTGGGGTGACTGGAACATAAAGCTGAGCCCAGCATCTAGGCTATGTCTCTCCTCTTCTTTATAAGCCCTACTCACAAAAGACATTGTGATGTATCTCTAGGCTTTTCACCTAGGTAATGTGACTTTTTTACCTATGTCCTCCCCTCAGGGTTATTGTGAGATACTGCTAGACCAAGAACCTAGGTGGTAGGAATCTCTGCTACTGCTTGGGGTGTGATTAAGAAGAAATTGTGATGTGCATTTAGGTGCATCCAGCACCTAAGTGATGTTACTCTCCTTTTGTGCCTGAGACCTGCATGCATCTTTTTTTGTGTGTTTTTTTGGTTTGTTTGTTTGTTTTTGCGATGGAGTTTCACTCTTGTTGCCCAGGCTGGAGTGCAATGGCACAATCTCAGCTCACCGCAACCTTCATCTCCCAGGTTCAAGCAATTCTGCCTCAGCCTCCCGAGTATCTGGGATTACAGACATGTGCCACCAAGCCCAGCTAATTTTTGTATTTGTAGTAGAGATGAGGTTTCTCCATGTTGGTCAGGCTGGTCTCGGACTCCCAACCTCAGGTGATCCACCCACCTCAGCCTCCTAAAGTGCTGGGATTACTGGTGTGAGCCACCGTACCTGGCCAGCATCACGTATTTCAACATGTCTCTGGGTCCATCAACATGGTTATGTGACTTTCCTGCATGGGCTCTCACACAGAACTATTCTAACACATCTTTTCATTCATTATCTTGGCGATTTGACTTTTCCGTTCCACTTGAGTACTGCCAAAAGAAAAGTTTGTGACAGATCGCTGGACTTAGCACCTAGGTGATGTGACTTTTCACTTGCCTGAGACCTGCGTATTTTGGTTATTGTGACATATTACTGAAACAAACACCTAGGGGTTGGAAGGCTTCTGCCTGAGCCCCTCCCACAGAGGACCTTGGAATATATTTTTTTTTTATCCATCACCTGGGAGATGAAACCCTCTACTTCTACCTGCATTCTTCCCTTAGAGAAGATAGTGATATATTGCTGGGCCCAGCAACCAGGTGTTTTGTCTGTCCTTTCTAGGCTTTGCCCACAGTGAGCCTTGTGGCACATTTAGCTGAGCCCAGCACCCAGGTGATCGTACTCTTCTTCCTGTGCCCTGCTTTCAGGAGAGGATTGTAACATCTCTGGCTGAGGACCCTGTGATGTGACTTTCCTGGCTAGTGCATGCTCTCAGGGAAGATTGTGACATAACCCTGGCTCAGCACACAGTTGATGTGACTCTTGTGCTTGTTCTCCACCCACAGGTGGAATTGTGACATAACCTGGCCAAGCACACAGATGTAACGATGATTTTCATAGCTCGAGGAAGCCAGTAGGAGAGATAATGTTGCTTATAGTTACGGTTAGGAAAACAAAGAAGATCCTAGCTCTTCTTTCTATACAAAAGTCATAGAGAATTAAAACTCCCTCACATATGTAAAGCCCTAGTGTGTTGGAGAATGTCATAAGAGGGTCCACCATGCAGATGAGATAGTGTTTGTCCTATGAATACACCACCAAAGTTTAGAAGAATTGTCATCCTCACACATGGACAGAACCCTCTGGTGAGATCCTGAATCTCACATCAACGCACTCCACAGTTGCAACTTTGACTGTCATATGTGAACATATGGCCACAGCTAAGATAGTGACTTTTTCTTTTTCTTTTTCTTTTTTTTTTTTGAGACAGAGTCTCACTCCTGTTGCCTAAGCATGGAGTGCAATGGCACCATATCGGCTCACCGCAACCTTCGCCTCCTGGGTTCAAGTGATTCTTTTGCTTCAGCCTCCCAAGTAGCTAGGATTACAGGCATATGCCACCACACCTGGCTAAGTTTGTATTTTTCGTAGAGATGAGGTTTCTCCATGTTGGTCAGGCTGGTCTTGAACTCCCAACCTCAGGGGATCCGCCCACCTTGGCCTTCCAAAATGTTGGGATCACAGGCATGAGCCACTGCACCAGATGGCTCTCTTTTTTTTATTTTTTTTATTTTTTTTATTGAGACGGAGTTTCGCTCTTGTTGCCCAGGCTAGAGGGCAATGGCGTGATCTCGGCTCACTGCAACCTCTGCCTTTCAGGTTCAAGCAATTCTCCTGCCTCAGCCTCTTGAGTAACTGGGATTACAGGCACCTGCCACCATGCCTAGCTAATTTTTTGTATTTTTAGTGGAGACGGGGGTTTCACCGTGTTGGTCAGGCTGGTCACAAACTGATGATCTCAGGTGATCCACCTGCCTTGGCCTCCCAAAGTGTTGGGATTACTGGCGTTAGCCACTGCACCCAGCTGGTGATGACTCATTTCTAAACCCAGCTCACAGGAAGGTGAGAATTCTCTTATCTGGACTCAGCCAATTAGAGAGATGTTGACTCTGGGCTTACAACCACAGAAAAGATTCTGGATTTCCTTCTTGTACGAAGGTTACAGAGGATCACCACTCTTGCATATTGTATAAAGCCCTCAGGTGACATGGAGAGTGTCATAAGAGTGCACAGCACACAGGTGAGATAGTGTTCTTGAATGCACATCCAGGCAACAATAAAGATTGTCATTCTCCCACATAAACATATCCCACTGTTGAGGTTCTGAATCTCACATGTGGAGGCTGTTGAAAGTTGGAGAATTGACTCTCATATGTGGATCTGGTTCACAGGTGGGCTGGTGACTCTCAGACCAAACTTCAGCATACACATGAGGCAGTGACTGCACTGAAAGGCTAAGTCTGCAGAAGAAGTTGTGGCTCTCTTGCAAAAAGTCTGTCAGCTCTTGAGATTTTTACTCATGTACTCAGACCCAACATACAGGAAGTGTTGACTCTCATATCTAGAATGTGGACATGTATGAAATTTCTAATCTCATTCCTGGAATTTCCTTCAGGTGTGATTATGTCTGCTAAGCATTGTAGTGATTTGACTCTCCTGCCTTGGCCCAGCCCAGAGATGAGATTGTGACATATCTCTTGATTCTGCACCTCAAAGATGTGACCCTCTTCCAGCCTTGGTGCTGCCCACAGGTGGCATTGTGACATATGGCTGGACCTTCCACCCAGGTGATGTCTTTTTTTCTTGGCGCTGCCCACAGAGTGCATTGTGACATATTGCTAAGGTCTACACTCAGGTTATGTGACTCCTTTTTTTTTTTTTTTTTTCCTAAGCCCTATATTTTCATGTTAGGGCATATTACTAGGACCAAAATCTATAAAATGGGAGGCTTCTGTCTGGGCCCTGTCTTCAGAGGGCCTTGTGACATATCTTTGCATCAATCACCTAGGAGATGTTACTCCATTTTTGCCTGCATTCTGCCCACAGGAAAACTTGTGAATTATCACTAGGCCCAGGTACGGGGTGATGTGTCTCTCCTGCATAGGCCTTGACCATAGAAAGCATTGTTACCTATTGCTGGACTCAGCACCCAGGAGATGTGACTCTGCTGCTTGTATCCTGCTTTCAGGAGAAGGTTGTAACGTATTCCTGGCTAGTATTAAAGTGATGTGACAGTCCTGTCTGGTTCCTGCCCTCAGTAAAGATTGTGATGTATTCCTGGCCAAAAACTCAGGTGATGTGACTCTTCTCTCTGCCTATTCGTAGGTAGGATTGTAAATTACATTTTGGCCTAGCTCACAGGTGCAATGGTGAGTCTCATACCTCAAACTATCCAATAGGAGAGATGCTGTCTTTTATAGCTAGGCCTTGGGTAATGATTAAGATCCTGGGTCTCCTTTTTTGTACAAAGTCATAGGAAATTACCACTTTCTTGCATACTATATAAATCCCTTGCTGGGCATGGTGGCTCATGCCTCCCATAGTGGCTCAGCACTTTGGGAGGCTGAGGCGGGTGGATCACCTGAGGTCAGGAGTTTGACACAACTCTGACCAACATGGTGAAACCCCATCTCTACCAAATACAAAAAATTAGCCAGGCATGGTGGCACATGCCTGTAATCTCAGCTACTTGGGAGGCTGAGGCCGAAGAATCACTTGAACCTGGGAGGCGGAGGCTGCATTGAGCCAAGATTGTGCCATTGCGCTCCAACCTGGGCAACAAGAGCAAAGCTCGGACTAAAAAAAAACCAAAAAAACAAAAAAACAAACAAAAACATTAGATTTAAAAAATAAATCTCTTGTGGTACAGAGAGTATCGTTTCAGCATTCAGCACACAGATGAGATTGTGGTTCTCATGTGCACACCCCACCAATTGTTAGGCTTGTCACTCTCACTCATAGACAGAGCCCACTGGTAAGGCCCTGAATTTCACACACACACAGTCAGCAGTTGAAATTGTGACTATCGAAGATGGCCGAATAGGAACAGCTCCAGTCTCCAACTCCCAGCGCGAGCGACACAGAAGACCGGTGATTTCTGCATTTTCAACTGAGGTACTGGGTTCATCTCACTGGGGAGTGCCGGACGATCGGTGCTGGTCAGCTGCTGCAGCCCGACAGGCGAGAGCTGAAGCAGGGCGAGGCATCGCCTCACCTGGGAAGCGCAAGGGGGAAGGGAATCCCTTTTCCTAGCCAGGGGAACTGAGACACACAACACCTGGAAAATCGGGTGACTCCCACCCCAATACTGCGCTTTAAGCAAACAGGCACATCAGGAGATCATATCCCACACCTGGCCGGGAGGGTCCCACACCCACGGAGCCTCCCTCATTGCTAGCACAGCAGTCTGTGATCTACCGGCAAGGCAGCAGCGAGGCTTGGGGAGGGGCGCCCGCCATTGCTGAGGCTTAAGTAGGTAAAGCTGCTGGGAAGCTCAAACTGGGTGGAGCTCACAGCAGCTCAAGGAAACCTGCCTGTCTCTGTAGACTCCACCTCTGAGGACAGGGCACAGTAAACAATAACAAACACAGCCGAAACCTCTGCAGACGCAAACGACTCTGTCTGACAGCTTTGAAGAGAGCAGTGGATCTCCCAACACGGAGGATGAGATCTGAGAAGGGACAGACTCCCTGCTCAAGTGGGTCCCTGACCCCTGAGTAGCCTAACTGGGAGACATCCCCCACTAGGGGCAGTCTGACACCCCACACCTCACAGGGTGGAGTACACCCCTGAGAGGAAGCTTCCAAAGCAAGAATCAGACAGGTACACTCACTGTTCAGCAATATTCTATCTTCTGCAGCCTCTGCTGCTGATACCCAGGCAAACAGGGTCTGGAGTGGACCTCAAGCAATCTCCAACAGACCTACAGCTGAGGGTCCTGACTGTTAGAAGGAAAACTATCAAACAGAAAGGACACCTACACCAAAACCCCATCAGTACATCACCATCATCAAGACCAGAGGCAGATAAAACCACAAAGATGGGGAAAAAGCAGGGCAGAAAAGCTGGAAATTCAAAAAATAAGAGCGCATCCCCCCGGCAAAGGAGCGCAGCTCATCGCCAGCAACGGATCAAAGCTGGACGGAGAATGACTTTGACGAGATGAGAGAAGAAGGCTTCAGTCCATCAAATTTCTCAGAGCTAAAGGAGGAATTACGTACCCAGTGCAAAGAAACTAAAAATCTTGAAACAAAAGTGGAAGAATTGATGGCTAGAGTAATTAATGCAGAGAAGGTCATAAACGAAATGAAAGAGATGAAAACCATGACACGAGAAATACGTGACAAATGCACAAGCTTCAGTAACCGACTCGATCAACTGGAAGAAAGAGTATCTGCGATTGAGGATCAAATGAATGAAATGAAGCGAGAAGAGAAACCAAAAGAAAAAAGAAGAAAAAGAAATGAACAAAGCCTGCAAGAAGTATGGGATTATGTAAAAAGACCAAATCTACGTCTGATTGGGGTGCCTGAAACTGAGGGGGAAAATGGAACCAAGTTGGAAAACACTCTTCAGGATATCATCCAGAAGAACTTCCCCAACCTAGTAGGGCAGGCCAACATTCAAATCCAGGAAATACAGAGAACGCCACAAAGATACTCCTCGAGAAGAGCAACTCCAAGACACATAATTGCCAGATTCACCAAAGTTGAAATGAAGGAAACAATCTTAAGGGCAGCCAGAGAGCAAGGTCGGGTTACCCACAAAGGGAAGCCCCATCAGACTAACAGCAGATCTCTCGGCAGAAACTCTCCAAGCCAGAAGAGAGTGGGGGCCAATATTCAACATTCTTAAAGAAAAGAATTTTCAACCCAGAATTTCATATCCAGCCAAACTAAGTTTCATAAGTGAAGGAGAAATAAAATCCTTTACAGATAAGCAAATGCTTAGAGATTTTGTCACCACTAGGCCTGCCTTACAAGAGACCCTGAAGGAAGCACTAAACATGGAAAGGAACAACCGGTACCAGCCATTGCAAAAACATGCCAAAATGTAAAGACCATCGATGCTAGGAAGAAACTGCATCAACTAACGAGCAAAATAACCAGTTAATATCATAATGGCAGGATCAAGTTCACACATAACAATCTTAACCTTAAATGTAAATGGACTAAATGCTCCAATTAAAAGACACAGACTGGCAAACTGGATAAAGAGTCAAGACCCATCAGTCTGCTGTATTCAGGAGACCCATCTCACACGCAGAGACATACATAGGCTCAAAATAAAGGGATGGAGGAAGATTTACCAAACAAATGGAGAACAAAAAAAAGCGGGGGTTGCAATCCTAGTCTCTGATAAGACAGACTTTAAACCATCAAAGATCAAAAGAGACAAAGAAGACCATTACATAATGGTAAAGGGATCAATTCAACAGGAAGAGCTAACTATCCTAAATATATATGCACCCAATACAGGAGCACCCAGATTCATCAAGCAAGTCCTTAAAGACTTACAAAGAGACTTAGACTCCAATACAATAATAATGGGAGACTTCAACACTCCACTGTCAACATTAGACAGATCAACGAGACAGAAAGTTAACAAGGATATCCAGGAATTGAACTCATCTCTGCAGCAAGCAGACCTAATAGACATCTATAGAACTCTCCACCCCAAATCAACAGAATATACATTCTTCTCAGCACCACATCGTACTTACTCCAAAATCGACCACATAATTGGAAGTAATGCACTCCTCAGCAAATGTACAAGAACAGAAATTATAACAAACTGTCTCTCAGACCACAGTGCAATCAAACTAGAACTCAGGACTAAGAAACTCAATCAAAACCGCTCAACTACATGGAAACTGAACAACCTGCTCCTGAATGACTACTGGGTACATAACGAAATGAAGGCAGAAATAAAGATCTTCTTTGAAACCAATGAGAACAAAGATACAACATACCAGAATCTCTGGGACACATTTAAAGCAGTGTGTAGAGGGAAATTTATAGCACTAAATGCCCACAAGAGAAAGCAGGAAAGATCTAAAATTGACACTCTAACATCGCAATTGAAAGAACTAGAGAAGCAAGAGCAAACACATTCGAAAGCTAGCAGAAGGCAAGAAATAACTAAGATCAGAGCAGAACTGAAGGAGATAGAGACACAAAAAAACTCTCCAAAAAATCAATGAATCCAGGAGTTGGTTTTTTGAAAAGATCAACAAAATTGACAGACCACTAGCAAGACTAATAAAGAAGAAAAGAGAGAAGAATCAAATCGATGCAATTAAAAATGATAAAGGGGATATCACCACCGACCCCACAGAAATACAAACTACCATCAGAGAATCCTATAAACACCTCTAGGCAAATAAACTGGAAAATCTAAAAGAAATGGATAATTTCCTGGACACTTACACTCTTCCAAGACTAAACCAGGAAGAAGTTGAATCCCTGAATAGACCAATAGCAGGCTCTGAAATTGAGGAAATAATTAATAGCCTACCAACCAAAAAAAGTCCAGGACCAGATGGATTCACAGCTGAATTCTACCAGAGGTACAAGGAGGAGTTGGTACCATTCCTTCTGAAACTATTCCAATCAATAGAAAAAGAGGGAATCCTCCCTAACTCATTTTATGAGGCCAACATCATCCTGATACCAAAGCCTGGCAGAGACACAACAAAAAAAGAGAATTTTAGACCAATATCCCTGATGAACATCGATGCAAAAATCCTCAATAAAATACTGGCAAACCGGATTCAGCAACACATCAAAAAGCTTATCCACCATGATCAAGTGGGCTTCATCCCTGGGATGCAAGGCTGGTTCAACATTCGCAAATCAATAAACATAATCCAGCATATAAACAGAACCAAAGACAAGAACCACATGATTATCTCAATAGATGCAGAAAAGGCTTTTGAGAAAATTCAACAGCCCTTCATGCTAAAAACGCTCAATAAATTTGGTACTGATGGAACGTACCTCAAAATAGTAAGAGCTATTTATGACAAACCCACAGCCAATATCATACTGAATGGGCAAAAATTGGAAAAATTCCCTTTGAAAACTGGCACAAGACAGGGATGCCCTCTCTCACCACTCTTATTCAACATAGTGTTGGAAGTTCTGGCTATGGCAATTAGGCAAGAGAAAGAAATCAAGGGTATTCAGTTAGGAAAAGAAGAAGTCAAATTGTCCCTGTTTGCAGATGACATGATTGTATATTTAGAAAACCCCATTGTCTCAGCCCAAAATCTCCTTAAGCTGATAAGCAACTTCAGCAAAGTCTCAGGATACAAAATTAATGTGCAAAAATCACAAGCATTCTTATACACCAGTAACAGACAAACAGAGAGCCAAATCAGGAATGAACTTCCATTCACAATTGCTTCAAAGAGAATCAAATACCTAGGAATCCAACTTACAAGGGATGTAAAGGACCTCTTCAAGGAGAACTACAAACCACTGCTCAGTGAAATAAAAGAGGACACAAACAAATGGAAGAACATACCATGCTCATGGATAGGAAGAATCAATATCGTGAAAATGGCCATACTGCCCAAGGTAATTTATAGATTCAATGCCATCCCCATCAAGCTACCAATGAGTTTCTTCACAGAATTGGAAAAAAAAAAAAAAACTGCTTTAAAGTTCATATGGAACCAAAAAAGAGCCCGCATCTCCAAGACAATCCTAAGTCAAAAGAACAAAGCTGGAGGCATCACGCTACCTGACTTCAAACTATACTACAAGGCTACAGTAACCAAAACAGCATTGTACTGGTACCAAAACAGAGATATAGACCAATGGAACGGAACAGAGTCCTCAGAAATAATACCACACATCTACAGCCATCTGATCTTTGACAAACCTGAGAGAAACAAGAAATGGGGAAAGGATTCCCTATTTAATAAATGGTGCTGGGAAAATTGGCTAGCCATAAGTAGAAAGCTGAAACTGGATCCTTTCCTTACTCCTTATATGAAAATTAATTCAAGATGGATTAGAGACTTAAATGTTAGACCTAATACCATAAAAATCCTAGAGGAAAACCTAGGTAATACCATTCAGGACATAGGCATGGGCAAAGACTTCATGTCTAAAACACCAAAAGCAACGGCAGCAAAAGCCAAAATTGACAAATGGGATCTCATTAAACTAAAGAGCTTCTGCACAGCAAAAGAAACTACCATCAGAGTGAACAGGCAACCTACAGAATGGGAGAAAATTTTTGCAATCTACTCATCTGACAAAGGGCTAATATCCAGAACCTACAAAGAACTCAAACAAATTTACAAGAAAAAAACAAACAACCCCATCAAAAAGTGGGCAAAGGATATGAACAGACATTTCTCAAAAGAAGACATTCATACAGCCAACAGACACATGAAAAAATGCTCATCATCACTGGCCATCAGAGAAATGCAAATCAAAACCACAATGAGATACCATCTCACACCAGTTAGAATGGCGATCATTAAAAAGTCAGGAAACAACAGATGCTGGAGAGGATGTGGAGAAATAGGAACACTTTTACACTGTTGGTGGGATTGTAAACTAGTTCAACCATTATGGAAAACAGTATGGCGATTCCTCAAGGATCTAGAACTAGATGTACCATATGACCCAGCCATCCCATTACTGGGTATATACCCAAAGGATTATAAATTATGCTGCTATAAAGACACATGCACACGTATGTTTATTGCAGCACTATTCACAATAGCAAAGACTTGGAATCAACCCAAATGTCCATCAGTGACAGATTGGATTAAGAAAATGTGGCACATATACACCATGGAATACTATGCAGCCATCAAAAAGGATGAGTTTGTGTCCTTTGTAGGGACATGGATGCAGCTGGAAACCATCATTCTTAGCAAACTATCACAAGAACAGAAAACCAAACACCGCATGTTCTCACTCATAGGTGGGAACTGAACAATGAGATCACTTGGACTCAGGAAGGGAAACATCACACACCGGGGCCTATCATGGGGAGGGGGGAGGGGGGAGGGGGGAGGGATTGCATTGGGAGTTATACCTGATGTAAATGACGAGTTGATGAGTGCAGCACAAACATGGCACAAGTATACATATGTAACAAACCTGCACGTTATGCACATGTACCCTACAACTTAAAGTATAATAATAATAAATAAATTAAAAAAAAAAAAAAAAGAAAAGAAATTGTGACTATCATGTGAACATCCAGCCAGAGTTGGAATGATGACTTATTTCTAAACCCAGTTCATTGGCAGATGAGAATTCTGTGTGACCCCATGAAAATTCTCCCTGGGCTTAGTGCCAGAGTAAACAGAGTTTACAGGAGGAATGAAGGCTCTCAGACTCCCATCCAGTTTATTGGTGAGATTGTCACTACCATACTTAGACCCAACATAGGAAATGTGGTGACTCTCATACCTAGAACTGGGACCTGTGCAGGATTGTTAATTCATTACTGGACCTTCCTGTGGGTGTGATTGTTACATATGCCTACGTTCAGCACCCACGTGATTTGATTTTGCTGCCTGGTCTCAGTCCAAAGGTAAGATTGTGATTTATCACTGAATCCAGCAGCTCGGTGATTTGGCTCTCCTCTTTTTTTTTTTTTTGCGGGGGGGAATCCCACAAATTTTGGGTATTGCCAATTATTTCTGAATCCTGCACCCATGTTATGTGACTCTCCCACGTGTGCCTTACATGTTGTGCCATATTGTGGCTCAATATATCACATTAGACATTGTTAAATATTATTGGGTTCAACACCTGGGTGATGGATGTAACTTTTTTTCTGGGCCTTCCTACAGGGGACCTTGTGACATAACTCAATGCCCATCACCATGGAAATGTTACTCTCTTCTCCTGCCTGATCTCTGCTCACAGAGAAATTGTGACACATCACTGGCCTCACATCTAGATGATGCAACTTTCTTCTTTTTTTCAGGCTCCACATATTTGGGTATTGTGATGTATTGCTGAACTCAACACCTAAGGGATGGGAGTCTCCTACCTAGGCCCTTCCTACAAGGGGCATTGTGACATGTCTCTGCATTCCTCATCCAGGAGATGTGACTCTTCTCTTCTGCCTACACCTGCCTATACAGAAAGTTGCGGCGTATTGCTGTGGTCAGCAACCAGATGATGTGGTTCTCCTGCCTGGGTCTTTATTACAGGAAAGATGGTTGACACATTACTGGGCCCAGCATCCAGAGGATGTGACTCTCTTCTGTTGGTCCCTGCTTACAGGGAAATTGTAGCATATTGCTACACTCAGCTCCTAGCTTATGTGACTCTTCTTTTAGGTTTTTGCCTTCAGGGGATATTGTGACATATTGCTGGACCCTGCACTGACAATTTGTGACTCTTCTGCCTGTGATTTGCCCACTTGGGCCATTGTGACATTGCTGGGTTTAACACTCAGGTGATGTAACTTTTATGCCTGGGCTTTGCCTACAGGAGGCATTTTGAAATGTCTTTGTGGCTAGGCACAGTGGCTCATGTCTGTAATCCCAGCACTTTGGGAGGCCAAGGTGGGCAGATCACAAAGTCAGGAGTTTGAGACCAGCCTGGTCAGTATGGTGAAAACCTGTCTCTACTAAAAACAAACAAACAAACAAACAAACAAAACCAAAAATCAGCCAGGTGTGGTAATGGGTGCCTGTAGTCCCAGCTACTCAAGAGGCTGAGGCAGGAGAATCGCTTGAGCCCAGGAGGTGGAGACTGCAGTGAGCCGAGATCATGCCACTGCACTCTATCCTGGGCAACAGAGTGAGACTCCATTTCCAAAAAAAATAAAAAATAAAAATAAAAAAATGTCTTTGCACCAATCCCACAGGTGATGTGACTCTCTTGTGTTACCTGGTCTCTGTTCCCAGGAAGTATTGTGACCTTTCACAGCATATAGCTATTTTTTTTTTTAATTTCTTAGTTTTTTCTTGCAGGAAAGATTGTGAAATATTACTGAACTAAGCACCAAAGGGATATGCTTTTTTTCTTGGACTTGCCCATGAAAAACATTGTAACATATTGCTGAGCCCTAAACCTAGATGGTGTGAGTTTTCTGCCCGTCAGCTATTTTATGTGACTCTCCTCTCTCATCTTCACTTTGTCCATGGTTAGATTATAATATATCTTTGGGCCTGGGTCACACTAACAGAAGCAAGAGTGACTTATTGCTGGGCCCAGCACACAGGGGATGTGATTCTTCTTCTTGGTTCCTGCCCAAATCGTCATTGTGACATATCTCTGGGTCAGTTGCCTAAATGATAGGACTCTTTTTATCTTTCTGGACCTGTCCACAGTAGGAAACGTTACATATCGTTGGGCCCAGCACCTATCTGATATGACTCTCCTCTCATGCCAAGGCCTTGCCTACAGTAGTGATTGTGCCATATAGCTGGGTCCAGCTCCTATGTTATCTGACTCCTGTTTTCTTCCTGAGTCCTACAAAAAGATAGCATTATAAAATATTTCTGGGTCTTTTACCTAGGTGATGTGACTTTTCTTCTCGGCTTGTCCTCTCAGAGGGAATTGTGACATGTTGCTGAATACAGCATTTAGGTGATGTGAAGCTTCCTCTACAGCTTGGACTCTTACCAAAAAGGGATTGTGATATATCACTGGGCACAGCACCTACATAATGGAACTCTTTTCTCTTGTCTGTGCCCTGCAAGCATTTTGCATTGTGACATATAGCTGGGTCTGCCACCCAGGTAACATGAGTCTTCCACATAAGCCCTGGCCACAAGAGTGTTATGAAATAACTTTTTATTTATTGCCTAGGTAGTGATGTGACTCTTCCTCAGCCTGTACCTTGCCACAAGTGAATTGTGATGTATCACTGGGCCCAGCACCTAGATGATGTAACTCATCTTTTGGCTGAACCTTTCATATTTTACATATTGTTACATATCACTGCATCTGACATTAGGGGATGAGAGACCTCTGCCTGGGCCCTCCCCACAGACGGCCTTGTGACCTATTTTGGCATCCATCACCTAAGAAATGTGACTCTCCTCACCTACATGTACCGTGCACAAATAAAAGATTGTGACATATCACTGGGATCAGCCACCCAGTGTGTGTCTATCCTCTCAGGGTGTTTCTTAAAGAGACCATTGTAACGTATCACTGGGACCAGCACCCAGGTGATGTGACTTGTGTCCTGTGCCCATCTCGTCTTTTTTTTTTTTTTTTTTTTTTTAAGGCAGAGTCTCACTCTGTTGCCCAGGTTAGAGTGCAGTGATGTGATCTTGGCTCACTGCAACCTCCGCCTCCTGGGTTCAAGCAGTTCTTCTGCCTTAGCCTCCCAAGTAGCTGGGATTACAGTCATGCATTACCACACTGGTCTAATATTTGTATTTTTAGTAGAGGCGGGGTTTTACCATGATGGTCAGGCTGGTTTCTAACTCCTGACCTCAGGTGATCTACTTGCCTTGGCCTCCCAAAGTGCTGGGATTACTGGCATGAGCCACTGCACCCAGTCTACCTGTGGCCATCTTATAGGATTAGATTTTAATCCATCCCCTGCCAAGAACCTAAGTGATGTGATATGACTCTCCTGTCTGGTCCTTGCCTTCAAAAAAGATTGTGACATACCTTTAGACGAGACCCAGGTGATGTCACTATTCTGTTCACTTCCTACCCACCAATGTCATTGGGACATATATCTTGCTTCAACTTGCAATTGCTATGATGATTCTTATACCTTGAACTAGGCAATAAAAGAGTTATACTCTCTCCTAGCTAGGCTTAGGAAAACAAAAATAATCCTTAGTCTCTTCTTTTTGACAAGGTCATAGAGAATTACCACTCTCTCAAATATTGTATAAAGCCCTCGGGTGGCACATAGAGTGTCATCAAGGGATAAAAACACTGATGATATTGTGTTTCTTTTCTTTTTTGGAGATGGAGTCTCACTTTGTCACCCAGGCTAAAGTGCAGTGGCATGATCTCAGCTCACTATAACCTCTGTCTCCTGAGTTCAAGTGATTCTCCTGCCTCAGCTTCCCGAGTAACTGCGACTCCAGGTGCGTGCCACCAAGCCCAGCTAATTTTTGTATTTTTAGTACAGATGGATTTTCACCATGTTGGCCAAGCTGGTCTTGAACTCCTGACCTCAGGTGATCCACCCGCCTTGGCCTCCCAAAGTGCTGGGATTACAGGCGTGAGCCACTGCTCCCAGCCCAAGATTGTGTTTCTTAAAAGAATATCCTGGCCGGGCACGGTGGCTCAAGCCTGTAATCCCAGCACTTTGGGAGGCTGAGATGGGTGGATCACGAGATTAGGAGTTCAAGACCAGCCTGGCCAACATGGTGAAACCCGATCTCTACTAAAAATACAAAAATGCACCAGGTGTGGTGGCAGGTGCCTATAATCCCAGCTACTCAGGAGGCTGAGGCAGGAGAATTGCTTGAATCCAGGAGGCGGAGGTTGCAGTGAGCCGAGATCATACTACTGCCATTCAGCCTTGGTGATAGAGTGAGACTCCATCTCAAAAAAAAAAAAAAAAAAAAAAAAAAAAAAAAAAAGGAATATCCTGCCAGGCATGGTGGCTTACACCTGTAATCTCAGCACTTTGGGAGGCCGGCTTGTGCCTGTAATCTCAGCATGAGGTGGGCGGATCACGAGGTTACGAGATTGAGAGCATCCTGACTAACATGGTAAAACCCCATCTCTACTAAAAATACAAAAAATTAGCCAGGTGTGGTGGCACTCACCTGTAGTCCCAGCTACTCAGGAGGCTGAGGGAGGAGAATCACTTGAACCCAGGAGGCGGAGGTTGCAGTGAGCTGAGATCGTGCCACTACATTCCATCCTGGGCAGCAGAGCGAGACTTTGTCTCAAAAAAGAAAAAAGAAAAAGAAAAAAAGAACATTCTGCCACTCATTATAATTGTAACCTCAACATAGACAGAACCCACTGGTGAGGTCCGAAATCTCATATGCAGATGCAGTCCATAGTTGGAATTGTGACTGTGATATGCAGACATCCAGCCAGGAATGGCTCATTTCTAAAGCTACAAATGATGACTCACTTGTAAATGTAGCTCATAGGCAGATGAGGACTCTCCTATATGGATCAGCCAATTGAAGAGATGTTGACTCTCATTTCTGGGATCAGAGCAACACGTACTTTCAAGGGTCCATACCATCACAAATGTCTTAGAGTGAATTGTGACTCACATGCATATTGCATAAAGTCCTCAGGTAATGCATTGAATGCCCTTACATGGCTCAGCACACAGGTGACATTGTGATACTGATTTTCACACCCAGTCAACAGTAAATATGTCATCCTTTTAGAAGAACACAATCTACTTCTGAAGTTCTGAATCTCACCCCTGGAGGCAGTGGAAAGTTGCAAAATTGACTCCCATATGTGGATCTGGTCCACAGCTGGGCTGTTGACTCAGATCAAGATTCAGCACACCTGTGAGGCATGAGTTTACTGAGAAGACAGTCTGAAGGAGAGATTGAGGCTCTTTTTCATGAATTCATCCATATTGAGATTGTGATTTGTGCACTTAGACCCAGCTTCCAAATGGTCTTGCCTCTCATACCTATAATGGGAATATGTGAGGAATTATTCATGTTATTCCTGAGCCTTTCTGCGTGTGTGATTGTGACACACATCTCTGCTCAAAACCTGAGGGATTTGACTCCTGCCTGGGCCCAGCACACAGATAGGATTGGGACATATTGTTGGAACCAGTATGTAGATGATGTGACCCTATACTCTTGTCTTGTTCCTGCCACAGAGGACATTGTGACATATCACTGGTCCCTGCACCCAGGTAATGTGTTTGTCCTTTCTATGCCCTGCCCACATGGGCTATTATAACATATTGCTGGGTCCAACACCCAGGTAATATGAATCTCCTACCTATATCCTGACTACAGGGGCCATTTTTGGAAATAGATGGAAATAGAACCCATCATCTATTTGATGTTACTCTCCACTTTTTTTTTTCTTCTTGGTTTTAAGGAGTGGAGAGTTTAATAGGCAAGAAGGAAGGGAGAAGACAGAAGGAAGAAGCTCCCCTGTACAGAGACAGAGGGAGGGGAGCTCCAAAGCCAAAAGAGAAGGCCCCCTACTCTGGACTTTTACATAGGCTTTTCCCTAGGAGACATTGTAACATATCTGGGCCAAGCACCTATATGATGTTACTCTTTGCTCCTGCCTGGGCCCTGACCACAGAAGGGGGAGTGACTAATCCCTAGGCACAACACACAGGTGATGTAATATTTCTGCCTGTTCCCTGTCCACAGGAAACATAGTGAATGTCCTTGGCCTACTAAACAAGATGATATGACAATTTTTTGTCTCTGAGACCTGTCAACAGTGGGGATTGTGACAGATCACTTGTCTCAGCACTGACATAATTTTTTCCCCGTGCCTGGGTGCTTCCCACTGGGGTGACTGTGACATATAACTAGGTGAAGGGCCTAGGTTATGTGACTTTTCTCTTCTGCCTGAGCCTAGGTTAAAGACACATGCAGTGGAAAGCTTTTTGGGGCCTGGCTTCTAATTGCAAGGACAGTTACATAGGTGTCTCTGAATGCTTAGACAGCCTGGTCTTTCCTGACCCAATGCTCCCCAACCGCTTTTTCAAGCACATCTTGACCTTTCTGTTCTCTGGGGTGAAAACTCATCTTCAGGGCTGTCTGCGACAAAAGAGAAACATCGGGTTACTAAAACCTCAGGAACAGAGATTACAGATTGGGTTAAGAGTGTGCCCTTTCTTAAGGATGGTATGCATGGGAAAGTAGCAAACAGTTTCAGAAAGATACAAGAAAAATTGCCTCTAATGGGTATTTATACTTCAACTCAATTTGTTCTGTAAGTGGTAGGGAAAATGGGATAAAATACCGTATGTTCAAGTATTTTTGCTGCTCAGTCAGAATGAAACCCTGCAGCAGGCATGTCCATGTTTCATGAGAGAAATAGAAGAAAAAGAATTGGACATACAAGATGATCCTTTATGACAAGCCCCCCTGCCACTTGGTTCAGTGGGCATTTTTGGGTGAAGCAGAACTTCTTTCTCTCAGGTCTGAAGGTTCAGATGTGTTGGTCCTTTTTCCCACTAGTACACCTGAAAGTTCTATTGAGAACCATTTGTCCCTCCTCCTTACCCATCTAGTCCTACTCTACACCCACCAGTCCCTGAAGAACTTAGCCCTGTGAGTACTACTTGTAGTGGGGCTGCCTATCAACTTCCAAGGGGAAATCTTTGATCACTTACAGAGGTTGCAAATGGGGAAGAAGGCCTGTGAGAGGATGTGTCCCCTTTTCTCTGTCTGGTTTAGCTCTATAATAAGACAAGTTTGGTCATTTCTCTGAAGATCCAGGAAAATTCATGGGTGAGCTTGAGAAGTTAACTCTGACCTACAGTTTAACATGGCAGGATCTGTATATTTTGTTGTCTCTGTGTTGTACAGTGGAAGAAAAACAATGCATTTTGGGGACGGCTAGGACTCATGCAGGTGAGGTATTGGCTCATAACCTGAACCATAATATATATCAGACAGGAGGTATAGCAGTTCCAGATCAAGATCTAGAGTGGAACTATCAAAGTGGGTGTGAGGACTTGGAAGAAGAGATCATATGGTCACTTGTTTGTTGAAACAGATGAAGAAATGTATGAAAAAACCCATTAACAATGAAAAGGTTAAGGAAGTTTCTCAGGGCAAAGATGACAATCCAACTTTGTTTTAATAGCCTTTAGTTGAGGCAATCAGGAAATATACTAACACTGGTCTTGCCTCAAGGAAAAGATAAACCGTTCTGAGAGTACATTTTATAACCAAGTCTGCCCCTAATATCTATAGAAAACTACTAAAAGCAGCTATGGGTTCCCAAAGTTCTCTGGAACAGCTTTGGATATGGCATTTTTAGTTTTTAATAACAGGGACAAAGCAGAGGAAGCAGAAGAGGAAGAAGAACCTCCCACAAGTTGCAGCTCTTGGTTGCAACCTTAAGCTAACCTCCCAAATGGGATTGCCCTCCTGGGTCTTGGCTTGAACAAGGGAAGCTGAAAAGTGGGAAGCCCAAACTTGGGCGTCGGAGTCACTGTGCCCTGGGCATAAATCAGGGTGTGCACTGTAAGAAAACTGACCATTGGAAGAGGGTTTGTCCAGTGTTCTGAAGAGAGCCATCAGCACCTGAACTAATGATGGGTAAAACAGCCAGGCAAGTACCCAAGAGTGACGGGACCTGAGACCTTCCACCACTGTTTCCATCAGACAACTAGCCATATATCTGGAAAAGCCTCGGTAACCTTTGCCATGGCAGGTAAGAATATGAAGTTTCACCAGGTGTGGTGGCTCACACCTGTAATCCTAGCACTTTGGGAGGCCGAGGTGGGTGGATGACTTGAGGTCAGGAGTTCATGACTACCTGGTCAACATGGTGAAACCCTATCTCTACTAAAAATACAAAAAATTATCCAGAAATTGCTTGAACCTGAGAGGTGGAGGTTGCAGTGAGCTGAGATCATGCCACTGCACTCCATTCTGGGAAACAGAGACTCCGTCTCAAAAAAAAAAAAAAAAAAAAAAAAAAAGGCCGGGTGCGTTGCCTCATGCTTGTAATCCCAGTACTTTGGGAGCCCGAGGTGGGCAGGTGGATCACCTGAGGTCAGGAGTTTGAGACCAGCCTGACCAATATGGAGAAACCCCCATCTCTACTATAAATACAAAATTAACTGGGCGTGGCGGCACATGCCTGTAATCCCAGCTACTCAGGAGGCTGAGGCAAGAGAATCACATGAACCCGGGAGGCGGAGGTTGCAATAAGCTGAGGTCACACCACTGCACTCCAGCCTGGGCGACAGAGTGAGACTCCATCTCAAAAAAAAGAATATTAACTTTCTTCTGGACTGCTTACTCTGTTTTGACCCATTATAATGGGTCTCTGTCACCCCAAAACTGTATGGTCACGGGGATAGATTGACAAGCCCATAGATGCCATTTTACCTAATCTCTAAGCTGTTTTTCAGTGACTGGTTTTCTTACATAACTTTCTTATCATGCCTGGATGCCTCAGGGAAATTGTAGCAACTTCTCTTTTGGTAGATAAAGCCAATAAACTGGCTTTAGAACAACACCGTGAGGTTTAAGCCCACACCAAGTACAAGGAGTTCTATAAGCTAAAAGACACCAGTGGATGACCGGGAATTCTTATTGAAATAGCAGGCATTTTGCTAGACACTCCAATAAACCTGATATGAGATGCTAATCAATAAAAAAATAGTTAAACATTTGCATGACTCTACTCATTTGGGAATAAATTCCCTGTTTAAATTAATATCTTGGCTTTTTATAGAAAAAGAATTACTTAAAAGAGTAGACCAGGTCACTCGGGCCTGTGAACTATATGCCTGGAACAACCCAAATGACCAATGTTTACCTCCTCCTTTAGTAAGGCCTGTTCAGCATAGAGGAACGTACCCTGGTGAAGATTGGCAAATAGACTATAACAGATGCCCCCATGTAAAGGGTTTAAATATTTATTAGGCATTCATTGACACCTTTACTGTTTGGATTGAGGCTTTTCCTATGCAGTCTGAAAAGGCAATTGAGATTTCTAAACTACTAAAAGAAATAATTCTGGTGGGTGTGGTGGCTCACACCTGTAATCCCTGCACATTGGGAGGCCAAGGCGGGTAGATCACCTGAGGTCAGGAGTTCGAGACCAGCCTGGCTAACATGGTGAAACCCCGTCTCTACTAAAAATACAAAAATTAGCTGGGTGTGGTGGTGTGCACCTGTAGTCCCAGCTACTCTGGAGGCTGAGGCATGAGAATCACTTGAACCTTGGAGGCAGAGGTTGCAGTGAACCGAGATTGTGCCATTGCACTCTAGGCTGGGCAACAAGAGTGAAACTCTATCTCAAAAAAAAAAAAAAAAAAAAAAAAAAATAGAGTCTCGTGAAATATAGTAATTAAGAAAATTAATTCTTTATCGCAAACCCTTGCCACAGAGCACATCTCCTTATATGTAGAAACACTATAACTATGGTAAATGTGTTCCTCAATAGTAAATTAATTAGTTATTAAAATCATTCAAAATTGTTTTTTATTTAATTTTTCAGAACAATGCTTATGTTTCATATAGCTAATTCCTTTAAGTCCTTAACAAAAACTGGCCAGATGCGGTGGCTCTTGCCTGTAATCCCAGCACTTTGTGAGGCCGAGGCGGGCGGATCACGAGGTCAGGCGATCGAGACCATCCTGACTAACACGGTGAAACCCTATCTATACTAAGCAAAAAAAAAAAAAAAAAAAAAAGTACAAAAAATTATCCGGGCATGGTGGCAGGCACCTGTAGTCCCAGCTACTCGAGAGGCTGAGGCAGGAGAATGGCGTGAACCTGGGAGGCGGAGCTTGCAGTGAGAAGAGATTGCGCCACTGCACTCCAGCCTAGGCGCCAGGGTGAGATTCCGTCTCAAAAAAAAAAAAAAAAAAAAAAAAAAAAAAAGTCTTTGATAAAAACCAAGCTCACAGCAGCTCAATACAGAAGTTAAAAATAAATCCGTCTTGTAACGTTTCCTTTTGGTTTTTCTGTCGGCCTTTTTATTTAAAATAATTTAAAAAAGTAACCAACGGGCTGGGCTTGGTGGCTTAAGCCTGTAATCCAAGCACTTTGGAAGGCCGAGGCGGGCGGATCACGAAGTCAAGAGATGGAGACCATCCTGGCCAATGTGGTGCAACCCTGTCTCTACTAAAAATACAAAAAATTAGCCAGATGTGCTGGCATTCACCTGTAGTCCCAGCTACTCAGGGGGCTGAGGCAGGGGAATTGCTTGAACCCGGGAGGTGGAGGTTGCAGTGAGCCAAGATCAGGCCACTGCACTCCAGTCTGGCGACAGAGCGAGACTCCATCTCACGAAAAAAAAAAGAGAAAAATAACAAATTCCTGTCCACATCCATTCCTATCTGGCCTGGGACAATTAATTGGCTTTAAGTCTTTTGACTGTTAAGGCCCTCAGCCATAGGGAATCCTGCCACGGGAAAACTGACACTGTAGAATTATATGACTTCTCCTGTGACAAAACCTTTTCTCTCCCAAATACCAGTATATGGTGCAATACAAAAATCGGAGGAAAAATGGATTTGTCTACTGTTAACAAGTCTATAACAATTTAGACACCGAGGACCAGACATTTCTTGCATTGAATTTATACGCTCCTCAGGATGCTATACCTATGGAGATAAATTGGCTGGAAAAAAGTTAAACTTATTAAATTCTAATTTAACGCTGGTCCCACAATTCTCAAGTAAGATTTATCACAAGGTCCAAATAACCCTTTATAAGGAGGATAAACACATTGTGAGTCTGATCAAAAAGTATGATGATGCATGCAGTGGTTTTTGGGCTGGTTAGTAAACAGAGGCTGTTTACTGCCCTCTGACTCTACGTATAACCTTTTGGGTGCCTAATCCTTGCTATCTTTTTATATATTTTTTGAAGATGTTATGCTGGATGCAGCAGAAGGAAAGGCACAATTAAAGACCTGCATCACGATAGCTCAGAAAATAGATTTTATCCAAGATTTTTTATTTTAGACTAAACCTAGGCCTGACCCCATCTCACCTTTAAACAATTGACTGTTACATCAGGTCAGACTATGTCCTCATAGCATTATCCAAATTGCTAATATTTAAAACTACCACCAACCAGACTACTCTAGAAATGAGCCTTCCTAGCATTGTGGGAGCTCACCTAATGACCAGATCAGACAACTCTAGGATGAACCCTTCCTAGTACCATGGGACCTGCTGCTGTTAGCTTGCATATGCATTCTGTGGAATGCTTTTTTGGCGAAGAGGAGGACTGAGGACTGACCTCTGATTTTTTATCTTGCCCAAATTTGTACCTAGGGGATATAGGGAGTCATGCCCTACAAACCATAAATTCTCATCAGATGCAGTTTATTTGACCCTATATGTCATGACTTACTTTTCAGTCTAACTCTCTCATAACATTATGAGACAAGAAAAAAGTATTTAAACCCAAAATAGATTTCCTTGCCATATCTGGAAATTGCCCCACAAAGTCTCTTGTGGGAAAAACTCACATTCTGTAGAGAATCTCCTTCCCCCTTTTGTTTTCCTTTCTTCCTGTGCAGATCCAGGAGATAGTCAACTAAGAGCCAACCACCCTTTTAGGTCTGATAAGAAACATTTTACAACCTGTTCTGCCTCTGAAGTCAGCTATCTGAGAGATTTCTCTGCACAGTAAAACTTGGTCTCCATAATTCTTTACCTTAACCTAAAAATTCCCTTTTGTTGATCCCAAGTCTTCAGATAAATTCCACCAATTGTCAACCAGAAAATGTTTAAATTTACCGGAGAGCCCCCTGCTTGAGTTGTCCAACCATTCTGAATCAAACCAATGTATGTATGTATGTATGTATGTATGTATTTATTTATTTTTGAGGCAGAGTGTTGGTCTGTTGCTCAGACCACTGCACCTGCCTACCAGTGCATTTTTTAAATGTATGTGATTGGCCAGGCACAGTGGCTCACGCCTGTAATGCCAGCACTTTGGGAGGCCAAGGCGGGCGGATCATGAGGTCAGGTCCTGGCTAACACGGTGAAACTCCGTCCCTACTGAAAATACAAAAAAATTAGCCGGGCATGGTGGCATGCACCTGTAGTCCCAGCTACTTGGGAGCCTGAGGTAGAAGAATCTCTTGAACCTGGGAGGCGGAGGTTGCAGTGAGACCAGATCATGCCACTGCACTCCAGTCTGGGCAACAGAGCAAGACTCCATCTCAAAAAAAAAAAAATTCGATTGATGTCTCATTCCAAAATACATAAAAGTAAGCTCTACCCCGACCACCTTGGGCACATGTTCTCAGAACCTCCTGACAGTTGTGTCATAGGCCATTGCCACGCATATATGGCTCAGAATCAATCTCTTCAATTTTTTTTTTTTAAACCGTCTGTGACAAACCCACAGCCAACATTAAACTGAACAGGAAAAAGTTGGAAACATTTCTTCTGAGAACTGGAACAAGACAATAGTGCCCACTTTTATCACTTCTATTCAACATAGTACTGAAAGTCCTAGCCAGAGCAACTAGAGAAAAGAAAGAAATAAAGAGCCTCCAAGTTGGTAAAGAGGTAGTCAAATTGCCACTGTTCACTGATGTTACACTTATCTAATTAGGAAACCCTAAATACTCATCAAAAAGCATCTAGATCTGATAAATAAATTCTGTAAAGTTTTAGGATACAAAATTAATGTGCACATATTAGTGGCATTGGTATACACCAATAGCAACCAAACTGATATTTAAATCAAGAACTCAGCCTCTTTTAAAGCAGCTGCAAAAAAATAGTAATAATAATTAGGATTATCCCTAAAGAAGGCCATGAAAGATCTTTACAAGAAAAACTATAAAACATTGCTGAAAGGTATCATAGATGACACAAACAAATAAAAACACATCCCATGCTTATAGAGGGGTAGGGTTAGTATTGTAAAAATGATGATATTACCAAAAGTGAGCTACAAATTCAATACAATTCCCATGAAGGTAACATCATAATTTCCTCACATAACTAAGAACATCTAAAATTCATATGAAACAAAAAAGAACCTGCATAGATAAAGTAAGACTAACCAAAACAAAAATCAACTCAAGATGGATCAAAAACGTTAAGACCTGAAACCATAAAAATTGTAGAAGATAATACTGGAAAAACTCTTCTAGACATTGGCTTTGGCAAAGTGTACATGACCAAGAACCCAAAAACACATGCAACATGAAACAAAGACAGATGAGACTTAATTAACTCTCAAAAGAAGATATACAAATGGCCAAAAAGCATTGATAAAAATGCTCAACATTAATGATTAATGATCAGGAAAATGCAAATCAAAACCACAATGTGATACCACCTTATTCCTGCAAAAATGACGATAATTAAAACATCAAAAAATAATACATGTTGTCACGGCTCCGGTGAAAAGGGAATACTTTTACACTGCTGGTGGGAATGTATACTAGTACAACCACTATGGAAAACAGTATGGAGATTCATTAAAAAACTAAAAGTAGAACTACCATTTGATTCAGCAATCCCACTACTGGGTATCTACACGGAGAAAAAGAAGTCATTATATGAGTAAGACACTTGCACATGCATGTTTATAGCAGCACAATTTGCAATTGCAAAAGAATGGAAGCAGCCTAATTAATGCCCATCAACTAATGAGTGGAAAAAGAAAATGTGGCATATGCCACACATATATATGTGTGTATATATACATACATATATACACACCAATGAATGCTACTCAGTCATAACTAGGAATAAAATAATAGTATTTGCAGCAACCTCGATGGAGTTGAAGACCATTATTCTAAGTGAATTAACTAAGAAATAAAAAACCAAACATTGTATGTTCTCACTTATAAGTGGGAACTAAGCTATGACAATGCAATGGCATAAAAATTATATAAATGGACTCTGGGTACTCAGTGGCAAGGGTGGGAGAGGAGTGAGGGATAAAAGACTACATATTGGGTACAGTGCACACTGCTTGGGAGATGAGTGCACCTAAATATTAGAAATCACTACAAAAGAACTTATCCATGTAACCAAACATCATCTGTACTTTAGAAACTTTGGAAATAATAATAATAAACAGAAACAAAATAACCCCAAACCCCATAAGTTTAACTTTCTGTGCTTTGGCTGTTTTTGGTTTATTTTTTATTTTTCAGAAGGGGTCTCACTCTGTCACCCAGAATAGAGTGCAATGGCTTGATCAGGGCTCATTGCAGCCTCGACCTCCTTGGTTCAGTCAATCCTCCTCCCTCAGCCTCCTGAATAGCTGGTACTAAAGGTGCAGGCCACCATGCTCAGTTTAACTTTTGTAATTTTTTAGATACATGTTTTTACCATGTTGCCCAGGCTGATCTCGAATTCCTGGGCTTAAGCAGTCTTCATTTCTTGGCCTCCCAAAGTGCTGGGATTATAAGCATGAGCCATCATGAGTGACCACAATCTTTTCTCTTTTTTTGGAGACAGAGCCTCACTCTGTCACCCAGGCTGGAGTGCAGTGACCTGATCTTGACTCACTGCAACCACCGCCTGTCAGGTTCAAGCGATTCTCCTGCCTCAGCCTCCGAGTAGCTGGGACTACAGGTGCACGCCACCATGCCCAGCTAATTTTTGTATTTATTAGTGGAGATGGGGTTTCACCATCTTGGCCAGGCTGGTCTCGAACTCCTGACCTCGTGATCCACCCACCTCGGCCTCCCAAAATGTTGGGAATACAGGTGTGAGCCACTGCACCCAGCCCACAATTTTTTTAAAACATGATATGGAAAAGTTAACTATATTTAGATCTGTTACTTAACAGAAAATTTGAATAAACATTAAAAAACAAAATATTTTTTATCTACAAATATTGATACAAAACAGTTCAAAATTACTTTCTAGGGATTTCATTAAAAATTGGTTTGTTAAGGGTTAATGTAATTTATATATATAAAACAGATTTCTAGGTGTAAGAAAACCGATTTTTCGTAGAGAGTGTATAAACAAAGGTCAGGTGCAGTGGCTCACATCTGTAATCCCAACATTTTGGGAGGCCAGGGCAGACGGATCATTTCGAGTTTAGGAGTTCCAGACCAACCTGAGCAACAAGGCAAATTCCATTCTCTACTTAAAATACGGAAATAAACCGGGCCTGATGGCTTACGCCTGTAGTCCCAGCTACTTCAGAGGCTGAGGCTGGAGATTCGCTTGAACCTGGGAGGCGGAGGTTGCAGTGAGTCAAGTTTGCGCCACCGCACTTCAGCCTGGGTGAAAGAACAAGCCTCTCTCCCGGAAATAAAAAAAGAGAGTGTATAAACCAAAGCAAAATATGTTTTTGATGAAGAAAGTTAGAAACATTTTGTCTACTTTGAAATTACTTAAAGGTTGTTTCAAATTGAAAACATAAAAATAATGTAAATTAAAATAAAATATAAAAACTTAAAAAATGGCCGGGCACGATGGCTCACGCCTGTAATCCCAGTAATTTGGGAGGCTGAGAGGGGTGGATTACCTGAGGCCAAGAGTTCGTGACCAGCTTGGCAACACAGTGAAACCCCGTCTCTACTAAAAATACAAAAAATTAGCCGAGTTTGGTGATGCATGCCTGTAATCCCAGCTGCTCGGGAAGCTGAGGCAGGAGAATCGCTTGAACTCAGGAGGCAGAGGTTGCAGTGAGCCGAGATGGCGCCACTGCACTCCAGCTTGGGCGACAGAGCTAGACTTTGTCTAGACAAAAAATAAAAAATAAAAAATGATAAGAGATCATAAAATATGTATAAAAATCTAGAATGGTCAAAAAGACAAATTCGATGGACTTTATTTTTGTTATTATTATTATTATTATTATTTTTGAGACAAAGTTTCGCTGTGTCGCCCAGGCTAGGGTGCGGTGGCAAGATCTTGACTCACTGCAACCTCAGCCCCCAGGGTTCAAGGAATTCTGCTGCCTCAGCCTCCTGAGAAGCTGGGATTACAGGCACGCCCCACCATACCCAGCTAATTTTTTTTTTTACTTTTATTTTTTTGAGACAGAATTTCACTCTTGTTGTCCAGGCTGGAGTGTAATGACGCGATCTACACTCACTGCGGCCACCACCTCCTGGGTTCAAGCAGTTCTCCTGCCTCAGCCTCCCGAGAAGCTGAGATTACAGGCACATGCCACTACGCGTAGCTAACTTTGTATTTTTAGTGGAGATGAGGTTTCACTATGTTAGTCAGACTGGTCTTGAACTCCTGACCTCAGGTGGTCCGCCCGCCTGGGCCATCGAAAGTGCTGGGATTACAGGCGTGAGTCACCGCGCCCAGCTGATGGGTTTACTTATAACGGTTTATTAAATTAGCTTTTGTACTGATAATACATTATTACTAAAGTAAAAGTTGATTTTCTCTTGAACAAAAATTTTATGTATTATTAATATACATAAAATATGTTTGTTCACATTTTGAATACGTTGAAAAAGAGAGAGAGCAAAACGGATATAGAATTTTCGCATGCTCTAGGGTGGGCCTGGCTCAGCTCAGGGAGGAAACCCTGCCTGATAAGGCTGCAGCTTAAGCTGTCACTCTTCAGTCCAGCGTGTGATCACATCTTCTATCACTCAGGTTCTGACTAGGCGGGGCCTTAAACGTTATCCAATCAGGGACGTTGGGCTGGGAACTGTCCAATCAGGCACACAGCTGGAGCGGACAGGGCGGCTTCCGGGATATGGCGGGGCCTTTGTCTCTTGCTGCCGCTGGAGCTGCAGGTCTGTCTTCACTGATCTGTATCCCCCGCTCCTAGAGGCCCCGCGTTTGTGGCGCTGTTACCAGCAGGTATTGGAGATCCACAGCTAAGATGCCGGGACCCCCTAGAGGCCTAGAAATGGTAAGAATTCCAGTCCGACATCCCGAGAGAGGGGAGGGGGCTGGTTGGAACTGGTGGGAAGCGGTTGTGGCGGGACACAGGCCTCCCTGCAGTCAGCTCCACAATCTGCGCCCGGAGTTCTCCTTTCCCAGCTCGGCCTCAGTCCCCTGCAGAAATAAGATGGCGGCTACGCTGACAGCCAAATCCCCAGGCGTCCTGTCTCTTCCCTGCGCAGTGACCCGCAGTCCCGCGTCTCTCCCAAATTGTGCAAGGACCCAGGGATGGTCGTCAGGGGAGAATCCTGACTCGGGTTGCGTGTTCATGAACGGGAAGAGCTTTGGTCTGTGGGGTTCCCAGGCCCTCTTTTTTCCCATTAAAAATTTATGGGCGTCACTGCAAAAATACTAAGTAATTTAATAAAAGAATAATTGAAAAAATTGTACAGCACCCAGCTGTGGTTTGTAGTTTGTGGTCCATGGAAGGGGCTTGAAGAAAAGATTGATATAAGGTTCATGATAAAGAAAACCAAATTCAATAATTGGCTAGGTACAATTATCTAGCTTTTTTTTTTTTTTTTTTTTTTTTTGGAGACAGTCTCACTCTTTTGCCCAGGCTGGAGTGCAGTGGTGTGATCTCGGCTCACCGCAACCTCTGCCTCTTGGGTTCAAGCGATTCTCCTGCCTCAGCCTCCCTAGTAGCTGGGATTACAGGCGCCCGCCACCATAATTTTTTTATTTTTAGTAGAGACGGGGTTTCACCATGTTGGCCAGGCTGGTCTCCAACTCCTGACCTCAGGTGATCCACCCACCTCGGCCTCCGAAAGTGCTAGGATTACAGGAGTGAGCCGCCGTGCCCAGCCTATTTTCTTGATTTTTACATTCAAGGTAGAAATAGCCTGGTAATGTAATCAGAGCTCAATTGGCAGCTTATTCTTGGTTAAGCCTGAATTTTGTTTCCGCTAATGTAGTAATATACCAAAAAAATGCTCTTGAGTTTAGATTTTTATTTTTAGAAGTAGAAATCCGGGGACTAGAGCCACCTCAATCTAATTGCCTGCCACTTAATTATTTTCACATTCCATAGGGGACTGATTTTTTTCTGAAATTTTCACATGTGTCCCAAGCAGGGCTTCAAGTTCACCCCTCATCCCCTATTCCTCCAGCCTAACTCTGGCTTGCAGGAAAATACTAAATTTCCCGTTTCGTCTGATATTCCCAAATGCCAGTTTCCCCTCCCTAATTCACTTCATCATATATTTGTCCTTTAGTGTACGTTTTGATACCTATTTTAATTTTTTTTTTTTTTTTTTTTAATTTTTGAGACAGAGGCTTGCTCTGTCGCCTCAGATGGAGTGCAGTGGTGCGATCTAGGCTGTCTGCAACCTCTGCCTTATGGGATCAAACGATTCTCTTGTCTCAGTCTCCCAAGTAGCTGGAATTACAGGCGCCCGCCCCTATACCTGGCTAATTTTTGTATTTTTGGTAGAGACCGGGCTTCACTGTATTGGCCAGGATGGTTTCAAACTCCTAGCCTCAAGCCATACGCCTGCCTCGGCCTCCCAAAGAGCTGGTATTACAGACGTGAGCCACCTCGCCTGGTCAATTAATCATTTTTTGACAGCATTTGATGGCACATTTAAAAAGATTTGTTTTCTTTTTGTAAATATTTCCTATGAGAAGAAAGCAAAGAATAATCTCTTGACACTGTATTGTAAAATATCTCTGTGTGTTTTTTTCTTCTATTTTCCCTAGACACAGATATCTTATCAGAATGTTTTTGGGTCAAGTTTTCCTTTTGGAAACTATAGTGTGATGTGTCTTCAGTCACCGTTCGGTTTTCTTGGACCTGGGTTTCAGAACTGTATTGGGATAAACTAAGATACCCACCGTGGCTGTGTCTGCTAGAGTGTCTAGTAAATATCAGCTTTGGGTCATATTCTCTCATAGGAAAATCTGAGGTATTGAGTGTAGCTTCCCAAGTGTGCAGGTGGATGCCCTGAGTCTAAGAGGCATTTCCTGGTGCACTTTTTTTTTTTTTTAAAGCTAATTTTTTGAGACATTAATATTGTCTTCACCCAACCCGGCTTTCGTTTCTTGAAGACACATTGCTGGTCAGCCAATCAGATACTAGTATTGAGGAGAAAACAAGTAATTTCTAACTCCTGGTTTCCTTTAGAGGGCAGAAAAATAGTAAAAAAAATTCTAGAAACAAACAAAACAAAACCAAACCAGGGCCAGGCACAGTGGCTCACGCCTGTAATCCTGGCACTTTGGGAGGCCAAGGAGGGCGGATCATGAAGTCAGGAGTTCAAGACCAGCTGGCCAACATGGTGAAACCCCATCTCTACTAAAAATATAAAAAAATAAAATAAAATAAAATACATAGCTGGGTGTAGTGGTACACGGCTGTAATCGCAGCTACTCAGGAGGCTAAGGCAGGAGAATCACTTGAACCTTGGAGGTGGAGGTTGCAGTGAGTGGATATCACGCCACTGCACTCCAGCCTGGGCAACAGAGTGAGACCCCTTCTCAAAAACAAAAACAAACCCCAAAAAACTGACCCCAGTGAGATGGTGCAAAAACTTGAGGAATAAAATGCGTCTGAGGCACTCAATGGAGCATAGTTCAGAGTCTCCTGAGAGGGGGTTATTGAGCACTTCAGTGAGTAGGATGGGGTGGGACAGCCTCTCAAGTATTTGGGTTGCCTGACTTGACACATGATTAAGACATATCTGTGTCTTGAAAAGGTTTTTTCACGTATTTTGACCGAAGGTTTGTTTTTGTTTTTTTGAGACAGAGTTTCCCTCTGTCACCCAGGCTGGAGTACAGTGGTGCCATCTCGGCCCACTGCAACCTCTAGATCTTGAGTTCAGGTGATTCTCATGCCTCAGCCTTCCAAGTAGCTGGGACTACAGGTGTGCGCCACCACACTCAGCTCATTTCTGTAGTTTTAGTAGAGATGGAGTTTCATCATGTTAGCCAGGCTGTTCTCAAACTTCCGGCCTTAAGTGACTCCTCTGCCCGGGCCTTCCAAAGTGCTGAGACTACAGGCCTGAGCCACTGTGCCCAGCTCACCTCAGTTTTTTAACTGTGTATTGCGTTTTATTAGTAGAGCTTGAAAGGTAAGAAAATATTTACAAAGGGCATAAAAGAGGTGAGTTTCAAAAACATTAATATCTAATAATATATTTTATTTGTTGAAAATTTTCATTTCCCTTTTTCTTTCTCAGAGTGAGTTTAGCAAGTTTCTCGGGCATGTTTATTTTATGGCTGAGTGATTTTTTTTTTATTTTTTTTGAGACAGAATCTCACTCTGTCGCCCAGGCTAGAGTGCAATGGTGCCTCTTGGCTCACTGCAACCTCTGCCTCCCGGGTTCAAGCGATTCTCCTGCCTCAGCCTCCTTGGTAGCTGGGATTTCAGGCACATACCACCATACTTGGCTAATTTTTGTATTTTTAGTAGAGATGGTTTCACCATGTTAGGCTGGTCTCAAACTCCTGACCTCAGGTGATCCACCCGCCTCGGCCTCCCAAAGGGCTGGGATTACAGGAATGAACCATGCTTGGCCTGTGGCTGAGTGATTTCAAACAGAATTCCATCTAGCTTTTAGACTGGTAGCTACCAAGGAAAAAAAGAAAAAAAAAAAAAAATCTCTCTTCAATTTCAGCTGTAGACAATGAATACATTTCCATAAAACAATGTGGTAGATAATTGATGAGTTACATAGATTCCTGAAAACTTCAGTTCCTTTTTTTAGCCGGGTAAATTTTTGATAGTGAGTATCTTTGTTCTATATCCTGTGTTTTTTTGTGTGTTTGATTGTTTTTGAGATAAACAGTTGCACTGCAACACCCAGGCTGGAGTACAATGGTGCAATCTTAGCTCACTGCAACCTCCAGTTCCCAGGTTCAAGTGATTCTCCTGTCTCTGCCTCCTGAGTAGCTGAGACTACACGCATGTGTCACCACACCTGGCTAGTTTCTGTATTTTCAGTAGAGATGAAGTTTCACGGTATTGGCCAGGCTAGTCTCGAACTCCTGACCTCGAGTGATCTGCCCATCTCAGCCTCCCAAAGTGCTGGAATTACAGGCGTGAGCCACTGCGCCCAGCCCAATATCCTGTTATTTTGATTTTTGAGTTTAATGCTACATTTTATGTGATGAAACTTGGTACCTCCTAGAAGTGTTCCTATGTGATTAATTTTTTTTTTTTTTTTTTTTTTTTTAAGTGGAGTTTTGATCTTATTGCCCAAGGTGGAGTGCAATGGGTGATCTCGGCTCACCTCAACCTATGCCTCCTGGGTTCAAGCAGTTCTCCTGCCTCAGCCTCTTGAGTAGCTGGGATTACAGGCGCCCACCACCATGCCTGGCTAATTTTTGTATTTTTAATAGAGACGGGGTTTCACCATGTTGGCCAGGCTGGTCTTGAACTCCTGACCTCAGGCAATCCGTCGCCTCGGCCTCTCAAAGTGCTGGGATTACAGGTGTGAGCCATCACGCTGGGCCAAGCAATCGTCTTGTACCTCGGCCTTCCAAGTAGCTGGGACTACAGGCATACAGCACCATGCCTTAGGTAATTTTTGTTTTTGTAGTTTTTTAGAGATGGGATTTTTCCATATTGCTCAGGCTGGTGTCAAATTCCTGAGCTCAGGCAATCCACCTGTCTTGGCCTCTCAGAGTGCTGGGATTACAGGCGTGAGTCATTGTGCCTGATCATACCATATTTTCTTTATTCAGTCTACCATTGATAGACATTCAAGTTGATTCCATGTCTTTGCTACTGTGAATAGTGCTGCAGTGAACACCCTTGTGCATGTGTCTTTATGACAGAATAATTTATATTTCTTTGGGTATATACCCAATTATGAGGTTGCTTGATGAAATGGTAATTGTTTTTTTTTTTTTTTTTTTTGAGACGGAGTCTCACTGTGTCGCCCAGGCTGGAGTGCAGTGGCTGGATCTCAGCTCACTGCAAGCTCCGCCTCCCGGGTTTTTACATCATTCTCCTGCCTCAGCCTCCCGAGTAGCTGGGACTACAGGCGCCCACCACCTTGCCCAGCTAGTTTTTTTTTGTTTTGTATTTTTTTAGTAGAGACGGGGTTTCACCGTGTTAGCCAGGATGGTCTCGATCTGCTGACCTCGTGATCTGCCCGTCTCGGCCTCCCAAAGTGCTGGGAATATAGGGTTGAGCCACTGCAATGTACCCTTTTAACAGCAGTGTATAAGTATTCCCTTTTCTCTGCAACCTTGACATAATCTATTTTTTGGCTTAATAGCCATTCTCACTGGCGTGAGATGGTATCTCATGGTTTTTCTTTGCATTTCTCCAATAATTATTGATAAGCATTTTATTATATGTGTGTTAGCCACATGTTTGTCTTCTTTTGAGAAGCATCTTTTTCATGTTTTTTTGTCTGCATTTTAGTGAGATCTTTTTTTTCTTGTAAACTTGTTTAAGTTTCTTATGGATTCTGGATACTAGACCTTTGTTAGAAGCATAGTTTGAAAATATTTCCTATTATTCTGTAGGTTGTCTATTTACTGTGTTGATAGTTTCCTTTGCTGTAAAGAAGCTCTTTAGTTTAATTAGGTCCAATTTGTCAATTTTTGCTTTTTTGCAGTTGCTTTTGGTATCTTCATCATGAAATCTCTACCAGATTCTATGTCTAGAATGGTATTTCCTAAGTTATCTTCCAGGGTTTTTTATAATGTTAAAATAAACATTTCAGTCTTTAATTAATCTTGAGTTGATTTTTGTATATGGTGTAATAAAGGGGTCCAGTTTCAGTCTTCTACATAATGTTAGCTAGTTATTCCACCACCATTTATTGCATAGGGAATTGTTTCCACATTTCTATTGTCACCTTTGTTGAAGATCAGATGGTTGTAGGTGTGTGACATTATTTCTGGACTGTCTATTCTGTTACATTGGTCTATGAGTTTGTTTTTGTACCAGTTCCATGTTGCTTTGTTTACTGTAGCTCTGTAGTATAGTTTGAAGACAGGTAATGTAATGCCTTCAGCTTTGCTGTTTTTGCTTATGATTACCTTGGCTATTCAGACTCTGTTTTGGTTTTATATGAATTTTACAATAGTTTTTTTTTTTTTTTTTTAGTTAAAAATATTTTGGTCATTTGATTAGAATAGCATTAAATCTGTAAATATTTTGGGGGACATTATGATCATTTTTAGGATATTGATCTTTTCTGTTTATGAGCATAAAGTTGTTTTCCATTTGTGCCTTTTCTGACTTCTTTAAGCATTGTTTTGCAATTCTTATAGAGATCTTTCACCTTCCTGGTATTTGTAGATATTTTATTCTTTTTGCAGCAGTTGTGAAGGGATTGTGTTTATGATTCATATTTTGCTTGGATGTTGTTGATTTACAGGAGCACTACTAATTTTTGTACACTTATTTTGTATCATGAAATGATACTGAAGTTGTTTTTCTGCCTAGAAAGAGCTTTTCTGCAAAGTTAAAGAGCTGTTTTGCTAAGACTAGATGGTTTTCCAGATGGAGAATTATGTTGTCTGCAAATAGGGATTGTTTGACTTCCTCTCTTCCTGTTTAAATGCCTTTTATTTATTTTTATTTTTATTTTTGTGAGATGGAGTCTCGCTCTGTCACCCAGGCCGGAGTGTAGTGGCATAGTCTTGGCTCACCGCAAATTCCACCTCCCAGGTTCAAGCGATTCTCCTGCCTCAGCCTCCCGAGTAGCTGGGATTACAGGCGTCCGCCACTGTGCCTGGTTAATTTTTGTATTTTTAGTGGAGGCGAGGTTTCACCATGTTGGCCAGGCTGGTCTCGAACTTCTGACCTCGTGAGCTGCCCGCCTTGGCCTGCCAAAGTGCTGAGATTACAGGCGTGAGCCACTGTGCCTGGCCAAATTGCCAAAGTTTTGCCTAATTACTATAACCAGTACTTCCAATTTTATGTTGAATAGTAGTGTTGAGAGAAGGCATCTTTGCCTTGTGCCGGTTTTCAAAGAGGAATGCTTTGTTTGCTTGCTTGTTTGTTTTTCTTTTTGAGATAGACTCTCACTTTGTCTCCCAGGCTGGAGTGCAGTGGCACAATCTCGGCCCTCTGCAGCCTCAACCTTCTGGGTTCAAGTGGTTCTCTTTGCTCAGCCTCTCGAGTAGCTAGGATTACAGGCACCTGCCATCATACCTGGCTAATTTTTGTATTTTTAGTGGAGACAGGGTTTTGCCATGTTAGCCAGGTTGATCTTGGAATCCTGACCTCAGGTGTTCCACCTGCCTTGGCCTCCCAAATTGCTGAAATTATAGGCATGAGCTACTGCACCTGTCCACTTTCAGGTTTTTGTCCATTCAGTATGTTTGCTGATGGTTTGTCATAGATAACTTACTATTTTAAAGTATGTACCTTCAGTGGCTAGGTTGTTGAGGGTTTTTAACATGAAAGATCTTAAATTTTATCAAAAGCTTTTTCTGCATCTATTGCGGTAATCTTGTGGTTTCTGTCTAGTTTTGTTTATGTGATGAATCACATTTATTGATTTGTGTATGTTGAACCAACCTTGCATTCCCAGAATAAATTCTACTTGATCATACTGGGTTAGCTTTTTGATATGCTGCCGGATTTGGTTTGTCAGTGTTTTGTTGAAGATTTTTGCATCAATGTTCAAAGATATTGGCCTGAATTTATTTTTGTTTTTGTTTTATCTCTGCCAGGTTTTGGTATCAGAATAATGCTGTTCTTATATAATGAGTTGGAAAGAAGTTACTTTTTCTTAATTGCTTAAAATAGTTTCTGTAGAAATAATATCAGCACTTTTTTGTACATTTGATAGAATTCAGCTGTGAATCTGTCTGGTCCTTGGCTTTATTTGGTTGGTAGGCTATTTATTACTAATTCAATTTTTGAGCTTCTTATTCATCTATTTAGGGGTTTCATTTCTTTTTTGTTAATTCTTGGAAGGATGTATTTGTTCAGTACTTTTTTCATTTTTTCTAGATTGTCTTGTTTGTGTGCACAGAGGTGTTCATAGTAGACTTCAAGTTATTTTTGTGGGTCAGTGGTAATGTCTCTCTTTTGTTATTTCTAATTGTGTTTATTTGGGTCATCCCTTCTTCCTGCATTAATCTAGTTAGTGGTTTATTTATTTTTTTCATAGATTTAATTCCAGGATTTTTTTATATTTTGTGAAGTTTTATGTCTAAATCTCAGTTTAGATCTGATTTTGGTTATTTCTTGTCTGCTGCTACCTTAGGGATTGATTTGCTCTTGCTTCTTTCATTCTTTTATTGATGATGTCAGGTTGTAAAATGAAGATCTTTCTAACTTTTTGATTTGAGCATTAAATGCTATAAATTTCCCTTTAATGCCATCTTAGCTATATTGCAGAGATTCTGATGTGTTTTTTTTTTGTTTTTGTTTTTGTTTTTTTTTTTGAGATGGAGTTTTACTCTTGTTGCCCAGGCCAAATGCAATGGCACAGTCTTAACTCATTGCAACCTCCGCCTCTCGGGTTCAAGCATTCTCTTACCTCAGCCTTTCAAGTAGTTGGGATTACAGGCGTGTGTCACCATGCCTGCCTAATTTTTGTAATTTTAGTAGAGACAGGATTTCACCATGTTGGCCAGGCTGGTCTCGAACTGCTGACCTCATGTGATCTGCTTGCCTCAGCTTCCCAAAGTGCTGGGATTACAGGTATGAGCCACCGTGCTTGGCCTGTTCTTTGGTTCTTATTTGTTTAAAAGAACTTCTTGGTTTCTGCCTTAATATCATTATTTACCAAAAAGTTATTCAAGTGCAGGTTGTTTAATTTTTATGTAATTGTATCAGTTGTTATATTTTTATTGAACTATATTTCTGTTCAGCTGTGGGCTGTGTTTGGGTTTGTATAATTTTGAGATTTTTGAATTTGCTGAGGATTATTCTATTTCTGATTGTGTGGTCAGTTTTTGAGTATGTGCCACATGATGATGAGAACAATGTATGTTATGTTATTTTTAGATGAAGACTTCTGTAGATGTCTATTAGGACTGTTTGGTCAAGTGTGGAGTTTAGATCCTAATGTTTTGTTAATTGTCTTCTTCAGTTATCTATTAGTGCCTGTGGGATGTTGTAGTCTCCCACTATTATTGTGTCAGAATCTGAAACTCTTCATAAATCTCTAAGAACTTGCTTTATTCATGTGAACCCATGAATTTTATATAACGCCTTTCTGTCTTCTGCTTTTTCTCCCATAATCATTCTTACATGTGCACACAGTGTGCAAAATTCAGATGTCCAAGAGTTCAAGGACATGTTTAGAGACCTGTCTGTTGTAAAATAAAATATAAATTAGAAATAAGAGGCTTAGTCTACATTAAAATAAGGGAAAATATTAAAACCTCTTTTCTTAAAACATTTAGATTATGTGTAGATTTTTATCCCTGTTTTTTTGAAATATATGTAAGTCATATTAACAGCAAAATAAACCTTTTGTCATATTTTTGGTCTCAGGATTGTCTTTATCTGGGACCTGAGATTAATTGCTTTGTTTTTGCTTTGGCAAAAGATTATTCTTATGATTTTTAGTCTTTTAAAGTTGACACAGATTTGTTCAGAGTAAAGCTCATTCCAAGAGCACACAAAAGCCAAGCATAAAAATAGATAAAATTTAGCAATACAGAATTATAAAGATTAAAAGATACTGAGTAAGTTGTTTGACAGAAACCTGATTATCCATGGTGATTGTTTGCGGGCTGAAGTATTTATACTACAAAAGCAAAAAGAGTTTAGTTTATGGCTGGACGTGGTGGCTCATGCCTGTAATCCCAGGATTTTGGGAGGTTGAGGTGGGCAGATCACCTGAGGTTGGGAGTTTGAGACCAGCCTGACCAACATGGAGAAACCCCATCTTTACTAAAAATACAAAATTAGCAGGGCAGGGTGGCACATGCCTGTAATCCCAGGTATTCGGGAGGCTGAGGCAGGATAGTTGCTTGAACCTGGGAGGTAGAGGTTGTGGTAAGCTGAGATCATGTCATTGCACTCCAGCCTGGGCAGCAAAAGCAAAACTCTGTCTCAAAAATAAAAAAAACAAGCAAACAAACAAAAGTTTAGTTTATAAACTGAACAGTGGAGTCTGTTGTCATACCTTGGTTTCTATTTATTACTTCAGTACAATTAGTATAGTTATGTGCAGTGTTTGTAGACAGCCTCATTCATATACATTCACTAGTATTTTCTACAATAATATGAATAAAGCCATAATATTTACTTTAAGTGAATTCCTTAAATAGCCATTTTAGTGTTGTGATTCATACTTTTGAAATGTAGTTTTTGAACTGGATTATAGTTAAAGAAAAATTTTAAAGATTCCACATACATTATGAGTAGTACATTAAAATTATTCATACTTACATATTTATGTTTAATATCCAAAGAAAATTTACTACCAAATTGTTACAGTAGATGTTAGTCTGATAGGCTTATTAATTTAACCAATAGGGATAATTATAAGTAAGCATAATGTTAGTGTCTTTCATTTCACAAATTGGAATGCTGCTATTACAGGACAAATAAAGGCAAGTGATGTGGCCACCCAAAAACTGTAATAACTCTCTAGTGAGCTATGTTGCAGGCTCACATATATTCCATTGTACTATCACAGTCAGATTTTAATTTTTTATCAAAAGTACTGGTGGAAGTTGTCAAATATATTTCAATATAGATTCTGCCTTCAGTGGCTAGATGAGAGCAGCAGAGATGAATACAAACTTAAAATTCCACTGATAATATGCCCCCTTTCTTCATAATACTCATATTACTCATGCTGAGAGTAGCTATGCACTCTGGGTATTTAGAGAGAAATTCTTTTTAGAGGAATATTTTCTGGCTGACTTGATCAATCTTATATCTAATCTCAGGTTTTTTTTAAAGAGGCTTTTAACTTCCTTTTTTCTCAGTATAATCTTTCTTGGAGTGAGAGCTGTTTTTCTTTTGAATGCTTTGTATGTCTGTTTTAGAATCCCTATTAGTATCCCATAATATCTCTGAAAGACATGGGCTATCACAGTGAGAACTCTTGGAGCTATCTTTATCTGGATGCATGCTGGAAATCCAGCAGTATTTTTTCCATGTAACCATTATAAATAGAAACTGTGGCTTAAATAATGCTCTCATTACCATATTGTGAAGGTGCAGTTCTACCCAAGAGGCCTGTAGGCTCTCCTTCTGCAGCTCAGGCTTCACTCTTTTTTGTTTTTTTTTGAGACAAAGTCTTGCCCTGTCTCCCAAGCTGGAGTGCAGTGACATGATCTCAGCTCCCTGCAACCTCTGCCTCCTGGGTTCAAGCGATTCTTCTGCCTCAGCCTCCAAGCAGCTGAAATTACAGGTGCCCACCAGCACGCCCAGCGATTTTTTTTTTTTTTTTTTTTTGGTAGAGATGGGGTTTCACTTTGTTGGCCAGGCTGGTCTCGAACTCCTGGCCTCATGATCCACCAGCCTCGGCCTCCCAAAGTGCTAGGATAACAGGCATGAGCCACCGTGCCCAGCCAGGCTTCACTCTTTGATGTGACACTGAAGTGCTGCTGTGACAATTGGCATTCACCTAAGATGTGAGCTGCCAGCCGTGAGCCCTGTGCTGTGGGCTGGACGTCAGTGGCAGATGGTAGGAAACAAAAGAGGACACTGGCCACCAGAAGAGGGGAAGCAAGAGTGCTCTAGCCCAGTCCTCAGGGAGTAGAGAGCCACTGATTTAAAATGCAAGTAGCCAAAAGGATAGCACCCTATTCAGTCACTATTGTAGAAGAGTGAAAGTCTACCTGGCTTGAAGTTGCAAAACTACCTTCTGTCATGAAGATGTGAAAAGCTGATTTTGTCATTGAATATAACCAATTAGCATACATGGATGGCCTCCCCAGTGACCAGGTGAATTTAGGATGAACTATGTATGACATGGTGCTGTAAAATCTTCTACTTGTGAACCAATTATGGTAACTGTCTTTCTGTCTTTTCAATCTCTTAAGTAGACTGACTGTAATATATGTGACATTCAGATTTAATTGTGTAATGAAACGGTTTTCTTTCTGTTACATGATTGTGGTTTCTCTGGGGCTAAAGAGAATTTTTTAAAAACTATATTTTCCAAATGCTATCTAGAATTACCAGACATAATATAAACACATAAGGTGCCAACCAAGCTTTACTGTAGAGGGGACTTTCCCTCGTAGTCTTCTAGTCAGCTCACAATTGTGCTGTAAAATGCATGCTGTCACCTAAATATGCAGACAGAATTGTGTCTCTGCCTATTTGGTATCTAGAGTGGCTAGACCAGATTTCTGCAAACTTTATAGAGCAGATATTAATCATTTTACTTCATTCAATGACTCTTGTATCTTCAGAACTGAAACTGATTCAGAGACCGTGGAGCCCAGAAACCTAATCATAGTAACAGTGTGCATTGGGTTGATACGGAGACATGAGAATCTCCACTTCTCTTTTCCTTCTCTCGCTAAAATGCTCACAATTGCAGGTAACAACTGCTGCTACTCCACCCATCTGGGACCTAAGTCTGCAGCTCTAAATTCTAAATCTATGTCTTGAAATTTGAAAAAAAAAAAAAAAAAATTCCAAAACTTTTGTTCGAGAATGCAACTATTTTCACTTATGAAACTCAGAGAGACATTAAAATAAGAGCACAATTACGGCTTTCTCCCTTCCTTCAACTATGTATTCATCTCTTGAAACTGTTCACTATTGCCACAAGTAGGTGTAAGTTAAATTAATAATGACACACTGGACACTATATTGTATACCCTTACCCTTAGTGTACAGTCAGTCAATAATTAAAGTTATTTATTTAAACAAGAATTTTTGACAAACAAGTTTGTATGTCTCTTTTTTTTTTGCCTTCGCAAATCCACTTGTAACTGCTGCTAATCAAAGTGTAAATTCCAGGCATCTTGAATATTTCTTCTCAAGTTACAATACTTAAACTTGGCCCAAATAAACCGTCTACTTATAGTCATGTTGTGTCAGCTTTTTTTTTTTTTTTTTTTTAGACGGAGTTTTGCTCTGGTTGCCCAGGCTGGAGTGCAATAGCTTGATCTTGGCTCACCGCAACCTCTGCCTCCCGAGTTCAAATGGTTCTCCTACCTCTGCCTCCCAAGTAGCTGGGATTACAGGCATGGGCCACCTTCCCCAGCTAATTTTGTATTTTTGGTAGAGATGGGGTTTCTCTATGTTGGTCAGGCTGGTCTCAAACTCCTGACCTCAGGTGATCTTCGACCTCAGGGGATCTACCTGCCTCGGCCTCCCAAAGTGCTGGAATTACAGGCATGAGCCATGGGACCCAACCTGTATCAGCCTTTTTTTAGGTAAAATATTACTTAGAATTTTCAAGAGCAGCCTCTATGAGTAGATCTTTTGATTGTATTCCACTTTCTGTAACAGCCAAAAATGCAGAGTGATATTTATTTTATTTAGAATCTGCAAATAAGGTCTGGTCTCTGCCTTTTTATTTCTGTTTCTTTTTTTATGAAACAGGGTCCGACTTTAGATTGAGAATGTACAGAAAACCAGCAGGAGGCATTTTCTGCATTGTGAGATGTCAACATAGACATTTCAGATCCCTCCTTTGAGAGTGTGGCTCTTTGACCTTTTCACATCTTGTGTGTTCATCTGCTAGTTATGTGAGAGGCCCCAGGTGTAAATAGAATCTGATGACAGAATCTCTAAGTGTAAACAAGCATCTTAGGAGTGAGAGATCAAGGCCACAAAGTAGCCAGATCCCTGAGCACAACTATACCTACCTAGAGAATGTGATACTAGAGTATTCTTGCACTTCTACATACCCAAAAGCTAGCTAATCAGGACAGGTGATCCAGGTTCTGGAGTTCCACCAGGGTACTTCCATTTTCTATTTAGAATCAGCCTGAGTCTCTCCTGCTGGCTTATTATTGAACCGTCAGCCCAGAGTCACTGGAAATGCTCTCATAATCAACTAGGCATCTTTGAGACATTTGAGAATCTCCAGAACAGAAATGTGTCAGGCTGACAAGAGTGGTTAATTTTGCTTCTGTCTTAGTATAAACGAAATGAATCATCCTGTGATTGTTTCTCCCCTCATACAAGAGATGTCTTTGGTTGGTACCCAGATGAGAGTTTCTCCAGTTCCCTGATACTTGGGTGAAAAACAAGGAGGAGATCTGCAGACTCAAACAGATAAACTAATTGCTTCCATTTCATATAGTCATTAGAAAAATAGATAAGGCGGTCATGGTCCCTACCATGCAGGAACTTTTAGTCTAGACTAGCAACTGGATAAATGATTTAATTATGCATCATATGGTGGGTACAATAAATAGATGTGTGCAAAAATATGGGCTTTATTTGGTCCATTTTCTTTATATTGTGACTTCTGATGTCTATACCTGAACATATATTAATAAACAAAGTTATTTTTTTTTTGCCTTGCTAAGAATACTTATCTTCTAAAAATTATTCTAGAAAACCTTAAGGGATTTTTGTTTAAATTGCTTATTAGTATGTGATAAAAAATTGACAGGGCAGTGGGGCTAAAAAAAAGATAAAATTACACAAACTCTGAGATTTAAGTTTTGTTTTTTTTTTTCTTTCAGGTAAGCTTAAAAAAAGAAACAGAAATAAAAATACTCCCCAGTGGCATAAAGAACAGAATTTTACATCAGCTCTACACCCTCCCCCAGCCCTGTTCAGATTCACCCTTTTTGAAGGCCTTATTTAGGTCTTTCCCTACCCTGGAGTCTTGCCTCACACAACTAACTAGAAGAGATCAGAGTTTTGGCTGATGAATCCTGTTGCCTTTTTAGAGTTGGTGCTCACAATTTTCTGAAACCCAGTGGCAGATAAATAGAAAATATAACATGTATTATAGGGTCTTAATTTATTAATTTTATATTAAAACCAGTGTTTACAGAGACATTCCATTTAGCAGCTTGTTTTCTGTTCCTGCAGATATAGTAGTTGATTCACAAGTCACAAAATAGCAAATATAAACACAGTAAAAATTCATCTACATTTCATTAAACTCTATTTGTATCCTTCTCAACTGTCTGCATTTAGATTTTATTCTGTGAATTTAAAAAAAATCAATGAACGATAAACAGAAGAGGAAATAAAAATGCTGGGTCTTTATTCTAAATACTTGGACTTATTGGACACTTAGTATCAACTCACAGAGTGTTATTAGAATCAAATAATGTGCTATCACAGTGCTTTGTAACATCCTATTGATCACATAGTACCTGCTTAATAAACATTGCATTAGGACATGTGCACATGTTGTTTTCCAAATGCAGACTTACTCAGAGGTTGCTGCTTTCTGTTTTCTCTGTAAACTTTAAAGAGCCAGAAAATAATATGATACTTTAAGATAGAGAATGATTGTCTTCATTTGCATCAGAAGTATTTGTGTTGTTACAAAACTGCTGAGTGTAAGGAGCTCTGTGCTGTGCCTCATTTTTCTAACTAATGCTAATAATGAACCCAGAGAGAGTGACACCAGCATTGACAGAAGACTTGTTTAGAACACCTATTTATGGTCCATTTCCAAACCTGAAGAATCACATTACATAGAGTGGGGCCATGTTTACTAAGTGATTTATAAGCTCATTAAAGCTAGAGTGACAATGCTTAGGTAAGTGGTTATAAGCTCAGGCTTCTAATTAGAATCTCATGACCAATTCACAGAAGTCTCTTTACTTGTACCCTTTTCACAGTTTCTGTTCTGGGTGAAAGCATCTATTTGTTTTAATTAAGTGCCTCATGTGACTCTCAGGTGCCAGAATCAAATTCGTGGAGTTCAAGATACATTCATCAGAGTTAAGTTCCACCTTTGCACTAAAGAATGGTCCAGGAATCTATTCTGTTTGGGTTTGATAAGGACAGGACACTGTGGCCAATATTTCTTGCCCTTTTTTTGAGATGGAGTCTTGCTGTCTCACCCAGGCTGGAGTTTTATGAATGGCACGATCTCGGCTCACTGCAACCTCTGCCTCCCAGGTTCAAGTGATTCTCCTGCCTCAGCCTCCCGAGTAGCTGGGATTACAGGTGCCTGCCACCATGCCCAGCTAATTTTTGTATTTTTGATAGAGAGGGGGTTTCACCCTGTTGGCCAGGCTGGTCTCAAACTCCTGACCTCAGGTGTCCACCTGCCTTGGCCTCCCAAAGTGCTGGGATTCAATATTTCTATTACTGTAGCAGAAATTGCCGGTGTTTGTAACAGGGGAGAGCACCTGGGGACATAAAAAAGAGAAACTTAAATTTTTATCTCTGTGGAGCAGCTCATTGTTCCTGAATCTTTATTGTTATAAAGGACAGAAACGGGTAGAGTTTTTCTGTCTTGGGCCTTCTGACTTTGAGTGTGGTGGTAACAAGTGAACATGTGGTGCTCAGAATTTTAAAGGCATATTCTCAAGATGCAGGTGTAATTAGTCCAGAAAATCTCATCTGAGAAAGAATTCTAAAGGAGGAGGAGAAAGAGAAAAAGTGACTTTTCTTCAGCTAAACGTGTCTTAGATCGAGAGCTGTGTCTACTCTGCTTTTTGGAATGCCATGCATTTAGTACTTGCAAATCTTCACTTCTATACCTGTGTTTTTTCTCCCTAATGAGTTTATCTTAACTACTTTTAAAAATGTTTATGATAGTCAAGGGTGTCTGAAAAATTTTTCTATATACCAGAGCCTTCTCTACATCACGGCTTCTTATATGCCATGCAGAATTTTCACCATGAATTTGTGGTGTGCAATATTAAAAATGTTCTCCTTGTGGCTGTTGAACATGGAGAGGTGTGGATACTCAATATTTCTATGGGGAAACCCTGGGGTTCTTAGTAAAGATGTAGAACGTGTAATGTTGAGGTTCTATCTGTGTTCTTTATTATCTGTATGCATTACACAATTAAGAAAATGCTTATTTAAACAGGATGGCATTTATTACCCAGAAAGTTCTGAAAAAATTATGAAGAGAGACCTCCTTATTAGGGTGCCATAGAAAGACTACTTAAAATCACTATTAAAAACTGCAGAACATGAAAGATATCTGTATCTTGAACTTTCCATAAAACTGGTTTTTTTTATGGTTAAATTCAGACTGTAATTTACTTTAGTGGGGACAATATCTCAGTAGTAATGCCATGTCCTTCTGGGTGCATTAGCACACTATAAAAACTTGTCCTAGGGCAGTTGATGTTGATGTTAATAACTCAATAAGCTCTCTTACAGATTTTTTTCACTATAGAGTTATTTTTCTCTTCATCATTAAGCATCTTTATGGGAACTGATGTGTATAAACCATCACATTTAATCTGGCTGCCCTTTTTTTTTTTTTTTGTAGATTTTCTTTGCATTTATTTTTCTTTGGTAAATGAAAGCTCTCATCTTTGTTTACAGGCTAGAAAAACTGAAACAAACAAACAAAAAACACAGGCTGTTCCACTTACTGGATGTTTGACAAAATAGTCTTTTGGGGCCAAAACATTGGCATTACTGGTGAGCTTGGCAGAGATTCAGTAACTCAGACTTTATTTCAGATCTCCTAAAAAAAAAAATCTGCATTAATAAGATGTCCAGTTTATTGTACACATTAAAATTTGAGTGAACCTTCTAACTTAAGATGTCTATTTTGTCTGAAAAATATAAAGAACTATGTCTTTTTCCTCTGAAAAATATACATAACTCATTCTGTATTATGTAAATATAGCACTCAAAAATGTGTGTTAGTGTTTATGCCTTCAATTCTACATTTTATCATCCAGACAATTATCATATATACACTGATGTTGTGAATATTTTTCCACTGTCTTTTCTCAGAGTTAGAGAATACATTAGAAAATGTTTATGTGTTGACAATTATTTTATTGGATAATTTCAATCATTCTTATAAGTCAGAATCAGTTCTGTTTACTCTAATTTTACCTTGAATCACATGAAAAATTCTGCCCATAGCCACTTTGTAAATATGTGTGTTTGTGTGTGTTTTCCAGGGACTGTTGACATTTAGGGATGTGGCTATAGAATTCTCTCTGGAGGAGTGGCAACACCTGGACATTGCACAGCAGAATTTATATAGAAATGTGATGTTAGAGAACTACAGAAACCTGGCCTTCCTGGGTGAGGATAACTTTAATACAAGATTCCTAATATAAACTAAAGCTTTCATTTCTCTTTTGTAGAATGTTTTCTGGTAATTTATGCTTTCAGATTTCTGTTTTCAAGAAAATACTGGGGATTTGTCTTGAGAAAAGAATTTCTTCAAGATGTTTCATCTTGACCTGAACTTTCCGCATTCCTGAGCTGATCTGTGTCCTGCACTTTAGATTAAGGCTAATTTCAGAAGTTTAGTGGCATGAAATATTGTTATACCTTAAAATCTAATTGGCATCACCAAATTTGATTCAGTAGTACCAGGCAGTGAAATTAAGAACCTAAAAAATTAAAATATTTTCTGAATATTTAAAAATCTCTTTTATAAATTAGTATATTGGAATAAAGTTGTTAGAATATTCTATTATATCCTCTTTACTGAGCACATTACTAAGTTGGCAATTGGAGAATATGAGCAAGATTCATGTTAGTTATTTTTAATAAAACAGGTATTGCCGTCTCTAAGCCAGACCTGATCACCTGTCTGGAGCAAGGAAAAGAGCCCTGGAATATGACGCAACATGAGATGGTGGATGAGTCCCCAGGTAGGTAAGAATGAATACAACAGATGACATGGTTGAGAGGTCCAAAGTCAAGAAGAAAGCCACTCTTTAATTTGGGAAGCTGTGTTTCAAAGGAAACAGTTTCTGGGAAGCCTAAAAATTTTTTTTTTAATTATACTCTTACATAGGGGCATCTTCTACTTATGCCTATAAAATCTAAGAATTCTACTTTCCCTTCAATGATCTTCCTTCAAGTTTACAGTGACAGCCAAAGTACTGTTCATGGCATACAAAAAGAGTGTACAATCTGACTTCTTTTTTCTTGTTTTGTGGACAGACAGATATCTCCATAATTTTGAGATACTCTGTTAAACTGTTTTTTAAGTTCTTTTTTTGCATCACGTCTGAAATGTGTGACAGTAGTAGTTTCTGTTCTATTGGTTTTTTTTTTTTTTCCTGCACATTTCATCCCAGTTTTCATTACTGTAGTCTTGAAATCTAGTTTGAAATTATAAAGTAGGATGTCCTTCTGCTTCCTTTTTTTTCCTCAAGATTGCTTTGGCTATTCAAAGTTTATTGTAGTTTCATGTATATTTTAGGATTGTATTTTTTATTACTGTGAAGAAAAACGCTGGAATTTTGATAGGGAGTTCATTGAATCTACAGGTCACTTTGGATAATATGGCAGTTTCACAATACTTATTCTTTCAATAGAAATAAAATATTTTAAAATTTATTTGTGTCCTCTAATTTTGTTCATTGATGTATCTTTCACTTAAAAGATTTATGAACTCCTTGTTTAAATTTGTTCTAAAATTGATTATGTCATTGGTATTGTATGTAAGATTGTTTTTTTCCTCTATTTTATCAGATAGTTTGTTTTAAGTGTATGGAACCATCACTTATACTTGTATGTTAATTTTATATTTTGCTAATTAACTGAGTGTATTCATTAGTTTAAACAGGTTTTAATATACTATATTTATATCTATATATGTGATTACATGATCTACAAACAGCAACATTTTACTTATTGGTCTTCAATTTCAATGACTTTAAATTTTTCTTTTGACTATTTTGTCTTCTATATACTTCGAGTGCTGTGTTAAAATAGAAGCTAGTTTTGCATTGGTGTCTAAATTTGAAGGAGCAGCCGGGCGCAGTGGCTCACGCCTGTAATCCCAGCACTTTGGGAGGCCGAGGCGGGTGGATCATGAGGTCAGGAGATGGAGACCATCCTGGCTAACACTGTGAAACCCCGTCTGTACTAAAAATACAAAAAATTCGCTGGGCGTGGTGGCGGGTGCCTGTAGTCCCAGCTACTCGGGAGGCTGACGCAGGAGAATGGCGTGAACCTGGGAGGCGGAGCTTACAGTGAGCCGAGATCGCGCCACTGTACTCCAGCCTGGGCAACAGAGGGAGACTCCGTCTCAAAAAAAATTTTTTTTTTGAAGGAGCAAACACCTCTTCAAGTTTTTACAAACTGGTTTCAGAAAGTAAAAATGTATTTTTGTTGGGCCCGCAGAGTGATAAAATGCCCTCTGGGTTTGTAGTAAAGAGGGGTTGTAGCTTGGCCTTAAGGCTGCTGAGTTTGCACAAGGGTCCACCTTTAGTTGTCTTGTTAAAAGGAGCGTGGATAGTTGTAATTCTCATTTAATTTTTGGACAGAGTGAATATCCTTCAGGACTTTGCTCTGCAGGGCAGACCCAAGGGCAGGTTTCTGCAGTCAGGCCTGCGTATGGTGGGTTTTATATCAGGATGTGGATGACAAGTACAAGAGCGGATTTTCCCAGGTAGCTTTGGGTTTCTACATAGGCAAAACTGGCCATGAACTATGGCTCAGGGAGCTGGAATTGAGTCATGGAACTGCTCCAGGGACCACAGTAAAGGTCAAGGTCTGCAGGCCTGCCCGCATGGCTATAAATGGGTATCTTTCTCCAGGCCTCTGGAAAGGCAGGACCTCCCCCACACTGTGACTGGGAAGAGTTTGGGACATTTACAGAGTAAGTTTAAAATTCTCAGGGGAACCAAGTTCGGTGGAACAATTTCTTGTCTGTAGCCAGAAACAGTAGTTCTGTAGTTTGCCACCTGAATGAGGGCCTGCCTTCTAAAAAGGATTACCTTCAATCTTGCGCTTTAGCAGAGTTTCACAACTCCTTTCCTGGATCTCAGAGTTCTTTTAAAGGCACTTATTTTTGAGCTGGGGTCTTGTAACATAACCCAGGCAGGTCTTAATATTTTGACTGAAAGCAATTCTCCAACTTTTATGTACCATGTAGCTGTCATTACAGGTGTGAACCATGGTGCCTGGTTCTCTCATAAAGGCATTTTTGTCAGCAATGGCTGACAGATTTTCTTGCTGTTGGAGAATAAGCAAATAGGGCACCTTTAATTTTTTATCTTATTAATGTCACTCTCCATATAAATTTTTACTATTTTCTACTTCAAATTTGTCTGTAATTTTAGATTCAGACATTTAGGGCAATATACTAGAATATACATGTTGTGTCTGAATTAAATTAGATAATTAGTATGCAGGCAGGCAAAAAGGAATTATAGAGCCGGGTACAGTGGCTCATGCCTGTAATCCCAGCACTTTGGGAGACTGAGGCGGGTAGATCACGAGGTCAGGAGATCGAGACCATCCTGGCTAACACTTTGAAACCCCATCCCTACTAAAAATACAAAAAATTAGCTGGGCATGGCAGCACGCACCTGTAGTCCCAGCTACTAGCGAACCTGAGGCAGGAGAATCACTTGAACCTGGGAGGTGGAGGTTGTGGTGAGCCAAGATTGTGCCACTGCACTCTAGCCTGGGAGACAGAGCGGAGACTCCGTCTCAAAAGAAAAGGAATTATAGAAATTTCAACCACTTTTATCAGCCTATATCTAAATAATAACATAATTTATTCCCCCAATATTTGTTTTATATGTGAGGCTCTAACCATATTCTGCTAAATATATACATAATTTAGCAATGTAAGACTATTCTTTGCTTCTAAACTTGGATTACAGTAGTTTCTGGTGTAAAATAGCATATATTTAAAACATAAAAGTTGACTATCTTATCTATTGAATGCTTATCTATTAAAAGTTTCTCATTAGCATCTCCTATTTACGATTTTACTGCATTTTGTCTAAAATTTTATTGCCACATAACAGATGCCAGTAATTTAAAACGCCTGCTTTCCCTGAATGCACAGTTACAGTCAAACATTGTGCTTATCTAGACAAAGTATTTGTTAATGTACATTATTGTTTCCAACTAGATTTTATGAGTAAACATTTCTTTCATTATTGTCTTACGGTTCTATATTAGTGTTTTTTTTAGTGCAAGTTTCTTAATATCAGTTTATTTTGTCTATTGATTTCATGCATTTTAATTTTAGACAATTTACAATTCTGTTTGTATACTTTAAGTCAGTGTCTGGTTTAATTAAAAGATAAATGAGCCATATGTCTATCACAGTCAGATTATATGTGTGTGTTTATAGCTACAAATATGACCCAAATTTGGTTATAGTTTACTTGTATATATTGTATATATTCTTTCTTAGCTCATTTTCTTTTTCTTTTCTTTTTGTTTTCAGACAGAGTTTTGCACTTGTTGCCAAGGCTAGAGTGCAGTGCATGATCTTGGCTCACTGCAACCTCTGCCTCTCGGGTTCAAGTGATTCTCCAGCCTCAGTCTCCTGAGTAGCTGGGATTACAGGCATGTGCCACCATCCCTGGCTAATTTTGTATTTATTTATTTATTTATTTTTTAGTAGAGATGGGGTTTGCCATGTTAGTCAGGCTGGTCTCGAACTCCTGACCTCAGGTGATCAGCTTGCCTTGGCCTCCCAAAGTGCTGGGATTACAGGCATGAGCCACCGTGCCCGGCCTCTTAGCTCATTTTCAATGTTGGTTTTATCTTGTCTAAGTGAGTAGCCTTGGAAATAGTCTTATTTTCGCCATGTGTTTAATGATAAATATGTATTTCTTTTGTGTGAGAAAAGCACTTTCGTGATTTGAAGGTAATTTTTAAAAAGATGTATATTGTATTTTTTCCAGTTATAAAAAATATATTTGTTGTAAAAACACTTAACATATAATTTACCTTCTTAAATCTATTTAAATGTACATGTCAGGGGCAGGCATGGTGGTGGCTCACATCTTTAAAACCAGGATTTTGAGAGGCCAGGACAGGAGGATTGCTTGAGCCTAAAAGTTTGAGACAAACCTGGGCAAAATATGGAAACACCCTCTCCACAAACTTTTTTTTTTTTTTTTCTAAAAAATAGCCAGGCATGGTGGTGTACACCTATGGTCCCAGCTACTTTTTTTTTGTTTTGGTTTTTGAGACGGAGTCTCGCTCTGCCACCCAGGCTGGAATGCAGTGGGCGGATCTCAGCTCACTGCACCTCCGCCTCCTGGGGTTATGCCATTCTCCTGCCTCAGCTTCCCGAGTAGCTGGGACTAAAGGCGCCTGCCACGTTGCCTGGCTAGTTTTTTTGTATTTTTTAGTAGAGACGGGGTTTCAGCGTGTTAGCCAGGATGATCTCGATCTCCTGACCTCGTGATCCGCCCGTCTTGGCCTCCCAAAGTGCTGGGATTACAGGCTTGAGCCACCGCGCCCGGCCAAGTCCCAGCTACTTTAGAGATTGAGGGGCAGGATTACTTGAGCCTGGGATTGTGAGGCTGTAGCGAGCCATAGTTGTGCCATTGCATTCAATCTTGGGTTACAGATTGAGACCCTGTTTCTAAAAAAACAAAAAACAAAACCTGTATATTTCAGGCATGTTAACTATATTCACATTGTTATGCAAAAGACTTCTAGAAATTTTACGTCTTCTAAAACAAAACTCAATATCCATTAAATAACATTTACTTGTTTTATGTTCTCTCCAGCCCTTGAAAAACACCCTTCCACTTTCTGTTTTTATGAGTGTGACTATTTTATATATTTCATATAAGTAAAATCATAACATCCATCATTTCGTAACTGGTTTATTTCAGTGGACATAATATTCTCAAAGTGTATCTTTAAATGTGACAAGATTTTTTTTTTTTTTTTTTTTTTGAGACGGAGTCTCGCTCTGTGGCCCAGGCTGGAGTGCAGTGGCCGGATCTCAGCTCACTGCAAGCTCCGCCTCCCGGGTTCACGCCATTCTCCTGCCTCAGCCTCCCGAGTAGCTGGGACTACAGGCGCCCGCCACCTCGCCTGGCTAGTTTTTTTGTATTTTGTAGTAGAGACGGGGTTTCACAGTGTTAGCCAGGATGGTCTCGATCTCCTGACCTCGTGATCCGCCCGTCTCGGCCTCCCAAAGTGCTGGGATTACAGGCTTGAGCCACCGCGCCTGGCCGACAAGATTTTTTTTATAAGGCTGAATAATATTCCATTGTATCAAACATGTCTTCAAGGTCTTTTGTTGCATATTTTAGATACAGATTCATAAATGTAATTGCTGTATTTGATAATAGTTTTATTTTTATTTGAAGTACATTTATAACATTATAAAATAATATGTGCATCCTAGTTTTCTACCAAAAATTCACATGGATTTCTTTTTTTTTTTTTTTTGAGACAGAGTCTCCCTTTGTCACCCAGGCTGGAGTTTAGTGGCACGATCTTGACTCACTGCAACCTCTACCTCCCAGGTTCAAGCAATTCTCCTGCCTCAGCCTCCTGAGTAGCTGGGATTACAGGCACGTGCCACCACATCTAGCCAATTTTTGTATTTTTAGTAGAGATGGGGTTTCACCATGTTGGTCAGGCTGGTCTTGAACTCCTGACCTTGAAATCTGCCCGCATCAGCCTCCCAAAGTTCTGGGACTACAGGCGTGAGCCACCTTGCCTGGCCAAGGGTTTTATTGCATCATCAACAGATTTGGTGTTTTTAAAAAATTGATAGTGGCCATTTACATGGGTGTGAGGGAATTTTTTTTTCATTGTGATTTTTATGCATTTCTCTAGAAATGAGAAATTTTGTGTGTCCTTTTAAATTTTTTTATTTGTGTTTTTTTGATGAAAATGTATTTCAATTATTTGCCTATTTCTAAATAAATTCATTCAAATTTATTGTTTAGTTTTAAAAGTTGTTTACATTTTTTGAATATTGACTCCTATCACATGTGATTTGTAAATATTTTCACCCATTTTCTATGAGGTCCTATTCCTCTGTTAAATGTTTACTTAGATGTGCAGAAATTGTGAAGTGTAGTGTAGATTTTTCTGTTTTTTTCTTTGTTGCTTATGCATTTAATGTTGTATCTAAGAAAGTGGCGCCAAGATTATTGTCATGTGTTTCCCCTATATATTTTTAAATGATGAAGAAGTTATGCGGCCTGGAGCGGCGCCTCACACCTGTAATCCTAGTGCTTTGGGAGGCTGAGGCAGGTGGATCATGAGGTCAGGAGTTTGAGACCAGCCTGGCCAATATGGTGAAACCCTGTTTCTACTAAAAATACAAAAAATTAGCCAGGCATGGTGGTGGGTGCCTGTAATCCCAGCTACTCAGGAGGCTAAGCCAGGAGAATAACTTAAATCCAGGAGACGGAGGTTGGAGTGAGGAGAGACCATGCCACTGCACTCCATCCAACCTGGGCAACAGAGTGAGATTCTGACTCAAAAAACAAAAAATGTTAACTTCTTATGTCTAATGAAAAGATTTTTCCACATATTGTTTAAGGAAATAGTCAAACTTTAATTTTTTTAATTTGTTTAATTTGTTTCGAGACGAAGCCTCACTTTGTTGCCCAGGCTAGAGTGCAGTGACACAATCTCGGCTCACTGCAACATCTGCCTCCTAGGTTCAAGTGATTCTCCTGTCTCAGCCTCCTGAGCAGCTGGGACCACATGTGTGTGTGACCATGCCTGGTGAATTTTTGTGTTTTTAGTAGAGACGGGGTTTCACCATATTGGCCAGGCTGTTCTCGAACTCCTCAGGTGATCTACCTGCCTCAGCCTCCCAAAGTTCTGGGAGTACAGGTGTCAGCCATGACACCCAGCCTTATTCGTTTGTTCTTGAGATAGGGTCGCACTCTCTCAACCAGGCTGGTTTGCAGTGTTGTGATCATGGCTCACTGCAGCCTCAACCTCCCAAACTCAGAAAATTCTCTGATTTCAGCCTCTCAGGTAGCTGGGTTATTAGTATGTAGCATCATGCCCTGCCAATTTTTTTGTATTTTTGGTTGAGACAGGGTTTTACCACATTGCTGAGACTGGTCCCAAACTTCTGAGATCCAGTGATCAGCCCACCTTAATCTCCCAAAGTCCTGATATGACATTTTTTTTTTTTTTTGAGACGGAGTCTCGCTCTGTCGCCCAGGCTGGAGTGCAGTGGCTGGATCTCAGCTCACTGCAAGCTCCGCCTCCCGGGTTCACGCCATTCTCCTGCCTCAGCCTCCCGAGTAGCTGGGACTACAGGCGCCCACCACCTCGCCCGGCTAGTTTTTTTTTTTTTTTTTTTTTAGTAGAGACGGGGTTTCACCGGGTTAGCCAGGATGGTCTCGATCTCCTGACCTTGTGATCTGCCCGTCTCGGCCTCCCAAAGTGCTGGGATTACAGGCTTGAGCCACCGCGCCCGGCCTACATTTCTTTTTATTAAGTAGTTTAATTAATTTATATTTAAAATTATTTCTTAAAATGAAATTACTAGTTTTATTGCTATTGTTTTATGTGTTTGAGTGGTATATTTTTCCTTATTTACTGTTTTATTGCCTTTTAATTGTGTAGTGACAAGCTTGAATTATTAAATTTTGTTTTGCATAGTTTCTAGAAATATTATCTTCATAATCATCTTGTGTATTAGTCTGTTTTCATGCTGCTGATAAAGACATACCTCAGACTGGGCAATTTACAAAAGAAAGAGGTTTATTGGTCTTACAGTTTCGTGTGACTGAGGAGTCATCACAATCATGGTGGAAAGTGAAAGGCATGTCCTCCATGGTGGCAGACAAAAGAAAGAGAGCTTGTGCAGGAAAACTGCCTTATAAAGCCTTCAGATTTCATGAGACTTATTCACTATCATGAGAACAGCACAGAAAAGATCTGCCCCCATGATTCAATTCCTGCTACCACGTCCCTCCCACAACATATGGAAATTAAAGATGAGTCTTGGGCTGGGACACGGCTAAACCATATCATGTTAAAAATGGAGTTCACGTAAAACATCTAAAAATTAAAACAATCTATTTTAATCTCATGACAACTTCAATTGAATATAAAATTATACCTCTGTATTTTTCAGTTTATTAATATTAAAATTTATTTTGTGTATTAACATTTATGCAGATTTTTATTGTTTTGAATATTCTACAGAAGAGCTCTTAAGGGTTTTATGTGTCATCATTATGATAGTAAAGATTCATACATTTGCATGTTTACATTTAATAGCTTTATTTTTATGTATGGTTTTATGATGCTGTCCAGTATTATTTTATTTTTAAACAAAGTTGACTCATTTTACCTTCTTTTTTGTCGTTTTTGTTGTTGTTGAGACGGAGTCTCCCTCTGTTGCCCAGGCTGGAGTGCAGTGGCGCATTCTCGGCTCACTGCAAGCTTCGCCTCCTGGGTTCATGCCATTCTCCTGCGTCAGCCTCCTGAGTAGCTTGGACTACAGGCGCACCCCACTACGCCCAGCTAATTTTGTTTTTATTTTGTATTTTTAGTAGAAACAGGGTTTCACCATGTTAGCCAGGATGGTCTCGATCTCCTGACCTTGTGATCCACCTGCCTCGGCCTCCCAAAGTGCTGGGATTACAGGTGTGAGCCACCGTGCCCGGCCCATTTCTTTTTTCTTTTTTCTTTTTTTTGAGACGGAGTCTGGCTCTGTCACCCAGGCTGGAATGCAGTGGCGCGATCTCAGCTCACTGCAACCCCTGCCTCCCGGGTTCACACCATTCTCCTGCCTCAGCCTCTGGAGTACCTGGGACTACAGGCGCCCACCACCACGCCTGGCTAATTTTTTGTATTTTTAGTAGAAACGGGGTTTCACTGTGTTCACCAGGATGGTCTCGATTTCCTGACCTTGTGATCCTCCCGCCTCGGCCTCCCAAAGTGCTGGGATTAAAGGCGTGAGCCACCGCGCCCGGCATGCAGAGTCTCTGCTGTATTACTCAGGCTGATCTGAATCTCCTGGTCTTTAGTGTTGTGACAGCTTTGGCCTCCTAAAACTGTAGAATTACAGGTATAAGCCACAATGTCTGGCCACCATGTAGCATTTTTTTGTAGAACTGTGCTACTGGTGATGAGCTCCCTCACCTTTTATTTTGGAAATTTTAAATTTTCATCTTATTCTTAAAGGGAAATAAATTTAAATCAAATATTCTTGGTTACAATTTTTTTCCTTTATTACATCAAAATTTGGGAAGTTCTCACCCTTTATCTTCAAGTAACCACTGTATTATTTTTTTCCCATATCCTTCTTCTAAGATTCCCTTAATGAATATATTGATCTATTTGATGGTATCTAATTAAGTTTTACATTCCATGTTTTAATTTTGTTTGCAATTTTATATTTTTGTGTTATATATTCTAGCGTATGCCACCGCACATCTGTTATTTGTGTTTTGATTTTGTAGTATATATCATAATTGTGCATGATAATATTTAACTTTGTACAATTTAAGACAATGTGGAGAAAAATCAAATAGGAATCAGCCATATGTCTTTTTCCAGTGGAATTATTTCTATGTTTGTTTGCCTGTGTAAATGTTATCCTTGTTTTTTGTTGTTGTTGTTGTTTTGTTTTTTGTTTTTTTCCGAGACAAATTTTTGCTCTTGTTGACCAGGCTGGAGTGCGGTGGCATGATCTCGGCTCACTGCAAACTCTGCCTTCCAGGTTCAAGTGATTTTCCTGCCTCAGCCTCCCGAGTAGCTGGGATTACAGGTGCCCACCACCACGCCTGGCTAATTTTTGTATTTTTAGTAGAGACAGTTTACCACGTTGGCCAGACTGGTCTCAAACTCTTGACCTCTTGATCCTCCCTTTTCAGCCTCCCAAAGTGATTACAGGCATGAGCCACTGCACCTGGCTACCCTTGTTGTTGTTGTTGTTGTTTTAATTACTTGTATATGTGTCGTTTAGGTTTGTTGTGAATGGTTTTCTAATCCTGTGTAGATGAGTACTCATAAAATTCTTGTAATTTCAACATCCTATTTATGAATCTATATGATTTTTGTTGGGAGAAACACTTGGATTTGAATATAATTTATAACTATCATAACTCTGTATCTCTTTTGGGTATTATTGTTACTTGTCAAAAAAATAACAAAATTTACCACAAAATATTTTTAAATATTCAGTTTAGTCATATTAATTATCTTGACATTGCCATGCAACACATTGCTAAAATGTTTTTATCTTGCAAAGCTAAATCTTAATACATATTGATTACCAATTGTTCCTTTTTTTTTTTTCTTTTTTGAGGTGGAGTCTTGCTCTGTCACCCAGGCTGAAGTGCAGTGGTGCCATCTCAGCTCGCTGCAACCTCCACCTCCCAGGTTCAAGTGATTCTCGTGCCTCAGCCTCCTGAGTAGCTCAGATTACAGGTGCCTACCATCATGCCTGGCTAATTTTTGTATTTTTATTAGAGATGGGGTTTCACCATGTTGGCCAGGCTCATTTTAAACTCCTGACTTTAGGTGATCCACCCACTTGGGTCTCTCAGAGTGCTCGGATTACAGGTGTGAGCCACCACGCCTGGCCCCAATTTTTTCTGTTTTATGGCACTTTGTGAACACCACTCTGTTCTTTGTTTCTAAGAGTGTGACTCTCATTTCATTTTGCATAATGCCATCAACATTTATCTTTACAGTTGGTACAATATTTCCTGCTTTTTGAAGACTGAGTAATATTTCAGAATTTTTATATTTCAAATTATGTCTACTGAATGATTTGGTGAAAGAAATTTGCATTGCTTTTACCTATTGGCTTGCAGTAACAATGCTGCAGTAATTATGAGTATGTAAATGACTCCTTATATGACCATATATGTGAATGTTTATATATGTGCTGCATTCTATTTTATTAGTCTACTTTTTCACCTTTATACTTATACCAAATTGTTTTAATTCTGTAGCTTTGTAGTGTGTTTTAATCAAGAACTTTAATGCCTGCAGCATTGTTCCTTTTATTTTTTGAAGATTGTTGGGTACTTTATTGTCTCTTGCGATTCTGTATACTTTTGGGGTTGCTGTTCCTGTTTCTTCAAAAATGCAATGAGAAATTTGAAAAACATTGCATTAAGTCTGTGGATTGCATTGAGCAGGATGGACCTTTTCACAATATTAACTATTTCAACCTTTGTATAAAAGCACACTCAAGGGTGTGTTGTTTAATTTCTATATATTTGTAAATTTTTCAGTTTTTCTGTCATTGTTGGATACTCATACTCCATTTTACTCATAGAAAGTAGTTCATGGAAGTTTACTTTTAAAAATTTTGGTAAGACTTCCTTTTTGGCTTAAGATGTGGTTTATCAAGGAAAATGTATGAGCTATTGAGAAGGGTGTATATTCTGATGTTGTTGAGGAGTGTTCTCTATAACTCTGGAATAATTGTTTTATACTGCCTTTAAGTAGTCTGTTTGCTTATTAACATTCTTTCTTGTTTTATTTTTATTACAGTAAGTATGGTATTAAAATATCTTGCTATAATTATATTGCTTTCTGTGTGTTTCTTCCATTCTGTCAATATTTGCTCTATATATTTGGAACCCTAATGTGAGACACACACACATGCACACGCACAGACACAAATTTTTCATAGGTTCCCAGTGAATAAATCTATTATTTTTTGATGTCCTTCTTTGTTTCTTTGGAGTTTCAATTTCAAGTACATTTTATAAAATATTATAATTTTTCACTTAAGATGTAGCTTGTGTAAGATTATTTTGACTGTTTCTGCTCTCATTTGATTAATATTTTCATGGAATGTCTACTTTCTTCCTACCTCTTCCAGTCTTTTTTTATCATTAGATTTCAACTGACTCTTGTAGAAAGGCAAGATGAATCTCAGTCTTTAAAATATTTTAATAAAACTATTTATTGAAAGTATGTCTCAATTTAAAAGTTAATTTTATATATATTTAAATAATTTTCTGAAATAGATTGTTACTTTATTAAGTATTTTATTTGATTCTTGTGTCTTGGTCTTTTATTCTCTTTCCATCTTTCTTTGTGTCTTTTTGATATTTGTATTGATAGGCTTTCACTTATTTTGTTTTGTGTATTTATACAAATATTTTTGTGGTACCTTGGGGTATTACATATAACCTCTAAAAGATACAACAACATATTTTAATCTGGTAAATAAACTTATGTTGTATACAAAAATTTGTTCTTATTACACCTTCCCTCAAATTTGTCATTGATGTTGTTAATGGTATCTTTTTATATTGTATATTCATTAATGAATATTTATGATGATTTCTATGCTTTTATCCTTCAAATTTCAGAGAATAATTAAAAATGTTTTCTGCACCACTAGGGTAATGCTAAGAAATTCTACTTTTGTGTATTTGCATATTTTTTCCTAGAAAATCATGTATTTTTATATTATTCTGGTTTTTTTTTTTTTTTTTAAAAAAATCATGTTATTTTCAGTAGAATGAACTGTTTTCAGCACCTTTTATCTGTAGGGCATATGCACTTCCAATATACTTTTTTAGAATTTGGTTACTTTGGAAGGTGTTTACTTTTTTTATTTGGGAGGACAGATTCACTGATGGTATTATTCTCAATTAATTGAAGCTATTTTTTTTTTCACAATTTTTTTCATGACTACATCACACAGTTCCCTTATGGCCTGCAAAATTTCTGTTCACAGTTCACTGATTATCTCATAAGAGTATGTTTGTAAATGGCACATCACTTCTTTTCTTTTCTTTTTTCTTTTTTTTTTTTTTGTGCAGACAGAGTCTCACTGTATCCCTCAGCCAGGCTGGAGTGTACTGGTGTGACGTGAGCTCACTGCAATCTCCATTTAAGGGGTTCAGGTGGTTCTCCAGCCTCAGCTTCCTGAGTAGCTGGGATTACAGGCATACACCACCATGCCTGGCTAATTTTTGTAGTTTTAGTAGAGATGGGGTTTTGCCATGTTGGTCAGGTTGGTCTCAAACTCCTGACCTCTGGTGATCAGCCCACCTCAGCCTCCCAAAGTGCCTGGATTACAGGTGTGAGCCACTGTGCCTGACCTGGCACATCAGTTTTATCTTGCAGCTTCAAAGATAATCTTTTTGTCTGTGACTTTTGAAATTGTGCTTATGTATGTGTTTGTAATAAATATCTTTTTGTTATTCTAGTTTGTTTGTTGAACTTTTTTATTTTTACATCTTTTTTTTTTTTTCAGGATCTGTCAGTTTTTTGGTGTATATTTTATCTCCACAATTTCTGTTTTTTGATATCTTAAATATTTTTTATTCTCATCATCATTTTTCTAATTTTCCATAGTTGTCTCTGTACCTATTTTAATCAGTTTATTACCAAATATTAAAATTAATGTATACATCTTTTTTATGGTTTCTTTCAGAAAATTATATAGTTTTGGTGGTATTGTATTGTCCTATTTTGTATATATTATAATCTTTGATTGAGATTTGGACATTAAAAAAAGCTTCTTGTCAAAATCTTTATAATGTAGCTTTGTCCTGGCATATTCTGAAAACAATTTTCTTGCCTGTTGATTATGAGAGTTCCTTAAACATGTTCTTAGGATATGTGTTGTCTGAAATTTTGTGTTTATTCTTTAGTTAAGAGAGTTTACTCATGTTACTTCGTAGAGTCAGTCATCACTTGCTACACCTGTTCCATTTCTGTGGCACTGCAGTCTGTCTGCTGCTGTATGTAACGTTTTTCTTTGGTCTCAGCAGACTCAAACTCTCATTCCAAAATATACCACCATTTCTTTCAGTACTTTATGTCATGAGAGACAGAAACCAGTGTCAGGAAAAACCACTAAAAGCCAGAAATGACAATGAATGTGCCAGTATTTTACCTTTCTTTTAAAACAGAAACCAAGAGTTGGCAATTTCATTGTAAAGGCACTATGTTATAGTGGGAACCAGGAAAAGATGTGGTGAGTAAATTTAACAGACTTTTCTTTTTCTTCCACGTGTTTCTTTTGCATTGTGCTCACCTGGGACACTGCACACACTTGACTCATATATAACTTTTCCACAGATGTGTTTTGGTCTGTATGTTTTTGTTACATTTATGTCTATGAAAGAATTAGGGCCTGTGGTATTTTGCAGTGCCATCTTGTTTATGTAGTTTGTATAATTTTATAGGTAAGATTTTAAAACTATATTCATCTGAGTCTAGTAAATGGAGTAATTTATTTATTTATTTATTTTTTCAGGTATATGTCCTCGTTTTGCTCAAGACCTTTGGCCAGAGCAGGGCATGGATGATTCTTTTCAAAAAGTAATACTGAGAAGATATGAAAAATACGGACCTGAGAATTTACAGTTAAGAAAAGGCTATAAAAGTGTGGATGAGTGTAAGGTGAACAAAGAAGGTTATAATGGACATAACCAGTGTTTCACAACTGCCCAGAGCAAAGTATTTCAAAGTGATAAATATTTGAAAGTCTTATTTAAATTTTTAAATTCAAACAGACATAAGATAAGACATACTGAAAAGAAATCTTCCAAAGGTAAAAAATGTGTCAAACCATTTTGCATGCTTTCACATAAAACCCAACACAAAAGCATTTATCATAGAGAGATGTCCTACAAATGTAAAGAATGTGGAAAAACCTTTAATTGGTCCTCAACCCTTACTAATCATAGGAAAATTTATACTGAAGAGAAACCCTGCAAATGTGAAGAGTATGGCAAAGCTTCTAAGCAACTCTCAACCCTTACTACACATGAAATAATTCATGCTGGAGAGAAACTCTACAAATGTGAAGAATGTGGTGAAGCTTTTAATCGACCCTCAAATCTTACTACACATAAGATAATTCATACTGGAGAGAAACCTTACAAGTGTGAAGAATGTGGCAAAACATTTATCTGGTCCTCAACCCTTACTGAACATAAGAGAATTCATACTAGAAAGAAACCCTACAACTGTGAAGAATGTGGCAAAGCATTTATATGGTCCTCAACCCTAACTAGACATAAGAGGATGCACACTGGAGAGAAACCCTACAAATGTGAAGAATGTGGCAAAGCTTTTAGCCAATCCTCAACCCTTACTACACATAAGATAATTCATACAGGAGAGAAACGCTACAAATGTTTAGAATGTGGCAAAGCTTTTAAGCAACTCTCAACTCTTACTACACATAAAATAATTCATGTTGGAGAGAAACTCTACAAATGTGAAGAATGTGGCAAAGGTTTTAATCGATCTTCAAATCTTACTACACATAAGATAATTCATACTGGAGAGAAACCTTACAAGTGTGAAGAATGTGGCAAAGCTTTTATCTGGTCCTCAACCCTTACTAAACATAAGAGAATTCATACTAGGGAGAAACCCTACAAATGTGAAGAATGTGGCAAGACATTTATATGGTCCTCAACCCTAACTAGACATAAGAGGATGCACACTGGAGAGAAACCCTACAAATGTAAAGAATGTGGCAAAGCTTTTAGCCAATCCTCAACCCTTACTACACATAAGATAATTCATACTGGAGAGAAACCCTACAAATGTGAAGAATGTGGCAAAGCCTTTAACTGGTCCTCGACTCTTACTAAACATAAGATAATTCATACTGAAGAGAAACCCTACCAATGTGAGAAATGTGGCAAAGCCTTTAAGCAGTCTTCAATCCTTACTAACCATAAGAGAATTCATACTGGAGAGAAACCCTACAAATGTGAAGAATGTGGCAAATCTTTTAGCCGGTCTTCAACTTTTACTAAACATAAGGTAATTCATACTGGAGTAAAACCCTACAAATGTGAAGAATGTGGCAAAGCCTTTTTCTGGTCCTCAACCCTAACTAAACATAAGAGAATTCATACTGGAGAGCAACCCTATAAATGGGGAAAATGTGGCAAAGCTGTTAACCAGCCCTACCTCACCACAGATAGGATAACTCATATTGGAGAGAAATATTGCAAGTATGAATAATGTGCCAAAGCCTATGAAAGTCCTCAATTCTTAGTAGATATAAGATTATTCATACTGGAGAGAAACTACAAACCTGAGAGAGGTGCTGTTGCTTTTGACAATACCTCAAACTTTAAAGAAAATCATTCTGCTGAAAAATCCTAGAAATGTGAAGAATGTGACAAAGCCTTTAAATGATTGTCACACTTGATTGTAGGTAAGATAATTCATACTGGAGAACTACCAGTGTGAACAATGTGGCCAGGCTTCGAACTAATGCTCACACCTTATTGCACAGGAAAGCATTTATACTTCAGAACAAATGTACAAATATAGGCAAAGTAAAAAAGCCATTAATGCCTGCCCACATCTTACTCAAAATCATAGAGTTCATACTAAATAAAAGCATTAAAATCTACTCTCAGAAGATCAGAAAATATGTTTTTAAAGTATAGAAGAGTATTTATTTTGAAAAAGCATTACAAATATGAAGAGGATTGTAATATCTTTACTTGCATCACAGATCTTATTGTACACATTTTGTATTAGAGAAAAACCCTCAGGCAGTTGTTAAAATTGTGTTGAACATCAGGGAGTTTATATTGAAGAAAACCCTGCAAGTGTAATGAATTTGGAAAAACATTTTTTCAAAAACTACAAATTATAAACCACTGAGGTGTTCATCTAAAATATATTTTTGTAGATGCATTAAATATGAATGATACTCAATCCAAAATTAAGTCTATATGTATATCAGGGAACAATTCACAGTAGAAATATCTAGGGTGCTCAAACATTAGACATTACACTAAATCAGAGTGCTGAGTAGAAAATAATACAAACTAAAATTTGTGTAAACATTATTTGTATATAACTTTACATTCAAAGTACTTTTAAAAAAATACATTTTTTAAAAAGTGAATAATGTGTTAAACTATTAAATTACTTCATACTGTTTCATCATTCCTAGTGTATTCACATGTGAAAGCATGTGACTAATTGTTGCTGCATAAAATATATGAGATTTTTATTAGGCATTATTTATGATCTTTTCTATGAAAAGATAAGGACATTAAAATGTAAGATGCATGATGAAAATTTAAGTAGAGAGGCTCTTTGTGGTTCACTTATAATATTGAGTGATGCATGAGGTAGGTGTTCACTATGAATGAAAAATATTCTTAATTTTAGTTAAAATTAAGTTATATGTTATTTTATTAATTGTACTTCTATGGAATAATATGCAGTATATTTTTAAATTATAAATTATGTGTGAACTTAGCTTTTCAATTCAACATTTTTAACATGTTAAATACTATTGTGAATTCAATGAAGTGTTCTCATGCCACTAACATTAACCTATTTCACTTTACTCAAGGGTGTAGGTAAAAGATGATAACAATACACTTTTGTAAGATAATGGACTGTCATCTCTAGGAATCTTTTTTGCCAGTGACTTTAAATTGCCAATAAGTTAAAGAATATTGTTCCTATAGGTTAAATTTTTATTCTTATTTTCAGATTTAAATTTATTTTTCTTAATTTTTGTGGATACATAATATGTGTATATATGTATGCCATTTATGGTATATTTTGATGCAGGCATACTCTATATAATAATCACATTAGAGGAAATGAGATATCCATTACCTCTAGCATTTATTCTTTTTACTACAAGCAATTCAATTCTACTGTTTTAGTTATTTTTAAATTTACAATTGTTATTGACTACAGGGTCATTTTTATGGTCATAATAAAAAATTATATACAAACATGTAAAATCCATACATTTCTGAGTTCTGAATATTTTTAAAAATTTTAATATATTTTTCTTTGAACATGTGGCCTCTTCCCGCAAGCACATATGGACTCTTAGAATTGATTTACATAAAATTAAATATATATACATCTGTTAAAGATAAACCTTAGGTGTAAATAAATTATGGAGTAAGTATGTTTGTGTGAGTACAGGTTTGAAAGTTTTTAGCAGCAAAAAGCAATATTGGAACAAAATAAATTATTTTAATAAGGTGTCTAATTTACTAGAAAACAAAAATTTTCAAAAATGCTGAAACCAAATTCATGCTATTTGCTTTGTGTTGAATTTATTACTGTACAGTCTTTGGGCTTATGATTCAGAATCTCCCCATGCAGATTCTATGTTTTAACTTGACTGGTACTCGTGCTAGACCCACAGCTTTTTTTTTTTGTTACTTGTTTGCTTGTTTGTTTATCTATTTATTTTTGAGACAGAGTCTTGCTCTGTCACCAAGGCTGAAGTTCAATGGTGCGATCTCAGCTCACTGTAATCTCTGCCTTTTACGTTCAAGCAATTCTCCTGCCTCAGCCTCCCAAGTAGCTGGGATTACAGGTGCCCGCCACCATGCCCAGCTAATTTTTGTATTTTTAGTAGAGATGAGGTTTCACCATGTTGGTCAGGCTGGTCTTCAACTCCTGACCTTAGGTGATCCACCCACGTTGGCCTCTGAAAGTCCTGGGATTACAGGCGTGAGCCAGTATGCCTGACCTGTGTAATAGTTTTAGAAGTATTATGTGAGCTGGTCTGTAATTATAAGAATATATATATTTTTAATTTTGCTGTTCCTTAAGTTATTGGGGTACATGTGGTATTTGGTTAGATGAATAAGTTCTTAAGTGGTGACCTGTGAGATCCTGGTGCAATCATCATCTGAGCAGGATACACTCCACCATATAAGTTGTCTTTTATCTCCCCCCGCCACTCTTTCCCCAAAGTTCATTGTATAATTCTTATGCTTTTGTGTCCTCATAGCTTATCTCCCACATATCAGTGAGAACATATGATGTTTGGTTTTCCATTCCTGAGTTACTTCCCTTAGAATTACAGTCTCCAGTCTCATCCAGGTCATTGCAAATGCTGTTAATTCATTCCTTTTTGTGGCTGAGTAGTAGTCCGGGGTGTGTGTGTGTGTGTGTGTGTGTGTGTGTGTGTGTGTGTGTATCCACTCATTGATTGCTGGGCATTTCAGTTGGTTCTGTGATTTTTTTAGTTGCGAATTGTGCTGCTAGAAACATGCATGTGCAAGTATATTTTTCAAATAATGACTAGTTTTTCTCTGGATAGATACCCAGTAGTTGGGATTGCTGGATCAAATGGTAGTTCTACTTTTAGTTCTTTAAGGAATATCTACACTGTTTTTCATTGCAGCTGTACTAGTTTACATTCCCACCAGCAGTGTAGAAGTTGTTTGAAATGTTTATTCCTTAGTGCCATAAAGAAATAGCACTTGAACATAAATTTAATTTGTTTAATAAGGCCATTTTTACTTCCTGCAGAAAGTGCACACTCGCCAGCAGTTTTGCCATGAAAGTACAATGAACAAAGGAGACAGGGTCATTTATAACCTGACGCTTCCACCCTACTGTTGTGTCCGGTTTCCGTTGGCTGGAATGGTACCTCACATTCTGTATTTGTCCTGATTAGCTAGCAACTTAGAACTTTTTAAAAGAGGCAAAGGTAAAGGAGAACAAAGAAAGGAGTGAGTAACTTGTGGAATGCTGAGAAAGGTAAAACCACTTTTAAATAAGGGAGAGGAACGGGCTATGACCTAATGCTTGTGTGGACCACTATAAGCATACCAGGGCAAATATTTAGGAGTACAGGTCTTTGAATAAATTTTGCTTCTAAGAAAAGTTACCATTTATTCCTAATTAGATGGGGGGAAAAAACTTTGAAGAGGAACCTCTACTTTACTTTTTACAAAGTGTTCCCTAATCACCGCATCCACGCCAACATCTACAGTCTTGATCTTTTGATTATGACTATTCTTGCAGGAATAAGGTGGTTTTGCATTGTGGTTTTGATTTTCATTTCCCTGATCAATAGTGATGTTGAGCATTTTTTCATATGTTTGTTGTCCATTTGTATATCTTCTTTTGAGAATTATCTTTAGCACAGTTTTTGATTTTTTTTTCTTACTGATTTGTTTGAGTTCCTTGTAGATTCTGTATATTAGTCCTTTGTCAGATGTATAGATTGTGAAGATTTTCTCCCACTCTGTGAGTTGTCTGTTTACTGTTCCTTTTGCCATGCAAAAATTCTCTATTTAATTAAGTCCCAGCTATTTATCTTTGTTTATACTGCATTTGCTTTTGGGTTTTTGGTCATGAAATTTTTGCCTAGCCAATGTCTAGAAGGGTTTTTCCATTGTTATCTTCCAGAATTTTTATAGTTTCAGGTCTTACGTTTAAGTCCTTAATCCATCTTGTGTTGATTTTTTTTTTTTTTTTTTAAATAAGGTGAGAGATGAGGATCCGGTTTTATTCTCCTACATGTGGCTAGCCAATTATCCCAACACCATTTGTTGAAATGGGTGTCTTTTCCCCACTTTATGTATTTTTACTTTTTTGAAGATTGCTTGGCTGTAATTATTTCAGTTTATTTCTGGATTCTCTGTTCCATTGGTGTGTGTGTCTATTTTTATACCATGCTGTTTTGGACACTATGATTTTGTAGTATAGTTTGAAATCAGGTAGTGTGGTGCCTCCAGATTTGTTTTTTGCTTAGTTTTTCTTTGGCTCTGTGGGCCCTTTTTTGGTTCCATATGAATTTTAGAATTGTTTTTTCTAACTGTGAAGAATGATGGTAGTATTTTGATGGGAGTTGTGCTGAATTCGTAGATTGCTTTTGGCAGTATGATCATTTTCACAATATTGATTCTACCCATCCTTGAGCATGGAATGTGTTTCCATTTGTTGATGTCATCTATGATTTCTTTCAGTAGTGTTTTGTAGTTTTCCTTTTAGAGGTCTTTTGACTCCTTCATTAGGTATACGCCTAAGTTTTTCTTTTTCTTTTTTTTCAGCTATTGTAAAAGGGGAGTTCTTGATTTAATTCTCCATTTGGTTTCTGTTAGTGAATAAAAGAATAAAAGAGCTACTGATTTGTGTACATTAATCTTGTATCCAGAAACTTTGCTGAATTCTTTTATCAGTTGTAGGAGCCTCTGGAGGAGTCCTTAGGCTTTTCGAGGTAAATATTCATATCATCAGCAACCAGGGACAGCTTGACTTCCTGTTTACTGACTTGGATGCCCTTTATTTCTTTTTCTGGATAACTCTGGAGGATGTCCAGGACTATGTTGGAGAGGACGTCCAGGACTATGTTGGTGAGAGTGGGCATCCTAGTCTTGTTTCCATTCTCAGAATACTTTCAACTTTTCCTCATTCAGTATTATGTTGGCTGTGGGTTTGTTGTAGATAGCTTTTATTACCTTAAGCTATTCTTTGTATGCCAACTTTCCTGAGAGGTTTTGTTTGTTTGTTTTGACAGAGTTTTACTCTTGTTGCCCAGGCTGGAGTGCAATGGCACGATCTCGGCTCACCACAACCTCTGCCTCCTGGGTTCAAACGATTCTTCTGTCTCAGCCTCCCAAGTAGCTGAGATTACAGGCACATGTCACCATGCCCGGCTAATTTTTGTACTTTTAGTAGAGACGAGGTTTCATCATATTGGTCAGGCTGGTCTTGAACTCCTGATGTCAGGTGATCTGCCTGCCTCCGCTTCCCAAAGTGCTGGGGTTACAGGCGTGAGCCACTGTGCGCCAGACCAAGCTGAGAGTTTTACTTACAAAGAGATGCTGGATTTTGTCGAATGCTTTTTCTGTGTCTATTGAGATGATCATGCTATTTTTGTTTTCAATTCTATTTTTGTGGTGTATCACATTTGTTGACTTGTGTGTGTCAGACCATCCCTGCATTCCTGCTATGAAACCCACTTTGTCATGGTGCATTATCTTTTTGACATGTTGTTGGATTCGGTTAGCTAGTATTTTTTTAAGGATTTTAGCATCAATGTTTATCAAGGATATTGGCCTGCAGTTTTCTTTCGTAGTTGTGTCTTTTCCTGATTTTGGTACCAGGGTGATGCTGACTTAATAGAATGAATTAGGGAGGGTTCCTTATTTCTCTATCTGGTGGAATAGTGTCAAGAAGATTGGTACCAATTCTTTGAATGTCTGGTAGAATTCTGCTTTGAATCTGTCTGGTCCTGGACTTTTTATTGCTAATTTTTTAAATTACTATTTTAATCTCACTGCTTGTTATTGGTCTGTTCAGGGTATCTAGTTCTTCCTGATTTAAGTTAAGAGGGTTGTATTTTTACAAGAATTTATTCTTCTAGGTTTTCTAATTTATGTGTGTAGAGGTGTTCATAGTAGTCTTGAATGATTTTTTGTATTTCAGTGGTGTCAGTTATCTCCTGTTTCATTTCTCAGTGAGGTTATTTGGATTTTCTCTCTTTTCTTGGTTAATCTTGCTAATGGTCTATCAATTTTATTTATATTTTCAAAGAAGCAGCTTTTTGTTTCATTTATCTTTTGTATTTTTTTGTTTCAATTTCATTTAGTTCTGCTCTGATCTTGGTTATTTTCTGTTTTTTCTTCTGGGTTTGGGTTTGGTTTTTTCTTGTTTCTCTAGTTTCTTGTGGTGTGACCTAAGATTGTCTGTTTGTGCTCTTTCAGACTTTTTGATGTAAGCATTTAGGGCTATGAACTTTCCTCTTAGCACCACCTTAGCTGTGTCCCAGAGGTTTTGATAGGTTGTGTCATTATTGTCATTCTGTTTGAAGAATTTCTTAATTTTCATATTGATTTGGTTTTTGCCCCAGTGCTTATTCAGGAGCAGGTTATTTAATTTCCGTATATTTACGTGGTTTTGAAATTTCCTTTGGGAGTTGATTTCCAGTTTTATTCTACTGTGGTCTGAGAGTGCTTGGATATAATTTCAATTTTCTTAAATGGTTGAGGCTTATTTTATAACCTATCATATGGTCTGTCTTGGAGAAAGTTCCATACACTGTTGAGTAGAATTGTGTTCTGTAGTTGTTGAATGAAATGTTTTGTGTATGTTAAGTCCATTTTTTTTCCAGGGTATAGTTTAAATCCACTCTTTCTTGGTTGACTTTCTGTCTTGATGGCCTGTCTAGTGCTGTCAGTGGAGTTGAAGTTCCCCACTATTACGTTGTTGCTGTCTATCTCATTTCTTAGGTCTGTTATCAATTGTTTTATAAATTTGGGCCCTCCAGTATTAGGTGGATATATGTTTAGGGTTGTGATGTTTTCCTGTTGGACCAGCCATTTACCATTATTTAATGCCCCTGTTTGTCTCTTTTAACCACTGTTACTTTAAAGTTTGTTTTGTCTTATATAAGAATAGCTACCCCTGCTTGTTTTTGGTGTCCATTTGCATGAAGCGCCTTTTTCCACCCTTCTAAGTTTATGTGAGTCCTTATGTGCTAGGTGAGTCTCCTGAAGATAGCAGATAGTTGGTTGGTTAGTTCTTATCCATTCTGCAGTTCTGTTTTAAGTGGAGCATTTAGGCCATTTACATTCAATGTTAGTATTGAAATGTGAGGTACCACTGCGTTCATTATGCTCTTTGTTGCCTGCGTACTTTGGTGTTTTGTTTTGTGGAAATGGAATCTCATTCTGTCACCCAGGCAGGAGTGCAGTGGCGCCATCTTGGTTCACTGCAACCTCCGCCTCCCAGGTTCAAGCGATTCTCCTGCGTCAGGCTCCCAAGTAGCTGGGAGTAGAGGTGCCCCCAACCACGCACGGCTAATTTTTTTGTACTTAGTAGAGACGGGGTTCACCATATTGGCCAGGCTGGTCCTGAACTCCTGACCTTGTGATCCTCCCGCCATAGCCCCCAAAAGAGCTGAGATTATAGGTGTGGACCACTGCACCTGGCCTTTTTTTTGTTTGTCACTTTTGTTTTTTATCTTGTATTTCTGTTTTATAAATCCTGTTTGATTTATGCTGTAAAGAGATTCTGTTTGGATATGTTTCCAGGATTTGTTTTATGAACTAGAGTTTCTCTTAGCAGATTTTCTATTAGGGGCTTGGTAATGGTGAATTATCTCAATATTTGTTTGTCTGAAAATGACTGTATCTTTCCTTATATATGATGCTTAGTTTCATGGCATGGAAAATTCTTGACTGATAATTGTTTTGTTTGAGGAGGCTGTAGTTGGGGCTCCAATCCCTTCTAACTTATAAGGTTTCTGCTGAGAAATCTGCTGTTAATCTGATAGGTTTTCTTTTATAGGTTACCTGGTTCTCTCTCACAGCTCTTAAGATTTTTTTGTCTTAACTTTGGATAACCTGATCACAATGTGCTAAGATGAAGATCTTTTTGCTATTAATTTCCCAGCTGTTCTTTGTGCTTCTTATATTTGTTTTTTTTTTTAAAGGTTTTTTTTTTTTTTTTTTAATTATACTTTAAGTTCTAGGGTACATGTGCATAACGTGCTGGTTTGTTACATATGTATACTTGTGCCGTGTTGGTGTGCTGCACCCATCAACTCGTCAGCACTCATCAACTCGTCATTTACATCAGGTATAACTCCCAATGCAATCCCTCCCTGCTCCCCCCTCCCCATGATAGGCCCCGGTGTGTGATGTTCCCCTTCCCGAGTCCAGGTGATCTCGTTGTTCAGGTCACACCTATGAGTGAGAACATGCGGTGTTTAGTTTTCTGTTCTTGTGATAGTTTCCTGAGAATGATGGTTTCCAGTTGCATCCATGTCCCTACAAAGGACACAAACTCATCCTTTTTTATGGCTGCATAGTATTCCATGGTGTATATGTGCCACATTTTCTTAATCCAGTCTGTCACTGATGGACATTTGGGTTGATTCCAAGTCTTTGCTATTGTGAATAGTGCCGCAATAAACCTATGTGTGCATGTGTCTTTATAGCAGCATGATTTAGAATCCTTTGGGTATATACCCAGTAATGGGATGGCTGGGTCATATGGTATTTCTAGTTCTAGATCCTTGAGGAATCGCCATACTGTTTTCCATAATGGTTGAACTAGTTTACAATCCCACCAACAGTGTAAAAGTGTTCCTATTTCTCCACATCCTCTCCAGCACCTGTTGTTTCCTGACTTTTTAATGATTGCCATTCTAACTGGTGTGAGATGGTATCTCATTGTGGTTTTGATTTGCATTTCTCTGATGGCCAGTGATGATGAGCATTTTTTCATGTGTCTGTTGGCTTTATGAGTGTCCTCTTTTGAGAAATGTCTATTCATATCCTTTGCCCACTTTTGGATGGGGTTGTTTGTTTTTTTCTTGTAAATTTGTTGGAGTTCTTTGTAGGTTCTAGATATTAGCCCTTTGTCTGGTGAGTAGATTGCAAAAATTTTCTCCCATTGTGTAGGTTGCCTGTTCACTCTGAGGGTAGTTTCTTTTGCTGTGCAGAAGCTCTTTAGTTTAATTAGATCCCATTTGTCAATTTTTGCTTTTGTTGCCATTGCTTTTGCTGTTTTAGACATGAAGTCCTTGCCCATGCCTATGTTCTGAATGGTATTACCTAGGTTTTCTTCTAGGGTTTTTATGGTATTAGGTCTAACATTTAAGTCTCTAATCCATCTTGAATTAATTTTCGAATAAGGAGTAAGGAAAGGATCCAGTTTCAGCTTTCTATTTATGGCTAGCCAATTATCCCAGCACCATTTATTAAATAGGGAATCCTTTCCCCATTTCTTGTTTTTCTCAGGTTTATCAAAGATCATTTGACTGTAGATGTGTGGTATTATTTCTGAGGGCTCTGTTCTGTTCCATTGGTCTATATCTCTGTTTTGGTACCAGTATCATGCTGTTTTGGTTACTGTAGCCTTGTAGTATAGTTTGAAGTCAGGTAGCGTGATGCCTCCAGCTTTGTTCTTTTGACTTAGGATTGTCTTGGCAATGCAGGCTCTTTTTTGGTTCCATATGAACTTTAAAGCTGTTTTTTTCCAATTCTGTGAAGAAACTCATTGGTAGCTTGATGGGGATGTCATTGAATCTATAAATAACCTTGGGCAGTATGGCCATTTTCATGATATTGATTCTTCCTATCCATGAGCATGGTATGTTCTTCCATTTGTTTATGTCGTCATTTATTTCACTGAGCAGTGGTTTGTAGTTCTCCTTGAAGAGGTCCTTTACATCCCTTGTAAGTTGGATTCCTAGGTATTTTATTCTCTTTGAAGCAATTGTGAATGGAAGTTCATTCATGATTTGGCTCTCTGTTTGTCTGTTACTGGTGTACAAGAATGCTTGTGATTTTTGCACATTAATTTTGTATCCTGAGACTTTGCTGAAGTTGCTTATCAGCTTAAGGAGATTTTGGGCTGAGACGATGGGGTTTTCTAAATATACAATCATGTCATCTGCAAACAGGGACAATTTGACTTCTTCTTTTCCTAACTGAATACCCTTGATTTCTTTCTCTTTCCTGATTGCCCTAGCCAGAACTTCCAACACTATGTTGAATAGGAGTGGTGAGAGAGGGCATCCCTGTCTTGTGCCAGTTTTCAAAGGGAATTTTTCCAGTTTTTGCCCATTCAGTATGATATTGGCTGTGGGTTTGTCATAAATAGCTCTTATTATTTTGAGATATGTTCCATCAATACCGAATTTATTGAGCGTTTTTAGCATGAAGGACTGTTGAATTTTGTCAAAGGCCTTTTCTGCATCTATTGAGATAATCATGTGGTTTTTGTCTTTGCTTCTGTTTATATGCTGGATTACATTTATTGATTTGCGTATGTTGAACCACCCTTGCATCCTAGGGATGAAGCCCACTTGATCATGGTGGATAAGCTTTTTGATGTGCTGCTGGATCCGGTTTGGCAGTATTTTATTGAGGATTTTTGCATCGATGTTCATCAGGGATATTGGTCTAAAATTCTCTTTTTTTGTTGTGTCTCTGCCAGGCTTTGGTATCAGGATGATGTTGGCCTCATAAAATGAGTTAGGGAGGATTCCCTCTTTTTCTATTGACTGGAATCGTTTCAGAAGGAATGGTACCAGCTCCTCCTTGTACCTCTGGTAGAATTCAGCTGTGAATCCATCTGGTCCTGAACTTTTTTGGTTGGTAAGCTATTAATTTTTGCCTCAATTTCAGAGCCTGCTATTGGTCTATTCAGGGATTCAGCTTCTTCCTGGTTTAGTCTTGGGAGAGTGTAAGTGTCCAGGAAATTATCCATTTCTTCTAGATTTTCTAGTTTATTTGCGTGGAGGTGTTTATAGTATTCTCTGAAGGTAGTTTGTATTTCTGTGGGGTCGGTGGTGATATTCCCTTTATCATTTTTTATTGCGTCTATTTGATTCTTCTCTCTTTTCTTCTTTATTAGTCTTGCTAGCGGTCTATCAATTTTGTTGATCTTTTCAAAAAACCAACTCCTGGATTCATTGATTTTTTGGAGGGTTTTTTGTGTCTCTATCTCCTTCAGTTCTGCTCTGATCTTAGTTATTTATTGCCTTCTGCTAGCTTTTGAATGTGTTTGCTCTTGCTTCTCTAGTTCTTTTAATTGTGATGTTAGAGTGTCAATTTTAGATCTTTCCTGCTTTCTCTTGTGGGCATTTAGTGCTATAAATTTCCCTCTACACACTGCTTTAAATGTGTCCTAGAGATTCTGGTATGTTGTATCTTTGTTCTCATTGGTTTCAAAGAACATCTTTATTTCTGCCTTCATTTCATTGTGTACCCAGTAATCATTCAGGAGCAGGTTATTCAGTTTCCATGTAGTTGAGCGGTTTTGCTTGAGTTTCTTAGTCCTGAGTTCTAGTTTGATTGCACTGTGGTCTGAGAGACTGTTTGTTATAATTTGTGTTCTTGTACATTTGCTGAGGAGTGCTTTACTTCCAATTATGTGGTCAATTTTGGAATAAGTGCGATGTGGTGCTTTCTGTCTCGTTGATCTGTCTAATGTTGACAGTAGAGTGTTGAAGTCTCCCATTATTATTGTATGGGAGTCTTAAGTCTCTTTGTAAGTCTCTAAGGACTTGCTTTATGAATCTGGGTGCTCCTGTATTGGGTGCATATATATTTAGGATAGTTAGCTCTTCCTGTTGAATTGATCCCTTTACCATTATGTAATGGCCTTTTTTGTCTCTTTTGATATTTGATGGTTTAAAGTCTGTTTTATCAGAGACTAGGATTGCAACCCCTGCTTTTTTTTGTTCTCCATTTGCTTGGTAGATCTTCCTCCATCCCTTTATTTTGAGCCTAGGTGTGTCTCTGCATATGAGATGGGTCTCCTGAATACAGCAGACTGATGGGTCTTGACTCTTTATCTAGTTTGTCAGTCTGTGTCTTTTAATTGGAGCATTTAGTCCATTTACATTTAAGGTTAATATTGTTATGTGTGTACTTGATCCTGCCATTATGATATTAACTGGTTATTTTGTTATTTTGCTCGTTAGTTGATGCAGTTTCTTCCTAGCCTCGATGGTCTTTACATTTTGGCATGTTTTTGCAATGGCTGGTACCGGTTGTTCCTTTCCATGTTTAGTGCTTCCTTCAGGGTCTCTTGTAAGGCAGGCCTAGTGGTGACAAAATCTCTAAGCATTTGCTTATCTGTAAAGGATTTTATTTCTCCTTCACTTATGAAACTTAGTTTGGCCGGATATGAAATTCTGGGTTTAAAATTCATTTCTTTAAGAATGTTGAATATTGACCCCCACTCTCTTCTGGCTTGGAGAGTTTCTGCTGAGAGATCTGCTGTTAGTCTGATGGGCTTCCCTTTGTTGGTAACCCGAGCTTTCTCTCTGCCTGCCCTTAAGATTGTTTCCTTCATTTCAACTTTGGTGAATCTGGCAATTATGTGTCTCGGAGTTGCTCTTCTCGAGGAGTATCTTTGTGGCGTTCTCCGTATTTCCTGAATTTGAATATTGGCCTGCCCTACTAGGTTGGGTAGGTTCTCCTGGATGATATCCTGAAGAGTGTTTTCCAACTTGGTTCCATTTTCCCCCTCACTTTCAGGCACCCCAATCAGACGTAGATTTGGTCTTTTTACAGAATCCCATACTTCTTGCAGACTTTGTTCATTTCTTTTTCTTCTTTTTTCTTTAGATTTATCTTCTCGCTTCATTTCATTCATTTGATCCTCAATCGCTGATACTCTTTCTTCCAGTTGATCGAGTCGGTTACTGAAGCTTGTGCATTTGTCATGTATTTCTCGTGTCATGGTTTTCATCTCTGTCCATTCGTTTGTGGCGTTCTCTGCATTAATTATTCTGGTTATCAATTCTTCCAGTCTTTTTTCAAGCTTTTTAGTTTCTTTGCGCTGGGTACGTAATTCCTCCTTTATCTCTGAGAAGTTTGATGGACTGAAGCCTTCTTCTCTCATCTCGTCAAAGTTATTCTCCGTCCAGCTTTGATCCGTTGCTGGCAATGAGCTGCGTTCCTTTGGATGGGGAGATGCGCTCTTATTTTTTGAATTTCTTCCTGGAGGCTTTGTTTACCTACTTAAGTCTCAGCAATGGCGGGCACCCCTCCTCCAGCCTCACTGCTGGCTTGCAGTTAGATCTCAGACTGCTGTGCTAGCAATGAGGGAGGCTCTGTGGGCGTGGGACCCTCCCGGCCACATGTGGGATATAATCTCCCACTGTGTGGTTTGCTAAGACCCTTGGTAAAGCGCAGTATTAGGGTGGGAGTTACCTGATTTTCCAGGTGTTGTGTGTCTCAGTTTCTAAAGGGATTCCCTTCCCCCTTGCGCTTCCCAGGTGAGGCGATGCCTCGCCCTGCTTCAGCTCTTGCTGGTCGGGCTGCAGCAGCTGACCAGCACCGATTGTCTGGCGCTCCCCAGTGAGATGAACCTGGTACCTCAGTTGAAAATGCAGAAATCACCCGTCTTCTGTGTCGCTCGCACTGGGAGCTGGAGGCTGGAGCTGTCCCTATTTGGCCATCTTGCTTGCACCCCCCACCAAGCTATTTCAATTTTAAAAAGTGAAGAGTAGGGGGGGCTTTTTAAAGTTTTATTTCTTTCTATTCAGTTTATCTTATGCCATACAACAATGGAATAAAGTGTGGTGTCTGTCCTAATGATATTTATGGTGTGGTGATACAGAAATATCTATGCTTCCAAGCAAGAGATGAAAAATTATGATCTCCCCAAAACAGAAACAAGTGCTACCTGGAGCCCAAAGAGATGTTCAGGTTACATCTGTCAGAATTGATACTGTACAAGAGAACCATCTTTGGAGAAGTGTGGTTCACCTGAGATTTTGGTGACCCATATGGATGACATCAGAGACAGGAGTTACACAAAATGAGCATCCCAAGAAGTTTTTCATGTATGATTGTCTTAGAAGATGGTGGCCCAACTCAGAAGATGACTGTGCAGCCAAGTAAGACAGATATTTTTTTCTCAGGAGCAGAAATCTCAAAGTAGGAGACGGCCACTCACTGAGCAGTCAAAGCATGTCCTGATGGAACTCTCTGGGGATCAGACTGCACACTGTCTCCCTGAGTTGCATAAAGCACAGAACAGCATGCTGCATTACAGTTTCCAGTGTGCACCAACTCAGCAGAAAACACATCACTGTCTATTTTGTTTCAAAAATACTTTGCTATGAAAAAAAGTGAATATAGTAGAAACCCAAGAACTACCGAGGAGTAGGGAGTAAGTCTGTCATCAGTAGTATTTAAATGCTGACTAGACACATACTCTGTGGAAATAAGTTTCACTGTTCGGGAAAGGAGTAAAATCTTTTTCTTGGGCACTGACATATCTAGTGAAGAGCGTAGCATACAGTAGGTAAACAGCAACTTCTGTTTACTAAATAAACTTTATTTTCACAGATTACTGGTGAAGCAAAATATTGATACATCTCCAAGACATGAAGGGTATCACAAGACCACTCATGTTCTTTATGGGGTTTCAATTATGAAATGAGTTGAAAAATCTGGCTACAAAAGGAGTTTTAATCCTTCTAAGTAGCATCAGAACTGTTATGATGTGCTTAAGCCATGGTGACAGTCCTAGCTTGGTTCCTACCCAAAGTCTCTTCTCATGAATCCTATGCTTACAGGTCAAATAGATAAAGCATCCCTAGATCAAACACAAACTTCAACACTCTTAACATGTAGGTGTACATCTCATCTGAAAACCATTCAAAAGCTCAGGTTATCTACAAGAAATCTTTGCCTTTTAGTATCAATAAAAGAAAAGAAGGAAAAGAATAAGAGAAAGGCATTTAATTATTTTCATAGTTAAAAATATAACATTGGTTTCTCAGTTACATAAGTACTTTTCTTGCTTCATCTGTGCCATAATTTTTAACCAACTAAAACACATTACAAGTAGAGAAATAGCTAAAATCATGGAAAACATATACATAACTCTTTAAAGAGTAGGAAACATTCCCTGTTCATATACAATGCTTAATCCAGCATTCCAATCTCACTGAGGCACCAACATCCACGCTGTTCTCTGAAAAGCATTCTTTTTCCTTCTGTCACCTATTCTTCAGATACTAGCTCAAATGTCACTTCCACGGGTCACCTTCTTCCTGGTATCCTCCATTCCTCTCCCATACAAAAAGGCCAAACTTTATGTTGGGGTGATCAGACCCAACACTACATCTTGGGGGTGACAAAATTCGGCTGAGTCAAAGGATTGAGAAAAAGACTGAGAAAAAAGTGGGACACCAGGGGGCCATCTCTATCGTGGAGGCTGCGAAGGCCTTGTTTAGCCCATGGTGTTTATTGCTAATCCATCAAAGAAATAGGTGGTGAGAATGTGGAGATCAAAAGATCAGGTACATGATCTATAGCTGCGATGGTTTAATATTTATATGGAATATGTTCTGCTACTTGAGATAATGGGAATAGGAGCCTAGGAAGGCCAGAAGGAGCCAGCAAGTCTAGACACATTCCAGAGGACATTATGCAAGCCCTGCCTCAGCTTCCCTCCCAACACTCAGCTTTTTCCCAACATGCTCCCCTCCTGTTTTTGTAAAAGAAGGTATCATTATTACTATCATTATTACTAGCTATCATTACCAGCATAAAAGGTGGCCTCTTTTAATTGAGCAAGGCGATTGCAGGTTTTTGTAGCCCTTAATTGATGGTTGGTGATCCAGCTTTATTTTTCTTAGCCCTTATCCAAACTGGAGTCGCTCTGGCTTGAATGCTTCCTATAAATCTCCCCTTTCCCTTTTACAAGAGGACTCTTAATCCGAGGCGTTGCAGAAGGATGAAGGTCCATCTTCTGTAACTTCTTCGTGCTGTATAGGGGTGATGATATTCCTGCCTAACTATCAGCATTTCTTGTATTCAAGGCAGAGAGGAGCTGAGTCAGAAAGCATTGTCCATTAATCATCATGACTCCAGTCGGTCCTCATTCCATCTTCACATTCAGATTCAATTGTTTCATGGCTCATATTGGGGAAATCCGGTCCATAGTTGGGATCCATGTGTCCCTCCAGTCTCCCATTCAATGGTCATACACATCTTGAGGGCGTCCACATGGTTTGTTCATCTCCTGCAAAAGCAAAAGCATACCCTCACCCCTACTTTAGTAAATCTACTGAAACAGAAGCAAAAACTTTTGTCGTTGTGGCCGGGAGGCCACTGATAATGAGAAACAGACCTTTTCTGATTAACAGAAGGTATAGAGAAAGCAAATTGAGGCTTTTCAAACCTTCAATTCGCACTGTACAGGTAGGTCCACTAGATGCTGTGGCTCACGATAGATCTTTAGATGCTTGGTGGGCACCCACATAGGCATCTGATTGTCACTTAGAGAGACACAAGCAAATCCCCTTCCCTATAAAATTATCTTTAGGCAGGGATCGGAGGATGTAGGCTCAGAGGTAAGGAGAATTTTGGGGCCTAATGGCTTCCTGATGTTTGATAGGTGTTCCCTCGGAAGTTAGGAATTCCCTTTTTCTCCATATTGCTGTGGGAGCATGGAGGTCTAGGTAAACATACTTAGAGTTTGTATATATATTTATCCTTTTTCATTCTAATTCTAGTGTATCGTGGCTCCTGCTTTTGCTAGGATGTCTCTCTCTAACAAATGAGTGGGTCTTTCAGGCATAATTAGAAAGGTATGTGAAAAGAGTAAAGTTCCCCAGTCACAACTTAGTGGCTGGGAGAAGTATCTAGTGACTGCCTGTCCTATGACCCCTTGGATAGCGACAGATCTGGAGGACAGTTGTCCGGAACAGGAAAGTAAGACTGAGAAGGACACGCCAGTGTCCAGGAGACAGTTAACTTCCTGGACCTCAATGGTCAGGCATACCCGGGGCTGGTGATGGCATGGGCTTGCCTCAGCGGATTTGCGCGCCTCAGTCTCCCAAAATGCTGGGACTACAGGTGCGAGCTACCATGCCCGGATGGCAACTACATTTATTACCAGGACACCTATGTTGTACAGTTCTGGCATACACCAGGTAGCCAATAAACAGCTTTTGATCTAATGCAGGAATAATAAGGTGAAGTTTGTTTTTTTTCTTCTTTAACATGCTGTACTTGTGTCAGATGCAAATAAGACCTCCGGAGTCTGCCTGAAGTAACATAAAATAGAAAACCCTTTCATCAAACAATCACTTGGATGGTGTAACAAGTTAGGTATGAATGTACCACCTTTACCAACTTAGTGAGATGAATGTTTACCATCACATAACAAACACGTGTTTGCCACACTAAGGGCTTAGAGTCTGAATTTCTGATGAGAAATAGAGCGGCATGTAGAAAACCCCAGAGAATGATAGTCCATATATCCATAAGCATCAGTAGCATTTCATTTCTTAAAAGTTTCATACATCCAGCAAATCCTTTAAAAACAAGATATCCTAATATACAGCCAGTTTAGCAATTTTGTTTCTTTCTTTTTTTTTTTTTTTTTTTTTTTTTTTTTTTTTTGAGACCGACTATCTCTCTCTCATCCAGGCTGGATTGCAGTGGCGCGAACTCCGCTCATTGCAAGCTCCGCCTCCTGGGTTCACGCCAATCTCCTGTCTCAGCCTCATGAGTAGCTGGGACTACAGGCTCCCGCCATCACGACCCGCTATCTTCTTCTTTCTTTCCTTCTCCTTCTTCTCCTCCTCCTCCTCCTTCTCCTTCTCCTTCTCCTTCTCCTTCTTTTCTTCTTCATTTTTTAGTAGAGACGGGGTTTCACCGTGTTACTCAGGATGGTCTTGATTTCCTGACCTCATGATTCGCCCACCTCAGCTTCCCAAAGTGCTGGGATTACAGGCGTGAGCCACCGTGCCCGGCCAGAAATATTTTTCAGACTGATAAGACAGTGCAGCTTCGTTTACCTGAAATGGAGCACAAGTTCTTTTTGAAGGAATTCATACCCATTCCTGCAGAAGTTCTGGGACTCTTGAAGGCAGCACAGAACTAAGCGTTCTTTTGTGTGTGTTTCCAAAGAGATTTTAGCCAAGACTTTGGTCTCTAACAGACTCACTGATTAAAATATGGTTTAGAAACGATACCTGCCTACTTGAAAAAGCATCAAATTTACAGAATGCTTTTCATGGGTGTAAAAAATGAAAGCAAAATCACATTCTTTTTGCAATTCACTTTTTCTCACCTTCCACTTCTATTAAATATACTTCAGCATCATTGTGCATAGGTTCAGAGACCACTACATTTCTAAAAAAGGAAAAAACTCTCAAATATATGGGGATGCACTGGCAATCTTGCCTTTGCAGAGATCATTTTTGTTTCCTCCAGACAGAAGTGTCTCACTATTTTCAGCTTTCTTACCTAACAGGAAAACTGTTTCCATTGACTTTGAAAGGGCTAAACTTAAATCTAAACTCATAAACAAGAATGAGGGTTCAACTTTTTATTAATGAAAATCCCAGACAGGTTTTTCAACCTACCAAATAGTTACACTTTTTATTCACCCTTCTCTCTCTCTCCATAACCACTAACATTACCACCCACAAAAGAAGAAGAAAATCCCTCGAACGTTCCCCCAATGTGTGCTGTTGCTAGCTTGGAAGCTGCGTAGAGTTTTGTAATGGAGTGTGAACTGCTGCCCCGGATCTGGGCTCCTGTTCTACCTCCTAACCAGTAAGGAGAGAGGGAGGACAAATCCGCTGAGCAGGAAAAAAGTCTTTCCTCCTCATTATAACCTTTCAGGGATGCAGCGTTGAGGAGCGTGGCCAGGGCACGAGGCCGCTACCAAGTCGCCCAATGGCCATCGCGTTCTGCGCCGAGCTGGGTCCCCGCGCACTGCATGTCTCCGCCCTGCCTGGAAAGGACGTGGTCCCACCAGGCAGTGGAATCGGACGCCGCGCCCCGTCCTCATCCTTGGCCAAGGAGCAGGGCACATCCTCGATGTGCCCTCGGCCCAGAAAACGCGCTGCTTCCCAGGGAGGGCGTTGGCAAAGGGAAGGACCTCCCCTGCTCCTTAGCAAACATTAGGGTTGCGATTTCCTAAGAGACGCGAGTGGGATGTGGGGAGGGGACCTAGGCGAGGCTGGTGCTGGGGGCAGAGGAAGCCACAGTATGATGAGGGCTGATGTGGGAGGAGGAAGGGAAGCACTGGAACTAGCCACAAATTGTTCCAGCGGGAGAAGCCCCCCTTGCCTTTTTCCTGGACTCACAGTGGCTCCTGGCTCCCAGCCCCCGACTCACGCAAGGAAGGTGCACGCCACACTGATGGATCCCATCTGTTGGATGGATCCCCTCCAACAGAAGGGAGAGGAACGATAGGCGCCCCCATGGTAAGGCCCTGGCACCCTTCTTTCCTGAGCGCCTTAGGTGGTAGTCGGCCACACCACAACCGCCAGCCAGGAAAAGGCCAGGGTGGAAGGGTGCCTGCTGCCCCCTAGATGCCAGTGTCCTCTGCCCAGGAAGATCAAATCCACAGAGTAGCGTGCGGCAGGGGCTTCTACCAAATACCCTGGTGAGAGCACCCCGGGAGGCCACCTCATGACTGGCAGCCCCAGTGCTTTGTGGCTTCAGGGGAAAGCAGAAGCTCTAGTTTCCAGGCTTCCCTTCCAGAAAGGGCTTGGAAAGACCACAGGAGGAAAGTTCCTCATTCCACAGGGGAAGGATGCTGGGAGACAGAGGGCAGAAGATGGTGAGCAGCGTCGGGAAGATGTTTCTGTAATTCAAGGCTGCACCTTCCGAGTCCTGGCGGTACTATAACAAATGAATTCACCCCATTATTCCGGGAGGCCAAGGCAGGCAGAGCACTTGGGCCCAGAAATTTCAGATCAGCCTGGACAATGCGGTGAGACCCCGTCACTATAAAAAACATTTAGTCAGGTGTGATGCGCCACGCCTGTATTCCCAGCTACTCGGGAGGCTGAGGTGAGATGAACTCTTGAGACTACAGTGAGTCATAATCTTGTGCCACTGCACTTCAATCTAGGTGATAGAGCAAGACCCTTTCTCATTAAATAAATAAATAAATAAACAAACTCTGCCGCCGGGGTTGGGCCGGATTCCTACCCTCCACAAGCTAATATAGATGCACATCACGTCTTGCTAGCACAGTGCTGCAGAGGCTGCCACTACGTGCGCTGGATGCTGATTGGCATGGGCAAGTGGCTCTGTAAGAGGAGTAGTAGCAGTGGAGGAGTGGAGATAGGGAAGAGGAAAAAAGAAGGGGAGAAGTAAATGAGAAGAGGAAAAGGAAGACAGAAAAAGGGAGGAGGAAACAAGAAGAACAAGAGCAGAGGAGGAGAAAATGAGAAAAAGATAGTAAGAACAGAGGAAGTGGAGAAAGAAAATCAGAGGGGGACAATGGAACCAGGAGAAGAGAGGAGGAAAAGGAAGCTGGGACAAAGAGAGGAGAAGGAGAGAGGAGGAAGAAAAGAGAAGGAGGAGGAGGAGGAAAAGAGAAGGAGAAGGAGGAGGAAAAGAGAAGGAGACAAAGAGGAGGACTAGAAGGAGAGGAGGAGAGTAAAAGGAGGGAAGGAGGAAGCGGAGTAGGAGAGAAAGAGGAGAAGAAGGATGGGAGGAGAAGGATGAAGAGGAAAAGAAAAGGAAGAGAGGGAGTAAAGGAAGAGATGAGAAGGAGGAGAGGAGAAGGAGGAGAGAAAAAGAGAGGAGCAGAGGAGAGGAGGATGAGGAGAAAAAGGAGGAGGGGAGAAGGAGAAGAGCAGGAGGAGAAGAGGGAGAAAAGGAAGAGAGGAGGAGGAGGGGAGGAGGAGGATGAGAGGAGGAAATAAACAGGGAAGAAGGAGAGAAGGAGAAGAAGGAGGAAGTAGGGGAGGATGGGAGGAGGAGAGGAAGAGGAGAAGGAGGAGGAGAGGAAAAAGAGAAGTAGGAAAGGAGATGGAGGGGAAGGAGGAGGAGAAGAGGAAAGGAAAAGAAGGAGAAGAGAAGAGGAGGAGGAGGAGGAGCAGGAGAGGAGAAGGAGAGGAAAAGGAGGAGAGGAGGAGGAGAAGAAAAGGAGGTGAGGGGAAAATAGGAAAATAAGTAGAAGAGGAGGAGGAGGTGGAGGAGGAGAGGAGAAGAAGGAAGAGAGGAGGAGGAAGAGGAGAGAGAAGGAGGTGGAGAGGAGAAATGGAGGTGGAATAGGAGAGAAGTAGGAGGAGGGAAAAAGAAGAAGGAGGGGAGGATGAGAGGAGAAGGAGGAGCAGGAGAAGAGGAGATGGAGAGGAGAAAAAGGCAAGGAGGAAGAGAGAAGGAGGAGGAGAGGAGGAGAAAAGGGGGGAGGAGATTGGGGGGACTAGGAGAGGAGAAAAAGGAGGAGGAGAGTAGAAAGAGGAGTAGGAGGAGGACAGGAGAAGAAGGAGGAGGAAAAGGAGAGCAGGAGAGGAGAAGGAGGAGGAGTGGAGGAGGAAGAGGAAACATGGAGAAGGAGGAGGGGAGAAGTAGGAAAAGCAGAGGAGGAAGAGAGGAAAAGAAGGAGTGGAGGAGGAAGAGGAGATGAAGAGAGGAAGAGAAGGAGGAGAGAAATTGCAGGAGGAGGAGAGGAGGAGGGAGGAGAGGGAGACGAGAAGGAGGAGTAGGAGGAGAAAAGGAGAGAAGAAGGAAAGGATGAGGAAGAGGAGAGAAGGAGGAGGAGAGGAGGAGGAAGAAAAGGAAAGGAGGAGAGGAGAAGAGGAGGAGTTGAGGAGAGGAGGCTGAGAAGGAGTAGGAGAGGAGGCAAAGTAAAAGATGAGTAGTAGTAGGAAGAAAGGTTTAGGGGGAAAAGGAGGAGAGCAGAATGAGGAGGAGAAGAGGATATGAGGAGGAACAGAGTAGGAGATGAGAAAAAGGAGGAGGAGAAGAAGAGAAGGAGGAGGAGGATGAGAGCAGAAGGAGAGGAGAAGGAGGAGGAAAGGAGAAAGAGGAGAAAGAAAGTAGAAGGAGAGGGAGGAGGAAGAAAAGAGTAGGAGAAGGAGAGGAGGATGAAATAAAGGATAAAATGAGAGGAGGAGGAGAGGAGAAATGGAGGAGGACCAGTGGAAGAGGAGGAAGAGAGGAGGAGGAAGAGGAAATGGAGAAGAGGAGAAGAGGAGAAGTGGGAGGAACAGTGGAGGAGGAGGAGAGGAGGAGAAGGAGGAGGGGAGAAAGAGGAGAAGAAGAGAAGTAGAAGGGGAGAAGGAGGAGGAGAAAAAGAAAAGGAAGAGGGGGGAAAGGAGAAGGAGGAGGAGTAGAGGAGGAAGAGGAGAGAAGGAGGAGGAGAGAAAGATGAGGGAAGAAAAGGAGAGGAGGAGGAAGAGAGAAAGAGGAGAAGATGAGGAGAGGAGGAAGAGGAGGAGACAAAGAGGAGAAGAGGAGAAAAAAGGGGGAGGAGGGGAGGAGTAGAGAGGAAGAGGAGAGGAGGAGAGGAGGAGAAGGATGAGGGGAGGAGCAGAAGAGGAAGAGGAAAGGAGAAGATGGAAAGGAGGAAGAGAAAAGGAGGAGATGAAAAAAGTTATTAATTTGTGGTGTTTAGTAATGATGACTATTTTCATGGCTTTTGGATTAAAGTTTAAACTCAATAGGAGAGATGGGCACAAAGATCCAGATAATTTCAGAGCTCAATTTCAGAGCTAAAAAAAAAAGATATGTGGTAATACACCTGTGGACATTGTCAATGCAAAAGAGTTGCATTATTTTGGTTTTGGATCCAGCCATATGTCTCCAGACACAATATATGTAGTGCTCAGGAGAGAGCAGGGTGCTGGGCCCAGTGATACATCGCAATCTCTTCTTGGGCAGAGTTCAAACAGTAGAGGAGAGTCACATCACCTAGGTTCTAGGTCCAGCAATACATCACAATACTTTCTGAGAGGAGGACCAAAGCAGGAGAGCCACATCACCTAAGTCAGAGCCCCAGAGATACGGCACAATGCCTTCTGTAGGTAGGGCTCAGGAAGAAGAGGAAAGTGACATAACCTAGGGGCTACCGCCAGCTATATGTCACAATCACCCCAAGGGGCAGGGACAGTGCATGAGAGGAGGGTCACATCAAGTAGGTGCTGAGCAAAGCAATATGTAACAATCAGAGTAGAGTATCATCTCCTACATGCTGGGCCATGAGATATGTTACAACATCCCCTATGGGCAAAGCCCAGGTAATAGAAGAGATTTACATCAAATAGTTGATGGGCTAAGAGACACTTCACAATGCCCCCTGTAGAAAGAGACTAGGAGAAATAAATCCAATTGCCTGTGTGCTGGGCCCAGGGAAAAGTCAAGTTTTCATCTGTGGACATGGCCCAGGCAGATGAGGAGAGTCACATCATTTAGATGCTGGGCACAGAGATATGTAACAATCTCTTCTATAAGCAAAACCCTGGTAAGAAAAAAAAGACACATCAAATATTTTATGGACCCAGAGATATGTCATGATGTTTCCTCTTGACAGAGTCAAGGCAAGAAAGTCACATCACCTTGGTCCTGGGCCCAGCAATAGGTCAAAATGCCTTCTGAAGACAGGGCCAAGGCAAATGAGTAACATCTTAAAGCTGGGCCCAACATATGTGCAAAAATCTCCCCTGTGGGCAGAACCTAGGAAGAAGAGAAGTGTCACATTAGCTAGGTGCTGAGCTCAGAGATATGTCACCCTCTCTCCTGTGAGCAGAAACCAGGCAAGAGTACATTACCTGGGTGATGAGTGCAGAGAGTTGTCACCATCTCCCCTTTAGGCTGGGCCCAGGCAGAAGAGTCACATCACCCGGGTGTTAAAATGAGCAATATGTCAGAATGCGCCTTGTGGGCAACACCAAAGTAGGAGAGAAAACTTATATCACCTGAGTACAAGTCCCAGTGGTATGTCACAATGCCTTCTGTAAGAAGCACCAAGGCTTGAGAATAGAGTCATCTCACCTGGGTGCTGGGTCCAACTATATATCACGATTCTATTTGTGAACCGAGCCCAGGCAGGAGAGTCAAATCAGGTATTTGACAGAGGTGTATGTCACAATCTCACCTTCAAAAAAAATCCAGGGATGAGATTACGAGTCTCTCACATGTCCTGGTTCTAGGTCTGAGAGTCAACATGTCTTGTATGTTGTGTGAAACACACGAGTCACAATCTCAATTGTGAACTGGATCTGTGCAGCAACTTCTCAATGTTTTCTGGGCATTGTGTCCCCTTAGATAAGTCACAGCCTGACACGTGTGCTAAATGATGGTTTGAGGGTCACCGAACCCATGCATAACAAATCCATGTATGAGAGTCAACATTGCAACTCTTGACTGCCTCTAGATATAAGATTCAAAACCTCAACAGTGGGCCATGCTCATGTGAGAGGACAACAATCTTTACTCTTTTTTTTTTTTTTTTTTTTTTTTTGTTTGTTTTTTGAGACGGAGTCTCGCTCTGTCGCCCAGGCTGGAGTGCAGTGGCGCGATCTCGGCTCACTGCAAGCTCCGCCTCCTGGGTTTACGCCATTCTCCTGCCTCAGCCTCCTGAGTAGCTGGGACTACAGGTGCCCGCCACCGCGACCGGCTAATTTTTTGTATTTTTAGTAGAGACGGGGTTTCACCGTGGTCTCGATCTCCTGACCTTGTGATCCGCCCGCCTCGGCCTCCCAAAGTGCTGGGATTACAGGCGTGAGCCACCGCGCCCGGCCAATCTTTACTCTTGACTGTGTCTCTTACTAGTGTTACAATCTCACCTTTAAGCTGGGCTCTGTTAGTGCACTCTCTGTACCACTCAAAGAAGTTATGAGATACATGGTTTGGCTCTATGTCCTCACCCAAATCTCATCTACAATTGTAATCTCCACGTGTTAAGGGAGGAAGGTAATTGGATCATGGGGCAGTTTCCCCTATGCTGTTTTCGTGAAAGTGAGTGAGTTCTCGGAGATCTGATGGTTTTAAGTGTTGGAAGTTCCTCCTTCATCACTTTCTCCCTCCTGCCACCTTGTGAGGAAGGTCCCTGCTTCCCCTTCTGCCATGATTATATATTCCCTGAGGCCTTCTCAGCCATGTGGAACTGTGAGTCAATTAAACCTCTTTTCTACATAAATTTCCTGGTCTTGAGGAGTTCTTTATAGCAGTGTGAAAATGAACTAGTACAATATGATATGCATGAGAGTTGCAATCTGTATTAAGACCTTTATGCTGATATGGACCCATGATTGCGTGTGTCATTCTAAGCTCAGGTGTGAGAGTCAACACTTCCCCAGTTGGCTGGGTCTAAATAGAAGAGTACTCATCTGCCTATGAGCTGGGTTTAGAAATGGGTCACTAATCTCATATGTGGCCAGACGTTAACATATGACTGACACAATTCCATCTGTAGACTGTGTCTATGCGTGAGATTCAGAATGTCACCAGTGGGTTGTGTCCATGTGTGAGGATGACTATTTTAAGGATTGACAGAGTGTGTATACCAGAAACACTGTATCTCCTGTGTCCTTGGACTTGTGATGACACTCTCTGTACCACATGAGGGCTTTACACAATATGCAAGAGAGTGGTAAACCTCTGTGATCTTCATACAAAGAGGACACCCAGGATCTTACCTTTTCCCTAAGCCTAGTTATCTTTCTTATTGGCTAGTTCAAGGTATGACAGTCATCATCACACCTGTGAGATGGGCCAAGATATATGTCACAATACCCCTCTGGTTTAGGAGTAAGCAGGAGAGTAACATTACCTGGGTTTGGGGCCAGATGTATGTCACAATCTTCTCTCAGGGCTCAGCAATATGTCACAATGATCTATGTATTCAAGACCCTGTCAAAAGGGCCTCATCACCTTGTTGCAGGGTCCAGTGATACGTCATAATCTTTTCTGTTGGAGGATCCAGGCAGAAAATAAGAATCACATTTCCTAGGTAGCGTATGCAGATATATATCACAAGGCCCCCTATGGGCAGTTCCCAGGCAGGAACCTCTTATTTTCTAGGTGTTGGACCTGACGTTATTTCACAATACACCAAATATTTGGGGTCTGGGATAAAGGAGTCACATCACATAGGTGCTGGGCCAAGTGATATGTTAAAAAATTATGGTGTAATACCCCTGTGGGCAGGGCTCTTGCAGAAGAGGTGCGTCTCATCGTTGTTAAGATAGGTCATATATCACAGTACACAATTTATACTGAGCTCAGGCAGGAGAAAAGAATAACATTACCTATGTGCTGGGCTCAGTGATACATCACAATACCTCCTTGGTCAGAGCCCAAGAAGTAGAAGAGAGTTACCTCACCTAGGTGCTGAGTCCATCAACATGTCACAATACTCACTGAAGAAAGGGCCCAAGAATAAGAATTCCATCATTTTTGGTGAGGGGCCAAGAGATATGTACCAACTCTTTCTGTATGTAGGGCTTAGGAGAAAAGAAAGAGTCGCATAACCTGTCACATAATCTAGACAGATGAGACCAGCTCTATGTCAAAATTACAACAGATTTCAGAGTCCAGGCATGAGAGGAGAATCACATCACATAAATATTGGTTGAAGGGATATGCCACAATCCCCACTGGGGACCGAAGCAGAAAAATAAGGAGAATTATACCATCTAGGTAATGGGCCCAGAGATACGTTGCAGTGACCCCTGTGGGCAATGGCCAGGCAGTAGAAGGACATCGCCTGTGTGTAGGGCTTAGGGATAATTCACTCTAACTGTTGTGGGCATAGCACAGGCAAACGAGGAGAGTCACAACACCTAGGTGCTGGAATCAGAGACATGTCACAATCTCTTCTAATGGCAAAGCCCAAGTAAATGAGAAGAGTCACAGCAAATAGTTCATTAACTTAGAGATATGTCACAGGGCCCCCCTGTGGGCAAGGTCCAGGGAAGAGACTCACATCATCTTGATGCTGAGCCCAGCAATATGTCACAAAGCTTTCTGAAGTCAGGACCAAGGCAAAAGGGTAACATCACCTTATTGTTGGGTCCAGAGACACATCACAATCTGTCCTGCAAGCAGAACCTAAAAAGAATAGAAGATTCACATCAACTCAATGCTGGGCCCAGTGATAGGTCACAATATTCCCTGTGAGCAGAGATCAGGCAGAAGTGAGTCACATCACCTGGCTAATGGGTGCAGAGATGTCACAATGCCTCCTGAAGGCAAGGCCCAGGCAGGAGAGTTACATCACCTGGGTTTTGGACCCAGTAATATATCACAATGGGTCATTTGGGAAGGGTACAGGCAGGAGAATCACATAACCTGGGTGTGGGGCCCAGTGCTACATCACAATGCCTTCTGTGCACCGTGACAAAAGACAAGGGTAGACTCACAGTAACTGGATATAAGGCCTAGTGACAGTGATATGTCAGTGCTGTCTGTGGGCAGTGCCAAGGCAGTGGACTAGCGTCCCATCATGAAGGTGCTGGGTTTAGCAAGATGTCAAAATTCCATCTGTGGGATGGGCACAGGCAGAAGGGTCAAATCACTTAGTTGCTGGATAGAGGCATATGTCACACAATCTCAGATGCAGAATGATACAGACATAAAATCAAAATTCTTGCATATGAACCAGTTCTAAGTATGGGAGTCAACATCTCCTCTATGTTAAGTCTAAGTACATGAGTCACAATCTTTTTTTTTTTTTTTTGAGATGGGATGTCACTCTGTCACCCAGGCTGGAGTACAGTGGCATGATCTTGGCTCACTGCAACCTCCGCCTCCCAGGTTCAAGTGATTCTCCTGTCTCAGCCTCCTGAGAAGCTGGGACTACAGGCTCACGTCATCACGTCCAGTTAATTTTTGTATCTTTAGTAGAGACGGGGTTTTACCATATTGGTCAGTCTTGTTTCAAACTCTTGACCTCAGGTGATCTACCTGCCTTAGCCTCCCAAAGTGTTAGGATTATAGGCGTGAGCCATCACGTCTGGCCAAGTCACAATCTTAATGGACTAGGCCTTTGCACGAGAAGCTCGCTTTCTTCAGTGCACTAAACCTCCTTAGTAGAGTCACAGCCTCACAGGTGTGCTGAGTCTTGATCTGAGAGTCACCAGCCCACCTGTGCACTGGATCCACATGTAACAGTCACTCTTTCAAGTTTTGACCATCTCCAAATGTGACATTCAGAACCTCAAAAGTTGGCCGTGTTCATGTGGCAGTATGGCAATATTGTCAACTGGATGTGCATACAAGTGTTAAAATCTCACCTGGGCTGTGCCTTGTCAGGAAATTCTTTGTAGCACCTGAGGGCTTTATGCATGAGAGTCTCAATATGATCAGAGACCTCCGTGCTGGTGGGACCCATGGTTATAATTTGTATCCTAACCTCTAGTCTCAGAGTCAACTTCTCTCCAATTGGCTGGGTCCAAATGAAAGTTTCCTTACCTACCAATGAACTAGGTTTAGAAATGAGTCACCGTCAACTGTAGCATATGACAGAAACAATTCCAGCTGTGGACTGTGTCAACCTGTGAGATTCAGGATCTCACCTGTGGGCTCTGTCCATGTGGAAGGGTGAAAATCCTGATGGATAGTAGGATGAGAAACACAAACTCATTTGGATGCTGGGGTCTGTGATGACATTTTTTTCCACACTAGGGCTTTATACAGTGTGTGAGAAAGTGGTAATTTTCTATACCTTCATAAAAGAGGACACATGGGATCTTACCTGTTTCTCTAATTCCAGCTAAAACAGACAGTGTCTTTTCTATTAGCTGGTGTGTGGTATGACAGTCACCATTGCAACTGCTGGCTGGACCAAGATATTTGTCACAGTCTTACCTGTGTGTAGGAAGCAAACAGGAGGGTCACATCACCTGTGTTCTGGGCCAGGAATATGTCACAATATTCCCTGACACAAGGGACCAGGCAGAAGAGTCACATCACCTGGGTACTCAGCCAGGAATATGTTACAATCCCCTCCTGAAAGCTGGGTGCAGGCTGCAGAGTCACCTCACCTCGGTAATGGGCCCAGTGATGTGTCAAAATGCTTTCTGTGGGCAAGGCCCAATTACAAGAGACTCATCATCTGTTTGCTGAGGCCAGCAATATGTCACTGTCTTTCCTGTAGGCAGTGTGCAGGCAGAAGAAGACAGCCACATCTCTCAGATGATGAATGCAGAGATATGTCACCAGGTCCACTGTGGACAGCCCCAGGCAGGAGCCTTCTACTTTCTAGGTATTGGGCCCAGTGATATGTCACAAAACCCAAAACATGTGGGGACCAGGCCAAAAAAAAAAAAAAAAAAAAAAAAAAAAAAGAGAGAGAGAGACTCACCTTGCCTCGATGCCGGGTCAAATGGTATATCACAATCTTATTTGGCAGGTCCCAGGCAACAAAAATGTGTCACATCTCCTAGGTGATGAATAAACAGTATCATCTAATACCCCTGTCTTCAAGGCTCATGGAAAAGAGTCACATCACCTACTTGTTGGGTTCAGCCATATATTACTATACCCAATGTGTACTGGGCCCAGGCAGGAGAGGAGAGTAACATCCCCTAGGTCCTGTGTCCAGGGATACATCGCAATGCCTCCTTGAGCAGAGCCCAATAAGTAGAGAAGAGTCACATTACTTAGGTACCAGGTACAACAATTTGTCACAATACTTCCTGAGAGAAAGGCCTAGGCAGAAGTGTCACATCACCTTGGTGAGGTGAAGAAATATGGGGCAATGTCCCTGGCAGTAGGGCTAGAAAAAAAGAGATGCATCACATAATGTAGGGTCAGTGCTCACTTATCTGTCACAATCACACCAGTGGGCAGGGCTCAGCAAAAGTGGAGAGTAATATTATGTAGGTGCTGCAGCAAGCAATATGTCATAATTTCCACTGTGGACAGGTCCAACAAAGAAAATGAGAATCAAATCATGTAGGTCATGAGCCCAGAGATACGTCACCATGGCCCTTGTGAGCAATAACCAGGCAGAGGAATGACATTGCTTGTGTGCTGGGCCCAGTGATAGTTCATTATTCCTTCTGTGGGCCTGGCACAGGCGAAAGAGAAGAGTCACAACACCTAGCTGCTTGGCCCAGAAATATGTCACTACCTCTTCTATGGGCAAAGTCCACGTAAAACAGCAGAGTCACATCAAATAATTGATGCAGCCAGAGATATGTCATAATGCCTTCTGTTGGCAGGGCCCATGCAAGAGAGTCTTAACATCTAGATGTTGGACATAGCCATATGTCACAATACACAATGTATTCAGGGCTCAGGCAAGAGATGATAGTCACATCATTTAGGTCTTGGATCCATGAAAACATTACAATTATTCCTCGAGCAAAGGCTAAGCAGCAGAGGAGAGTCACACCACCTAGGCTTTAGGTCCAGCAATACCTTGCAATGACCCCTGAGAGGATGGCCCAGGTAAAAGGGTAGCATCTTGTACATGAGAGGTCTAGAAATATGTCACAATTCTCTGTGTGGGTAAAGAACAGAATGAAGAGGGAAGTTATATAACCTAATAAGTGGGCTGATCTATATGTCACAATCACTCTAGCGGGAAGAGCTCAAACACAGGGGGAGGGCTGCACCACACAAGTGCTGCATATTTTGCAATACAGAATGTATGCAGAGCCCAGAAAGGAGAGGACAGTCACATCCCCTAGGTACTGCTCCCAGCAATACATTACAATCTCCTCTAGGGCAAAGCCCAAGCAGTAGAGGTAATCCTTGCTGCTGGACCCAAAAATATGGCACAATACACCCTGAAAAAGGTCCCAGGCAGAAGAATCACATCGCTTCAGGAGGGTTCCAGCAATATGTCAAAATGCCTCCTGTGGGTAAGGCTCAGGAAGAAGAGAAGAGAAAAATAACCTAGGGGCTGGGGCCAGCCATATGTTACAACAACCTCAGTGAGCAGGGCCCAGGTATGAGAGGAGGGTCGCATAACATAGACACTGTGCCAAGTGATAAGTCACAACTCACACTGTGGACAGGTCTCTAGAAATAAAGGTGCATCACATAATCCAGTTGATGGTCACAGAGATACATCACAATGTATTTATCTCTTGTCCTTATGGACAAGAACCAGGTAGAATAGTCACATCTCCTATGGACTGTGTCCAGGGATAATTTACTCTCCCTTCTGTGTATCAGAGCCCAGGAAAACGGAGAGTCACATTATCTAGGTGCTGGGGCCAGAGATATGTCACAATTTCACCTGCTGGCAAATACCAAGTAAGAGAGGAGAGTAGCATCAAATAGATTATGGGTCCAGAAATATGTCACAATTCCCCTTGTAGGCAGAATCTAGGCAGGAGACTTACATCATCTGGGTTTTAGACCTAGAAATACATCACAAGATGCAATTTGGGCAATGTCAAGACAAAAGAATAAAAAACATATACTCTAGGTGCTAGGTGCAGAAATATGTCACAATTTCATGTGACATTCCTGGACCTAACACCTAGGGTATATGTCTTTATTGTGACATCCTCACTCAAGTGCTTGGAAGAAGTGCATGTCACAATCAGAGCTGTAGGTAGGTTCAAGGATAAGATTAAAAATCTTACACATGTCCCTATGAGCGCAAACACCTCTTGTATGTTGGGTCTAAGTACAAAATTCCCAATATAAACAGTGGACTGAATCTGTGCCTGAGAACTTCAATCCCTTCTTTGGATCGTATCTTATTCATGGAGTAATAGCCTCACAGGTAAGTTGAATCTTAGTCTGAAATTCACCAACCCACCTGGGAATTGCATCCAAGTATGAGAGTCAATTATCCAACTTTTAACTTCCTCCTAATGTGAGATTCAGAACCTCAGCAGTAAGCTGAGTTCATGTGCAAGAATGAAAATCTTTACTATGAGCTTTGTGTGCATAAGAGTGTCACAATCTCACCTGGGCTAGAGATATGTTACAATCTCCTGAAAGCAGGACACGGGCAGCAAAGTCACCTCACCTGGATGCCGAGCCCAGCAGTAAATCACAATGTTCTCTGTTAGCAAGGAACATGAAGGAGAGACACATCACCTGGGCTTCTGGGACCAGTGATACATCACAATCTCCCCTGAGGCAAGAACAGAAAAAGAAGAAGAAGAGTCACATCAGCACGGTGCTGGGTCAGTCATAGGTCACAATCCCCTCTGTGAGCAGGAACCAGGCAGGAGAAGTGAGTCCCAACAATGTCCCCTTTGGACAGTGTCAAGGCAGGATAATAGGGTCATATCACCTAGGTGCTCGGTTCAACAATAAGTCACAATCCTGTATGTGGGCTGGGCCCAGACTACAGATCAAATCACTCAGGTGCTGGCCAGAGGCATATATCACATTTACACCTGTAGGAAGGTCATAAAATGATATTTACAATCCAGCACATGTCCTGTTGCTAAGTATGTAGTTAACACCTCATGTATCTTGGGTGTAAGTACATGAGTTCATCTCAACAATAAACTGGATCTGTGCATGAGAGGAACATTCCTTCCTGTGTGCTGTTTTATCTGAGTGAAGTTACAGCCTCAAAGGTGTGCTGAATATTGGTCTTAGAGTCATCAACCTACCTGTGGATCAGATTCACATATGAGAGTCAATTTTCCAATGTTTGACTGCTTTTTGTTGTGAAATCCAGAGCCTTAACAATGAGCTGTGTTCATGTGGGAAGATGACTATTGGAGGAACCAGCCCCCAATATTTTAACATAGGTTCTTTCTATTTTCCTTGTCAGCAAGTTTTTATTAGGGATTTTAAAAGGGGAGGGGATATACCCAAAGGATTATACGTCATGCTGCTATAAAGATACATGCACACGTATGTTTACTGCGGCACTATTCACAATAGCAAAGACTTGGAATCAACCCAAATGTCCATCAGTGACAGACTGGATTAAGAAAATGTGGCACATACACACCATGGAATGGTATGCAGCCATAAAAAAGGATGAGTTCGTGTCCTTTGTAGGGACATGGATGCAGCTGGAAACCATCATTCTCAGCAAACTATCTCAAGAACAGAAAACCAAACACTGCATGTTCTCACTGATAGGTGGGAACTGAACAATGAGATCACTTGGACACAAGAAGGGGAACATCACACACTAGGGCCTATTGTGGGGAGGCAGGAGGGGAGAGGGGGAAGGAGGGAGCGGGGGAGGGGAGAAGGGGAGGGGGAAGGGATAGCGTTAGGAGATATACCTAATGTAAATGACAAGTTAATGGGTGCAGCACACCAACATGGCACGTGTATACATATGTAACAATCCTGCATGTTGTGCACATGTACCCTAGAACTTAACGTATAATTTTTTAAAAAAAGGAGGGGGGGGAAGGATGCACGAACAGGGAGTAGGTCACAAAGATCACATGCTTCAAAGGGCAATAAAGATCACAAGGCAAAGGCAAAATTAGAATTACTGATGAGGATCTATGTCCCGCTGTGCACATATTGTCTTGATAAACATTTTAATAGGAAATGGGGTTCAAGAACAGATAACCAGTCTGACCAAAATTTACCAGGCTGGAATTTCTCAATCCCAGCAAGCCTGAGGGTAGTGCAGGAGACCAGGGCATATCAGTAGCTAAGACAGACAGTATCTTTCATACTGGCTGGCTCAAGTTGTAAGAGTCATTATGACACCTGTAAACTGAATGAAGACATATGTGACAATCCCACAACTGGGTAAGGAGGGAGTGAGCAGGAGAATCACATCACCTGGGTGCTGTGCCAGAGATATTTACAACCTTCTCTGAGGGCAGTGACCAGGCAGGAGAGTCACATCGTGTTGTTGCTGGGCTGGAATTATGTCATAATTTGTTCTGAGAGTAGGGACCAGGCAAGAGAGTCACAGTACCTGTGTTTTTAGCCAGAGATGTTATAATCCCCTCCTGAAAGCAGGACTAAAGCAGCAGAGTCCCTTCACCTGGTTGCTGGGCCTAACGATGTGTCATAGTGTCTTCTGTGGCTAGGCCCAATCAGCAAAGGCACATTACCAAGTGCTGGCTCCAGTGATGTGTCACAATGCCTTTGGCATGGCCCAGGCAGAAGAGGAAATTTGAAACACCTAGGTGATGAAGAAAAAGACACACAATAATAACTTTGTGGGCAGACCCATGCAGGAGAGTCACATCACCTAGGTGTTGGATCCAGCCATATTTCACAATACATGATATACATGGGGCCCAGGCAGGAGAGGAGAGTTACATCACCTGCTTACCTGGTTCAGTGATATGTCACCATCTCCCCTGTGCACGGGGTGCAGACAGAAGAGGAGAGCCACATTTCCTAAGTGATAGATGTAGTGATATGTCACAGGTCTTCTATGGTCAGGGCCCAGGCAGGAGCCTTTTATTTTCTAGATGTTTAGTGCAAAAATGTGTCACAATATCCTAAATATCCAGGGCCCAGACAAAAGAAGAGTGTCATGTCACTTAGAGTTTGTGTCCAGTAATATGTCACAATCCCCACTTTTTGTAAGACCCAGGCAGAAGAGGAGAGACACATCACATAGGAAACAGACATAAAAAATATATTAAAATGCCTTTGTGAGCAGGACTTACGTGAGATAGTAGTTATCACCTAGGTGTGATAACATGCAATATGTCACAACACACAATGTATGCAGGGCCCAGGCAGGAGAGGAGAGTCACATCACCTGGGTGCGGAGCATATCAACACATAAAAATTCCTTATTGGTCAGAGTCCAAGATGTTGAGAGAGTCGCATCACCTAAAAGCTTGGTTCAGCAATATGTCACAATACCCTCTGAGTGAAGACCCCAGGCAGGACAGTGAGTCACATCACTTAGCTAAGAGACCCAGAGATATGTTACAATGCTTTTTCTGACAAAGTTCCAGGCAAAAGAAACACATCATCTGGTTTCTGGATCCAGTGATATGTCACAATTCTTTCTGTGGTCTGGGTGCAGGCAGAGGTGAGGAGTCACATTTTCCAGGTGTGACGTCACAATGCCTACTGTGGGGATGATCCAAGCAAGAAACTCAAATCACCTTGGTAATAGTCCAAGCAATTTGTAATAGTGCCTTCAGAAGCAGGGATAAGGCAAAAAGTGACATCACTTCGGTGTTGTGTCCAGTGATTTGTCACCATGCTTCCTATAAACATTACCAAGGCAGAACAGGAGACTCACATCACCTGGGGGCAAGGCCTACCAGTACGTCACAATGCCCCTGTGGATATTGGTAACGAAAAAGAGTAGAGTCACATCACCTAGCTGAACACGGTGTCTTTTTTCAAGCTTAAACTTTCTAAAAGGTTAGCAGTGTTCTCTCTAAAACACAGAGCTGCTCACATTACAGCCCAGCTCCAAATCCCATTTGATGGCTCATAACAGCCTACACAGCTGAGTCCTTATCCATTTTCCTAAGGCCAAACATCTTTTATCACGTCAACGCTACACAACACTCCCAAATGATATTCTCTTGTCACACTCTACTTCTTGTCCTACCCTGCGCTCAAATAAGTCTCATATTTTAATACTTCAAGTCCTGTACTTAAACTGCTTTTTTGCCCAAATTTGCATTTATTCTTTCCCTCATTCTTCTTCTACACATGAAAAACCTGCATATTTGAGGGTATCACCTTTTCTTTCCACTGCAGCTTCTCACTTGTCGATTCTCCACTTGTTCTTGCTGGTTGTGAGGCACTGGTGAATTTTAGAACTAGAACCATATTATATCCATCATTGTAGTTCTAGAGCCTGGTACCGGGTGTAGGTGTCAAAAAATGGTTCCCAATGCAAGCTTGCTGAAAGTGATATTCAACAGATGAGAAAAGAAAGAAGCCAGAATGCTGGTCTACTCATCCAGATTGCTTTTCACTATTGTTTTGCTGAAACTCTCCCAATGTCATGAGAAAAATAACTGATAATAATACTAGTAGTAAATACAGAAGATAAGTCAGTTAAAATTGAGCTGGTAACATGCATGACTTCAATTCTCTATTTATTCCTAGTTTCAAAATAGTCCTTATCCACAGGTAGGAAGAAACAGGAAACAGACCCTCAAGTGCCTATCACAATGCAAGACCTGCCAATTTCATAACTTGCTCAGGTACCCTCATAAAAGAAGTTAGGCACACTGGTGACCCCATCTCAAACACATTCAAAAAACACAGAAGGTCTTCCTCTCACTGTCCTCCAGTACATGTGGCTCCTGCTTAAAAAGCAGAACAACAAAGAAATCATACTTCCCAGAGGCTATCACAGTTGATCTTGGACAAATCTTTAGATTAGGTGTGTAGTCAAGTCAATTCAATTGTTGCCCTTCCTTGGCTCATATCATGTTATGAACTTCTTAGGATCATCCCAATGCAAATTCTGGAGCAAAACTTTGAGTTTCTTTATTATGTAAAGTAACAATAACCTATTATAACAAGCCAATAGACCTATTCTCAAGGTGTTGGCCCTACCCAAAGCAAAACTAAATTTCCCAAACACTTATGAGTTTACAGCTTCAAATCTCTTCAAAAGTAGGCTTCATATGAGTCCTTGAACAGGGCTCATCACTTTCAGTGAGGTTAAAAGTGGGTGTCCACAAAAAAGGTTTCAAGAGATAAGAGAGTCCCCCACTACCCACCACACAGACCAGCAGATCGCAGAGTCCATGCCCACCCTTTTTCACTTCTGGAATATTTCCCCCCATGTGAAAGACCACCTGTTTTTCACACACTATCCTTTCCAATGGGAACATAGTAAAAATTTGATCCTTGATAGGCTTTGTTCAGGGTTTCACTCTACTTTCCCAGTGGGTCTCAGTCTGTCAGCATTCTGCTTTAGTGTTTTGTTGAACTCCCCCTCTTTAAGGCCACACAAATCCAAGTCAGTCAGTTCATGTACTAACACGACCTCTGCAAGCCCCTCAGTCCACAGAACACCAGTCTCCATTCCTGATCATCACACAAGGGAAGGTCTAACTTATGTCCTCAAATATTAGCTAAAATCAGCTGTTGAATAGGTTAGCTGTGATTTATTTCTGGAAACCAGAACCCTGTCCTGGCACACTTACACTTTTTCCTTGGTGTGCCTAATGGGGAGAACTCTGCACACAGGAGGTTTTCAGTTAGCATTTGTTTGGTGAATGAATCGTGTCTCTATGGTAGGTAGTCTGGCAGGCATCAGAAGCACAGCCCTGGAGACAAACTTAACTGTTTGAGTTCTAATAGCTGGCCCCCTCTCTGGGTCCCTCTTTTCTCATGTGAATCCTGAGGATAATAATTACATCTACATCCCTCTGTCATAGAATTGTAATGAATGAAAAAGACGATGCATTTAAAAAAAAAAAAAAAAGGATGCTGGTAGCTAGTGCTTAATAATTGTTAGATCTTATGACTTCTGCTCTTACTGCTATCATGCTGAGTGTGTATCCATGTAAAAAAGCTAACAACCAACAAAGTGTGAAAATTAAAGGACAACTTTTGATTATTGACTTATGAGATGGGATTCCTATCGATTAATAGGTCTAGCAGAGGTAGAAGAGAAACAGAATAGGTCATAGGTCACAATCCCCACTGTGAGCTGGAACCAGGCAGGAGAAGTGAGTCCCAACAATGTCCCCTGTGGGCATTGTCAAGGCAGGATAATAAGGCCACATCACTAGGTGCTGGGTCCAGTGATAACTCACAATCCTGTATGTGGGCTGGGCCCAGGCTAGAAAGTTAAATCACGCAGGTGCTGGCCAGAGGCATATATCACATTTACACTTGTAGGAAGGTCATAAAATGATATTTACAATCCAGCACATGTCTTGTTTCTGAGTATGTGAGTTAACGCCTTATGTATGCTGGGTCTTAGTACATAAGTTTATCTCAACAATAATAAACTGGATCTGTGCATGAGAGGCACAATCCTTCCTGTGTCCTGTTTTAGCTGAGTGAGTTACAGCCTCGCAGGTGTGCTGAATATTGGTCTTAGAGTCATCAACGTACCTGTGGATCAGATTCACATAGGAGAGTCACAGTACCTGTGTTTTCAGCCAGGGATATGTTACAATCCCCTCCTGAAAGCAGGACTAAGGCATCAGAGTCCCGTCAGCTGGTTGCTGGGCCAAACAATATGTCAGAATGTCTTCTGTGGCTAGGTCCAATCAGCAAAGCCACATTATCTAGTGCTGGCTCCAGTGATGTGTCACAACACTTTTTATTGGGATGGTCAAGGCAGAAGAGGAAATCTGAAACAGCTAGGGGATGATCAAAAAGTCACATCCTAATAACCTTGTGGGCAGGACCCATGCAGGAGAGTCACATCACCTAGCTGCAGGGTTCAGTGATATGTCACAATCCCTTCTGCGGGCTGGGCCCAAACAAGGAGAGTCAAATAACTTGGGTGCTGGGAAGAGGCATATTTCACACCTGTAAGGAAGTCCAAGAATGAGATTAAAAATTCCACACATGTCCAAGTTCTAGGTACGAGAGTCAATGCCTCCTGTATGTTGCTTCTATATACGTGATCCACAATCTCTACAATGGATTGAATCCACTCATGAGAGTCTCACATTTTTCTGTGTACTGTGTTCCCTTAATAGAATCACAGTCTCACAGGTGTGCTAGATTTTTGTCTGAGAGACACCAATCAGTCTGTGGACAAGATCCACTTATGATAGTCAATTTTCCAACTTTTGACTGTCTCCAGGTATGAGATTCAGAATTTCAACAGTGGGCTGTGAAAGGATGATCATCTTTACTATTTGCTGTGTGTGTGTAAGAGTGTCACAATCTTACATTTGTTCAGGGCCATGTTAAGACATGTTCTATATCACCCAAGGGCTTTATATGGTATGCATGGGAGTCACAATTTCCTCTAAATCCTTTGTGCTGGTATGGACCCGTGATAGTGTCTGTAGCTTTAAGCCCAGGTATGACAGTCAACATCTTTCTAATTGGCTGGGTCCAGAGAGGAGAGTTTTTAACCTGCCAGAGCTGGGTTTAGAAATGAGTCACCATCACAACTCTGGACAGAAATTCACAAATGAATGTCACAATTTTAACTGTGGACTGCATCCATGTGTGAGATTAAGTTCCTCACTGGTGGGCTTTGTCCACGTGTGAGGGTGACAATCCTAATGGTTGTCAGGGTGAGCACACAAGAAACACAATCTCATCTGCATGCCGGGCCTTGTGATGACACTCCACTCTCTCTACCACCCGAAGGCTTTATACAATATGTGAAAAAAAAAAAATATATGAGAGAGTGTTAACCTTTTATAACCTTCATACAGAAAGGAAATCCAGGATTTTACCCATTTTCATACACAGCTACGACAGACAGTATGTGTCCTCTTGGCTGGTTCAAAATATTAGAGTCATTATTGCACCTGTTTACTGAGCCAACATATATGTCAAAACCCTACCTACGTGTAGGGAGCAAACAGAAGAGTCACGTCACCTAAGTGCTGGGCCAGGGATATGTGACAATCTTTTCTAAAAGGAGGGATGAGGAAAAAGAGACACATCACCTGGGTTCTCAGCCAGGGACATGTTACAATTCCCCACTGAAAGCAGGGCACAGACAACAGCAACACATCACTCAGATTCAGGGCTCAGTGACAATGTCACACTGTGACCTTTGGGTAATACCCAGGCATGAAAGACACATCACCTGGTTTCTGGGTTTCACGATATGTAGCAATGTTTCCTTTAAGCAGCGTAAACGCAGAGGAGGAGAGTCATATCTCTTAGGTGACAGATGCAAAGATATGTCACAAGGCCTCTGGTGGGCATAGCCCAGGCAGGAGTCTCTCATATTGCTAAATAGGAGCAGTATTAAGTCACAATACCCAGCATACGCAGCAGCCAGGCAAAAAAGAAGAGTTACATTACCTAGGCGCTTAATCCAGTGATATGTTACAATAACCTTTTTTTCTTTTCTTTTCTTCTTTTTCTTTTTTTTTTTGGCAGGGCCCAGGTAGAAGAGAAGAGTCATCATCTAGGTAATGAACGAAAATATTTGTCATTATTTCCCTGTGGGCAGGGCTTGTGCAGAAAATTTGCATCTTCTAGGTGTTGGACTCAGCGATATATTACAAGGTCTGCAACACTTTGGAAGGAGAGGAGAGTCACATCACTTAGGTGCTAGGCCCCCCAATACATCTCAATCACTTATTGGGCAAAGCTCAGGCAGTAAAAAAGAATCACATTACCTAGGTTTGGAATATAGCAATATATCACAATAGCCCTTGAGAAGAGGGCTCTGGAAAAAGAGTCACATTGGTGAGAATCTCAGAGATATGTGGCAATTCCACTTTTTGGTATTCACAAAAACGAAGGAAGTCCTATAACCTAGAAGCTGGACTCAGCTCTATGACACAATCACCCTAGTGGGCAAGTCCATTAGGGAGAAGAGTGTCACATCACGTAGGTGCTGGGCAAAGTGGTATGTCAAATTCCCCATGGTGATAGGTCCAGAGACACATCACAATGACCTCTTTAGGCAGAGACCAGGCACAAGAATTACATCACTTGTGTGTTGGGCCTAGTGGTAAGTCACTCTCATTTATTTGGACATGGCCCAAGCAGAACAGCAGAGTCACATTACCTAATTGCTGGGCCAAAAGATATGTCACAATCTTTTACATGGGCCAAACCCAGGTATAAGAGAAGAGTAACATCAGATAGTAGGTGTTACCAGAGATATGTCACAATGCCTTGTATGAAAGACCCAGGCAGTCAAAATGCATTACTTGGTTGCTTAACTAGGAATATATTACAATCTTTCCTGTGGACATGATGCAGGCAGAAGAGGAGAGTCATATCTCATAGGTGATGGATGCAGAGACATGTCACAAGGCTCCTGTGGGCAGGGTCCAGACTGAAGCCTTCTGTCCACTAGGGTTTGGGTCCAATGATATGTCACAATACCCAAATTATGCACAGCCTAGGCAAAAAAAGGAGAGTCACATCACCTAGGTACTGGGTCCAATGATATATTACTATTTTCTATTTTGGCAGGGCCCAGGCAGAAAGAAAAGCTACATCACCTTGGTGATGAATGAAAATACATGTTATAATAGTTTTGTGGGCAGGACCCCTGCAGGATAGTCACATAGCCTAGGTGTTGGACCCAGAAATATGTCACAGTATATAGAGTATGCAGGGCTGGGGCATGAGACAACAGTTACTTCATTTATTTGTTGAGCCCAGCTATACAATCATTTTTTGGGCAAAGCCTGAGTAGTAGAGGAGAGTCACATCACCTAGGTGCTGGGTCCAGCAATGTGTCACAATACCTGCTGAGGGGAGGGTACAGGCAAGAGAGCCATGTCACTTAGGTGAGGGGCCCAGAGATATCTCACAATACCCCCCGTGGGTAGAACTCAGGAAAAAGAAGAGAGTCACATAATCTAGAAGCTGGGCCCCGCTATATGTTACAATCACCCCAGTGGACAGGTCCCAGGCATGAGGATAGAGTTATACCACATAGGTGCTGGGCTGAGCCATTTGCCACAACCTTCACTATGGACAGACCCCAGGAAAAAGAGGAGAGTCACATCATTTAGGTAACAAAACCTGAGTTATGTCACAGTTACTTGTTTGGACAGAGGCAAAGAAGTATCACACAACCTGTGTGCTGGACTAAGCAATACGTCACTCTCTCTTTTTTAGGCATGGACCAGGCAGGAGAGAAGAGTCATATCACCTAAGCTCTGGATTCACAGATATATCTCAGTCTCTTTTTTGGGCAATGCTCAGGCAAGAGAGCAGAGTCACATCAAGTGGTTGATGAGCCCAGAGATATATCACATTGCCCCTTGTGGACAGGGACCAGGCAGGAAATTCACATCACCTTGGTGGTAGGATGAGCAATATATCACAGTACGTTTTGAGAGCAGAGCCAAAAAAGTAACATCATCTTGGTGTTGAGTGCAGCAATATGTTACAGTTTTCTTTGTAGGCAGAACCTATAAAGATGGGAAAAGATGGGAACAGTCAAGAGAAGAGAGTCACATCACTTCTGTGGTGGACACAGAGATACCTCATAAAGCTCTCTGTAGGCAGGGCCAGGGCATAAGAGTTACACAACCTGGGTGTTAGACCAAGCAACTTGTCAAAAGGGCCGATATGCGCCAGACACAGACAGAAGAGTCACATAACCTGGGTGTGGGGCTCAGTTATACGTCAAAATGCCTACTGTGGGCAGTGGCAAAGCAGGAGAGGAGATTCACATCACCTGCATATAAGGCCCAGTGATATGTTAAAATTCCCCTGTGAGCAGCAGTAAAGCAGAAGAATAGAGTAACATCACCTAGGGTCTGAGTCCAGTGATATGTCACAATTCCACCTGGGTTGGGCCCGGGCAGATATGTCAAATCACAAAGGTTCTGTGAGGTACATATGTCACAATCACACCTGCAGGAAGGTCCAGTAATGAGATTAACAATCTCGCACATGTCCCGGTTCTCGGTATGAGAGTCAACACGTGTGAGTTGGAGCCAAACAGATGAGTCACAATCTCAACAATTGACTTGATCCATGTGTGAGATCCTATTTTCTATTTGCATTACTATTAGTACCAGTACCTATTGATTCTTCCACATTCTACATCTTTCTTCTATATGAATGCACATATGAATATTGAGATATATATATATATATACAAGATTATATGAGTATATCTATGTAAATATGTGCACAAATACTGTTCCTCAAAAGACATTTTTCAATCTCTTAGCGTATTCTAAGGGTGCAGATGTAGAATTATTTCTCTTCTCTGTCCCCATAGCATGTCAGAATGGAATATAGCTATACAATGTTGTTTGTATAGACAAACAAAACTTCACTTTCAGGGACGAGGTCTGGGAAATAAGCTGATAGTAAAGCCATGTAACACTTTCTGTGCAAGTTAGCATTTCTGGACCTTGCTTTCCTTCTCAGAGTATGCATGAACTATTCTCATCCACCACTGGGGGTCCGTCTTGATTCATCTACAGTTGTTATTTAGAGAACTGGCTGATTGAATCCACCTGCGCTGATCTAATTGATTGAACTCACCTGGGCTGCGCTTATAGTCCAATTAAAATATTATGGGCTCAAATATTGGCTGAATGGAGTCACCTGGGCTAAACTAATTGGCTAATTTTAATCTCCTTAGGATCAGCTAATTGACTGTAGTTACATGGTTTGAGTTAATTGGCTGATTGAAATCAAAAGTGCTGACCTAATTGGCTGATTGAAATCACCTGGATGAAGTAATTGATGGAATTTACCTGATCTGAGTTAATTGGCTGATCAGAATTATTACCTAGACCAATCTAACTGGCTAATTGGAATAAACTGGGCTGAGCTAATCGGCTGATTGAAATAATCAGGGCTGAGTAAATGGGCTGATTGTATTCACCACCCCTGAGGAGAGTAAGTAGGAAAATGACCTCTGACATACTTTTTCTTTTTTTCTTGACAGTTTTGCTTTTATTGCCCAGGCTGAATGAAGTGCAATGGTGCGATCTCAGTTCATCACAACCACTGTCTCCTAGGTTCAAGCGATCTTCCTGCCTAAGCCTCCCCAGCAGCTGAGATTAATGGTGCCTGCCACCATGCCTGGCTAATTTCTTTGTATTTTTGGTAGAGACAGGGTTTCTTCATATTGATCAGGCTGGTCTCAAACTCCTGACCTCAGGTGATTTGCCCGCCTTGGCCTCCCAAAGTGTTGGGATTACAGGCATGAGCCACCGTGCCTGGCCTTACTTACTTTTAATTTGTTTTATTTATTTATTTATTTATTTATTTATTTTGAGGCAGAGTCTCACTCTCTTGCCCAGGCTGGAGTGCAGTGGCCAGATCTCAGCTCACTGCAAGCTCCGCCTCCCGGGTTTACGCCATTCTCTTGCCTCAGCCTCCGGAGTAGCTGGGACTACAGCGCCCGCCACCTCGCCCGGCTGGTTTTTTTTTTTTTTGTATTTTTTAGTAGAGACGGGGTTTCACCGTGTTTTAGTTATTTATTTATTTTTACAAGACGTACTCATAAATGGACATTACATAGACCTATCTGCCACTCCAGATTCAGGGATCTGAGCTTGACTCCATTTTGATAGGCTGAGGGCAATGGAAGTCATCTCCCATCCCTTCGGAATGGCACTCGCCCATCTGCACCCGTGGCAGCTCCACCCAGGCTCATGCCCTAGGCTTCAAGGCTCACCACAGCTACCCTCCTACTCATAGCAGCATACCATCCTCAGGGCTCTGGTTGGGGGGTTACCGCCCTCACCACTCCTGTCCACTCTCAACTGCTGGCAACAGCTGGGTGTGGGCCCAATGCTTCAGCACCATCTATTTTCAGGGCTAGTTGATTCCACAGGTGACTTGTTAAACAGTCCTTAGTGGATTCCACCTTCTATGGCCCCCATGCTGTCTATATGAACCAACATCTTTTCTGTGATCTGATGAGCATCAGTATCAGGCACCTTAACCCGGCATTTGATTAATCCCACAGCATTAGTTCTGCTTACCAAAACGTGGCCCACTAGGCACTCGCATTCCATGCCTGGCTACACCCCAGTGAGCCGGGCTTCTTGCTCATTTAAAGTTTGAGAATAAGTTGAGATCGTTTCGGCCCCAAGACCTCTAATCATTCGCTTTACCGGATAACTGCGTGGCATGGGGTTTTTGCCAGAGCGACAGCTATCCTTAGGAAAACTTCACAGGGAACTACCTACTAGAAGGTTCCATTAGTCTTTTGCCCCTATACACAGATCAGACGACTGATTTGCACGTCAGGACTGCTACAGACGCCCACAGGGTTTTCTCTGGCTTGGCCCTGCCCAGGCATAGTTCATTATCTTTTGGTGCCTAACACAGGGGCTTGTGATCCACCTCCCCAGCATGGTGGGGAAACGGGCAGGTGGTGTACCCTCGGCAAACTGGAGAGGCCTCAGGATCCCATCTCGGCCTGTGAGCGCACCAATCTTCACCTTCATTGTGCCACGGCAGCTTTCGTGCGAGCCCTGACTCGCACACGTGTTACACTCCTTGGTTCGTGTTTCAAGATGGATCATGTAGGTAGCCGACAGCGCCACCACCGATCTCATGCACTTGTTCCACTGTTCTTTTGGGCTGAGTGCGTGGTCGAAGAGACCGCCCCAGGCCCGACAGCACAACCTTCCTGGGGCACACCACAGTCAGCCCCAGCCCCTCCCATGCAGCCTCTTCACTGGGGGTAGAAAGGGAGTGGTGGAGTAGTTACACAGTGGGACGGGTGGCCCAGCCCCCTAGAGTGACGCTGTCACGACCCCACGGGGGATCCCCTCATGGGGGGCTCCCACAGGAGTGGGTGCAGGGAAGGGGAGAGCACGGCAACAGGTCTCACTACCTCAGTCCCGGGATTCGGCGAATGCTACTGCTGGGGGACTGTAACATTCGGGGGGTGGCCCACCCCACTCCCTCCCGAGGGACGGGGAGGACATGATCCCCCGAGCCACCTTCCCTTCCGGGCCTTCCCAGACGTCCCAGAGCCAGTCAGGGCGCAGAACCACAGTGGAAATGCACCTGGCGGTGGCCAGTCACCGTCTGGGGGACAGTTCCCAACGACTCCCCCGCCTGTCCAACCCACCCACCTCTGCACCAAGAAGGAGGAGGGGTGCCCCGGAAGGGAGGGCGATTGGAGGGGTCAGGAGGAACGGGAGGCAGGAAAGATCCGCCAGATCACTGGCACAGCCCGACCTGCTGCCTGTTTTAATCTTCCATCAGACAGCATGGACCCCACCCATTTAAGTCTTAAAGGTTTCATGCCCTCTTGAACTGCGTCAACTTTCCCTTACAGTACTTGTTGACTATTGTGGTGTCATGCCGCTATTTAGCCTTAGATAGAGTTTACCACCAGCTTTAGGTTGCATTCCCAAGCAACCCGACTCTGGGAAGACCCAAGCGTGGCAGCCAGGGGCTGCTAATGACCTCACATCGTCCACAGGTTGGCTGGGCCTCAATCGGAAGAACCTAGGCCCCCACAAGTGGTGCTGGGGAGTAAGTCTTCCATACACCTCATTTCCCGCACCCCACCAAGGGACAGGGATTTGGCACTGGGCTCCTTGTTCGCTCCCCTTTACTAAGGGAATCCTGGTTAGTTTATTTTCCTCCATTGACTAGTATGCTTAAATTCAGAGGGTCGCCATCTCTAGCCTGAGGTTACCTCTGGGAGGGGAGGAAGAAATAGGTGGGCAAGGAGGACGGTAGCCTGGACATTCCGTCGGGAGACGAGTCCAGTGAAGGGAGCGGGGGTGAGAGAGAAGAGCTGTGGCTGATGGCCCGCTTGCCGCCCAGAGCTGGACGACGGGAAGGAGGAGCGAGAGAACTCGGGGCGAGGAAGACACAGTGCCCTGAGGTCGTCCAAAGGACCCGGACTGAGGATGTGGCTCCACCTCGCCACAATGCGGCTCAGAGGCGCCACAAGGCACGTCACCGCCATGAATCAGAGGTAAGCACACAATGGTGGATACTGCCATGGTGGTCCCATGGGTCACCAACGGCAGCACGGCCAAGCCCGCGGCTGGGCCCTGACCTAGACAGAGGGGTCACGCAGGGTAGACTTCCGGTCCGGGAACAGCACAGCAGGCTGGGCGGGAGAGGAGGGTGTAGGGAGGAGCAGCAGTTGGCAAGACACCAGGTTGCCACTGGGGGTGGCAGTGAACTGGGCCGACCGGGAAGCAATCTCGCTTTCCACCCCCACTCTCACCCCGCCGATGCACCACAGCACCAGACCTTCTATCCAGGCTCAAGCGAACCCTGGACCGCCTGCAGCAGGAGTGAGCTCTCTAGTGGAACCCGGACTGTGGCAGCCACAGGAACTCGGCCCCAGCCGGCTCTCTTTTCCTTCCCTCTCACAGGCAGTGGGCTACCTCCTGACCAAGGCCTCTTCCCCCACCACGTGGTCCCTCCCAGGGCTGGCATGGAGGTTGGGGTTGGGGGGGGAAGGTGCAGATGAATGAAGAGGTGGGCACCACTAGGTCTGCACTTGGGAGGACAGAGGGACCAACGAGTTCTGTGAGGGAACCCCCAGCCATGCACCCCCAGGAGGCCAGAAGCATCGCTGGGGGCGATTGATCAGCAAGTGAGGGCTCAGACAGGCGTAGCCCTGGGAGGAACATGGGGCCACACGTGCATTGGAAGTGTTGATGATGAGTGTGTCCTGCAATTTACATTAATTTTCACAGCTGGCTGCATTCTTCATCAAAGCATGAGTTGAGTGATCTGCCCCTAAGAGTTGTAGAAGGTTTCTTGGTGAGGGTTGCTCAAAATGGGGAGGCCCTCCTGCCACAGCACATCCCTGGAGGGGTTGCCTTAGGCCAGCTAGTGAGATGGCAATGACACCAGACTTCAGAGCAGTTGGAATGTTTCACCACAGGTGCATGCATGCTGCTCCCACAAGGGTAAGCATGGACACTCCATGGGTGTCCAGGGGTTCCCACCCCCCACGGTGCAGAGACAAACATGGGCAGCACACACAGTGGCATGAAGGCCACTGGGTAAGCCTCCACTCAGCAGATGCAACCATGGCAATGACAATAGATAAGCAGACAACTCCATTAAAAATTGGGCAGAAAATATCGACAGACACTTCTTAAGACATACATTCAGCCAACAAGCATATGAAACAAAGCTCAACATCACTGATCGTTAGAGAAATGAAAATCAAAACCACAATGAGATCCCACCTCATACCTGTCAGAATGGCAATAATTAAAGGGTCAAATAATAAATGCTGGTCAGGTGGTGGAGAAAAGGGAATACTTATATACTGCTGGTGGTAGTGTAAATTAGTTCAACCATTGTAAAAAGTAGTTAGGTGATTCCTCAAAGAGCTAAAAGCAGAACTACCATTCAATAGTTCTGCTAGCCATCCTATTACTGCATATAAACCCAGAGAAATGTAAATTACTCTACCATGAAGACCCACACATGCAAATATTTCATTGCAGCACAATTCACAATAGCAAAGACATGGTCAACCTAAATGTCATCATTGACAGATTGGATTAAGAAAATGTGGTACATATACACTATGGAAAACTATGCAGCCATAAAAAAGAATAAGATTATTATTTTTTTTGGGAACGTGGATGGAGCTGGAAGCTATTATCCTCAGCGAACTAACACAGGAACAGAAAACCTAATACTGCATGTCCTCACTTACAAGTGGGAGTTAAATGATAAGAACTTATGAACACAAAGAAGAAAACCAAAAACACTGGGGTCCATTTGAGGGTAGAGGGTGGGAGGAAGGAGAGAAGCAGAAAAAATCTCTTATTGGGTACTGGACTTAATATCTGGGTGATGAAATAATCTGTACGGCAAACCCCTGTGACACGTTTACCTATGTAACAAACCTTCATATGTACCCCTGAACCTAAAATAAAAGTTTAAAACGTTAAAACTTTAAAAACCCTTAGAAAAAAGCATAAGCAAAAATCTTATGACATTAAATTTGGTGATTGTTTCTTGACTGTGACACCAAAAGCACAGGCAACAAAATAGGAAACAGATACATGGGACTTAATCAAAATGTGATACTTTTCTCTATCAAAAAACAAGAAAAACAGAGTGAAAAGACAACCACTGAATGGGAGAAAATATTTGTGAATCATGTATCTGATTAGGTACGTAAGGTATAAGCAGAATATATAAAGAACTCCTAAAACTCAACAAGAAGACAAATTAACAACAGCATTTATAAAAGTTCAGAGAACTTGAATCTACATTGGGTCAATAAGTGTATGGAAAAATGCTCAGCATTACCAGTCATTAGAGAAATGCAAACCAAAACCACAATGAGATACCACTTTCCACCTATTAGGATGGCTATATAAAAAAACCCAAAACAAAAAAAATGAAAAATAACAAGTATTGGCTAGGATGTGGAGGAAGTGGAACCCTGGTGCATTGCTGGTGAGAATATAAAATGGTTTATCAACTGTGGAAAATAGTTTGGCAATTTATCAGAAAGTTCTAAATAGAATTACAATATGTTCCAGCAATTCCATTACAAGTGTCTATCCAAAATAATTGAAAGCAGGGACTTAAGCTGATATTTTCACACCATTCTTTATAGCAGCATCATTTACAGTACAAAATGTGGAGCTTTAAAATGAATGCAATGCTGATGGGCATGGTGGCTCATGCCAACAATCCCAGAACTTTGGGAGACCAAGATGAGAGGATCTCTTGAGTCTGGAGTTTGAGGCCAGCCTGGGAAACATAGCAAAATCTCTTCTGTACAAAAAATACAAACATTTGCTCAGTTTGATGTTGTGTGCCTGCAGTCCCAGCCACAGGGGAGGATCACCTGAGTCAGAAGGATCACCTGAGCCCTGGGAGGTTGAGGCTGCAGTGAGTCATGATTCCAACCTGGGTGACAGAATGAGACTCTGTCTCAAAAAAAAAAAAAAAAAAAAAAAAAAAAAAAGTAATGCTGATACATGCTACAACACGGATGTTGCATGGGGTGTAAGGGGCAGCAGTGATGATCAGGAATAGCTCTGAGGCTTCCAGGTCTTTCTGCCAGTCACTGTCAGTGCAGAGCTCCACACAGGAGATTGGTAAAAAGGTGTCTATGGGGCAACACTCCGGTGAGGGGCAGAAGCTTGCTCCTGCCAACAAGGGCCAGCATTACCTGAGGTGAGTGGAAGAGCAGAGGGTTCTCCACAGCAGAGCCCACAGATGCCTGAGGAAGGCCCCCTGGCCAGACACCACTATGGCAACTCTAAAGGGCTCTGTTCTATAAATTAATATTTATATTGATAAATACACACACAGAGAGGGTATAGATATAGATGTAGACACTTATTCTATTGCTTCTATTTCTCTGGATAACTCTAATCCAACGTGTAACAAGTAAAAGACTGCGTGAGTTATCAAAAATATACTAACAAAGAAAAGTCCATAACCAGATGGCTTTACTAATGAATTGTTTTAAACATTAAAAGTTGTAACTCCAAATTTTTCTCAAAGTCTTCAAACATTGAAATCAATCAATGCAATATACCCACTCAATAGAATAAATTTAAAAAAACAACATAATCATCTCAATTGATAGAGGAAAAAAATTGACATAATCCAAAACTCTTTCATGATAAGAGCACTTAGTATGTTAGATATAGACTAAAACTTCCTCAACACAGGAAAAGATACGTATAAAAACCTCAAAACTACCATTATATGCAATGGTAAAAGATGGAAAGCTTCCTCCTTAAGATTGGGAACAAGACAAGGATACTTGCATTCATCACTTCTGATCAACATTGTAATAGAAATCAGGCCAGAATAATTGGGCAATGAAAGAAAAGAAACACTTCAATTGGAAAAGAAATAAGCTCATTTTTATATCTAGATGTTATAATTATATATATAATTAAAATCCTAAATAATATCATAAAGCTGTTAACACTAACAATCAAATTCTGCAAAGTTGTAGGATACAAGATCAATACATGCACATTAATGGAATAGAATTCAGGGTCAGAAAAAAAATCATACATGTAATTTTTTGACATGGAGTTGGCAGGGCTCCAGGAGCTGTTGGAAATCATTTGTGTAATATATTTTAGCCCCATTTTAGAAGATCTTTCCTCATTGGGGAATAGTTAATAGGTTTCCACTCATGGGCAGTGAGCTTATTACTAGAATATGTAATTTTTCAAAGAAACCTTCCATTTTAAGATACAAGTGAATTTAAGACAAAGTTTGAAAGACATCAACAAACTTTTCTTACCACCTTAACTAAAAAACAGTGTTTGGTGTTTTATTTTGTCCAAATTTGAAATTAAATAATCATTTAAATTCTTCCAATAGGCATTAAAAATAAGCAGGCTATTTAAAAAAATTCTTAGAACATGTTCACCTTTTAGTTTAGCCTTAAATAGGTTCACAAAATATGGCCTGTGTCCTGACCTCTTTGTCTCTCTAGTGAACCCAGGGAAATATAAATGACCTGGAACATATTTATCTATCAGGAAAGTAACATCAGTGCAGTTTAACCAGGAGTAGCAGTAATACTGACTACAGGTATGCACCTGCCACGAGCTACAGGTCCCACTCTCAAAATTTCACACCGTGGAGGTTAAATAATGTTGCATTTGGTGATGTTGGTTAGCTCTTTCCCCTGCAGGGTTAAGTGGGGCCAGCATTCTCATCTTTTTCATGATGTAATGTAGCTCTTCAGCTTGTCTTTAAACACATCCAGCTCATTCCTCCTAGAAGCAGATATGAAAAATTCTATGACAGTAAAATAGGGACACAGAGTGAATGTTTTACAGTTCCACCTGTGTCCAGACAGAGAACAATCTTTAGTTCAGAGGCCAGTCTTTCCCAAGCATTTGAAACTTTTCTGAAAATGACTCTGAGCACTGGGTATACTGAGACAAATGGGATATTGAATTCTATGGAAGCAAGAGTCACCCATACTCTTGTTCTTCAGCCCCACAGTGTACAATACAGTCTCACAAGTGCTTGTAGAACTGTTCCAGCATGAGTGGAATCAGTGTAAAATGATTCACTTTGAGTAAGTGTTGACATTGGAATGATTCCAACCCTATCCCTCCCCATTGCCAAAGATAGAGCTTTCTTTCCCATTTGATGGTGACTACTCTTCTGTCATCCTGTCACCATGCCATTGCTCAGCAGTATCTGCTTCCATCTCTCTCCACCAACCAAATCTTACTTATCACTGAGAGTGGAGCTTACTTGCTATGATCTTCGGGAAGTTTCCCAGAGCAGAATAATTAAACTTTCAGAGCCCTTTCACATTATTCTTTTCTTTCTCATGAGAGCAGGCACTCCATACCATGTCTTTTCTTACTTTCTTAGATTGTGAGCTTCCTCAGACTAGGACTTTCCTGTGTCAGCTCTCTCTTCTCCCTGCAGCCCTTATTACGGTGCTTAGCTATGATAGATGCTCAAGAAATATTTGAGAGACACAATAAATCCTTATGAGTGACATACTGTTACAGAAAACTTTTGTCTTTCATTAAAATCTATTCTCCCCTTTTATAGCCACAGAACTGAATTACATTTCTTAGCCTCCTTTGCATCAGATGTGGATATGTGACCTCTCATTGCCAAAGTTGATGGAATGAGGCAGATGTGAGCCACAATTAGATGAGTCCATTAAATCTTCCATGATGCATTTCTTAAAGTATCAGGGGACTGAATACAAAGGAAAACCACGACTCATAGATGGTGAAAGGAAATAATGAAAGAACTCTGAGTTCCTGAAGACCACATAGAGAGGAGATGCCTTTTCATCTTGGACACACAACAGCACTGTTATACGTGCTAAAATATGCTGTTAATCTACTGCAAATTAGGGAGGGTGGTATTTGACACTTCAGCATAACCTAAAACATACACTTAAATGCCTACTCATTGAATTAATTTAAAAGGCATTCTTATAGTACATTTGACAAATATTAAGTTGGTTTTGCAATTTTTACCCTTCCATTTTGACCGTACTATGTTTTGTTAGAGAACTTGAACTGCACAAAATAATTTTATTATGGGTTTAATAAACAGATAAAATCAAACAATCAAATAATTACATAAATTCAGATTTTATTTATTTAAGAATGCATTTTACAGAGTAAACTTACCTATGACATTTCAACTTGAGGATTTATATTTTATTAAAAAATAACTAATTCATGTTAATCTGCTCTAATTTTTAATTTAATTAAATTATTTTTTATCAGGATCACTATTTTAAAATAAGAATTACCTGACTTTTTTCACATTATAATTTACAGATTCTTCTTCTAAAAGTTTTCTTAGGGATCATTATTTCTACCTAGTCTACTTTCCTGAGTCAAATTGTGGATCCCCAAAGATTTTTGAGAATATTTTTTCTTATATCAGTTTTTAGTCAATGATACATTTTACCATGTTCAATTTTAACCATTATCAGTTTTGCTGTTGTTGTTGTTAGTTACATAATATTTTCTTTTTTGAGACAGAGTTTTGTTTTTGTTGCCCAGGCTGGAGTACAATGGCAGGAGCTTGGCTCACTGCAATATCCACCTCCTGGGTTCAAGTGGTTCTACTGCCTCAGCCTCCTGAGTATCTGGGATTACAGGTATGTGCCACCAAGCCTGACAAATTTTGTATTTTTAGTAGAGACAGCATTTCTCCATGTTAGTCAGTCTGGTCTTGAACTCCCGACCCCAGGTGATCTGCCCTCCTTGGCCTCCCCAAATCCTGGGATTACAGGTGTGAGCCACCATGCCCAGCCAGTTTCACAATAATTTTGAGCATGGACATCAAAGTATCCTTGGGGTTAAAGATGTTGGAGTCTAAGCATTCTACCTCTTTGATTTGTATGGTTTCAATTATGACTCAGCATTTTAGGAACATGTTGGCTCTATAATCTTTCACTCTCACCCCATTTGAAAAACAAGATAATTTTTCAGACACACTTACAAGGGTCAGGCAGATACAATTACACATTATTCACATCATTTTTCTTGGAAACCAAAAACTGTTTTTATACTCAAACATCCTGTTGGGCAACTGTCAAATAAAATAATTCTGACATTTTTTAAAAATTGGGAAAAAAGACTTTAATACTAACGCAGTAAATGTTGTGGCCATTGTAATAGGGTTCAAAAATTGATCATAACTCTGAACACAGACAACTCAGGATTTATAACCAATAGGCAGAATAGATCATTGGATAAAAAATTACTGGGAGAAATTTGATAAAATACCAAAAGAAAAGATTATTTTTTTTCTAACAGGATTCTGGCTACTGGCAGGCTAAGGACTTAAATATCAAGGAAGAGAAATGAAGATTTCAGTAAATGTAAAGAATATGTGGATTCTTACTAGGCAATCTTAGCAGAATTTCTGAAAATCAGCTTCTCAAACCAGGAGCAGGGTAGTAAGTCAAGGTTGGCTTAGTCAAAAAGAGGGTTCCGTTAATCTTGACTAACCTTTGGTCATAAAGGGAGTGCTTGTCAGAAAGAAGACTTTTTCCCATCTAATCTGAAAATAAACACCAAAAGAGCCTTTGTTTGGAAAACAAGTTCCCACTTCACCTGAGAGTAACTCTATCTTCTTCTCTTCCTATTTGAATTTAGTGTAGCAAAAGAGCTCTGGTCATTGTCACAGTTTTTATTGTTTATTTCATTATTAAAAGGAGAGATTCAGTTTCATTCAAACAGCAAATTAGCAAACACAAAGGTTATAGTTCCTAATCCCTGTTGAAGGTAACAATGATTACAGGACATTCAGGACAATTAGGTATAACAAGAAGTATTGATGGCATTTTGAGGAGTCTCCTTAGATGGAGCTAACACAGCTGTATCAGGCACTTTGACTTTGCATCTTTCCTTCTCCTTGCTCTTTGAAATGCACGTGGTTGTTGGTGCAGGCTGGTGCTCCTATAGCAATCTTGGGCCATGAGACAGTCTACAGAATAAAAACCATCTATCAAAATATTGTAGCAGGCAAGGGTGCCAAGATGCCTGGCTAGAAGCAGCTATGATGTGTGGCTCTCATGGAAAGGAACAAAAGAGAAGAGTGAATGCAGCATCTTCAACTGAAACACCCAGGTACTTTAGTGAGTGAATGTGTGACCCTGGAAAATCACACTTCTCCCATGGATCTTTGCAACCCTTAGGTCAGATTTTCTCATGAACCCATTCCACCAGGTCTTTTGGTCTGACACACAGAGCTGTGTGGTCTTGCCAGAGTAACAGCTCAGGCACAAACAGAATCTCAGGAGCCTTAGATATTCTGGATCAAGGACTGGCAAAGGTGAAAACAACTCAGACAATGCAGGAGTTTGGACATCCATAAACACCCCTAGGAAGGGAGCTGAATCTGTGGGGCAAAGCAGCATCAGTCTGTGGGCCCCACTTTCATGGCGCTTCACAGGATAAGACCCAATGTCTTGGAATTGCAGCCACTTCCCAGGAACTGCGTTGCACTTTCCTGGGATGGGACAGAGTCCTGGAGGCAGGGGCAGACTGCCATATTTGCTGTTTGGATGACTCAGTCATTCCAGTCTGTGGGTTTAGGAAAGTCCAAACAAAACTGACAGCCTATGGAAGGAAGCCCCCAGCACAGTACAGTGGCACTACCAAAATGTGGCCAGACTGCTTCTTTAAGTGGGACACTGACACATTCTTTTGGTCTCAGGATGGGGCCTCCTACTAGGGCCTTTGTTCAGCCCCTCCCATATTCTCTGGCAGACAGGGTTTTGATTTCTCCCTGAGATACAGTGCCCAGTGGGAGGAGTGGGCCACCATATTTGGTATTAGGACATCTCAGCCATTCCAGCCTATCGGCTTAGGAGAGTCCAAACCATCCAGGGGCAGAAGGGATCTCCCAGTGCAGCTCTTTACCATAATGTGACCAGACTGCTTCTTTAAGTGGGACCCTGATATGCTCCTCATCTCTGGGTGGTAATTCCCAACTAGGGCCTCCATCTACTCCCACTGATGTCCTCTGTCCAACAAAGGTTTGAAAACTTTTTAGGACAGAGTTCCTAGAAAGAAAGGTGGGCCACCATCTTTGCTGTTTCAGCAACTTAGCTGTTTCAGCCTCCAGGCTTGGGAGAGCCCAACCTGATGAGGGGCAGAAATGGCACCCCAGCACAACATGGCTGCTCTATGAAAGTGGAGCTGGACTGCTTCTTTAAGTGGGTCCCCAACCCTGTTCCTCCTGGCTGGGTGAGACCTTCTAACCGGGATCCCCAGTCACCTCCTCCAAATGTGTTTGGGCCAGCAATATGTCTGCATCTCCTCTGGGATGGAGCTCCCAGGGGAAAGAGTGGGCTGCTATATTTGTTGTTTTACAGCCTTCACTGGTGATACATCCAGATACTGAAAAATCCAATAACTAGGGACTGGGGCAGATGCCCAATGAACTGCAGCAGCTTTACAAAAGATGACCAAACAGTCAAAAAGAAAGCAAACAAACAAAAACTCCCATTTAAAAGTAAGCAACCTCAAAGATTAAAGATAGATAGGCACACAAAGGTGAGAAAGGATCAGCACAAGAAAAGTAAAAACTAAAAATGCCAGAGTGCCCTCCCTTCTCCAAATGACCACATTACTTCTCCAGCAAGGGTTAAGAATAGGGTTGAGGCTGAGATGGCTGAAATAACAGAAGTAGACCCCAGAATGAGGATAAAAGTGAACTTCACTGAGCTAAAGGAGCATGTTCTAACTTAATGCAAAAAAGCTAAAAATTATAATAAGGCATTGCAGGAGCTGACAAACAATGTAGCCAGGATAGAGAAGAACCTAACCAACCTGGTAGAGCTGAAAAACACAATATAATAATTTCATAATGCAATCACAAGTATGAATAGCCGAATAGACCAAGCAGAGGAAAGAATCTTGGAGCTCGAAGACTGTCTTTCTGAAGTAATAAAGGTAGATGAGAATAGAGAAAAAAGAATAAAAAGGAATAAAAGAAACCTCTGAGAAAAATGGAATTAGGTACAGACCAAATCTATAAATGATTGGTGTAGCTCAAAGAGCAGAGGAGACTGGAACCAATATGGAAAACATATTTCAGAATATCACCCATGAGAACATCCCCAACCTTGCTATGTGGGCCAACATTCAAATTCAGAAAATGCAGAGAACCCAGTAAGATACTCCATAAAAAGATCACACCTAAGACCTTATAATCCTCAGTTTCTCCAAAGTTGAAATGAAAAGAAATGTTAAGGGCAGCCAGAGAGAAAGGCCAGGTCACCTGCAAAGGGAAGCCCATCAGACTAACAGAAGATTCCTCAGTTAAAACCCTAGAAGCCAAAAGAGACTGTGGGCCAATATTTAATATTCTCAAAGAAAAGAAATTTTAACCCAGAATTTTATATCTTGCCAAACTAAGCCTAAGCTAGGGAGAAATAACATTCCTTTCAGACAAGCAAATGCTGGGGTAATTTTTTACCACCAGATCTGCCTTTCAAGGGCTCCTGAAGGAAGCACTAATTTGGAAAGAAAAATTTTTTACCAGCCACTGCAATATCACACTTAAGTACACAGAGTAGTGACACTCAAAACCAACCAACCACATAAACAAGTCTACAAAATAACCAGCTGACATCAATGTGACAGGATCAAATCTACATATAAAAATACTAACTTGAAATATAAATGGACTAAATGCTGCAATTAAAAGACACAGAATGGCAAGTGGATAAAGAACTAAGACCAATTGATATGCTGTCTTCAAGACACCCACCTCACATGCAATGATACACATAGGCTCAAAATAAAGAAATGGAGGACATTTTACCAAACAAATGGAAAGCAGAAAAAAAGCAGGGGTTGCAATCCTAGTTTCCAACAAAACAGACTTTAATCCAACAAAGTTCAAAAAAGAAAAATAAAGGCATTACATAATGGCAAAAGGTTCAATTAAACAAGAAGAACTATATATCCTAAATATATATGTGCCAAACACAGGAGCAACCAGATTTATATAACAAGTTCCTAGAGGTCTTCAAAGAGATTTAGACCCTCACACAATTATAGTGGGATACTTTAACACCACACTGATAATATTAGACAGATTATTGAGACAGAAAACTGACAAAAATATTCAGGAATTGGACATAGTTATGGATCAAATGGATGTGATAGATGTTTATAGAACTCTCCACCACAAAACAGCAGAATATGCATTCTTCTCATTCCCACAGGGTACTTTCTCAAAAATCAGTCCTATAGTCAGAAGTAAAACACTCCTCAGAAATGCAAAAGAACTGAAATCATAATAAACAATGTTTTAGAACACAACACAATCAAATTAGAATTCAAGACTAAGAAATTTACTAAAAATCAGCTGGGTGCTGTGACTCATGCCTGTAATCCCAGCACCTTGGGAGGCCAAGGCAGGTGGATTACGAGGTCAGGAGATCAAGACCATCCTGGCGAACATGGTGAAACCCATCTCTACTAAAAATACAAAAAATTAGCTGGGCATGGTGGTGGGTGCTTGTAGTACCAGTTACTCGGGAGGCTGAGGCAGGAGAATGGCATGAACCCAGGAGTTGGAGCTTGCAGAGTGCTGAGATTGCGCCAATCCATCTCACAAAAAAAAAAAAAAAAAAAAGAAATTTACTGAAACTCATACAGTTACATGGAAATTGGATAACCTGTTGTTGAGTAACTTTTGGGCAAATAATGAAATTAAGGCAGATATCAAGAAATTATTTGAAACTAATGGAACAAAGACAAAACATACCAGAATCTCTGGGAAACAGCTAAGGCAGTGTTAAGAGGAAAATTGGTAGCACTAAATTCACATATCAAAAAGCTAGAATGATCTCAAGTTGACAACCTAACATCACAACTAAAATAACTAGAGAAATAAGAGAAAAGAAATGCTAGAGCTAGCAGAAGACAAGAAATTACAAAAATCAGAGCTGAACAGAAAAAGATAGAGACATGAGAAACCACTCAAAAGATCAATAAATTCAGGAGCTCTTTCTTGAAAAATCTAATAATATAGATATATTAGATAAAAATCTAATAATATAGTATCTAATAATATAGATACTAGCTAGACTAATAAGGAAGAAAAGATCAAAAATTCAAGTAAACTTTTGAAAAATGTCTGTTCATATCTTTTGCCCACTTTTTGATGGGGCTGTTTGTTTTTTTCTTGTAAATTTGTTTGAGTTCCTTGAAGGTTCTGGATATTAGCCCTTTGTCAGATGAGTAGATTGCAAAAATTTTCTCCCATTCTGTAGGTTGCCTATTCACTCTAATGGTAGTTTCTTTTGCTGTGCAGAAGCTCTTTAGTTTAATTAGATCCCATTTGTCAATTTTGGCTTTTGCTGCCGTTGCTTTGGTGTTTTAGACATGAAGTCCTTGCCCATGCCTATGTCCTGAATGGTACTACCTGGGTTTTCTTCTAGGGTTTTTAAAAGACATTCATACAGCCAACAGACACATGAAAAAATGCTCATCATCACTGGCCATCAGAGAAATGCAAATCAAAACCACAATGAGATACCATCTCACACCAGTTAGAATGGCAATCATTAAAAAGTCAGGAAACAACAGGTGCTGGAGAGGATATGGAGAAATAGGAACACTTTTACACTGTTGGTAGGATTGTAAACTAGTTCAACCATTATGGAAAACAGTATGGCAATTCCTCAAGGATCTAGAACTAGATGTACCATAAGACCCAGCCATCCCATTACTGGGTATATACCCAAAGGATTCTAAATCATGCTGCTATAAAGACACATGCACACGTAGGTTTATTGCAGCACTATTCACAATAGCAAAGACTTGGAATCAACCCAAATGTCCATCAGTGACAGACTGGATTAAGAAAATGTGGCACATATACAGCATGGAATACTATGCAGCCATAAAAAAGGATGAGTTTGTGTCCTTTGTAGGGACATGGATGCAGCTGGAAACCATCATTCTTAGCAAACTATCACAAGAACAGAAAACCAAACACTGCATGTTCTCACTCATAGGTGGGAACTGAACAATGAGATCACTTGGACTCGGGAAGGGGAACATCACACACCGGGGCCTATCATGGGGAGGGGGGAGGGGGGGGGAGGGGGGAGGGATTGCATTGGGAGTTATACCTGATGTAAATGACCAGTTGATGGGTGCTGACGAGTTGATGGGTGCAGCACACCAACATGGCACAAGTATACATATGTAACAAACCTGCACATTATGCACATGTACCCTAGATCTTAAAGTATAATAATAATAATAAAAAATTAAAAAAAAATTCAAGTAAACACAATCAGAAACAATAAGGGGGATATTACCATTGACTCCACAGAAATAAAAATAGTCATCAGAGAATATTATAAACACCTTTATGCACATAAGATAGAAAATCTAGTAGAAATGGATAAATTCCTGGACACATACACTCTCCCAAGAATAAACTAGGAAGAAATTGAATCCCTGAAAAGACAAATAACAGGCTCTAAAATTGAGGCAACAATAAACAGCCTGCCAACCGAAAAAAGCCCAGGACCAGAGAGATTAACAGCTGAATGCTACCAGATTTACAAAAAAGAGCTGGTAAAATTCCTACTGAAACTATTTCAAAGAATTGAAACAGAGGGACTCCTTCCTAACATTTTCCATGAGGCCAGCATCATCGTGGTACCCAAACCTGGCAGAGACACTCACACACAAAAGAAAACTCCAGGCCAATATTCTTGATGAACATTAATGCAAAGATTCTCAATGAAATACTGGGAAATCCAATCCAGCAGCACATCAAAAAGCTTATCCACCACAATCAAGTAGGCTTCATCCATAAGATGGAAGGTTGGTTTAACATACACAAATCAATATGTGGTTTATCACATAAACAGAACTAAAGACAAAAACCACATGATTATCTCAATAGATGCAGAAAAACTTTAACAAAATTCAATATCCATTCAAGTTAAAAACTCTCAATACGTATTAAAAAAACCCTCAAAATTGTAAGAACCATATACGAAAAACTCACAGACAGCATCATACTGAAAGGGCAAAAGCTGAAAGCATTTCCCGTTTAAACTGACACAAGACAAAGATGCCTTCTCTCATTACTCCAATTTAAGATAGTATTGAAAGTCCTGACCAAAGCAATCAGGCAAGAGAAAGAAATAAAAGGCATTCAAATAGAAAGAGATGAAGTTAAACTATGCCTGATGGCAGATGGTATGATCCTATATCTAGAAAACCCCATTGTGTCAGTCCCCAAGCTTCTTAAACTGATAAACATCTTTACCAAAGTCTCAGGATACAAAATCAATGTGCAAAATTTACTAGCATTCTTATACACCAACAACAGCCAAGCCGAGAGCGAAATCATGAATAAACTCCCATTCACAATCACCAGGAATAGAATAAAACACGTAGGAATTCATCTAACAAAGGAAGTGAAAGACCTCTACAAAAAGAACTATAAACCACTACTCAAAGAAATCAGAGCCAGGCATGGTGGCTCACACCTGTATTCCCAGCACTTTGGGAGGCTGAGGCATGTGGATCATGAGGTCAGGAGCTCGAGACCAGCCTGACCAACAAGGTGAAACCCCGTCTCTACTAAAAATACATAAATTAGCAGGGTGTGGTGGTGCACCCCTGTAATCCCAGCTGCTCAGGAGAACTGCTTGAACCTGGGAGGTGGAGATTGTAGTGAGCTGAGATCACGCCACTGCACTCCAGCCTAGGTGGCAGAGTGAGACTGTCTAAAAAAGAGAAAAACAAAAAAGAAAATCAGAGATAATATTAACAAATGAAAAACAGTCAATGCTTATGGATAGGAAGAATTAAGGTTGTTAAAATGGTCATACGCCCCAAAAAAATTTGTAGAGTTAACACTATTCTCGTTAAACTGCCACTGACATTTTTCACAAAACAAGAAAAATCTATTTTAAAATTTATATGGAACCAAACAAGACCCTGAAGAGTAAAGACAGTTCTAAGCGAAAAGAACAAAGTTGAAAATATCACGCTACTCAACTTCAAACTATGCCATGGGGCTACTGTAACGAAAAAAGCATGTTACTGATACAAAAAAAGACACATATGGGGTGGACCCTATCCCTGTTGGACTGAACAAAGGATGATAAACACGGGAATAAAGATAAAGACAAAAGAGTATATTTGGAAGAAGGGGTCGGGGGCTCCTTGCTTCTAGTGAACAAGGACCCTGAACTTTTTCAGCCCTGAATATTTATTAGGTAACAGAGATAGTAAGAAGGGAGAGTGATTTTCGGTTGTCAGTTTGAGTCACAGCAGGCTTGCAAGACTGCATTCTTCTAGCAATAGGCTCTAGATGTCTCAGTAGATAATCTCAAGGAGCATGGTGCCAGGGAGTGATTGCCTTCAGCAAACCTTCTGGTGACTGGAGCACATGTGAGTTTGCCCACGTTCTGCATTCTTGATAAACAGTTTGCTGTTTGATCATATAGCCTGAATGTAGCCTCCAGGGGAATGTTGAGTTGGTCATGATACCTTTGTTGGCTCTCTACATCTCCCCTTTTATGTTTATGTATTAATTGAAAGAATGCGAGGCCAGGTTGGGCAGCTCTCATTTTCCAATAGGCGGTCCATCTTATTTTACAGACTATGAACAGAAGACAGAGACACAACAACATTAGTCCAAGAACTACATATAAGATGTTAATGTGGTGCTTTAGTTAGGTCCGAGGGTTGAGGCTCCCCAGACCTTGCTGGAATTCAGTCCAGTCTTCTAAAGAAGGCTGAAACTCTTGAGTTTTTTATTTAAATCAAGAATTTTGTTTTATAATTCACCAATATCAAAGGTGATGTTGGATGTGAAAGCTCCCTGCAAATGGGCTCTCACAAGGTCCCATGGATACTCCCTTTGGTTATATTCTAAGTTGGTTACACAAATATGAGTTTGATTGAAATGACAGTGCAATTACTGATGCAATTGTAAGCTTTGTACTTGTTCTCTTAACCACAGAACCATGGATTTCAACATTGCCCCTTCAGTTTGTAACTCAGTGTTAATTTCATTCTGAAGTAGCCACCCTTGGTTGGCTGTACATGTCCAGTTCTCTATGTACTGAGAAATTGAACAGAACTATGCAAAGCTACAGAGGACATCACAACAGAAGTTATTAGTGTGACTAAGGAAACAATAGCAAAAATTATCATGCCTAAGGCTCTATGAACACAATGAGTAAGTGGAGTTAGAAGAAGTTTCACAAAACGTAAAGCAGGGGTGGCAGCCCAAGGCTCAGACAGATTAATGGGAATCCATAGTCCAGGGATGTGACCCAAAATTTTCAAAGTAGAGATATTGTGTGCAAAGCATCTGCTTTGCAATGTTCTGTGATTAATACAGTGATGTAACTGATAAGATTTACAGGTCAATTGAGTATTGTTTACCCGGAGCTGGTCCTTCTTAGCTGCCAAAAAGACATAAGGATTAAAAACACAAACCATAAATTGACGGATGATATTCTTTACAAAAGTAACATTAAGACTGTGTTGCTTACTATTGCTATTATTGGATAGTATCCCAATCCAGATAGTGCCATTAATAAATGGGAATGCTGCCTTCCATAATGTCTCTTGAATTGGTCCTTTCCTCCCTAGATAATACCACTGATGAAGAGGCGTGCTAAAGCCTGCCCCATGCCAAGCAATCTGGGCAGCAGACTGGGATTGGATCCCAGTGTGGTATAATGAAGAAACATTAAAAGATTGCCACCAATGCCAGCGAAGTTTGTGCCATGATTTCTCATTTTTATCTTTACCATATAGTTGACCTGTAGGTCCCCAATCCACAATGTCTCCAGTAAACATAGATTGATTTCCGGTCAGTGGACCAAGACACTGGGTCTATGGAGGGGTTAGGGAGAATAAACAAAAGCAAAGGTTTTTTTGTGGCTGTAGCTATGAGGCATGTCTCTGCTGAAGCATCTGCTCAACAAGTCTTAATTCCTCTTCGACCTCTTTAGTTAATTGCTGTGGGGGAATTTAAGGAAGAATTTCCTTGCAAGGTTTGGTAAAGATGTGTAAGTTGATACATCGCAATACCTAGCATCAGGTGTAGCCAATTAATATCTCCTAATAATTGTTGAAAATCTTTTAAAGTCTGTAATCTGTCTTTATGGAGAACTACTTTCTGAGGCCATACACTCCTCTCTGTAACAACGTTCCTAAATATTGGTATGGGGAAGTTGTTTGTACCTTCTCTGGAGTAATTTTGAGATCCCATTTAACAAGAGTTTGCTTTACTTTTTTGAATAATTGATGCATTATTTGATCTGTAGAAATGACCAAAAGAATATCATCCATAAAATAAAGTGATAGACACAATGGGAAACATATTTCAAGGCTAAACCTTGCTGAAAGGCACCCATCGGTTTAATTTGTGCATTAATAGTTCTCAAATCATGCAGCAATCACCATCTCCCAGACTTTTTTGGAATAACAAATACCAGTGAATTCCAGGGACTGACTTTTCTATATCTCCTGCATTCAATTGTTCTTTAACCAACAGATGAAGTTGATCTAACTTCTCCTGTGTTAGGAGTCATTGGTCCACTCACACAGGTTTGAAACTAAGTCATTCTAATGGTAAGGCAGTGGGCAGAGGAGACATATCAATGATCCCGTCAGAAATCCTGACATCCTGGCCCTTTTCTATATGTTTTTCCAGTTACTGATATCGGGTTAGGGTTTCCTTGTAGAAATTTCCCTAAACCTTTCCCACCCTGGTATCCCATGTCCTTCAACATTTTAAATCCTGGGTTTTCAAAATTGTTATTTGTAAGTCTCATATCCCATGCTGTAAGTAAGTCTCACCCCATAAATGGATAGCTATATTTGCAACATAAGGCTGAAAAGTACATGACTGTCCATCTGGACCAAGACAAGACAACATCTCAGCACTCTGTTGAACACTTTTAACTGCTCCTACTCCCACTAGGGATGTAGAGGTTAGTCTGAGAGGACATACTGGGGGCCAGCTCTTACTGGATATTACTAACACATCAGCTCCTGTGTCCATAAGCCCATAAAATTTCTTTTCTTTAATTTGTACTACACAGGTGGGTCTGTTAGAGGCTATAGGTTGTGATAAATAGATTTCTTGTGTAGTTGTGCTCCTAAACCCTTTATTTCCTTGTTTCTCCTTTTGTGGAGAATGGTGTAGTTTTCAGGGAATAAGTAACAATTGTGCTATATATTCTCCCAGTTCAAAACCCCAAAGATCTTGTGATATTAAAACTACTTGAATTTCTCCTTCAAAATCAAGTCAACTACTCCTGGGACTACAGTAATGCCTTGGAAGTTAAGACAGATTTTACCTAAAACTAGTCCCATTTATCTTGCTGGCAAAGGTCCCCAAATACCAGTGGGAATCTTGGTGAGTTTGTCTCCTCCCACTAACATTACACATTCTCTGACTGGGAGATCTAATCCTGAGCTTCCAGGTGTTCCTGGGGAGAGGGAATTAATGTGCCTCTGGGAACCCATCCCTGAGACGAGGTTGTGGTCTGAACTGGGAATGTCTTCATTGTTTGAGGGGCCTGGACCCAGGACCCCTTCTCATTTCCCTACAGGGAGTTGCCATTCTGATGAAATTTTTAGCGGCATTGATTAGTCCAGTGATTTCCTTTGTTACAGCGGGGACAGAGTCCTGGTGGTTTTTTTCCACTGGGTTGGGGATTACTGCACTGTAAGGTCCTTTCTGTCCTGAGATCTGGCGGCATTCCTTTTTTTATTTATTTATTTATTATTATTATACTTTAAGTTGTAGGGTACATGTGCATAACGTGCAGGTTTGTTACATATGTATACTTGTGCCATGTTGGTGTGCTGCACCCATCAACTCATCATTTACATCAGGTATAACTCCCAGTGCAATCCCTCCCCCCCCCCCCCCCCATGATAGGCCCCTGTGTGTGATGTTCCCCTTCCTGAGTCCAAGTGATCTCATTGTTCAGTTCCCACCTATGAGTGAGAACATGCGGTGTTTGGTTTTCTGTTCTTGTGATAGTTTGCTAAGAATGATGGTTTCCAGCTGCATCCATGTCCCTACAAAGGATGCAAACTCATCCTTTTTGATGGCTGCATAGTATTCCATGGTGTATATGTGCCATATTTTCTTAATCCAATCTGTCACTGATGGACCTTTGGGTTGATTCCAAGTCTTTGCTATTGTGAATAGTGCTGCAATAAACCTACGTGTGCATGTGTCTTTATAGCAGCATAATTTATAATCCTTTGGGTATATACCCAGTAATGGGATGGCTGGGTCATATGGTACATCTAGTTCTAGATCCTTGAGGAATCGCCATACTGTTTTCCATAATGGTTGAACTAGTTTACAATCCCACCAACAGTGTAAAAGTGTTCCTATTTCTCCACATCCTCTCCAGCACCTGTTGTTTCCTGACTTTTTAATGATTGCCATTCTACTTGGTGTGAGATGGTATCTCATTGTGGTTTTGATTTGCATTTCTCTGATGGCCAGTGATGATGAGCATTTTTTCATGTGTCTGTTGGCTGTATGAATGTCTTCCTTTGAGAAATGTCTGTTCATATCCTTTGCCCACTTTTTGATGGGGTTGTTTGTTTTTTTCTTGTAAATTTGTTGGAGTTCTTTGTAGGTTCTGGATATTAGCCCTTTGTCAGATGAGTAGATTGCAAAAATTTTCTCCCATTCTGTAGGTTGCCTGTTCACTCTGATGGTAGTTTCTTTTGCTGTGCAGAAGCTCTTTAATTTAATGAGATCTCATTTGTCAATTTTGGCTTTTGCTGCCGTTGCTTTTGGTGTTTTAGACATGAAGTCTTTGCCCATGCCTATATCCTGAATGGTACTACCTAGGTTTTCCTCTAGGATTTTTATGGTATTAGGTCTAACATTTAAGTCTCTAATCCATCTTGAATTAATTTTCGTATAAGGAGTAAGAAAGGATCCAGTTTCAGCTTTCTACTTATGGCTAGCCAATTTTCCCAGCACCATTTATTAAATAGGGAATCCTTTCCCCATTTTTTGTTTCTCTCAGGTTTGTCAAAGATCAGATGGCTGTAGATGTGTGGTATTATTTCTGAGGATTCTGTTCTGTTCCATTGGTCTATATCTCTGTTTTGGTACCAGCACCATGCTGTTTTGGTTACTGTAGCCTTGTAGTATAGTTTGAAGTCAGGTAGCGTGATGCCTCCAGCTTTGTTCTTTTGACTTAGGATTGTCTTGGAGATGCGGGCTCTTTTTTGGTTCCATATGAACTTTAAAGCAGTTTTTTCCAATTCTGTGAAGAAACTCATTGGTAGCTTGATGGGGATGGCATTGAATCTATAAATTACCTTGGGCAGTATGGCCATTTTCACGATATTGATTCTTCCTATCCATGAGCATGGTATGTTCTTCCATTTGTTTGTGTCCTCTTTTATTTCACTGAGCAGTGGTTTGTAGTTCTCCTTGAAGAGGTCCTTTACATCCCTTGTAAGTTGGATTCCTAGGTATTTGATTCTCTTTGAAGCAATTGTGAATGGAAGTTCATTCCTGATTTGGCTCTCTGTTTGTCTGTTACTGGTGTATAAGAATGCTTGTGATTTTTGCACATTAATTTTGTATCCTGAGACTTTGCTGAAGTTGCTTATCAGCTTAAGGAGATTTTGGGCTGAGACAATGGGGTTTTCTAAATATACAATCATGTCATCTGCAAACAGGGACAGTTTGACTTCTTCTTTTCCTAACTGAATACCCTTGATTTCTTTCTCTTGCCTAATTGCCCTAGCCAGAACTTCCAACACTATGTTGAATAGGAGTGGTGAGAGAGGGCATCCCTGTCTTGTGCCAGTTTTCAAAGGGAATTTTTCCAGTTTTTGCCCATTCAGTATGATACTGGCTGTGGGTTTGTCATAAATAGCTCTTATGATTTTGAGGTATGTTCCATCAATACCGAATTTATTGAGAGTTTTTAGCATGAAGGGCTGTTGAATTTTGTCAAAAGCCTTTTCTGCATCTATTGAGATAATCATGTGGTTCTTGTCTTTGGTTCTGTTTATACGCTGGATTATGTTTATTGATTTGCGAATGTTGAACCAGCCTTGCATCCCAGGGATGAAGCCCACTTGATCATGGTGGATAAGCTTTTTGATGTGTTGCTGAATCTGGTTTGCCAGTATTTTATTGAGGATTTTTGCATCGATGTTCATCAGGGATATTGGTCTAAAATTCTCTTTTTTTGTTGTGTCTCTGCCAGGCTTTGGTATCAGGATGATGTTGGCCTCATAAAATGAGTTAGGGAGGATTCCCTCTTTTTCTATTGATTGGAATAGTTTCAGAAGGAATGGTACCAACTCCTCCTTGTACCTCTGGTAGAATTCAGCTGTGAATCCATCTGGTCCTGGACTTTTTTTTGGTTGGTAGGCTATTAATTATAGCCTCAATTTCAGAGCCTTCTATTGGTCTATTCAGGGATTCAACTTCTTCCTGGTTTAGTCTTGGAAGAGTGTAAGTGTCCAGGAAATTATCCATTTCTTCTAGATTTTCCAGTTTATTTGCCTAGAGGTGTTTATAGTATTCTCTGATGGTAGTTTGTATTTCTGTGGGGTCGGTGGTGATATCCCCTTGATCATTTTTAATTGCGTCGATTTGATTCTTCTCTCTTTTCTTCTTTATTAGCCTTGCTAGTGGTCTGTCAATTTTGTTGATCTTTTCAAAAAACCAACTCCTGGATTCATTGATTTTTTGGAGGGTTTTTTGTGTCTCTATCTCCTTCAGTTCTGCTCTGATCTTAGTTATTTCTAGCCTTCTGCTGGCTTTCGAATGTGTTTGCTCTTGCTTCTCTAGTTCTTTTAATTGTGATGTTAGAGTGTCAATTTTAGATCTTTCCTGCTTTCTCTTGTGGGCATTTAGTGCTATAAATTTCCCTCTACACACTGCTTTAAATGTGTCCCAGAGATTCTGGTATGTTGTATCTTTGTTCTCATTGGTTTCAAAGAACATCTTTATTTCTGCCTTCATTTCGTTATGTACCCAGTAGTCATTCAGGAGCAGGTTGTTCAGTTTCCATGTAGTTGAGCGGTTTTGATTGAGTTTCTTAGTCCTGAGTTCTAGTTTGATTGCACTGTGGTCTGAGAGACAGTTTGTTATAATTTCTGTTCTTGTACATTTGCTGAGGAGTGCTTTACTTCCAATTACGTGGTCGATTTTGGAGTAAGTACGATGTGGTGCTGAGAAGAATGTATATTCTGTTGATTTGGGGTGGAGAGTTCTATAGATGTCTATTAGGTCTGCTTGCTGCAGAGATGAGTTCAATTCCTGGATATCCTTGTTAACTTTCTGTCTCATTGATCTGTCTAATGTTGACAGTGGAGTGTTGAAGTCTCCCATTATTATTGTATGGGAGTCTAAGTCTCTTTGTAAGTCTCTAAGGACTTGCTTGATGAATCTGGGTGCTCCTGTATTGGGTGCATATATATTTAGGATAGTTAGCTCTTCCTGTTGAATTGATCCCTTTACCATTATGTAATGGCCTTCTTTGTCTCTTTTGATCTTTGATGGTTTAAAGTCTGTTTTATCAGAGACTAGTATTGCAACCCCTGCTTTTTTTTGTTCTCCATTTGCTTGGTAAATCTTCCTCCATCCCTTTATTTTGAGCCTATGTATGTCTCTGCGTGTGAGATGGGTCTCCTGAATAAAGCAGACTGATGTGTCTTGACTCTTTATCCAGTTTGCCAGTCTGTGTTTTTTAATTGGAGCATTTAGTCCATTTACATTTAAGGTTAATATTGTTATGTGTGAACTTGATCCTGCCATTATGATATTAACTGGTTATTTTGCTCATTAGTTGATGCAGTTTCTTCCTAGCCTCGATGGTCTTTACATTTTGGCATGTTTTTGCAATGGCTGGTACCGGTTGTTCCTTTCCATGTTTAGTGCTTCCTTCAGGGTCTCTTGTAAGGCAGGCCTAGTGGTGACAAAATCTCTAAGCATTTGCTTATCTGTAAAGGATTTTATTTCTCTTTCACTTATGAAACTTAGTTTGGCTGGATATGAAATTCTGGGTTTAAAATTCTTTTCTTTAAGAATGTTGAATATTGGCCCCCACTCTCTTCTGGCTTGGAGAGTTTCTGCCGAGAGATCTGCTGTTAGTCTGATGTGCTTCCCTTTGTGGGTAACCTGACCTTTCTCTCTGGCTGCCCTTAAGATTGTTTCCTTCATTTCAACTTTGGTGAATCTGGCAATTATGTGTCTTGGAGTTGCTCTTCTCGAGGAGTATCTTTGTGGCGTTCTCTGTATTTCCTGGATTTGAATGTTGGCCTGCCCTACTAGGTTGGGGAAGTTCTCCTGGATGATATCCTGAAGATTGTTTTCCAACTTGGTTCCATTTTCCCCCTCACTTTCAGGCACCCCAATCAGACGTAGATTTGGTCTTTTTACATAATCCCATACTTCTTGCAGGCTTTGTTCATTTCTTTTTCTTCTTTTTTCTTTTTTTTTCTCTTCTCGCTTCATTTCATTCATTTGATCCTCAATCGTAGATACTCTTTCTTCCAGTTGATCGAGTCGGTTACTGAAGCTTGTGCATTTGTCACGTATTTCTCGTGTCATGGTTTTCATCTCTTTCATTTCGTTTATGACCTTCTCTGCATTAATTACTGTAGCCATCAATTCTTCCACTTTTTTTTCAAGATTTTTAGTTTCTTTGCGCTGGGTACGTAATTCCTCCTTTAGCTCTGAGAAATTTGATGAACTGAAGCCTTCTTCTCTCATCTCGTCAAAATCATTCTCCGTCCAGCTTTGATCTGTTGCTGGCGATGAGCTGCGCTCCTTTGCCGGGGGAGATGCGCTCTTATTTTTTGAATTTCCAGCTTTTCTGCCCTGCTTTTTCCCCATCTTTGTGGTTTTATCTGCCTCTGGTCTTTGATGATGGTGATGTACTGATGGGGTTTTGGGTAGGTGTCCTTCCTGTTTGATAGTTTTCCTTCTAACAGTCAGGACCCTCAGCTGTAGGTCTGTTGGAGATTGCTTGAGGTCCACTCCAGACCCTGTTTGCCTGGGTATCAGCAGCAGAGGCTGCAGAAGATAGAATATTTCTGAACAGCGAGTGTACCTGTCTGATTCTTGCTTTGGAAGCTTCCTCTCAGGGGTGTACTCCACCCTGTGAGGTGTGGGGTGTCAGACTGCCCCTAGTGGGGGATGTCTCCCAGTTAGGCTACTCAGGGGTCAGGGACCCACTTGAGCAGGGAGTCTGTCCCTTCTCAGATCTCAACCTCCGTGTTGGGAGATCCACTGCTCTCTTCAAAGCTGTCAGACAGAGTCGTTTGCATCTGCAGAGGTTTCGGCTGTGTTTGTTATTGCCCTGTCCCCAGAGGTGGAGTCTACAGAGACAGGCAGGTTTCCTTGAGCTGCTGTGAGCTCCACCCAGTTCGAGCTTCCCAGCAGCTTTGTTTACCTACTTAAGCCTCAGCAATGGCGGGCGCCCCTCCCCCAGTCTCGCTGCTGCCTTGCCGGTAGATCACAGACTGCTGTGCTAGCAATGAGGGAGGCTCCGTGGGTGTGGGACCCTCCCGGCCAGGTGTGGGATATGATCTCCTGGTGTGCCTGTTTGCTTAAAGCACAGTATTGGGGTGGGAGTTACCCGATTTTCCAGGTGTTGTGTGTCTCAGTTCCCCTGGCTAGGAAAAGGGATTCCCTTCCCCCTTGCGCTTCCCAGGTGAGGCAATGCCTCGCCCTGCTTCAGCTCTCGCTGGTCGGGCTGCAGCAGCTGACCAGCACCGATCATACGGCACTTCCCAGTGAGATGAACCCAGTACCTCAGTTGAAAATGCAGAAATCACCGGTCTTCTGTGTCGCTCGCGCTGGGAGTTGGAGACTGGAGCTGTTCCTATTCGGCCATCTTGCTCCCCGGCATTCCTTTTTAAAATGTCCAGTTTTTCTCTAATTATAACATTTTCTCACTTAAGGGCCTAATCCTTGGCTTCTTTTAGATTTGTCAGCTACTAAATTAGCCATTGCTTATGCTAATATTGCAGAGTGATGAAGCTCAGTTTCTACATCCTGACAAGCTCTGAGAAAATTTCCCAAGTTTTTTTGTACACCTCATAGGTGCTAGGGCACATTTACAATCCGTGTTTGCATTCCCTAAAGCTAAAGTTAAGGTTCACATTTCTGTGGCAGTGGTATGAGGAATTTGCTGCTTCACTGTCTCTTGTAATCTTGCAAGAAAATGTGCATAGGGCTCCTGCAACCCTTGCATGACATGTAAAAAGGATTTTGCTAGGACTCCCTCTTCAGGAATTGAGTCCCAGGTGCGTTTAGTGGCCTGTGTACACTGCTGATAAGCAGCATCTGGGAGTCCCATTTGACTTTCCGGGTCTGAATAAGGACCATTATCCAATAGCATGTCTTCTGTAATGTCTCATGTCCAGCAACACAATTCTGTCTAGCCAGGTCTGCATACAGTTCTTGGCAATTTAAATTCCATGTCAGATATGCACTAGCAGACAAGCAAGTTCTAGCCAAGTGTTTTACATCAAAGGGTAGAAGGCACATAGCACCAAATGCAGATTCTAGCAATCTTAAAGTGAATGGGCTCTGTACCCCATTATTAACTACACTAATTTTTAATTCCTTCAAGAACTTAAACTCTAGTGGGGTGTGTTCATGAATAAACTAATATGTATTATTTGTATCAGGCATTACAGAAATGGAAAAAGCACAAGGTTCTAAGGGCTCTCCAGCTATGGCAGAAGAGCGTAAAATTATTTGTATTGGTGTCTCTATTTCTTCTAATGTAGGAGGCGGTACAGATGTTTCTGCAACTGGAGAGGCAGTATTGACCAATTTTTAATCCTCACTCTCCTGTTTTTTATTTTCAATTAAAGCTATGGGTGGGACAACAGATAATTGCAGATTTTTAGACATAGCCTGCTGTCCAGCAGAGTAATAAGGCAGAAGTTCCATACAAACTAGAATCTAAGTGGAGAAAACAGAAGAATCAACTTTAAGACCTTTTTGATGAGGCTGTTTTAACCCTCCTCCTACTCTATCTCAACTTTCCACATCAAGAGTGCCTGCCTGTGGAAACCATGGGTTATGCGTAATAATCTTTTGTGGCTTCTGCAGGGGGTTAGTATCTGAGAACTAACCTAAGCACCAGACTGTTTCAACAAAACTTTAAGCAACTGCACATAATGTTTTTCTTCAACAGACAAATTCTGCCCCATGTTACCCTGATTCAGAAAACTTCCCATTCCCAGTACTTCTTTAGAGTACTAACGTTATATCAGTCCCAGTACCTCTTTAGGGCACTGATCAGTACCACTTTAGGGAACTGACCTTATATCCGCTGCCGGCAGACTCATCCGGTCCCCGTTCATCTTCTCAATTTCAGTTGCTCTGCTCCAGCAGACCTTCTTTGTTCATGTCCTTGAAGTCCATGTGTTAGGACACCATTTGCTGATGTCCTCGAAGTCCCTGTTCTGGGGCGCCAGTTTGCCATGGGCCTTATCCTTGTTGGACTGAACAAAGGATGACAAATGTGAGAATAAAGATAAAGACAAAAGAGAATATTTGGAAGAAGGGGTTAGGGGGCTCCTTGCTTCTAGTGAACAAGGACCTTGAGTTTTCTCAGCCCCTCCATATTTTTTAGGTAAAAGAGAATGTGAGAAGTGGGGGTGATTGTCGGTTGGCAGTTTGATTCACAGCAGGCTTGCACGACTGCATTCTTTGAACAATAGGCTCTAGAGGTTCCAGTAGATAATTTCAAGGAGCACAGCGCCAGGGAGTGATTGCCTTCAGCAAATCTTCTTGCAGCTGGAGCAGATATCAGTTGGCCCACACCCTGTATTCATGATAAACGGTTTGTTGTTTGATCATATGGCCTCCAGTGGAATGTTGAGTTGATCACAATCCCTTTCCCAGCTCTCTACACACATAGACCAATGAAACAGAATAGAAAACCCAGAAATAAGACCACACACCTACAACTATCTGATTTTTTACAAACCTGACAAAAACAAGCAGTAGGAAGAGGACTCCTTATTCAATAAATGGTGCTGGGATAACTGGCTAACCATATGCAGGAAATTGAAATTGACCCCTTTCCTCCATCATCCTCAGCAAACTAACACAGGAACAGAAAACCAAACACCACATGTTCTCACTTGTAAGTTGAACAATGATACCACATGGACACATGGAGGGGAACAACATATACCAGGGCTAGTCAGGGGGTGGGGGCGAGGAGACAGAGAGCATAAGGACAAATAGCTAATGCATGAGGGATTTAAAACCTAGACGATGGATTGATAGGTGCTGCAAACCACCATGGCACACATATACCTATGTAACAAACCTGTCAACTCTGCACTTGTATCCCAGAACTTAAAGTAAAATTAAAAAAAAAAAAAACTGAACTCCTTCCTTAAACCATATACAATAATCAACTCAAGATGGTTTAAAGACTTAAATGTAAAACCCAAAAGTATAAAAACTTTTGAAGGCAACCTAGGCGATACAATTCAGGACACAGGCATGGAAAAATATTTTATGATGGAGATGCCAAAATCAGTTGGAACAATGGAAATATTGACAAATGGGATCTAATTAAATTAAAGAGCTTCTGCCCAGAAAAAACAAAAACAAAAACAAAAAACAACTGTTAATAGAGTAAGCAGACAACATACAGAATGGGAGAAAATGTTTGCAAATTACACATCTGACAAAGATTTAATTTCCAGCATCTATAAGGAACTTAAATTTACAAGAAAAAAGCAAACAACCCTATCAAAAGGTGGGCAAAGGACAGGAAGTGACACTTCTCAAAAGAAGTCATACATGCAGTTAACAAAGCATATGAAATAACTTCAACATCACTGATCATTAGAGAAATGCAAATCCATACCACAATGAGATACCGTTTTGTACCAGTCAAAATGGCCATTATTAAAAAGTAAAAAAAAAAAAAAAAAAAAAAAAAAAAGAGAGATATTGGCAAAGTTGTGCAGGAAAAAGAACGTTTTCACCCTGTTGGTGAGAGTGTAAATGAGTTCAACCATTGTGGAAGACAGTGTGATGATTCCTCAAAGACCTAAATATAGAAATGCCATTCAACCCAGCAGTCTCATTACTGAGTATATGCCCAAAGGAATATGTCATTCTATTATAAAGACATATGCACAGACACGTTCATTGCAGACCTATTCACAATAGCAAATACATTAAATCAACCCACATGTTCACCAATCATAGACTGGATAAAAAAATGTAGTACATATACACCATGGAATACTATGCAGCCATAAAAGAAAACAAGATCATATCCTTTGTAAAGACATGGAAGAAGCTGGCGGTCATTATCTTTAGCAAACTAACACAGATACAGAAAACCAAATATGACATGTTCTCACTTTTAAGTGCGTGCTAGATGATGAGAACACCCAGACACATAGAGGCGAACAACATGCACTAAGACATATCATGAGGTGGAGAGTGGGAGGAGGGAAAGAAGAAAATAACTAATGGATAGTAGGCTTCATACCTGGGTGATAAAACAATCTGTACAACCAACCTTTATGACACACATTTACCTATGTAACAAACCTGCACATCCTGCACTTGTACCCCTGAACTTAAAACTTAGAAAAAGAAAAAAATTTCTAGGAAAAATTATTGAGTTGGTGCACAGTCCAGAGTCAGTATGGACTGTCCAGCTCTAAGATTCTTATTTATGAGAAAGAGAGCATTCTCTTTCTTGTCTGTACTACCATTATATTGGGCATCCTTTTACTTGTAGGCAAATGTAATCAAAGGGCTAGCTTTGTCATGGAATTCCTTGAAATCTTCAATAAGACATGTCTCTTTCCTAAGACATTTTTCTATCTGCATAGTAGTGGAGGTAGGAGTGGGGAAGATTTAATTTTGAAGTTCTAGTGCCTTCGTATGGCCCACACCCATAGTTCCTTGTATAGTTAATAGCATCTCACATTCTCTTTGTGGGACCACTCCACCACAAAGGGTCCATCAGTCAGCGTGTTAAATGAGGATGTCACCACTTGCTAGATGCAGAGGACAGAGGATATATTGGGTATGGTCCATGGGGAGCTGTTGGGGGTTAGAGGTGGGGCTCACATGCACACATTGTTTGTGGGTCTTGAAGAATCCTGGGTGTATGAGCTTTCTTGGACAGAAAGTTCAGCTGCTCAGTGCAGTACCCATCTATTTCTGCCCAAGTGAGGAAGATCTGGCCACACCCTGATCAAAGCCCTGCTACACCCATCCTAGTTGGTAGGGAGCTTGCATCATGTGCATGCTGAGCTGTGGCTTAAGCACTTTGACATCTAACGTCTCACTGGATAACTGGGAAACTGAGGTCTTTGCTTTGGGAATGAGAGTCCCTGATATCTTGGGAAATTCTGCCAATTTTCTCATATAGAGCCAACTCATGTCTGCACCATTAAATTTTCATAGGTTTGTGTGCACGCATGGACACACACACACACACACACACACACACACACAGACTTTTCAGGTTAAAGGTAGGAAGTAGAGTTAACACTGATGGAGTGACAAGAAGAAAGAAGACAGAGGATGGGACAGCTCTGCCATGGGGTAGGGGCGCCCAGTCTCTTGGTAACATGTCCAGGACTTAAAACATGGGGAGGAAAAAAGATAACAGGCTGATGACTTGGGAACCTCAAGGTTCCCATGGATCTGCCTGGGCTGTGGCCATCCCCAGGAAAGCCTTCAGAGGACAAAAACTTGGTTTCTGCATTCACTGCTCTGCATAATTAAAATTGGGAGGAATTCCCCTACACTCAGTATGGAAGGGAATACAGTAATGAAAACCTCAAATTTTTCTCTACGAATTGAAGTAATTGACTTTGGTGGCCCTTAAATTTCAAAGGCTTAAAAAAGTGAGTTGACCTTGCTGTCTCATCAATTACTTGTTGTACTCTCAGATCCTTGGAAACTACTGTATATCCTCTGGAGATCTTTTAGAGCAGAAATTGGCCTGGGGGTTTGTGGGACTGAGCACTCAGGTTAGTGTAGAATGTGGCAGAGCATCAGATCACTGCTCTGAAGGCCATCCCTTTCATAGCTTCAGGCTTCTTTTTTGGAAGTGGAACCAGAGTCATTTTCCAGGCTAGGATGATGAAATCTTTTGAGTTAACTGGATACCTCAGAACAGTGGAGGGAAACAAGGAAGCACAGGCGGCTTCTGAGGTCTCTCACATTGCTCTGGAGCCCGTAGGCCTCACTCATTGGCCCTCCTGTTTCATAGTTTAATTTTCTGTTGGTTAAATTTTTCTAAATTTGGATTTTTAATTTTTTTAGTCTGCTGAAAGTTTGGCAATTTTTAACTTTTCAAAAGGAAATTTCTTTTCACTGATCTTTTGTATTTTTTGTTGCAATATTATTTTTTTCTGCTCTAATCTTTATGATTTTTTTCTTCTAATAACTGTGGGTTTGGTTTGCTCTTGCTTTTCTAGTTCTTTAAGATACATTACTAGGTTATTTATTTGAAAATTTTCTCTTTTTTGGGATGGGGGCACTTATACCTGTAAACTTTCCTATTAGTACTGTTTTTACGTATCCAATAGATTTTGATATGTAGTGTTTTTATTATCATTTGTTTAACAAATTTTTTAATTTTCTTAATTTCTCCATTGACCCACTGATCATTCACTAGCATATTGTTTATTTTTTGTATATTTGTATAGTTTTTATAGTTTCTCTTTTTGTTAATTTCTAATTTTATTCCATTACGGACAAATAAGATGTTTGATATTATTTCAAGTTTTTGAATGTTTTAAGAATTGTTTTGTGACCTAACATATGCTTGACAATAATATGCTAAAGAAAAGAATGTGTATTCTTCAACCACTAGATAAATGTTCTGCAAATATCTATTACATACATTTGGTCTATAGTACAGATTAAGTCTAATGTTTCTTTGTTGCTATTCTGTCTGGAATATCTATTCAATGTTGAAAGTGGGGTGTTGGAGTCTCCAGCTATTATTGTGTTGGAGTCTATCTCTCTCTTTGACTCTAGTAATATTTGCTTTATATATTTCAGTGCTCAAGAGTTAAGTGCATTTATATTTAAAATTGTTATATCTTCTTGTTAAATTTACCCTTTTATCACTATAGAGTAACTTCTTTGTCTTATAATTTTTGTCTTAAAATCTATTTTTTGATGTAAGTGTAGTTACTTCTACATTTTTTTGTTTCCATTGACATTCAATATCTTTTTCCATTTCTAAAATTTTCAGTCTATCTATGTCTTTGTAGATGAGGTGAATTTCTTATAGGCAAAAGATCAATATGTCTTGTTTTTATATGCATTCATCCACTCTGTCTTGATTGGAGAGTTTAGTCTATATACATTCAATGTTATTGTTAATAAGCAAGAACTTACTTCTGCCTTTTTTTTTGATTTAGGCTTGCTTTGTGGCCTTTCTTTTTATCTTACTTTGCTTTTTGTCTTCCTTTTAGTGAAGGTAATTTTCTCTGGTGATATAATTTAGTTGTGTGCTTTTCATTTTTAGTGTATTCCTTGTTTGTCTTTTTGGTTTGAGGTTATCATGAGGCTTTCAAATGATAACTTATAGCCTCTTATTTTAATCTAATAACAACTTAACACTGTTTGAATAGAAAAAGAAACAAAAATAATAGTAATAAAAACTGTATGCTTTAACTCTTCCCCTGACTTTATTGTTTCTATTTATATGTAATTTTACTGTGTATGTCTTGAAAAGTTGTAGTTGCTATTTTTGACTGGTTTATTTTTTAGCCTTTCTACTTTGCATAAGATTAGTTCATACACCACAGTCACAGTGTTATCATTTGATTTTCTCTGTACTTACTATCACCAGGAATTATATTTATATGGTTTAAATAATTCCTCCATTGGCAGGTGTAAGCTGAGTTTGGTTTGGTTTTTCTTTCTAACAAGAAAGCACTGAGTTCAATGCCTCACAATTGCTGTATTCTCCCTTTCTGCATCATGCCACCATTGTTGGGAGATGGGGGAGAAATGGTGTAAAAGATTCAAGACTGTCTTTCCTACCTGTTCAGTGCTTCTTTTAGTGATATGAAGTTAAAACCAGGTACTACGAGTACTCACCTTATTTTTGGTTCTTACAACAGTTCTTTTGAAATGTAGGTTGTTGTTAAATTGGTGTCCTTGCAGGGGGGAATGGTTGGTGAAGTCTTCTATTCTGCCATCTTGCTGTACCTATGAGCCATCTATGACATTTTAAATTAATTAATTTAAAGCTACATAACCACATAAGTTTTCCTTTGTCTCTAAATTATTAGACGCTCCATTTTAAAATAAATTTTTGGCCTCTAAATTTCTTTATTATAACATTTAGTAAATAGAAAATTATGGAAAAACTCTGCAAAATGTTTAGTCTGTAACTGTCATTGGTACCATATAATAAATTCTATGAGGGCAGGGACTCAGTCTGTGACTCAGGTTCTCTGATATGTGACTGCTCTTTGTGGTAATTAAACCTCTGCATGAAATAATAAATGTCTGCACATTAAAAAATAATTCCACATAAAGTGTAGATCTATCTGATCATATTAGGAAATTGTGTATTCTTTCCAAGGAAGGAAGAGGTTTACCTGGATATCCTCAGGTCATGGCTTATGAGAACAATGGGCCTGACTATAGAGAAAACAAGCAGTGATCAATTTAGAGTTGTTCATCAGTCAACAATTTGGATTATTAAAAAAATCAGACATATATACTGAAAAGATGTAGGAGAGAGTGTAAAATCATGCAAAGGTGCTCCTTAGGACAAAGATGCTTTGGGTGATTCTGGACTCAGGTGAGAATTTAGGAGTGGTTTTGGACCTATGAAAGTGTTGGACCCTGCCCCCTTGTGTTGAACAGAATAAAAGTTGTGGAGCTGCTGGCCCACATTATAAGTCCCAAACACAAAACATTAAAAAATGATAAAAACACAACATGTGATAAATGTGGAATTCTGTTATTAACAACTCCAGAACAATGTTTAAAAGAATTTCTGTGTTGCTTATGGTGTTCCACTTGCCAGTAACATACATAGGAAAAATGACATTTCCAAGCATATTCAGAATTCAGCACATAATTTGGATATTAGATAGCACATATATTTGGAAGCATGTATTTATGTTTTGCTCACCTGAGATTTTTTGGGACTAATGGTGATGGCCTGAGAGATACTCAAGAGACAGCTGGTGCCAATGCACATGCTCTGGCCACTCTGTGAAGACAGAAAACAACTTTCTCTCTAATATTACTGAAAAAATACTTCAACTCCAAACCAGTCATTGTCTGAAGGACTTTTTTAGAGAGTACCAAGGAGATGGCCATAGTCAGGTGCTTGAGAATCAAATCTGTGGATCATAATGTGCATCTGGTAAATAAAGAAAACTCTGATGTCAAGGAAGAAAAAAATTCCAGCTATTTAACTATGGTCTGAGATAAGATCATTCCTACTGCTGTATTATTGGAGAAAATTTGATGTTTTCAGTAACTGATAATTTCATTCTGAGTGAGGAGATCTTTCATGGACACATGAGGTCTGTTTTACAGGGGAAACAAAAACATTCTATCGTGTACTTGCCATTGTTTCCAACAATGTTCAGAAATATTTTATTGAACCTCTTTTTTATAACAGTTTTGTTCTAAAAAGAAAAACATATATATTCTCAATATACTACAGTACTACTCTAGAATACTGTAGTACTACTCTAGAATACTGTAGAATTCTCACTCTACTATAGTACTACTTTAGAATACTATAACATATGTTTTTATAATAAAGCTACAATGTGCTTTATTGTTCCCTTTTACAGGTGAAAAAATATTAAATTAAAGAAGGCTGAATGACATTTCTAAAGTCACCTCATTGTAAAAAGAAAGTTTGAGGAGTAGACAACGTGCTTATCCACTATGTTTCTCTATCTTTCAGACACAGATACACTTTAATATGTCACACATTTTTTATTTTTAATTTTGTATATCTTGTCAGTTACAAAATATTATTGTACTTTAAAAAAAGCTTTGATTGTGGCAGTTTCTCATTTAAATCTAAATAAGTTAAATCTAACCATTAATAATAGGAAAAATTGGTATTTTTAATGAATAAAAGCATCAAATAAAGTTATTTCAATGTTAGAATTATTAAATATATTAAAACATAAAATCATTTTGGAGCAGGAAACTGGAGGCAGAAACAATTATTTAATTAACTAATTTAAATAGATGAGTATTAAGCCTGGCAATGGCTTTAGAATTTTTTGTTTTGTTTGTTTTGAGATGGAGTCTCATTCTGTTGCCCAGACTGGAGTGCAGTGATGCGATTTGGGCTCACCACAACCTCTGTCTCCTGGGTTCAAGTGATTCTCCTGCCTCAGCCTCCCAAGTAGCTGGTACTACAAAGATGTGCCACCATGCCTGACTAATTTTTGTATTTTCAGTAAAGACCTCATTTCACTATGTTGGCCAGGTTGGTGCTTTAGAATATTTTTAAACCCAGAGAAAATGTCACAAGCTATTCAATTTTGAAAACTACTGAAGTCCATTATTTTTTTCTAATGTGAAAACCTAAGGTCAGCAAGTTACCTTTCCTTGAATTCTCTTTTCCCGATTTCATGAATCAAATAGTCTTAACATAATGGACAAAGACCAGATATTTTCTATCACCATCCAATTATGACCATTCTTAAGTACATAATATGCCCTAATAGGTAAAATAACACCAAAAAACCCTATATTTAATATTTTTGAAAAGAATAAGATAATTCAATCAGCTACATCCTATGCACTTTATATGCAAGAAGGTATTGTAGAAATACATCTACTAACCTTGGAGTCATTCCTGACTCTTTTAGAGAAAATAAGAGTTAGTGGATTTACTGTTAAATTGTATTAAAGAACTTTTTGTAAAACATATTTCATGGCTTTATACATCACAAAGCAACAATAATGACCACTGAAAATTACATTTTATTAAATTAGGATCAGTTAAGGACTGGCTTATGTTTTTGACATTATATTCTCTCCACAATTTCAGCCTATGAGTTATAAATTTTTTCACACCTCACGCGTAGCTTTGGCAGTGGTCAGTTTCTGAAACAAAAGAGTTACTTTTCCAGACAAGGCGCCCCCTACAACAAATGTAATTTAAAGATGGAATTGGCTTATATTTGTAATTGCAGAATTTTATGGATTCTACTTTGAGGCTTGAACAGCACTGATTTGCTTGGCTTACCTTCAGATGTATTATGAAGTCAAACTTAGCAGGTTTTCTGGTATCAATATTCTTTGTCTAAGATTCCCCAAATCTTCCTGGATATTAATGCACCATTATGTGTGCAGTTTCCTTAATTTTGGTTCAAAGAAAGCAGATGGTACCTGCAGATGTGTCCCCTAAACAATCATTGCAGCTCAACCCCACTGATCCCACAGAGCCCTCTCCTTGTCCTTGATCCAGGTCTGGAGTGAAGCTCTGTCCAAGACAATATTCTATTTATCTTTTCACAAGTGCCATTTCATGAAATGACAATTAGATGAAGATGGGAGAAGACTAGGGCAAGGTTCTGGGTGAGTGAAAGCCAGTGTGTCAGGTAGGAGCCCGCAGAGTCACAGTTTGGTGAGTGTTAAATCCAGCACTGCAGTAAGAAGACAGAGCAATCAACCAAGAATGACTGGGTTGATAGTGCCATTCTTCGCGTCTCTTTCTTTTCTCTCTTTCTCCATACTTATTTCTTAGGTAAGATCAGCTCTCAGAAATCACTTCACAGGGTAAAATATGACATTCAGAGCTTCAAATATACCTCTTCATTTGGTGCCACAAACCTGTAATTAGGAAGAAACTCACATGTTGAAAAAAGGTTCTATGCTGACCAGTAGAAGAGAAAAAAATTCAGACTAAAAACTCTTACATGAAGTCTGGGTGCTGTGGCTGATGTCTGTAATTCCAGCACTTTGGGAGGGAGACTAGGATGGATCTTTGAGCTCAGGAGTTTGAGACCAGGCTGGGGAACATGGTGAGAACCTATCTCTACAAAAATACAAAAATTAGCTGGGCGCAGTGGCATTTTCCTGTAGTCCCAGCTACTTGGGAGGCTGAGGCAGGAGAATTGCCTGAGCCCCAGAGGCAGGGGTTGCAGTGTGCCGAGATTGCAGTATTGGACTCCAGCCTGGGTGACAGAGTGAGACCTTGTCTTAAAACACACACACACACACACACACACACACACACAAATCTTACATGGAGACAAACAAGTGAGCTATTTCTACTCTTTTCCCCAAATTACTCCCTAATCCTAGAGAAGCCCACACATTAGGTAACAGCCAGGGGTATGTAGCTGGACTCATCCTTCCCTTCAAATCACAAACCCCTCAATTTCTTCTAGGCCCTGCTGAGCACAGGGTCACAAGGGGAGAATGAACACAGCTTTTCATTTCTTCTGGTCCTGCGCTTCCCAGTCTTCCTCCCATTTCTGAGCCCTAACCCCAAAACTATTCTTCTCTGCTCCATCCGGCATGCTGAATTTGACCTTTTGGTTTATTTTTGTCACAGTTGAGCCTAAGTGTGACAAACAGGGAGAGAAAGAGAGAGAAAGTGAGAAAGTGAGAGTAAAAGGAGAAGATTTTAACTGTAATAGTAATGATCTTTGACCTTTCTTCACCCACACTTATTTATTTATTGGTCTTTAATATTGTCTGCTATTTTTTTTGTTGTTGTTATATATTTACTGTTGGTGTTTAAATTTATTTTGAGACAGATGTTAGTCGCAAGCGTTGGACTTAGCCAACAGCTTGCCATGTCTAAAGTTGACCAGATGGCTCTCACCAGCGGTAGTACCATACAGATCCAGCAGAGGAATGCAATTGTGATTCACTGTGGCCTCCATCTCTCAGGTCTCACCCCCGCCCCCTTGGTGGTCTACCCATCTTGGCCTCCCAAGTAGTACCTGGGAGTACTTGGACTTTCTTCTTCTGTTTGTTCTCTAACCCCGCTTTCAGAGTGTTTCCACAGTACTTAGAGTAACTTGCTGTTGTTTTTCTTCTTTGTTCTTTTCTATTTTCCTATGCTCCTTCCTGCACATTGAAGTTTTAGATTTTATTTTTTGTCACATTCCAGCCTCTGTGTGACAAATCAAGAGAAAGAGAGAGAAGAGAGAGAGGGAGAGAGAGAGACAGAGAGAGACAGAGAGAGAGACAGAGGGGAAAGGAGAAGATCTTAACTGTGATATTAATTATCTTTTACCATTGTTTGCTCCCTCTTATTTATTTATTGGTCTGTAATATTGTTTGCTTTTTTGTTATTATTAAATATTTACTTGTTTTGTTTATTTATTTTGAGACTGATGTAGGCTGTAAGCCTCAGACTTAGCTGTCAGCTTGCCATCTCTAAGGTCGATCAGATGGCTCTCACTTTGCCTTGTCTAAAGTGAATTGGATGGCTCTCGCTGGTGGCAGTATCATTCAGGTCCAGCAGAGGGATGTGATCCTGATTCACTGCAGCCTTGATCTCCCCAGACCCACTTGGGTGATCTTCCCATCTCAGCCACCCGATTACTCGGACTTTCTGCCTCTGTTTTTCTCCTACCCACACTTCTAGTTTGTTTCCACAATACTTAGAGTGACTTGCTGTTGTTTTTTCTTCTTTGTTCTTTTGTTTCTCTTTTCTCCTATGCTCCCTCCTGCATGCTGAAGTTGGCCTTTTGGTTTATTTTTTGTCACATTCCAGACTGGGTGTGACAAACAGACAGAGAGAGAGTGTGTGTGTGAGAGAGAAGAAATCTTAATTGTGATGTTAATTACCTTTTACCTTTGTTCACTCCCACTTATTTATTTATTTATTGGTTTTTAATATTGTTTGTTATTATTTTTTGTTACCGTTCTACATTTACTGTAGGTTTTAAATTTATTTTGAGACAGATGTCAGTCGTAAGCATTGGACTTAGCTGCCAACTTTCCATGTCTAAGGATGACCAGTTCCTCTCACCTTGCTTTGTCTAAGGTCATCCATATGACTCTCCCCAGTGGCAGTACCGTTCAGGTCCAGCAGAACACGATTGTGTTTCACTGTGGCCTAGACCTCCCTGGTCTTGCCCCGGTGGTCTTCCTAGTCTCGGCTTCCTGAGTATCTGGGACTACTTGAATCTTTTTATTCTTCTTTGTTAACCACGGATTCAGATTGTTTCCACAGTGCTCAGAGTGATTTGCTGTTGTTTTTCTTTTATGTTTTCTGTCTCTATTTTCCTATGCTTCTTCCTGCATGCTGAATTTGACCTTTTTTTTTTTTTTTTTTTTTGGTCATGCTCTAGCCTGGGTGTGACAATCAAAGAGAGACAGAGATACAGAGAGAAGATCTTAATACCTCTTACTTTGATATTAATCAAAAAGTGGTATTAATACCTCTGACTTTTGTTCACTCCTACTTATTTATTTCTTGGTCTGTAATGCTGTTTGTTATTAATTCTTGGTTATTGTTAAATATTTACTGTTGGTTTTTTGCGTATTTATTTTGAGACAGATGTCAGCCGTGGAGGTTGGACTTTGCCACAAGTTTACCATGACAGAGGTCAACCAGAGGTCTCTTGCTTGTGGCGGTACTGTTCAGATCCAACAGAGATGTGATTGTGATTCACTGTGGCCTCAATCACTCCAGTTTCATCGGAGTGATCTTCCCATCTCGGCCTCCCAAGTACCTGGGACTACTTAGACCTTCTTTCTTTTTTTTTTTTTTTTTTTTTTCTAACACCATTTGCAGTTTCTTTCCACAGTACTTAGAGTGACTTGCTGTTGTTTTTCTCCTATGTTCTTCTCTCTACTTATTTTCCTACACTTCTGAAGTGTAACACTGAAGTTGACCTTTCAGTTTTCTACTTTTTTTTAGAAAAAGTATACTGCAGCCTGGATGTGACAAATGAAGTGAGAGAGAGAGAAGAAGATATTAATTACCTTTTGCCCTTGTTCACTCCCACCTATTTATTGGTGTTGAATATTGTTTGTTGTTATTTCTTTGTTACTGTTATATATTTACTGTCTTTTTTTGTTTATTTGAGACAGATGTTGACCATGAACATTGGACTTAGCTGCCAGCTTGTCATGTCTAAGGTCTACCAGATGGCTCTCACCAGCAGTAATGTCAATCAGATGACTCTTCATTGTAGCAGTAATGTTTAGATCCAGCAGAGGGATGCAATCATGATTTACTGCAGCCTCAATCTCCCCAGTCTCGCTCAGGTGGTGTTCCCATCTCAGCCTCCCAAGTACCTCGGACTACTTCAACCTATTTCCTCTTCTTTTTTAACCCCACTTTCAGTTTGTTTTCACAGTACTTAGAGTGACTTGCTGTTGTTTTTCTTCTTTTTTCTTTTCTTTATTTTCCTACCCTTCTTCCTGCATGTTGAATTTGACCTGTTACTGTTGTTTTTGTCATACTCCACCCTGGGTGTGACAATAAAAAGGAGAGAGAGAGAGAGAAGATCTTAATTGTGATATTAATTACCTCTTACTTTTGTTCACTCCCACTTATTTATTTCTTAACTTTTAGTAATGTTTGTTATTAACTGTTGGTTATTGTTAAATATTTACTTTTTTTTGTATATTTATTTTGAGACTGATGTCAGCTGCAGAGGTTGGACTTTGCCACAAGCTTGCTAGGTATGAAGTGACCAGATGGTTCTTGCTGACAGCAAGGTCAACCAGATGGTTCTTGCCATTGGCAGTACTGTTTAGATCCAGAAGGGGGATGTGATTCTGACCTCCTGTGGCCTCAATCTCCCTGGTCTCAGCCAGGTCTTCTCATCTCAGCCTCCCGAGTACTTGGGACTACTTGGACCTTCTTTTTTCCTTTTTTTCTAACCCTGCTTTCAGTTTCTTTTCACAGTACTTAAGAGTGACTTGCTGTTGTTTTTCTGCTAAGTTCTTTTCTCTACCTATTTTTCTATGCTTATTCTTGCATGGTAACGTTGACCTTTTGTGGTTTATTTGTTTGTTTTTTTGCCATACTGCAAAATGTGTGTGACAAATGAAGAGAGAGAGAGAGAGAGAGAAAATAATATATTAATTACATTTTGCCTTTGTTCACTCCTACTTATTTACTGGTGTTTAATATTGTTTATTATTTCTTTGTTATTGTTAAATGTTTACATCCTTTTAAATTTATTTTGAGATAGATGCTGACCACAAACATTGAACTTAGCCACTGGCTTGCTATGTCTAAGGTCTACCAGTGGCTCTTGCCAGTGGCAAGGTCAACCAGGTGGCTCTCAATGGCAGTAGTACTGTTCAGGTCTAGCAGAGGGATGTGATCGTGATTCACTGCATCCTCAATCTTTCCGTTCTTGCCCAGGTGGTCTTCCTATCCCAGCCTCCCACCTGGCATTACTCAGACTTTCTCCCACTTTTTTCTTCTAACCCCACTTTCAGTTTGTTTCTACAGTACTTATAGTGACTTACTGTTGCTTTTCTTCTTTGTTCTTTTTTTCCCTGTATTTTCCTATGCTCCTTTCTACATGCTGAAGTTGACCTTTTAAGATTTGTCTTTCTGTCACACTCCAGCCTGGGGGGGGGGGGAGAGAGAGAGAGAGAGAGAGAGAGAAAGAGAGAGAGAAAAGAAGAAGGAGGAAGAAGAAGAAAAGAAGAAGATTTTAATTATGATACTAATTACTACTATTACTAATTACTAATCACTCCCACTCATTTATTTATTGACCCTTAATAGTGTTCATTATTATTTCTTTGTTATTGTTAAATTTTGTTTATTTATTTTAAAATATATGCCAGTCATATAATTGGTTTATCCAGCAATAAAAACTGGAAACAAGCCATACGTGAAAATGCTTTGTGATGTGCTGTTTCATATCACACAATAGAACCTGTGATTTGATTCACCAGGTTCCAAACACTCTTGTCATAAAATCTACAAAGTGACAATTCTGAGCCCATTGAGATTGATAAGAAAAAAATGAATATCCACCTCTACAAATCAGCAACAAGCTATGTGTGAAACTGATTCACGATGTGCTGTTTTATATCACAGCATAGAAACTGTGTTTTGATTCACCAGGTTCTAAATCATCTTTTTGTAGAACCAATGAAGTGATATTTCTGAGTCCACTGAGGCCTATTAAAAAAGAAACATATCCAGTGATAAAATCTAAAAATAAGCTGTGAAAATGCTTTGTCAATTGTCATCCAATCTCACAGAATAGAACCTGTGTTTTGATTCACCAGGATCCAAACGCTCTTTCTGTGGAATCAACAAAGTGACATATCTGAGCCTATTGAGGCCTATTAAAAAATGAATACCAATAAAAACTATAAACAAACTATCTGTAAATATGCTTTGTGATGTGCTATTTCATATCAAAGAATGGAACCAGTGTTTTGATTCACCAGGTTTGAAACACTCTTTTTTTAGTCTATGATGTGACATTTCTGAGCTTATTGGGGCCTACAAGAAAAAATGGAATATCTAACAAAATAAACTAGAAAGAAGCTATATGTGACAGTGCTTTGTGATGTACTGTTTCATGTCACAGATTGAAATCTGTTTTTTGATTCAACACGTTCCAAATACTCTTTTTGTAGAGTCTACAAAGTAATATTTCTGAGCCCATTGAGGCCTATATGTAAAAATCAAATATCCAGTAATAAAAACTGGAAACAAGCTATATGTGAAAATGCTTTGTGATGTGCTGTTTCATATCACAGAATACAACCTCTGATGTTTTCATTCACCATGTTCCAAACAATGATTTGTAGCATTTACAAAGTGCCATTTCTGACCCCATTGAGACCTATAAAGAAAAATCGAATATCACACTCTAAAAACTAGAAAAAAACCAGGTGTGATGGCTCTCTTCTGAAATCCCAGCATTTTGAGAGGCCAAAGTAGGTGGAACACTTGAATCAGGAGTTCAAGGCCAGCCTGGCCAACATGGTGAAACCTCATATCTACTAAACATATGAAATTACCTGGATATGGTAGTGCCTGTTTAATCCCAGCTACTCAGAAAGATGATTCAGGAGAATCACTTGAATGCAGGTGGTGAAGGTTGCAGAGTGCTAAGATTGCACCACTGTACTCCAGTCTGGGCAAAAAGAGCAAAAGTCTGTCTTAAAGAAATAAAAACACAATGGTAAAAACAAGAAAAAGATATTTGTGAAAATGCTTTGTGATGTGCTCTTTCATGTCACAAAATGAAACCTCCATTTTGATTCACCTGGTTCCAAACAAAATCTTTTTACAGACTCTACGAAGTGACATTTCTGAGTCCACTAAAGCCTATCAGCAAATAAATAAATAAATAAATAAATAAATAAATAAATAAATAAAAACAAAAATAAAAATAAAATAAAAAATCTAGTGATAAGAACTAGAAACAAGCTATCTGTAAAAATAACTTGTAACATGCTGAATGGAACCAGTTTTTTTATTCATCATATTCCAAACACTCTTTTTGCAGAATCTGCAAAGTGACAATTCTAAGCTCACTGAGGCTTATTAAAAGAAAAACAAAACAAATATCCAGCAATGAACACTAAAAACAAGTTATTTTAAAATATGATTTGTGACATGCTGTTTCACATAACAGAATGGAACCTGTGCTTTGTTTCACCAGGTTCCAAACACTGTTTCTGTGTGATACACAAAATGCCACTGCTTTGCTGATTAAAGCCTATAAGGAAATATCAAATACTCAGTTCTAAAATCCAGAAAAGGGCTACGTGTAAAAATGCTTTGTGATGAGCTATCTCATATCACAGAATGAAACCTGTGTTTTGATACACCAGGTTGCAAACAGTCTTTTTGTAGAATTGACAAATTGATATTCCTGAGGCCATTGAGGCCTATAAAAAATAGAATATTGGGCATTAAAAACTACAAACAAGCTATGTGCAAAAATATCTTTTGATGTGTGCTGTTTTATGTCACAGAACGGAACCTGGCTTTTGATTCACCATGTTCAAAACCCTCTTTTTGTAGAATCTATAAAGTGAAATTTCTGAGCCCAGTGAGGCCTTTGAAAAAAGGAACATCCAGTGATTAAAAACAGAAACAAGTTTTCTGTGAAAATGCTTTGTGATATGCTGTTTTATACCATAGAATGGAACCTGTGTTTTGATTCATCTGGTTTGAAACACTTTTTCTATAGAATCTATGAGGTGACATTTCAGAGCTCAGTGGGGTTTATAAGGGAAAATAGAATATTCTGCTCTAAAAACTAGAAACAAGCTATGTGTAAAAATGCTTTGTGATGTGCTGTTTTATATGACAGAATGCAACCTGTGTATTGATTCAACAGTTTCCAAATACATTTTTTGTAGGATCTATGAAGTGAAATTTTTGAGCACCTTAAAACTTAAAAGAAAACTTGAATGTCCAGCAATTAAAACTAGAAAAAACCTATATGTGAAAATGTTTTCTGATGTGTTATGTTGTATCACAGAATGAAACCTGTGTTTCGATTCATCAATTTTGACACACTGTTTTTAGAAGCTACGAAGTGACATTTTGAGCCCATTGAAGCCTGTACAGATAAATTGAATATCTAGTGATTAAAAAGTAGAAACAGTCTGTAAAAATGTTTCCAGATGTGCCAATTTATCTCATAGAATAGAACCAGTGTTTTAATTTACCAGGTTCCAAGCACTCTTTGTGTAGAATATATAAAGTGACATGTCTGAGCCCACTGAGGCTGATGAGGAAAAATCGAATATCGAGGCATAAAAACTGGAAACACACTATCTGTTAAAGTACTTTTCATTGTGCTGTTTCATATCACAGAATTGAACCTGTTTTTTGACTCACCAGGTTTGAAACTCTCTTGTTGTAGAATCTACATGGTGACATATGTAAGCCTACAAGAGGATGAGGAAAAATCAAATATCAAGTGAAAAAACTAGAAAAATCCCATGTGGGAAAATGCTTTGTGATATGCCATTTCATATCACAGAATAGAATCTTTTTAAAATTATTATTATTATTATAACACTTTAAGTTCTAGGGTACATGTGCAAAACGTGCAGGTTTGTTACATATGTATACTTGTGCCATGTTGGTGTGCTGCACCCATCAACTCGTCAGCACCCATCAACTGGTCATTTACATCAGGTATAACTCCCAATGCAATCCCTCCCCACTCCCCCCTCCCCATGATAGGCCCTGGTGTGTGATGTTCCCCTTCCCGAGTCCAAGTGATCTCATTGTTCAGTTCCCACCTATGAGTGAGAATATGCGGTGTTTGGTTTTCTGTTCTTGCGATAGTTTGCTAAGAATGATGGTTTCCAGCTGCATCCATGTCCCTACAAAGGACACAAACTCATCCTTTTTTATGGCTGCATAGTATTCCATGGTGTATATGTGCTACATTTTCTTAATCCAGTCTGTCACTGATGGACATTTGGGTTGATTCCAAGTCTTTGCTATTGTGAATAGTGCTGCAATAAACATACGTGTGCATGTGTCTTTATAGCACCATGATTTATAGGGTATATACCCAGTAATAGGATGGCTGGGTCATATGGTACATCTAGTTCTAGATCCTTGAGGAATCGCCATACTGTTTTCCATAATGGTTGAACTAGTTTACAATCCCACCAACAGTGTAAAAGTGTTCCTATTCCTCCACATCCTCTCCAGCACCTGTTGTTTCCTGACTTTTTAATGATTGCCATTCTAACTGGTGTGAGATGGTATCTCATTGTGGTTTTGATTTGCATTTCTCTGATGGCCAGTGATGATGAGCATTTTTTCATGTGTCTGTTGGCTGTATGAATGTCTTCTTTTGAAAAATGTCTGTTCATATCCTTTGCCCACTTTTGGATGGGGTTGTTTGTTTTTTTCTTGTAAATTTGTTTGAGTTCTTTGTAGGTTCTGGATATTAGCCCTTTGTCAGATGAGTAGATTGCAAAAATTTTCTCCCATTCTGTAGGTTGCCTGTTCACTCTGATGGTAGTTTCTTTTGCTGTGCAGAAGCTCTTTAGTTTAATGAGATCCCATTTGTCAATTTTGGTTTTTGTTGCCGTTGCTTTTGGTGTTTTAGACATGAAGTCCTTGCCCATGACTGTGTCCTCAATGGTATTACCTAGGTTTTCTTCTAGGGTTTTTATGGTATTAGGTCTAACATTTAAGTCTCTAATCCATCTTGAATTAATTTTCTTATAACAAGTAAGGAAGGGATCCAGTTTCAGCTTTCTACTTATGGCTAGCCAGTTTTCCCAGCACCATTTATTAAATAGGGAATCCTTTCCCCATTTCTTGTTTTTCTCAGGTTTGTCAAAGATCAGATGGCTGTAGATGTGTGGTATTATTTCTGAGGACTCTGTTCTGTTTCATTGGTCTATATCTCTGTTTTGGTACCAGTACCATGCTGTTTTGGTTACTGTAGCCTTGTAGTATAGTTTGAAGTCAGGTAGCATGATGCCTCCAGCTTTGTTCTTTTGACTTAGGATTGCCTTGGCAACAAGGGCTCTTTTTTGGTTCCATATGAACTTTAAAGCAGTTTTTTCCAATTCTGTGAAGAAACTCATTGGTAACTTGATGGGGATGGCATTGAATCAAAAATAACCTTGGGCAGTATGGCCATTTTCACGATATTGACTCTTCCTATCCATGAGCATGGTATGTTCTTCCATTTGTTTGTGTCCTCTTTTATTTCACTGAGCAGTGGTTTGTAGTTCTCCTGAAGAGGTCCTTTACATCTCTTTTAAGTTGGATTCCTAGGTATTTTATTCTCTTTGAAGCAATTGTGAATGGAAGTTCATTCATGATTTGGCTCTCTGTGTGTCTGTTACTGGTGTATGAGAATGCTTGTGATTTTTGCACATTGATTTTGTATCCTGAGACTTTGCTGAAGTTGCTTATCAGCTTAAGAAGATTTTGGTTGGAGACAGTGTGGTTTTCTAAATATACAATCATGTCATCTGCAAACAGGGACAATTTGACTTCTTCTTTTCCCAACTGAATACCCTTTATTTCTTCCTCTTGCCTGATTGCCCTAGCCAGAACTTCCAACACTATGTTGAATAGGAGTGGTGAGAGAGGGCATCCCTGTCTTGTGCCAGTTTTCAAACGGAATGTTTCCAGTTTTTGCCCATTCAGTATGATATTGGCTGTGGGTTTGTCGTGAATAGCTCTTATTATTTTGAGATACGTTCCATCAATACCGAATTTATTGAGAGTTTTTAGCATGAAGGGCTGTTGAATTTTGTCAAAGGCCTTTTCTGCATCTATTGAGATAATCATGTGGTTTTTGTCTTTGGTTCTGTTTATATGCTGGATTATGTTTATTGATTTGCATATGTTGACCCAGCCTTGCATCCCAGGGATGAAGCCCACTTGATCATGGTGGATAAGCGTTTTGATGTGCTGCTGCATCCGGTTTGCCAGTATTTTATTGAGGATTTTTGCATTGATGTTCATCAGCGATATCGGTCTAAAATTCTCTTTTTTTGTTGTGTCTCTGCCAGGCTTTGGTATCAGGATGATGTTGGCCTCATAAAATGAGTTAGGGAGGATTCCCTCTTTTTCTATTGATTGGAAAAGTTTCAATTGGAATATTTCAGAAAATATTATATTGGAATATTTTCAGAATACCAGCTCCTCTTTGTACCTCTGGTATAATTCAGCTGTGAATCCATCTGGTCCTGGATATTTTTGGTTGGTAGGCTATTAATTATTGCCTCAATTTCAGTGCCTGCTATTGGTCTATTCAGGAATTCAGCTTCTTCCTGGTTTAGTTTTGGGAGAGTGTAAGTATCCAGGAAATTATCCATTTCTTCTAGATTTTCTAGTTTATTTGCATAAAGGTGTTTATAGTATTCTCTGACGGTAGTTTGTATTTCTGTGGGGTCAGTGGTGATATCCCCTTTATCATTTTTAATTGCGTCGATTTGATTCTTCTCTCTTTTCTTCTTTATTAGTCTTGCTAGTGGTCTGTCAATTTTGTTGATCTTTTCAAAAAACCAACTCCTGGATTCATTGATTTTTTGGAGAGTTTTTTGTGTCTCTATCTCCTTCAGTTCTGCTCTGATCTTAGTTATTTCTAGCCTTCTGCTAGCTTTCGAATGTGTTTGCTCTTGCTTCTCCAGTTCTTTTAATTGTGATGTTAGAGTGTCAATTTTAGATCTTTCTTGCTTTCTCTTGTGGGCATTTTGTGCTATAAATTTCCCTCTACACACTGCTTTAAATGTGTCCCAGAGATTCTGGTATGTTGTATCTTTGTTCTCATTGGTTTCAAAGAACATCTTTATTTCTGCCTTCATTTCGTTATGTACCCAGTAGTCATTCAGGAGCAGGTTGTTCAGTTTCCATGTAGTTGAGCGGTTTTGCTTGAGTTTCTTAGTCCTGAGTTCTAGTTTGATTGCACTGTGGTCTGAGAGACAGTTTGTTATAATTTCTGTTCTTGTACATTTGCTGAGGAGTGCTTTACTTCCAATTACGTGGTCGATTTTGGAGTAAGTACGATGTGGTGCTGAGAAGAATGTATATTCTGTTGATTTGGGGTGGAGAGTTCTATAGATGTCTATTAGGTCTGCTTGCTGCAGAGATGAGTTCAATTCCTGGATATCCTTGTTAACTTTCTGTCTCGTTGATCTGTCTAATGTTGACAGTGGAGTGTTGAAGTCTCCCATTATTATTGTATGGGAGTCTAAGTCTCTTTGTAAGTCTCTAAGGACTTGCTTTATGAATCTGGGTGCTCCTGTATTGCGTGCTAGGTATTTAGGATAGTTAGCTCTTCTTGTTGAATTGATCCCTTTACCATTATGTAATGGCTTTCTTTGTCTCTTTTGATCTTTGCTGGTTTAAAGTCTGTTTTATCAGAGACTAGGATTGCAACCTCTGCGTTTTTTTGTTCTCCATTTGCTTGGTAGATCTTCCTCCATCCCTTTATTTTGAGCCTTGGTATTTCTCTGCATGTGAGATGGGTCTCCTGAATACAACAAACTGATGGGTCTTGACTCTTTATCCAGTTTGCCAGTCTGTGTCTTTTAATTGGAGCATTTAGTCCATTTATATTTAACGTTAATATTGTTATGTGTGAACTTGATCCTGGCATTATGATATTAACTGGTTATTTTGCTCGTTAGTTGATGCAGTTTCTTCCTAGCCTCAATGGTCTTTACATTTTGGCACGTTTTTGCAATGGCTTGTACCACTTGTAAGCAGGCCTGGTGGTGACAAAGGTCTCTTGTAAGCAGGCCTGGTGGTGACAAAATCTCTAAGCATTTGTTTATCTGTAAAGGATTTTATTTCTCCTTCACTTATGAAACTTAGTTTGGCCGGATATGAGATTCTGGGTTTAAAATTCTTTTCTTTAAGAATGTTGAATATTGGCCCCCACTCTCTTCTGGCTTGGAGAGTTTCTGCCGAGAGATCTGCTGTTACTCTGATGGGCTTCCCTTTGTGTGTATCCCATCCTTTCTCTCTGGCTGCCCTTAAGATTTTTTCCTTCATTTCAACTTTGGTGAATCTGGCAATTATGTGTCTTGGAGTTGCTCTTCTCGAGGAGTATCTTTGTGGCGTTCTCTGTATTTCCTGAATTTGAATGTTGGCCTGCCCTACTAGGTTGGGGAAGTTCTCCTGGATGATATCCTGAGGAGTGTTTTCCAACTTGGTTCCATTTTCCCCCTCACTTTCAGGCACCCCAGTCAGACATAGATTTGGTCTTTTTACATAATCCCATACTTCTTGCAGGCTTTGTTCATTTCTTTTTCTTCTTTTTTCTTTAGATTTCTCTTCTCACTTCATTTCATTCATTTGATCCTCAATCACTGATACTATTTTTTCCAGTTGATCGAGTCAGTTACTGAAGCTTGTGCATTTGTCACGTATTTCTCGTGTCATGGTTTTCATCTCTGTCAGTTCGTTTATGGCTTTCTCTGCATTAATTATTCTAGTTACCAATTCTTCCACTGTTTTTTCAAGATTTTTAGTTTCTTTGTGCTGGGTACGTAATTTCTCCTTTAGCTCTGAGAAATTTGATGGACTGGAGGCTTCTTCTCTCATCTCATCAAAGTCGTTCTCCGTCTAGCTTTGTTCCGTTGCTGATGATGAGCTGCCTTCCTTTGCAGGGGGAGATTTGCTCTGATTTTTTGAATTTCCAGCTTTTCTGGCCTGCTCTTTCCCCATCTTTGTGGTTTTATCTGCCTCTGGTCTTTGATGATGGTGATGTACTGATAGGGTTGGTGTGGGTGTCCTTCCTGTTTGTTAGTTTTCCTTCTAACAGTCAGGACCTTCAGCTGTAGGTCTGTTGGAGATTGTTTGAGGTGCACTCCAGACCCTGTTTCCTGGGTATCAGCAGCAGAGGCTGCAGAAGATAGCATATTACTGAACAGCACGTGTACCTGTCTGATTCTTGCTTTGGAAGCTTCCTCTCAGGGCTGTACTTCACCATGTGAGGTGTGGGGTGTAGGTCTGCCCCTAGTGGGGGATGTGTCCCAGTTAGGCTACTCACGGGTCAGGGACCCACTTGAGCAGGCAGTCTGTCCATTCTCAGATCTCAACCTCCGTGTTGGGAGATCCACTGCTCTCTTCAAAGCTGTTAGAGTCGTTTGCATCTGCAGAGGTTTCAGCTGCTTTTGTTGTTGTTGTTGTTGTTGTTGTTTAGCTGTGCCCTGTCCCCAGAGGTGGAGTCTACAGAGACAGGCAGGACTCCTTGAGCTGCTGTGAGCTCCACCCAGTTCGAGCTTCCCAGCGGCTTTGTTTACCTACTTAAGCCTCAGCAATGGCGGGCACCCCTCCCCCAGCCTCGCTGCTGCCTTGCCGGTAGATCGCAGACTGCTGTGCTAGCAATGAGGGAGGCTCCGTGGACGTGGGACCCTCCCAGCCAGGTGTGGGATATAATCTCCTGGTGTGCCCGTTTGCTAAGATCCTTGTTAAAGCACGGTATTGGGGTGGGAGTTATGCAATTTTCCAGGTGTTGTGTGTTTCAGTTCCCCTGGCTAGAAAAAGGGATTCCCTTCCCCCTTGCACTTCCCAGGTGAGGCAATGCCTCACCCTGCTTCAGCTCTCGCTGGACGGGCTGCAGCAGCTGACCAGCACAGATTGTCCCGCACTCCCTAGTGAGATGAACCCAGTACCTCAGTTGAAAATGCAGAAATCACCTGTCTTCTGTGTCACTCGCACTGGGAGTTGGAGACTGGAGCTGTTCCTATTAGGCCATCTTGCTCTGTCCCCCCAGAACCTTTTTTTTTTTTTTTTTTTTTTTTTTAATCAGGTTCTAAACAATCTTTTCATAGAATCTATGAGGGGAGCATTGTGAGCCAATTGAGCTGTACAAGAAAAAAAACGGAATGTCCAGCAATAAAAACGAGAACCAAGCTATCTGTGAAAATGCTTTCTGATGTGCTGTTTCACGTCACAGATTAAAATCTGTGTTCTGATTGACATGTTCTAAACCTTTTTGGTGTACAATCTATGAATTGACATTTCTGAGTCTATTGAGCCCTATAAGTAAAAACAGACTATCCAGCAATGAAAGCTAGACAGAAACTATGTGAAAAATGCTTTGTGATATACTGTTGCATATCACAGAATGGAACCTGTGTTTTGATTCACCAGGTTTGAAACATTCTTTTTGTAGAATCTACAAAGCGATATTTCTGATCCCTTTGAGGTCTATAAGAAAACATAGAAAATTCATCTTTAAAAACTAGAAAAAATCTATTTGTGATAATGCTTCATGATGCATTGTTTTACATCACAGAATAGTATCTGTGTTTTGGTCACCAGGTTTGAAACACTTTTTGTAGAATCTACAAAGTGACACTTCTAAGCCCATTGAGGCCTGTAAGAAAAAATCGATTATCCAGCAATAAAACCAAGAAACAAGCAATCTGTGAAAATGCTTTATGATGTGCTGTCTCTTATCACAGAATGGAACCTGTGTTTTCATTCACCATATTTAAAACACTCTTTTTGTAGAATCCACAAGTTACATTTCTAAGCCCACGGGGGGCTGTAAGAAAAAATCAAATACCCAGTGATAGAAACTAGAAAATGGTATGTGAGAAAATGCTTTGTGATGTGCTGTTTGACACCACAGAATAGAAACTGTGTTTTGATTCACCACTTCCCAAAACTTTTTGGAGAATCTATGAAGTGATATGCCCTAGTGTATTGAGGCATATAACCAAATATCAATGATCCAGCTCTAAAGATTGGAAACAAGCTATCTGTGAAAATGCTTTTTAATGTGCTGATTCATATTACAAAATTAAATTTGTGTTTTGTTCACCAGATCCCAAATCATCTATTTATAGAATCAATATATTGGCAATTCTGACCTATTAAGGCCTAGAAGGAAAAACGAAATATCCAGTGAAAAAACTAGAAACAAGATATCTGTGAAAGTACTTTGTAATGTGCTGTTTTATATCATAGAATGAAACCTGTGAAACCTGTGTTGATTTAACAGATTCCAAACACTCTTTTTGTAGAATCTATAGAGTGACATATATGAGCCCCTTGAGGCCCATAAAATGTATCTAGATTCAGTGATAAAAGGTATTAACAGGTTATCTGTAAAAATGCTTTGTGACGTGCTGTTTAATATCACAGAACGGAACCTGTGTTGTGATTCACCAGGCTCCAAACACTCTGTATAATATGTGACATGACAATTTTGAGCTCATTAAAGCCTATAAAGAAATATTGAATATCTAGCTCTAAAAACTAGAAACATGTTATCTGTGAAAATGCTTTCAGATGTGCTGTTTTATACCACATAATGGAACTTGTGTTTAGATTCACCAGGTTCCATATACTTTTTTTTTTTTTTTTTTGAGACGGAGTCTCACTCTGTCCCCAGGCTGGAGTGCAGTGGCTGGATCTCAGCTCACTGCAAGCTCCGACTCCCGGGTTTAGGCCATTCTCCTGCCTCAGCCTCCCGAGTAGCTGGGACTACAGGCGCCCACCACCTCGCCCGGCTAATTTTTTGTATTTTTTAGTAGAGATGAGGTTTCACCGTGTTAGCCAGGATGGTCTCGATCTCCTGACCTCGTGATCCCCCGTCTGAGCCTCCCAAAGTGCTGGGATTACAGGCTTGAGCCACCGCGCCCGGCCTCCATATACTATTTTTGTGGAATCTGTGAAGTGACATTTCAATGCACTTTGAGGCCAATAATGGAAAAACAATTGAGTGACAAAAGCTACAAAAAAGTTATCTGTTCATATACTTTGTGATGTGATGTTTTATCTCCAAAGTGGAATATGTGTTTTGATTTGCCAAGTTCCAAATACTCTTTATGTAGAATCTACATAGTGACATTTCTCAGCCCATTGGTACCTATAAGGAAAAATTGAATATCCCACTCTAAAAAATAGAAACAAGCTCTGTGTGAAAATTCTTTGTGAGGTGCTCTTTTATGTCACAAATTAAAATCTGTTTTTAATTCTACAGGTTCCAAATAGTCTTTTTGATAGGAAAAATTGAATATCCAGCAATAAAATCTAGAAGCCACCTATATATCAAAATGCTTTCTGATGTGATGTTTCAAATCACAGAATACAACTTATATTTTAATTCACAATGTTAAAAACAATCTTTTTGTAGTATCTACAAAGTGCCATTTCTGATCCCATTTAAGCCTATAAGGAGAAATTAAATATCCCATTCTAAAAACTGGAAGAAGTCTAGGTAAGGTGGCTTATACCTGTAATCCCAGCACTTGGGAGGTCAAGGCAGGAGGATCACCTAAGGTCAGGAATTCAAGAACAGACCTGGCAAACATAGTGAAAACCCATTCCTACTAAAAATACAAAATTAGCTGGGCATGGTGGCACATGCCTATAATCCCAGCTACTCAGGAATCTGAGGAAGCAGAATCACTTCATGCCAGAGGCAGAAGTTGGAGAGAGCCAACATCATGCCACTGTACTGCAGCATGGGCAGAGATAGTGAAACTGTCTCAAAAAAGTACAATTAAAATTAAAAAGTCATGTGTTCTTTTATATCACAAAATGGAAACTGTGTTTTGTTTCACCTGGTTCCAAATACTCTTTTCATAGAATCTATGAAGTGACATTTCTGTATCTATTAAGTACTATAAACAAAAAACTAATATCCCACAATAAAAACTGCAAACAAGCTGTCTGTGAAAATGCCTTGTGACTTGCTGTTTCATTGCACTGAATGGAACCAGTTTTTTGAATCATGGGGTTCCAAACACTATTTGTGTAGAATCTACAAAGTGATAATTCTGAGCTCATTGAGTCCTATAACACACACACACACACACACACACACACACACGAACACCCATCAATGAACACTAGAAGATATTATCTTTAAAGTTGGTTTGTGACATGTTGTTTCACATCACAGAACTGATTTTGTTTCTACAAGTTCCAAACATTCATTCTGGATAATACACAAAGTGACAAGGCTGTGCCTATTAAAGTCTATAATAAATATCAAGTATGCAACTCTAAAAACTAGAAAAGGGCTATCTGTGAAAACGCATTGTGATGAACTGTTTTGTACCACAGAATATCAAACTGTGTTTTGATAAATCAGGTTCCAAACACTCTTTTTGTAGAATCTATGAAGTAATTTTTCTGAGCCCATTGAGGCCTATGAAAAGAAAACAAATATCCAGTGATAGAAACTAGAAACAAGCTATCTGTGAAAATGTGTTGTAATGTAACAATATGTCTCACAGAATAGAAACTCTGTTTTGATTCTCCAGATTGGAAACACTCTTTTTGTAGACTCTACGAAGTTACACTTCTGAGCCTATTGAGGCCAATAAGAAAAAATCAAATATCTGGAGATAAAAATTTGAAAAAAGTTACATGAAAATGCTGTGTGATGTGTGTTTCATATCACAGAATGAAACCTATGTTTGATTCACCAGGTTTCAAACACTCATTTCATTGAACATACAGAATGACATTTCTGAGCCCACTGAAACCTATAAGGAAAAAATAGAATAATCTGCTTTAAAAAGTAGAAACAAGCTATTTGTACAAATGCATTATTATGTGCTGTTTAATGTCACATAATTGAACCTGTGTTTTGATTTACCAGGTAAAAACACTCTTTTTGTAGAATCTACAAATGGAAATTTCTGAGCCCATTGAAACCTACATAGAAAAATTGAATATCCAGTGATAAAATCTAGAAAAAACTATTGGTGAAAATGCTTTGTGATGTGTGGTTTTATGACACAAAATGAAACTTGTGTTTTGATTCAGCAGGTTCTAAACACGCTTTTTGTAGAATCTCTGAAGTTACATTTCTGATCCCATTGCATCCTATAAAGAAAAATTGAATATCCAGCAATAAAAACTAGAAAAAATATGTCTGTTAAAATGCTTTAAGATGTGCTTTTGTTTATGACAGATGAAACCTGTCCTTTGATTCTCCATGTTACACTCTTCTTGTAAAGTCTATGAAGTGACATTTCTGAGTACATTGAGGCCTACTAGTAAGAAAAAATGAATATTAAGATTTAATAACTAGAGCTATGCTATCAGTGTAAATGCTTTTTGTTGTGCTCTTTGTTATCACATAATAGAACCTATATTTTCATTCAACAAGTTTTCACAATCCTTTTGTAGTATCTACAACATGACATTTCTGAGTCAATTGTGGTCTATAAGAAAAGCATTAATATCTAGCAATGAAAAGTAGAAACAAGCTACATGTGAAAATGCTTTGTGATGTGCTGTTTCATATCTCACAATGAAAGTTCTGTTTTGATTCGCCAGATTTCTAACCCTTTTTTGTAGAATATAACAAGTAACATTTCTGAGCCCATTAATCCCTATAAAAAGAAAAAAATGAATATACAGCAATTAAAATGAGAAACAAGCTATCTGTGAAAATTCTTTGTGATGTGCTGTTTCATATCATAAAATGGAATCATTTTTTGATTCACTCGGTTGTAAACATGCTTTATGAAGAATCTATGAAGTCACAAATCTGAGCTCATTGAGGCTGATAAACTAGGTTCCAAACATACTTTCTATATAATATATGAAGTGAAAAACATGTGAAGATTAAAGCCTATAAGGAAATATCAAATATCCAGCTTTAAAAGCTAGAAGAAGGCTATCTGTGAGAATGCTTTGTGATGATCTGTTTCATATCACAGAATGAAACCTGTGTTTTGATACACCAGATTTCAAACATTTTTTATATAGAGTCTACAAAGTGACATTTCTGAACTCATTGAGGCCTATAAAGAGAAATGAAATTACTGGTAATAAAACCTAGAAAGAAGCTATGTGCAAAAATGCTTTGTACATATATCAAAGAATGGAACCTGTTTTTTGATTCACCAGGTTTTAAACACTATCTTTGTAGAGTCTATAAAGTGACATTTCTGAGCCCATTGAGGCCTATAAGAAAAAAATCAAATATTCATCTCTAAAAACTGGAAGAAGGTATTCATGAAAATGCTTTGTGATTTGCTGTTTCACATCATATAATGGAAGCTATGTTGTGATTCACCAGGTTCAAAAACTTCTATGAAGTGACATTTCTCTGCCAATAGAGGCCTATAAGTAAAAATTGCATATACATATGTAAAAACTAAAAAGCATGTATGAATGAAAATGCTTTGTGATGTTATGTTTTATATCACAGAATGGAAACCTGTGTCTTAACTTACCAGATCCAAAACTCTCCTTTTGTAGAATCTATAAAGTGACACTTCTATTGCCATTGAGGGCTATACAGAAAAGTTGACTATCTATTTCTAAAATCCATATAGAAGTTATGTGTGACAATGCTTTTTGATGTGCTATTTCATATCAAGAAATACAACTGGTGTTTTCATTCACCAGGGTCCAAACACTATTTTGGAGAATATATGAAGTGACATTTCTGAGCCCATTGAAGCCTATAAGAAAAAATAGAATATACAGCAATAAAACCTGGCAACGTGCTACCTGTGAGAACACTTTGTAATGTGCTGTATTATATCACAGAATGTAACCTATGTTTTGAGATAATAGAATATAAACACTCTTTTTGTAAAATATGTGAAGTAACATTTCAGAGCCATTTGAGGACAATAATAAAAAAGTTAAAAATGCATCTATAAAAACTAGAAACAAGGTATCTGTGAAAATGCTCTGTGATGTGCTGTCTCATATCACAGAATGGAAACTTTGTTTGATTCACCAGGTTCAAAACACTCTTTTTATAGAATCTACAAAGTGACATATCTGAGTTAACTGAAGCCTGTACAGAAAAATAGAATACACCAACCTGAAAACTAAAAACAAGTTAAGTCTGAAAATGCTTAAGGTGTGATGTTCATATTACAGAATGAAACCATGATTTCATTCACCAGGTTCGAAACACTCTGTACAATGTACAAAGTGATATTATTGAACCCATTGAAACCTATAAAATAAAATCAAATATCCAGTGATAAAAACTAGAAGCAAGATATCTGTAAACATGCTTTGTGATATGCGGTTTTGCTTCTCAGACCAAAATCTGTGTTTTGATTCACCAGGTTTGAAACACTCTTTCTATAGAATCTATGAAGTGACGTTTCTGAGCCAATTGAGGCCAACAAGAAAAAATTCAAATATCCAGCAATAAAACTAGAAACAAGCTATGTGTGAAAATGCTTTCTGTTGTGCAGTTTAAAATTACAAAACACAACCTGTGTTTTGAATCACCAGGTTGTAAACACTCTTTCCTATAAGAAAAAAATCAAATATCCTGCAATAAAAACTAAAAACAAGCTGTCTGTGAAAATGCTTTCAATAAATTGATTTTTCTCACAGAATGGAACCTTTATTATGATTCATCAGGTTGGAAACACTCTTTTTGTAGAATCTCTGAAATGATATTTCTGAGCCCACTGAAGCCCTATATGGAAAAATGGAATATTCAGCAATAAAAACTAAAAGCAAGCTATGTGTAAAAATGCTTTGTGATGTCTCGTTTCATTTCTGAGAATTGAACATGTGTTTTGATCCACCAGGTTGGAAACACCTTTTTTTGTAGAATCTACAAAGTGAGATTTCTGAGCCCTTTGAGGCCTATAAGAAAAAATAGAATATTCAGAAATAAAAATGTGAAAAAGGCTGTACATGAAAATGCTTGGTGATGCGTGTCTTGTATTGCAGAATGGAACTTATTTTTGGTTCAGTAGGTTTCAAACACTCTTTTCATTCAACATACAAAGTGGCATTTCTGAGACAATTGAGGTCTTCAAGGAAAAATTGAATGCCCTGCTTTAAATAGTACAAGCAAGCTTTGTGTGAAAATGCTTTGTGGTGTGTTGTTTATATTACAAAATTAAGTTTTTTGATTTACCAATTAAAACACTCTTTTTTGTAGAATATACAAAGTGACATTTCTGAGCCCCTTGAAGCATATATGGAAAATTAAATATCCGGCAATAAAAACTAAAGACAAGCTCTGTGTGTAAATGCTTTCTGATATGCTGTTTCATATCACAAAATGGATCCCATGTTTTGATTCATCAGATTCAAAACACTCTTTTTGTAGTATCTATGAAGTTACATTTCTGATTCTATTGTACCCTATAAGGAAGAAATTGAATATCCATGCACAAAAACTATGAACAACCTATATATGAAAATGCTCAGAGCTGTGTTATTGCTTGTGACAGAATGGAACCTGTGTTTTGATTCACCAGGTTACATACACTCTTTTTGTAGAATTTACCAGGTGACATTTCTGATCACATTGAGGCCTACTAGGAAAAAATGAATATTCAGTTCTAATGACTAGAACCAAGCTATCAGTGTAAATGCTTTTGACGTGCTCTTTCTTGTCACATAATGGAAACTGTCTTTTGATTCAAAAGGTTCCAACACAATTTTTGTAGAATCCATGAAGTGAAATTTCTGAGCTGATTGTGGCTTATAAGACAAAAATTGAATATCCAACAATGACAAATAGAAACAAGATATATGTGAAACTACTTCATAATCTCTTTCATATTTCAGAATACAACCTATGTTTCAATTCACCAGGTTCCAACCCCCCCCCTTTTTTTGTAGAATATGACAAGTGACATGTCTAAGCCTACTGAGGCCTCTCAGGAAAAAATCAAATATATAGCACTAATAGCTAGAAACAAAATATATATGGAAATGCTTTGTGATGGCTGTTTGTTATCATGGAATATAAACTGAGTTTTTATTCATCAGTTGCCAAAAACTCTTTTTGTAGAATCTATGAAGTAATATTTCTGGGCCCTTTGAAGCCTATAGGAAAAAAAATCAAATATCCAGCTCTTAGAACTAGAAGCAAGCTACCTGTAAAAATGCCTTTGCTGTCCTCTTTCTTGTCACAGAATTAATACTGTGTTTTGATTCACAGGTTCCAAACACTCTTATTGTAAAAATATACAAAATGACATTTCTGAGTTCATTGAAGTCCATCAGGAGAAAAAAAGAAAATGCAGCAAAAAAATGCAATGAAGCCATCTGTGAAAATGCTTTGTGATGTGCTGTTTCATATCACAGAATGTAAACTGTGTTTTGGTTCACCAGGTTTGAAACGCTCTTTTTGTATAATGCACAAAGTGACATTTCTGAGTCATTTGAGGCCTGTAAGAAAAAAGGGAATATCCCATTCCAAAAACAAGCAACAAGCTATATGAGAAAATACTTTCTGTTGTGCTCTTTCATATCACAGACTGGAACCAGTGTTTTGATTCAACAGGTTCCAAGCACTCTTTTTATACACTCTAAAAAGTGACATTTCTGAGCATGTTCAGGCCTAAAAGAAAAACTCAAATATCAAGCAATGAAAACTAGAAACAAGATATATGTGGAAATACTTTATGATATGCCATTTCATATCACATGATAAAACCTGTGTTTTGATTGACCAGGTTCAAGACAGTCTTATTGTGGAACCCACAAAGTGACATTTCTGAGGCAATTGAAGCCTATAAAAAAATGGAATGTCCATCACTAAAAGCTATACACAAGCTATGTGTCAAAAGGCTTTGTGATGTGCTGTTTCATACCAAAGAATGGAAAATGGGTTTTGATTCGCCATGTTTGACAATCTCTTTCTGTAGGATCAGTGAAGTGACATATCGGAGCCCATTGAGGCCTATAATGAAAGATGGAATATCCAAAAATAAAAACTAGACATGAGCTATCTGTGAAAATATTTTGTGATGTTTCATTTAATCTCACAAAAAGATACCTGTCTTTATATTCAGGAGGTTGGAAACACTCTTTTTGTAGAATCTATGAGGTGACATTTCTTAATGGAACAAGGCCCATAGGGAAAAATTGAATATCCAATGATAAAAACTAGAAACCAGTTATCTGTGAAAAAGCATTGTGATGTGTGGTTTTATCTCACAGAATGTAACTGTTTTGATTCACCAGGTTGAAAGCACTCTTCTTGTGGAATCTACGAAGTGACATTTCTGAGCCCATTGAGGCCTACAAGAAAAAGTAGAATATTCAACAAGAAAAACAAGAAAAAAGTGATCTGTAAAAATGCTTTGTGATGTGACACTTCACATCACCGAAAGGAACCTGCATTCTGATTCACCAGGCTGGAAACACTCTTTTTTGTGGATTCTACAAAGAGACGTTTCTGAGTCCATTGAGGTCTATAAAGAAAAACCGAATATCCATCTAAAAACTGGAAACAACTATCTGTGAAAATGCTTTGGGATGTGTCGTTTCATCTCACAGAATGAAATCTGTATTGTGATTCACCAGGTTAAAGTCACTCTTTTTGGAGAATATACAAAGTGACATTTCTGAGCCAATTGAGGCCTCTTAAAAAAAGTTGAATATCCAGTGATTAAAAACTGGAAACAAGCTATCTGTGAAAATACTTTCTGATGTGTCATTTTATTTCACAGAATGGAACCTGTGTTTTGATTAACCAGGTTGGAAACACCATCCTTGTAGAGTTTATGAAGTGTGATATTTCTGAGCTCATTGAGGCCCATAAGGAAAAATTGAACATCTTGTGATAAAATCTAGAAACAATTTATCTGTGAAAGTGCTTTTTGATGTGTCATTTCATCTCACAGGTTCTAAAAAAATTTGAAAATCCAGTGATAACAACTAGACACAAGCTATCTGTGAAAATTCTTTGTGATGTGCCATTTAATTTCTCAGAATGAAAAATGTGTTTTTATTTAGCAGGTTAGAAACGCTCTTTTGTAGAATCTATGAAGTGACATATCTAAGCCCATTGAAGCCTATAAGAAAAAATTAAATGCCCAGCAATACAAACTAGAGACAAACTATTTGTGAAAATTCTTTGTAATATGTCATTTCATCTCACAGAATAGAACATATGTTTTGATTCACCAGGTTAAAAACCCTCTTTTTGGAGAATCCATGAAGTGACATTCCTGAGCCCCTTGAGTCCTTTAAGGAAAAATCAAATATCCAGTGATAAAAGCTAGAAACAAGCAATCTGGGAAAAGCCTTTGTAATGTTTTGGTCATCTCACAGAATGGAACCTGTGTTTTGATTCTGTAAAAATGTTTTGATTTTGAAAAACACTCTTTTTGGAGAACCTATGAAGTGACATTTTTGAGCCCAGTAGTCCTCTAAGAAAAAGTTGCATATCCAGCAATAAAAATGAGAAACAAGCTATCTGTGAAAATACTTTGTGAAGTGTCATTTCATCCCACAGAATGGAACCTATGTTTTGATTAATCAGATTGGAAACACTGTGTTTGTAGAATTTACAAAGTGACATTTCTGATCCCATTGAGGTCTATACAAAAATTGCATATTCAGCGATAAAATCTAGAAATAAGCTATCCCTGAAAATGCTTTCTTCTGTGTGATTTCTTCAAACAGAATGGAACTAAGGTTTTTATTCAACAGTTTACAAACACTCTTTTTGTAGAATCTACAGAGGGATGTTTGCAAGTCAATTGAGATCCATAAAAAATTGAATATCCAGCATGAAAAAAGAAAGAGACTATCTGTGAAAGTGCTTTGTTGTGTGTGGTCTCTTCTCACAGAATTGAACCTCTGCTTTGATGCACCAGGTTAAACATACTTTTACTATAGAATCTATGAAGGTATATTTCTGAGAATACTGAGGCCCATGAGGAAAAATCAAATATACAATGATAAAAACTAGAAACAAGCAATCAGTGAAAATGCTTTGAGATGTGTGTTTCCTTCTCACAGAATAGAAACTTTGTTATGATTCAGCCTGTTCCAGTCACTTTTTGTGTAGAATATAATGAGACATTTCTGAGCACATTAAGGCTTATAAAAATATTGAAAAGCCAGCAATGAAAACTAGATACTGGCTATCTGGAAAAATGATTTGTAATATGTGGTTTCTTCTCACAGAAGGGAACCTGTGATTTGATTCATCATGTTCCAATCAGTCTTAGTGTAGAATCTATGAAGGGATATTTCTTAGCCCATTGAGGTATATAAAGAAAAATCAAATATCCAACAATAAAAACAAAAACATCTATCTGTGAAAATGTTTTGTGATGGTGGGCTTATCTCACAAAATGGAACCTGTGTTTTGTTTCACCAGGTTGGAAACACTTTTTTTGTACAATCTATGAAGGGACATTTCTGAGCATATTGAGGCCTGTAAACAAAAATTGAATATCCATCGATAAAAACTAGAAAAAAATCTATATGGGAAAAAGTTTCATGATGTGTTGACTCATCTCACAAAATGGAAACTGTGTTTTCATATACCAATTTATAAACACTCTTTTTGTAGAATCTTCGAATGGACATTTTTGAGCCCATTGAGGTCTACAAATACATGTGTGTATATATATATATATATATACACACACACACACACGCACTTTTGATGTGTGGTTTATTCTCACAAATGGAACTTATGTTTAACTCACTAGGATGGAAATGCGTTTTGTGTAGAATCTACCAAGTGACATTTCTCAGCCCATTGAGTCCAATAAGAAAAAATCGAGTATCCAGCGATAAAACTAAAAACAATATACTGGTGAAAATGTTTTGTGATGTGCAGTTTCCTCACACGGAATGGGACCTGTATATTGATTTAACAGATTCAAATCACTCTTTATGTAGCATCTACAAAGGGACATTTCTGAGCCTTTTGAGGCCTATAAGAAAAAAATCAAATATTCACTGATTAAAAACTAGAAAAATGTATCTGTGTAAAATGCTTTGTGATGTGTGTTTTTTTTTCCACAAAAAAATGGAACCAGGGTTTTGATCAACCAGATTCCAATCACTCCTTGTGTAGAATCAACAAAAGGACATTTCTTAGCCCATTGATGCCTATAAGGATCAATAGAATATCCAGTAATGAAAACAAGAAACAAAATGTCTGTGAAAATGCTTTGTGATGTGCGGTTTCTATTCTCAGAATGGAATCAGCATTTTGATTAACCAGGTTTTAAACACTCTCTAGTATCTATGAAGAGACAATTCTGAGGCCTTTGAGGCCTGTAAAAATAAATAGAATATCCAATGATACAAACTAGAAACAAGGTATCTGTGAAAATGCTTTGTGATGTGTAGATTCATCTCTCAGAATGGAACCTGTGTTTTGATTTGCACTCAAATCAAAGTGGGAACACTCTTTTTGCTGAATCTATGAAGGGACAATTTTGAGCCCACTAAGGTCTAAAAGAAAAAAATCAAATATCCAGCAATAAAAACTGGAAACAAGCTATCTGTGAAAATGCTTGGTTATGTGTAAAGTTAATCACAGAATAAAATCTGTGTTTTAATTCACCAGCTTGTCAACACTCTTTTTGTAGAACCCATGAATAGCCCTTTGAAGCCTATAAGAAAAAAAACAAATATCCAGCAGTAATAACTACAAACAAGCTATCTGTGAAAATGCTTTGTGATATGTCATTTTATCTCACAGAAATGAGCTTGTATTTTTATTCATATGGTTGGAAATACTCTGTTTTTAGAATCTACAAAGTGATTTTTTTTTGTGCCAAATGATGTTTAAAAGGAAAAAAAAAAACAAATATCCATCTATAAAAGCTACAAACAAGCTTTCTGTGAAAATGCTTCATGAAGAGTGATTTCTTCTCACAGTGGGGAACCTGTGCTTTGATTAACCAGATTGGAAACACTGCTTTTGTAGAATCTATGATGAGATATTTCTGTACCCATTGAGGCCTATAAGGAAAAATTGGATACCGAGCAATAAAAACTAGGAAACAAGCTATCTGTGAAAATGCTTTGTGATGTGTATTTTTTTCTAACAGAATGAAACCTGTGTTTTTACTCATGTGGTTCCAATCACTTTTTGTGTAGCCTCTATAAAGGAACATTTCTGAGCACATTGATGCCTGTAAGTAAAATCAAATATCCAGATGTAATAACTAAGAAAAAGCTATCTGTGAAAATGCTTTGTGATGTGTGGATTCATGTATCAGAATGGAACCTGTGTTTTGATTCACCAGGTTGGAAACACTCTTTTGGTAGAATTGATGAGGTGACATTTCTGAGCTGATTGATGCCTATACAAAAAAATTTAATTTCCAGTGATAAAAACTGCAAATCATCTACCTGTAAAAATGCCGTGAGATTTGTCATTTCATCTAACAGAATAGAGCCTGTGTTTTGGTTCACCTGGATGGAAACACAGTTTTGTTTGTTTGTTTGTTTGTTTTTAATACTCTATGAAGAGACTCTTTTGAGTCTAATGACGGTTAAAAGTAAAAAATATCCAGTGACAAAAACTAGAAATATGCTGTCTTTAAAAATTCTTTGCAATGTGTAGTTTCTTCTCACAGTTTTTAACCAGTGTTTTAATTCATCAAATTGGAAACACCGTTTTTGTAGAATCTACTAAGAAACACTTTTAAGTCCACTGAAACATATAAGAATAAATCAAACATCCACCACTAAAAACTAGAAACAAGTTCTCTGTGAAAATGCTTTGTGATATGGGGTTTCCTCTCACAGAATGGAATTTTTTTGATTCATCTAGTTCCAATCACTTTTTGTGTAGTATCTGCAAAAAGACATTTCTGAGCCCACAGAGGCCTATAAAAATTAAAATATCCTCTGATAAAAAGTAGAAATGAACTACCGTTGAAAATGCTTTGTGATGTGTGGATTCACTGCATAGAAAGGAAACTGTTTTGATTATCATTGTTCCAATTATTTTTTGTATAGAATCTACACAGGGACATTCCTGAGCCCATTAAGGCATATATAAAAGTCAAATATTCAGAGACAAATACCAGAAACAAGATATCTGTGAAAATGCTTTGTGATGCTTGGATTCACCTCTCAGAATAGAACCTATGTTTTGATTCACCTGGTTGGGAACACCCTTTTTGCTGAACCTATGGGGGGATAATTCTGAGCCAAGCAAGGCCCATATGGAAAAACTGAATATCCAGCAATAAAAGCTAGAAACTAGCTCTCTGTGAAAATGCTTGGTTATGTGTAAATTCAATTGCAGAATAAAATCTATGTTTTAATTTACCAGCTTGCAAACACAGTTTTTGTACAATCCATGAAGGGACATTTCTAAGCCCTTTGACGCCTGTGAGAAAAAAATCAAATATCTGACAGTAACAATTAGAAAGAAGCTATCTGTGAAAATAATTTGTGATGTGTGGCTTCTTCCCACAGAATGGAACCTGTGTTTTGATTCAGCAGGTTTCAATCACTCTTTGTGTAGAATCTATGAAGGGACTTCTCTGAACCCATTAAGGCATAGAAAATATAATGGAATATCCAGCAATAAAACATAAAACAATCTATCTCTGAAAATGCTTTGTGATATGTTTATTCTTTTCACAGAATGAAAACTGTGACTTACCCATTTCGCAGAATCTACAAGAAACAATTCTTGAAATAGAAAATCCAGCAGTAAAAAGAAGAAATAAGCTATCTGTGAAAATGTTTTGAGATGTGTGATTTCTTTTCATAGAAGTGAACTTGTGTTTTGATTCACCAGATTAGAAACATTCTGTTTGTAGAATCTATGAAAGGATGTTTCTGGGTCTATTGAGTCCTACAAGAAAAAAATTGAATATCCAGCCATAAAAACAAGAAACAACCAAACTGTGAAAATGCTTTGTGTTGTGTGGATGCATGTCACAGAATGAAACTTGTGTTTTGGTTCACCATGTTTGAAACACTCTTATTGTGGAATCTATGAAAAAAAATTTCTCACCCCTTTGAGGCTTTATTATCAGGAAACAACAATTATTTATGGATAAAGAGTAGATACAAGCTATTTGTGAAAATTCTTTTTGATGTGTGGTTTCTTCTCACAGAATGGAAACTGTGTTTTGATTCACCAGCTTGATAAGACTTATTATTATTTTTTATTACACTTTAAGTTCTAGGGTACATGTGCACAACGTGCAGGTTTGTTACATATGTATACATGTGTCGTGTTGGTTTGCTGCACCCATTAACTTGTCATTTACATTAGGTGTTTCTCCTAATGCTATCCCTCCCCCATCCCTCCACCCCATGACAGGCCCTGGTGTGTGATATTCCCTGCTCTATGTACAAGTGTTATCATTGCTCATTTCCCACCTATGAGTGAGAACATGCTCTGTTTGGTTTTCTGTCTTTGTGATAGTTTGCTCAGAATGATGGTTTCCAGCTTCATCCATGTCCCTACAAAGGACATTAACTCATCCTTTTTCATGACTGCATAGTATTCCATGGTGTATGTGTGCCACATTTTCTTAATCTAATCTATCATTGATGGACATCAATGGTTCCAAGTTGATGGTTCCAAGTCTTTGCTATCTTGAATAGTGCTGCAATAAACATACATGTGCTTGTGTCTTTATAGCAGCATGATTTATAATCCTTTGAGTATATACCCAGTAATGGGATCGCTGGGTCAAATGGTATTTCTTGTTCTAGATCCTTGAGGAATTGCCACACTGTCTTCCAAAATGGTCGAACTAGTTTACAGTCCCACCAACAATGTAAAAGTGTTCCAATTTCTTCACATCCTCTCCAGCACCTGTTGTTTCCTGACTTTTTAATGATCACCATTCTAACTGGTATGAGATGGTATCTCATTGTGGTTTTGATTTGCATTTCTCTGATGACCAGTGATGATGAACATTTTTTCATGTGTCTGTTGGCCGCATAAAGGTCTTATTTTGAGACGTGTCTGTTCATATCCTTTGCCCGCTTTTTCATGGGGTTGATTTCTTCTTGTAAATTTCTTTAAGTTCTTTGCATATTCTGGATATTAGCCCTTTGTCAGATGGGTAGATTACAAAAATTTTCTCCCATTCTATAGGCTGCCTGTTTACTCTGATGGTAGTTTCTTTTGCTGTGCAGAAGCTCTTTAGTTTAATTAGATCCCATTTGTCAATATTGGCTTCTGTTGCCATTGCTTTCGGTGTTTGTCATGAAGTCCTTGCACATGCCTATGTCCTGAATAGTACTGCCTAGGTTTTCTTCTAGGGTTTTTATGGTTTTAGGTCTAACATTTAAGTCTTTAAACCATGTCGAATCAATTTTCATAAAAGTAGTAAGGGAAGGATCTAGTTTCAGCTTTCTACATATGGCTAGCCAGTTTTCCCAGCACCATTTTTTAAATAGGGAATCCTTTCCCCATTTCTTGTTTTTGATAAGACCGTTTTTGTAGAATCTAGGAAGTGATGTTTCTGAGCCTACTTAAACCTATAAAAAATTGAATATCCAGCGATAAAAACTAGAAACAAGCTATCTGTGAAAATGCTTTCTGATGTTTTGTTTCTTCTCACAGAATACATGTTTTTAAATTCACCAGGTTTCAATCATAGTTTTTGTAAAATATACAAAGGGACATTTTGGTGATTGTTGTTGCTTATGAGGAAAAATGGAATATCCAGCCATAAAAGAAAGAAGAAAGAAAACTGTCAAAATGCTTGGTGATGTAGGAATTCATCTCAAGGAGCATGTATTTTGGTTCACCACACTGGGAACACTCTCTTTGTAGAATCTACAAAAGGACATTTTTGAGCCCATTGTGGCCTGTAAGGAAATATCAAATATCCAGCCATAAAATCTACAAACCAGCTATCTGTGAAAATGTTTTGTGAAGTGTGGTTTCTCACATGTAATGCAGCCTGTATTTTCATTCACCAGGTACCAACCACTCTTTTTGTAGAATCTATGAAGGGACATTTTTGAGTCCATTGAGGCCTGTAAGGAAAAATCAATTATCCAGTTTTAAAAACTAGAAACAAGCTATCTGTGAAAATGGTTTGCTATATGTGGATTCATCTCACAGAGTAGAATTTGCATTTTGATTCCATAGCTTGGACTCACTCTATTTGTAGATTCTAGAAAGTGACATTTCCGAGTTTATCGAAGCCTATATGGGAATAACGAATATCCAGTGATAAAAACTAGAAACAAGGTACCTATGAAAATCCTCCATGATGTGTGGATTCATCTCCCAGAATGGAACCTATGTTTTCATTCCACAGGCTGGAGACACTCTTTTTGCAGAACATACGAAGGAATATTTCCAAACTCGTTGAGGACTATGAGGAAAAATAGAATAGCCAGCGATAAAAACTAAAAACAAGCTTTCTGTGAAAATTCTATGTGATATGTGGATTCTTCTTACAGAATGCAATCTGTGTTTTTATTGTGCATGTTGGAAACATTCTTTTTGTAGAATCTATGATGAGATATTTCTGAGCCCATTGAGGCTTGTAAGGATAAACAGAAAATCTAGCCATAAAAACTAGAAACAAGCTATCTGTGAAAATGCTTCGTAATGTGTGGATTCATCTTACAGAATGGAACCTGTGTTTTCATTCACCAGGTTGGAAGCACTCTTTTTGTAGAATCTGCAAAGACACATTTCTGACCCATTTCAGCATATAAGGAAAAATCAAATATCCAGTGATAAAAATTAGAAACAAGATATCTGTGAAAATGTTTTGTGTTTTGTGGATTCATCTAACAGAATGGCACCCGTTTTTTGATTCATCAGATTGCAAACACTTTTTTAAGAATCTATGAAGGGACATTTCTGACCCCAATGAGGGATATAAGAGAAAAATCGAATATCCAGTGATTAAAAACTAGAAACAACAACCTATGTGTGAAAATGCTTTGTGATGTGTGGATTCATCTCACAAAACAGAATCTGTGCTTCCTTTTTTTTTTTGATTTTAATAACTTAAAAAAATTTATTTTACTTTAAGTTTGGGGATACATGTGCTGAATGTGCTGGTTTGTCACCTAGGCATACATGTGCCATGGTGCTTTGCTGCCCCTGTCAAGCTGTCATCTAGATTTTAAGCTCGGCATGCATTAGGTATTTGTCCTAATGCTCTCCCTCCCCTTTCCCCTGACACCACGACAGACCCCAGTGTGTGATGTTCCCCTCCCTGTGTCTATGTTTTCCCATTGTTCAGCTCCCACTTATGAGTGAGAACATGTGGTGTTTGGTTTTCTGTTCCTGTGTTAGTTTGCTGAGGATGATGCTTTCCAGCTTCATCCATGTTCCTGCAAATGACATGAACTCATTCTTTTTTAATGGTCGCATAGTGTTCCTTGGTGTATATGCCATGCTTTCTTTATCCAATTTCTTATTGATTGGCATTTGGGTTGGTTCCAAGTCTTTGTTATTGTAAATAGTGCTGCAATAAACGTATGTGTGCATGTGTCTTTATAGTAGAATAATTTGTAATCATTTGGGTATATATCCAACAATGGGATTACTGGGTCAAATGGTATTTCTGGTGCTAGATCCTTGAACAATGCAACACTGTACTCCACAATGTTTTGAACTAATTTACACTTTCACCAACAGTGTAAAAGTGTTCCTATGTCTCTGCATCCTTGCCAGCATCTGTTGTTTCCAGACTTTTTAAATGATCGCCATTCTAACAGGCATGAGATAGTATCTCATTGTGGTTTTGATTTGCATTTCTCTAATGGCCAACAGTGATGAGCTTTTTAAAATACCTTTGTTGACTACATAAATATCTTCCTTTGAGAAGTGTCTATTCATATCCTTCACCCACTTTTTCATGGGCTTGTTTTATTCTTGTCAATTTGTCTAAGATTCTGGATATTGAACCTTTGTCAGACAGATAGATTGCAAAAATTTACTCCCATTCTGTAGGTTACCTGTTCACTCTGATGATATTTTAATTTGCTGAGCAGAAGCTTTTTAGTTTAATTACATCACATTTGTCACTTTTGGCTTTTGTTGCAATTGCTTTTGGTGTTTTAGTCATGAAGTCTTTGCCCATGCCTTTGTTCTGAATGGTATTGCCTGGGTTTTCCTCTAGGGTTTTTATGGTTTTAGGTTTTAAGTCCTTAATCCATCTTGAGTTAATTTTTGTATACGGTATAAGGAAGGGGTCTAGTTTCTGTTTTCTGCATATGGCTAGCCAGTTTTCCCAGCACCATTCATTAAATAGGAAATCTTTTCCGCATTGCTTGTTTATGTCAGGTATGTCAAACATCAGATGGTTGTAGATGTGTGGCATTATTTCTGAGGCCTCTGTTCTGTTCCATTGGTCTGTATATCTGTTTTGGTACCGGTACCATGCTATTTTGGTTATTTTAGCCTTGTAGTATAGTTTGAAATCAGGTAACGGGATGCCTCCATATTTGTTCTTTTTTCTTAGGATTATCTGGGCTATATGGGCTCTTTTTTAGATTTTATTATTTATAAAACAATTTTAAAACTGTTTTTTATAATTATGTGAAGAAAGTCAATGATAGCTTGATGGTAATAGCATTGAATCTATAAATTACTTTGGGCATTATGGCCATTTTCGTGATATTGATTCTTCCTATCCATAAGCATGGAATACTTTTCCATTTGTGTTCTCTCTTACTTCCTTGAGCAGTGGTTTGTAGTTATTCTTGAAGAGGTTCTTTATGTCCCTTGTAAGTTGTATTCTTAGGCATTTTGTTTTCTTTGTAGTAATTGTGAATGGGAATTCACTCATGATTTGGCTCTTTGCCTGTCTGTTATTGTTGTAGAGAAATGGTTGTAATTTTCGCACATTGATTTTGTATCCTGAGAATTTGCTAAAGTTGTTTATCAGCTTAAGAAGTTTTTGGGCTTAGACAATGGGTTTTCTAAATATACAGTCATGTTGTCTGTAAACAGACAATTTGACTTCTCTTCCTATTTCTTTCTCTTGCCTGATTACTCTAGTCAGAACTTCCAATACTATGTTGAATAGGAGTGGTGAGAAAGGGTAACTTTGTCTTGTGCTGGTTTTCAAAGAGGATGCTTCCAACTTTTACCCATTCAGTATGATATTGGCTATGGGTTTGCCATGAATAACTCTTATTATTTTGAGATATGTTTATAAGAGAAAGCAGGAAAAATCTAAAATCAACACCCTAACATCACAATTAAAGGATTCATATATTTTATTTACCTATAAATTTTCTTAGTAAAATTCATAAATTTAATAGTTTACTCTGGTATGATTTTACCTTACTTATTCAACAAACCCAAAAATTTAACTAGGTGCCAGGCACACAGGTGCTGAAGAAAAAGAGGTATAAGATACAATTTCTGTCTACATGAAAGCCACAGTCTAAAAAGTAGAAACATATGAACAAATTATAACAATAACTTGGCTAAATTCAAAATCAGATCGATTTGTTTCTATTTTAAACAGCTCCAGGCAGGAAGTGTTAAAATAGAAAGTTCTAAACAGGAAATGTTCCAGCCAACCATCTAAGCATGAAGCAGAAGCCACCCATGATTGAGTTTGCTATCAGAAACCCCAACAGCAAGAATTACAATCTTGGTGCTGCAAAATAAGCGTCACTCTAATTTTATTACTACTATGTAACCCAGCTTTAGACACTTCGGTTGTCACTTAACTTCCTAAATAAGTATTAAAGAGAAAATATTATTATGGTGATAAGCCCATTCACTGCAGCCATCTCAATGTCACATCAATTATAAGGCCTATCATTTAAAAAGAAAACTGATAATTTAACTTATTTATCCAAATATCAGTGTTACATAAACATATTTACCATGAGACTTTGGATATATGTGTTAAATAGTATATAAATATGATTAGAGCCTTAAAGTTTACACTTTTTTGGTTCTCTGATTTTGTTTTCAAAATAGTATATGCCTTTCTAAACAATTGTTAGTATATTTTTTTAAACTGAACATTAAAATGTATATTTTCCATAAACAAAATACAGCTCCCATTGGCAAATGGTGATGTTGAGACACAACAGATAACTTCTCCTGGGAACCATTTAATCAGTGCTCACTTCTACACTGTTTTCAGAAATGTCAATGACTTTAAAATATAGAAGTATATTACACGACTAAACTTATACTTATTCAGTATTGTACAATATTTAGTACTTGTTCTAGCTATCTCTTGCTGAATAGTAAGCCATTCCAAAACTTAAGGCATTATTTATTGTTTAGTATGTGTTTATTTTTATTATTTGTTTAGTAATTTTAAAAAACATTATTTGTCATGATTTTGTGGATTGACGGGTGCTACAAAAGTTTTCTTTTGGAGTATTTCTTGCAGTTGCAAGAAATACTTGGTTGGCTGCTGCTGAAGTCAACTGAAAGCTCAACTAGGTTAAAAAGCCTAGACGGGCCATTCACGTGGCTGGCAGTGCATATTGGCTGCTTTGTGTGATGCCTATCTGACCTCTCCATATTACCTGGAGTCCTCACAACATGGTAATTAGTCCGAAGACATACAGGAAAATACTACAAAGTTTCTTATAACCTATGCATGGAGGTCTTAGAATATGACTTCTGCTGCATCCTCTTAGCAAAGCAAGTCATTGTGCCCAGCTCAGATTCAAGAAATGGGAGATTAGACTACCTGTCAATGTAAAGAGCAGCATGTGCATGCAAGGAAGAAAGAAATTGAGGGCATCATCTTGAAGACTATCTTATCACACCATTATTCCAAGTAACAAACATTATGTTTTAGATGGGTAGTACAAGCTGCTCATCTCTCCCCCAGAAACTCAAGTTAGGCATTGACATATTGAAAAGAATGTCAGTACCATTAAAAATCTGTAGAAAAATCACATGTGATGATTGAGGTTAATTTAATCTCTCAACTAAATCAATATAATTCTTTTTTTTTTGTAACCCTAAATATGGTGAAACAGAACTGAATTACACAAAAGTCTTTTGTCTGTTTTCCTATGGAATAATTAACAAATCCAATAAATGTGTAAAGAGTATGAATCCAATTTATTTTAAATTTATACCTCTTAATCTCAAAGCATATAGAAATCCAGAGAACTAATCATCATAATCCACAATGCCTGGACCAGAAGTCTTTGCTCTACTAGTATCCTGTGGCATGCTAAAAATGTATTACTAACTAGGAAATTTAAAACTTTTTTGTTGGTGATTTTGAGAGCTGACTAGCTCATCAGCACAAATCACGCAGACTAAGAATGGAGGTTACTCTTCCGAGTGGATTCATAATGATCAGGGAAAAGATTAACAAATGAGAAAAGAAGATAGAGAAGGGAAAACATGCTAAAATGAAAGTGATTTTTCAAATGTTGTGATTTTGCATTTTTCAAAGGAAAGACAACTTATTGTGACAGAATAAGAATGCCACTTGTATGTCTTCTTTTGAGAAGTGTCTGCTTTTGTCCCTTGTCACTGTTTTAATGGGATCTTTTTCTTAATGTTCAACATCACTAATCATCAGAGAAATGCAAATCAATGTGAGATACCATCTCATATTAGACAGAATGGCTACTATTAAAAAGTGAGAAAATAAATTCTGGTTAGACTTCAGAGAAAATGAAATGCTTATACACTGTTAGTGAGAAAGTAAATTAGCTCAGCCACTGTGAAAAGCAGTTTGGAGATATTTAAAAAAATTTAAAACAGAAGAACATTCAACCAGCAATTCCATCACTGAGTATTTATCCAAAAGAAAATAAAAAAATTCTACAAAAATAACCCGCATGCACTTGTGTGTTCATCATATTGCTATTCACAGTAGGAAGGGCATGGAATTAATTTACATTTGAATCAATGAATTGCATAGAAATATGTTCTAAATATACATATACACCATGAAATACCATGCACACATTAAAAAGAATACAATCATGTCCTGTGCAGCAACCTGGATGCATCTGGAGGCCATTATCCTAAGGAAATTAACACAGGAACAGAAAACCAAATACCACATGTTCTTGCCTATAAGTGGGATGTAAACATGGGGTACTCATGAATATAAAGATGTCAACAGTAGACACTGAGGACTATTAGATGAAGGAAAGAAGGAGGATGGCAGGGTGTGAGAAACTATGGGTGATATGCTCACTACTTTACTGATGGGATCAATCATATCCCACAGTACATTCGCACTATCTTGGTGATGGGATCAATAATATCCCACATATCTCAGGATCACACAATATATCCAGGTAACAAACTTGCAAATCTACTCCCTGAATCTAAAAAATTTAAGGCAGGGACAGAGTAAGGAGGCAGAATAGAACCCTACACTACTCATCCCCCACACAGAAACACCAATTTTTTACAACTCATTACATGTAAGAAGCACTGCCAAAAGGACCAAAAATTAGGTGAGCAATCACAGTAGCTGGTATTAACTTCATATCACTGAAAGAGACATTGGAGAAGACAAAAAAATGACAGTCTAGAAGCACTGATGCCACCGCCTTTTCAACCACCAGTAGTGGTCACATAGTGCAGAGATTGTATGTTTGGGAGAGGGAGAGCACAGATTGTGAGGCTTTGCAATAAACTCAGTACTATCCTGTCACAGTGAAAAGCAGAAACAGGCTGTACTCAGCTGACATCTGACAATGGAGGGAGCATTTGGACTGGCCTTAGTAAGAGGAAAATCTCCCATCTCAGTGTTGGGATCTTGAGTCTTCACAAGCCTTGCCACTATGAATTGAACTGCTATTGGACCCTAAGAGAACTTAAGGGGGCAGTCTAGGCCACAAGGACTTCAATTATTAGGCAAGTCATACTGCCAAGCTGGGCTCAGGGCCAGTGGAATGTAGGGAGGGAATGGGAAGAATGTGAACTACTGAGACACCAGGCAGAACAGCTAAGGGAGTGCTCACAACACCACTCTCCCACCTCCGCCAGTCAGCAGCAGTCACACTATACAGAGAAACCTGTGAATTTGGGAGAGGGAGAGCACAGTGATTGGAGGACTTTACCTTAAACCCAGTGCTGCCATGTCAGTAAAGACCTGGCATAATTCATCACCTGCTGACTAAAGAGCACCTGCACCCAGAATAAAAAACAATGATACCCAGATAATGCACCATGGGCATTTTGCTCTGAGAGGTGCTAACTTCAGGTGTGACCCAGCACATTTCCAGTGGTGGTAGCTACAGTGAAAGACTTCTTCTGTTTGAGAAAAGCAGGGGAGAAAGTAAAGAGAATTCTGTGTTGCACTTTTTATACCAGCTCAGCCACAGTAGGGTAGAGCACCAAGCAGAATCTTAGAGTTCTTGAGTCCAGGCCTAGCGACTAGGTCAGCACTTCTGCACTTGCCCTGGTCCAAAAGTTGAGTCCCGGGCATTGCAGAATTTATCATAAGCTAACTAAAGAGTCCTTGGGCTTTAAGTGAGAAATTGATGATAATTTGGCAGAATCCCCCCCGGCCCCACCACCCTATGGTCCGGTGGTGTTGGCAGTCATAGAAGAGGCTCCTCTGCCTACAGAAAGAGGAAGGAAGAGTAAAAATTACTTTGTCTTATAGCCTAAGTGCCAGGTTAGCTACAGTAAAATAGAAGAGCAGGTAAATATTGAGGATTCTATACTTCAGTCTCTGGCTCCCAGATAGCATCTATGGACCCGTTCATGGCTAGGGCAACTTGCCATCCTGGAGGAAGAGACACAAACCTGGCTGGCTTTGCCACCTATTAATCATAGAGCCCTAGGTCTTTGAGCGAATTTATATGGTAGCCAAGGAGTGGTTACCGTGGGCCTTGGGTGAGACCAAGCTATGTGCCTGCTTCAGGTGTGAACCAGCACAGTCCCAGTGGTGATGGCCACAGGGGTGCTTATGTTACCCCAACCCCAGCACCAGATGCCTCAGCACAGAAAAAGAGATTGTTGATTTGGGAGAAAGTAAGGTAAGAAAACAAGAGTCTCTATAAACCAAGAGAATTTTTCTTGATGTTAATCCAAGACCACCAAGGCAGTACTTCTATGTGTTTGCATAAACTACTGTGTTATTGGGTTTGGGGCCCAAGTCTCCCAAACCTGGAAAATTTTCCCAGAAATCTTGGGTACAAACAAGCCCAGGCTGTGAAGACTACAATAAAGGCTGAACTCTTCAATGCCCAGATATAGATGAACATCTACAAGTATCAAGACCATCTAGGAAAACATGACCTCACCAAACAAGCTAAATAAGGCACCAGGGACAAATCCTAGAAAAACAGAGATATGTGACCTTTCAGACAGGAAATCCAAAATAGCTGGTTGAGGTAATTTAAATAAATGCAATATAACACAGAGAAGGAATTCAACATTCTATCAGATAAATTTAACAATGAGATCACTCTATAAAAAGAATAAAGCAGAAATTCTGAAGTTAAAATGAAATTTGCATACCAAAGAATGTGCCAGAATTACTTAAAAGAATTGATCAAGAAGATAGATTAGAGCACTTGAAGTCAGAGTATTTGAAAATACAAAGTCAGAGGAGACAAAAAAGGAATAAAAAATAAAGCACGCCTGCAGAATCTTAAAAATGGCCTCAAAATAGCAAATCTAAGTTATTGGCCTTAAAGAGAAGGTAGAGAAAGAGATAAGAGTTAAACATTTATTTAAAGAAATGTTAAATAATATTAAATAATTCCCCAACATTCGATAGCAACATTCAAGTACAAGAAGGTTATAGAACACCAAGCAGATTTAACCCAAAGAAGACCACCTCAAGGCACTTAACTGAACTTCCAAAGGTTAAGGACACAAAATGATTCTAAAAGCAGCAAGAGAAGAGAAACAACATTCAGTGGAACTCCAATACATCTGACAGCAGACTTTTCAGTGGAAAATTTACAGGCTAAGAGAGTGGCATGACATATTCAAAGAGCCGAAGGAAAAAAAAAAGACCTCTACTTTAGAATAATGCATCTGGCAAAAACATCCTTTAAACTTGAAGGAGAAATAAGAACTTTTCCAGACAAATGAAAACTTAGGGATTTCATTAACACCAGACCTGTCCTACAAGAAATGCTAAAGGGAGTTCTTAACCTGAAAAAAAAAAAAAAAAAAAAGTGTTAGTGAGCAACAAGAAATAATGTGAAGGTAGAAAACTCACTAGTAATAGCACACGAAGAAAACATAGAATATTATAACACGGTAATCATGGTGTGCAAAAATCTCAAATAGAAAGAGTAAACAATAAGCCAATAAAAATTAATAGCTACAACATCTTTCCAAGACATAGACAGTAAAATAGGGAAGGAAGAGAAACAACAAAAAGTTTAAAGGAATGGCAATGAAGGCCGGGCGCGGTTGCTCACACCTGTAATCCCAGCACTTTGGGAGGCCGAGGCGGGTGGATCATGAGGTTGGGAGATCGAGACCATCCTGGCTAACATGGTGAAACCCCGTCTCTACTAAAAATACAAAAAATTAGCCGGGTGCAGTGGTGGGCACCTGTAGTCCCAGCTACTCGGGAGGCTGAGGCAGGAGAAAGGCGTGAACCCAGGAGGCGGAGCTTGCAGTGAGCCTAGATAGTGCCACTGCATTCCAGCTTGGGCAAAAGAGTGAGATTCTGTCTCAAAAAAAAAAAAAAATAATAATAATGGCAATGAAGTTAAAGAGTAGAGTTTTCATTAGTTGTTTTGCTTATTTCTTTGTTTATGCAATCAGTGTTAAATTGTCCAGTTTCAAATGATGTGTTATATTATTTTCAAGCCTCATGGTAATTTCCTATCAAAAAGCGTACCACAGATATACAAAAAATAAAAAGCAAGAAATTAGATTATATTACAAGAGAAATCACCTTCACTAAAAGGAGGACAGAGAGAAAGGAAAGAAGGAAGAGAGGACAAAAATTAATCAGAAAACAAATAACAAAATGGCAGGAGTAAGTGCTTAGTTGTCAATAATAACATTGAATGTAAATGAAGTAAATAGTCCAGTCAAAAGACAAAGAGTGGATGAATGGATAAACAAGACAATAGTCTGTGACCCACAAAAAACATACTCTGCCCATAAAGATACATTTAGACTGAAAACAAAAGGATTGGAAAATGTATTCCATGCCAACAGAAACCAAAAAAAGAGCAGAAATAACTATACTTATACCAGACAATAATAGATTTCAACAAAAGACTGTAGGAAGAGATGAAGAAAGTCATTATACAATAATAAAGATATCAATTCATCAAGAGGATATAATTAGAAATATATATGCACCCAACAGTAAAGCACCTAGATAAATGAAGCAAATATTATAAGAGCTAAAGAAAAAGACCTTAATACAATAATGGCTGGACACTTCAACACCCCACTTTAGTCATTGGATAGATCATCCAGACAGAAAATCAACAAAGAAACATCAGACTTAAACTATACTATAGAACAAATGAACCTAATATTTCCAGAAAATTTTATCCAACAGCTACAGAATACACTTTTTTCTCCTCAGCACATGAGTTATTCTCAAGCATAGACCATATGTTAGGTAACAAAACAAGTCTATGAACATTCAAAAAATTAAAGTAATATCAAGCATTTTTCTCTGACCACAATGGAATAAAACTATAAATCAATAAATGAAAGGAATTTCAAAAACTGTAGAAACATGTTAACATTAAACAATACGCTCTTGAATGATCAGTATCTCAATAAAATGTTAAGAAGAAAATAGAAAAATTCCTTGAAACAAATGATAATGGAAACATAGCACAGCAAAATCTATGGAATACTGTAAAAGAGGTACCAGTATAAAAGAAAAATTTGTAACTGTAAGTGCCTACATAAAAACAGAAAATCTTTAAATAAATAACAATACATCTTAATTAACTAGAAAGAAAGGCCAAACCAAACCCAAAAATAGAAGAAAAGGAATAATAAAGATCAGAGCAGAAATAAAGTTGAAATAAAGAAAACAATACAAAAAATTAAACAAAAAGTTGATTTTTTGAAAAGTCAAACAACTGACATTTAGACAAGCTAACTAAAAAGCAGACAAGATACAAATCAATAAAATCAGAGATGAAAAAAAGAGACAAGTAATGTTTCAGAAAATGTCCCTCTCCTGACACATGGGAATTATGGGAGCTACAATTCAAGACAAGATTTGACTGGAGAAACAGCCAACCCATGTCACAGGTTTTGAAAAAAATTTATTCTAGCAGACCAGACGTAAGAGATGAGCCCCTTGACCATCCCAAGGAAGAATGGTTAACAGATGCAAGTTGTTTTTTGCATCAGGAAAACAGGAGGGCTAGATATGCTGTTATCAGTCAGCACAAGGTAGTCAAGGCACAAGCCTAGCTCGCCTCTACCTCAGTTCAAAAAGCTGAGTTAATTGAACTTACTAGAGCCCTGTAGTTTGGAAAGGATTGAAAAGTTAACATTTACACTGATTCCAAGTATGCTTTTTACATGTTTCGTGCTTATGCTGCAACTGGGAATGGGTAGGGACTCCTGACTACTAAGGGGTTTTCCATACATCACTCAGATTTTGAGCTTGTTAGAATGCTGCCTGGCTGCCAAAAAAAGTGGCAATAATTAATTGCAGAGGACATCAAAAGAGAGGCTGATTGTGTAAACGGAAATGCCCTCGCAGATGTGGCAGCCAAGGCCCCTCACTGAAAGGACCAATTAAACTCATGGGCATGCTGGTCAGCATACATAGAGCTGGGCCAGAATACTCTGAGGAAGAAGAAAAATGGGCCAGGGATTGAAATTTAGTCCAGGGCCCCTCTGGCTGGCTGACTGATGGTAATAAATTACTAATGCCAAGTACCAATTATAGGAAAATAAGCACTTTCATGATTCTTTTCGCCCTAGAAGGGATTCTTTGTTTCAGTTAATGTCTCATTTGTTTATGAGGATAAATCTTTTCAAGACACTAAAACAGGTGACTCAGCCCTGTGAGCTCTATGCCTGAAATAAAGGGCCCAGCAATTTTCTCTTCTCCAGTTAAACTTGTCCAACCTCGGGGAACCTATCCAGGTGAGGACTGGCAACTCTAATTTACTCAGATGCCTTTCTGTAGGAGATTCAAATATTTGCTAATGCTTAGTGATACCTTCACTGGTTAGATCAAGGCATTCCCCATTCTATCTGAAAAGTGTTTACCAGAAGAAATAATTCCTCAGTATGGGTCATCTAAGAGCTTGCAAAGTTACAATGGCCCGTCTTTCACATCAGGCGTATCCCAACACCTATTCTTAGCTTTAGGAATCCAATATCACCTTAAGTCTGCGTCGGGACCGCAGTCCTCTGGAAAGGTGAAAGGGCTAATTATATTCTAAAGAAGACTCTAGCTAAATCAGAGGCCTATCTCTAACACTCATAGCTTACTGCGGGTTTGAGCTGCTCCAAAGGTAAACTTATAATTAAGTCCTGTTGAGTTAGCACATGGAAGGCCTTTCACAACGACAGATCTCCTAAGAGATGAAAGGACTCATCAATTACAAAAATAGGTCACCAATCTAGGACAGGTGCAAAGGCCCTCTGTGAATATGGAAACAAAAGCCTGCCTCTTTCACATGGGAGGAAAATTCAGTTTCAGCTCACCTAGGGATTTAGTTTTACTGAAGACATGGGAGGAAGTTTTCCAGCTGATCAGCTTTCCCCAACGTGGAAAGGACCAGAGCAAGGCCACCTGAACTCTCCAATAGACGATAAACTACAAGGGATTCACAGGCGGGTACCCCTGTGTGGAAGTAAAGCTGTTGCTTATTCTGGGAGCCCAATCCGAGGCTGGGGTAGGTAGGCGCGGGGCTAGTTAAGCCTTGGGGAAGCGCGGGCTAGGTCGTTGCGCGTCTGCTCCTCCTGGCGTTTTTCCTGCCGCCCTAGTCCTGCTTTGGCCATGAGGGAGCTCGTACTCAAGCAGACCGAGCAGTGCAGGAACTAGTTTGGCGCCAAGGTTGGCGGCCGGTGCTCTGAGGGCCCAGCGCAGGCCTGCTGGGTGGCCGGGAAGATATTCGCAGTGACGGGGCTGGCGCCTCCGCTTTGGGGACCCTGGGCTCCCTGCCGTGACACGGTGGAGCTGGGCGGCTGGTGAGGCTGCCAGAGAGGACCCCCAGGGACACAGCGGTCTGGGGGTTGCGGGAGGGGTGGAGGTGGGAGAGGGGCTAGGGTGCCTACAGCTCCGTGGCCTCCTTGGCTCACCCCTGGCCTGTCTGGCCCCTCTTGTCTCGCAGTTCTGGGAGGTGATCTCTGACGAACATGCCATTGACTCCACTGACAGCTACCACGGGGACAGCAACTTGCATCTGGAGCACATCAACGTGTACTACAACGAGGCCAGCGGTGAGACCCCAGTCATTCCCCAACCGCCCTCCTGAGAATGGCGGCCCTCCCCTCGCTGATGCCCGCCCATCCCCCTCATGTGGCAGGTAAGTAGCCCGCGCTGTGCTCATGGATCTGGAGCCGGGCATCATGGACTCTGTGTACTCCAGGCCCTTCGGGTGGATCTTCAGGCTGGACAACTCCATCTTCGGTGAGCTGCAGGTCAAGACTGGGGTGCAGCTCCTTAGGGCAGCTCAAAGTCAAGGAGTGCCCCAAGGTCATCGCTGTGGGAACTGTGGCGTCAAGGATCCTGAACACCCTTCTATCCTGAGTCAGGAAATCTCCCTCTCCTAAATGGGCTTTGGGAGGAAGGCTCAGCTGTTTCCTCAAGGTGAGGAGCTGCTGATGTAATCTCCCTGCAGGGAGCTGAGCTGGGACCATGGCTGCTGCCTTCCCTGGTAATGAGCAAGGAGGCACCTGCAGCATGGTCTGATGTTAGGCTGTCTCAGGTTTGGCTCCTGACTGAATTTATAACAGGTGACGCTGCTGTCCTGTAACTTTGGGGGAGGGGGTTTTATTTGCTCCACCTGCAGGGTGAATGATACTTTCACCTTACATGTGACACTTGGCCCTTTTTGCATTGTGGTGACCAGTGATTACCGTATACCTGGCCATTGAGTGGCTGTACTTTCTTTCAGGTCAGTGTGAAGCTAGGAACAACTGGGCCAAGGGGCGCTACACAGAAGGCGCAGAGCTGATGGAGTGGGTAGTGGACGTTGTGAGGAAAGAGGCTGAGAGCCGTGACTGACTGCAGGGTTCCAGCTGACTCACTCCCTGGGTGGGGGGACTGGGTCTGGGATGGGTACCCTTCTCATCAGTAAGATCTAGGAAGAATACCCAGATAGGATCATAAACACATCCAGTGTCCTGTCCTCACCCAAAGTGTCAGATGCCATGGTGGAGCCCTACAATGCCACCCTCTCAGTCCACCAGCTTGTAGAAAGTGCAGATGAGACCTTTTGCATTGATAATGAAGCTCTCTATAACATGTGCCCCAGAAATCTAAAGCTGCCCACACCCACCTATGGTGACCTGAATCACCTGATGTCTGCTGCCATGAGTGGGGCCACCATGTGCCTGAGCTTCCCAGGCCAACTGAATGCTGACCTGTGGGATCTGCCTGTGAACATGGTCCTGTTTCCCTGGCTGCACTTCATGCCTGGCTTTGCCTCACTCACCAGCCAGGGCAGCCAGCAGTACTGAGCCCTGACCCACCCAGCAGATGCTTGATGCTAAGAATATGATGGCTGCCTGTGACCCCTATCATGGCAGCTACCTAACGGTGACTGCCATTTTCAGAAGTTGCATGTCCATGAGGGAGGTGGAAGAGCAAATGTTCAATATTCAACACAAGAATAGCAGCTACTTTACTGACTGGCTCCCCCCCAATGTAAAAACAGCCATCTGTGACATCCCACCCCAGGGGCTAAAAATGTCAGCCACCTTCAGCATCAACAACATGGCCACCCAGGAACTCTTCAAGCACGTCTCAGATCAATTCACAGCTATGTTCAGGCACAAGGATTTCCTGCACTGGTACACGGGTGAGGGCATGGATGAGATGGAGTTCACTGAGGTCGAAAGCAACATGATCTGGTTTGAGTACCAGCAGTGCCAGAATGCCTTGGCCAAGGAGTTTGAGGAGTGTGCTGAGGAGGAGGTGGCCTAGAACCTTTCTTTTCTGGGTAAAGGGGGGAAGCAGTGTGGATTCTTTAGTGTGTCCTGATAGCCATGTGTCACTACGCACTTTTTCTTTGTGTCTTCACATCTCCTTTTGCATTTTAGACCATTTTTATAGGAAGTGATTTTACCTAGTAAAGCATTCACGTAGTATCTGGTTTCACTTCCAACTTCATTCTATACCCTCTTGGTGTACTGCTGCCAGATGGGCATAGTGGTTCTGCAGAGCTGCAGCTGTCTTGGGCTTATCACATGCCCAGGAACAAGCATTCCAGTGGCTCCTGGAGGGGTCGACATGGGCCATGGACATGGAAGGAAGGTTTCACACAAACTTGGGGCTGCCCTGGGTCTTGGGCAGCTAATTGGTGAGAAACCTGTTCCTGAAGGTTAAACCTTGGCTTATCCCATGTACCGAAATTCCAGGGGGACCAGCTGGCCCTCTGTTTCTGGAAATGTAAAAGTGGTTAGTGACCCCAGTGGACAATGTCCCCAACATCCCACCTCAGGGTATGAATGTGGTCAGACAGCTGGCCTTGAACCAGCAATGAAGGGTGGGCAAGTAGGGCCCCAGTCACCCCCTCACCGTGGTGGCCTGGGTGTGTCTATGTGACCTCATTCTCTTCATGAGGTGGGCATGGGGTATCTGGCAGGCACTAGTGGGCAGGAATCAAGCCCACTATGTAGTCACAGGCAGTGAACCCCATGTAGAAGGGGATTAGGCCCTGGGAGTAGTAGATGGCAGTTGCTGGGCCTGTGTTCTCGGGGCAGTCTCTCTCCAAAGGCACAGATGGGGTTTCTAAACAGGACCTGGGGAGACAGGCGGATGCTCACGAGTGCTGCTTTCCTCAACTGGCAACCAGTGAGGAGGAGGTCTGACCCGCCCCAATCTGGAGGGCTGGCGTACTCTCTCTGGAAAGGTGGCTAATGTGCACTGTCTCCTGTCTCCCTGTCCTCCACTCCAAAACTTCAGGGCAAAAATAATCCAAGATTGTCAGGATGAGACTGGTGTGGGTGGCACCTTTGGGGATAGGCCCTTTAGCCTGGCAGAGTTTCCTTTCCAGGCTTCTCAGGGAGCCTGACTTCAAGGCCTGCTTCAGGGAAGCTGTCCAGTTGGAGATGTGTATGTGAGCTGGGTGCTGGGCAGCATGCCAGGACAGTGCTCTTCTATTTGGCTCTTGTAGAACTCGTCCACGGCCTGTCTGATGACCTCTCCCCCCATATCACACAGATAGACAAGATGAAGCCAGCATAGCCTTGGGGGTGGGCAGATGTATGGGTTCCACTCTAGGTTCCCTAGGCACACCCCCCTGCCTCAGATGTGTCAGGGGAAACAGATGGGGCTGTTTCCTTTTTCTTATCTGAATGTTTGCAATGGCCTATGGGGGTCAAATGAGAACAGGCAGGCAGAAAAATGCCTCATCTTGAAAGAAGGGGGTCCTGGAAGCAGCAGGGAGGTGGGAGAGGTACCCATACTCCCCCAACCTGTTCTCAGAGCAGGAAAAGGAACCTCTGTGACAGCCCTCCTCCATGGCTCTCACCCTCCGAAGGGTGTCCTTGCCCAGCCCAGCCCAGCCCAGGCATGCACCCACCTAAGATGGCCTTGCATGGATCTAGTTGGGAAGGTTCAACTGCAGTAACCACTGGAATCTTCCCACACTTAGTGTCTCTACTCTCACACATGGGGTCAGATGCTCCTCCCTCCTGTACTGATACAGCGGGAGTGGCAAAGGGGGCAACCACTGCTGCAGTTGCCACCTGGGTCTGAGTGGGTGTCAGGCTTGGTACCCACGTATTTCCCAATTCCTGGGTTCCATCTAGGGGCTTCATGGACAGAAGTGGTGCTTTTCCTGGCCTCTTTTTCGTACACCAGCTACAAGATTGGGTTTCCAAAGTTTCTGGAGTCCCCTTCCAGCCTGGCAAATATGGCGGGTAGTGGGGGAAGGACATTAAGCCTACAGGCAGTGGAACTTGTCTGAGTATGTTCTCTACCCCTGGCGGCCCCTGGTTGTTTACCTCTATGGGTGAGCGTTGGCTTAGAATCTCAACATTATTGTAGGGCTTCAGAACTGTACAGACAGGGGCCCAGGAGGAAGGAGAGGCTGGGACTAGCAGCTTACCAGTGTAGTGTTGTAGGACTCAGTGTAGCTTACCAGTGTAGGGGGTTGCAGGACTCAGTTTGGCCTCAGCAGGGAATTCAGGGAAGCTTGGATTTGCTGAAGCTCTAGATAAACTTGGGCTTGGATATGGGAACAACATGGAGCAGGGGCCTGTCTGCACACTGGAGTCTTTGAGTACTTGCACTCTGGTGCATCCATAGATTTTCCCCACCTGGAGAGCAGCTGTGGCTAGAAGCTGGGATAGCTGTGGACAGAAGAGCAGGAGGAGGCAGGATGAGTCTACAGGGCAGCCCCAGCAGCCAGGCAGGGCCTCTGCAAGTGAGATGCAGATCCAGCCTGTTGGTCACTTAGCAGCTGCTTGGCCAGCTGCAGGTCACCTGACATTTGCTCACCAGTAGATGCGGGCTGTGGTAGCATTTACCTTCTGGGACTCCTGCAGCTGGAAGGGGCAGCACACACCACGTGCTGAGAATGCACCTGATTCAGGCAAGCTACTCCTACAGCACCACATCAGATTAACATCCAACGTGTACAGGACATCATCAAATCTCCCCACTCCTCATTCCAGCTGTAAGAAAATGTAGCCTCTGCCCTAGGGGAGCAAACACAGGCATATTAATGCAGTGGGCACGTGGCCCAGGTGGGGGAAAGGCACTTGGAAACATTCTGGTTTCACCAGGAATCTGTGGGGTGGGTTTGGCCTGGATCCCTGTACCTCAGAAGCCCAGTAGTCCCCTGCATGGGACCACGACTAGGAGGTCGGTGGGAGGGCTGAGCTATGAGGGAAGCCATTATTTGGCCTCATAGGAAGTGGTGCAGATAGTTGTTGCTGGTTCAGTTTTGCGGGGCCTGTGTGATCACCCAAGGAGTGCAAATTGACTTTAAAAAAAAATTGCCAAAATATATTGACGCAATCTCATCAGTTGAAAAGCCGAGTAATACTGACAGCTTCACCTGACCCTTTCTCAGAAGTAACTGGTGTTCAGAGGTTGGTTTCGTTCCTTCCCAGCCTTTCCCTTTTGCATGTAGCTGTGTGCATGTGCTTAGGTGTGCACACGTACACATTCCCTGGAGAGTTTACTTGTATTGTTTTATTTGGGGGATAATTGGCGAGGCAGCCTGGCATTTGGTTATCTTGTCTTTTAAATGTGGAGTCCTCCATGGAGTAGGCATCGCATACATACTAGCTGGCCTCCGCCAGCCGTTTGGCTGCCCCAGTTTCTGCTCTTCCCAGACATGCTGACCACCCGGTGTGACATTCAGTGGTCTTGCTCACAGCTAGTATGATTGTGTCCGGAATTGGTGGGTTCTTGGTCTCGCTGACTTCAAGAATGAAGCTGCAGACCCTCACAGTGAGTGTTACAATTCTTAAAGATGGTGCCTCCGGAGTTTGTTCCTTCTGGTGGGTTTGTGGTTTCAGCAGTGAAGCTTCTGACCTTCGCAGTGAGTGTTACATCTCATAAAGGCAGCATGGACCCAAAGAGTGAGCACCAGCAAGACTTATTGCGAAGAGCAAAAGAACAAAGCTCTCAACATATGGAAGCTGACCCCAGTAGGTTGCAGTTGCTGGCTCTGGCAGCCTTTTATTCCCTTATCTGGCCCCACCCACAGCCTGCTGATTGGTCCATTTTACAGAGAGCTGATTGGTCCGTTTTGACAGGGTGCTGATTGGTGCCTTTAGCTAGGCAGGAAAGTTCTCCAAGTCCCCACCTGGTTAGCTAGACACAGAGTGCTGATTGGTGCATTTACAGATCTTTAGCTAGACACAGAGTGCTGATTAGTACATTTACAATCCTTTAGCTAGACAGAAAAGTTCTCCAAGTCCCCGCCAGTCCCAGAAACTCAGCCGGTTTCACCTCTCACTGCACTCCCGGCAGGACTCTGTGGCACCCAGCCCGGGCACTCTGGCAGCCCAGAGGGAACTCATCCCCCCACCAAACCCAGCAGGCGCCGGCCGGCCACCCCGAGTGGAATGCAGGGCCGCAGAGCCCGCACCCACCCAGAACCCCCGCCGGCCCAAGAGGGCCGCGCAGCAGCCCGGGTTCCCGCGCGCGTCTCTCGCTCTACACCTCCCAGCTAGCAGAGGCAGCCGGCTCCGACCTCGGCCAGCCCCAGAGAGGGGCCCTCACAGCGCAGCCACAGGCTGAAGGGTTCCTCAGGTGTGGCCAGAGCGGACGCCTAGGCTGAGGAGGCCCCGAGAGCGAGTGAGGACGGCTGGCATTGTCACCTCTAGTGAAGAGACGAGTGGATCAGTTACCTTATAAAATTGAAAAAGCACACAATGTGCAGAGAAAGGGTAAACAATCATGATTGTATTGCTCTGCTAAAGTCCTCATTACGTGACGGAGATGACGAAGAAAAAATTTTTTTTGGGCCCTGAGAAAGGGAATTTATTTTTTACTTTATATTTATAACAGAGTTAGAAGAAATACAACAGGCTTTCGTTTCCATTATCCTCAAATCCGACTTCATTCCCTCTAGTTTACCTACCTCAGAGGGAAAGAGGAGCTCACCTGGTTAATGAGAGCCTGAAATTATTTAAGCCAGGTCACTGTGTAAAGGTCATACTGATTCTGTCGTCTTGTGCGTCACTTGCTCAGCGCAGACATTTCATAACTCCCTGTGTACAGGTAGCTGTGTTACCCTCCTAGCTTGCTTTCTTGGTTTGATGCATTCCTAAGAGCATGTGAGAGCACTCAAAGTCTAGGCTAATGGGAGGACTGTTCTACCCACCCCATCTCATCTCTCCAGGTCAGCCTGCATGCATGCTTCCTCCATTAGGTTCCAGAGTAGGGGATGGGAGGTCTCATATTGACCTCAAGTTTATGCGGCTTTTTCCAGCTCTGCTTTCCCAGACAGTCCCTGCTGAGGGGACTGTAAGGTGCAATGGAGATTTGTGAAGTCAATAGCTACTTTTCTTGTGTGGGTGTTTTATAAATTAGAGTCCTGGAGGGGGATAAATGTTAGAGGTACTTCAAACCCCTAACGTAGAAACATCTAAGCCTGGCCCTTTTTTGTTGGTAAAATATACATAACATAAAATTTACCATTTTAACCATGTTTAAATGTACAGTTCAGTGGCATCCAGTATACTCACAGTGTTGTGCAACCATCTTTAACCACATCTACAACTTTTTTTTTATCATCCTAAACTGAAACACCATACCCATTAAGAAGTCATTGAATAGAAGACTGATGCATTTAACTCCATAAAAATTAAAATTTTCTATGAGAGAAAAATGCCTCAAAGTCAAAAGTCAACAGACTGGGGAAATAGATCTGCAACATACATGACAGATAAAAAGCTAATCTGCGTTATATATATATATATATATATATATATATATGGTGTGTATATATATATATATATATATATAAAGCTATCATAAATTATTAAACAAAAAACCAGCAGCCGAATTGAAAAATGGACAAAGGATGTAAAGAGACAGTTCAAAGAAAAATGTAGTTTTTAAAATATTTGCTATTTTTTTTTTTTTTTTACTTTGGTAAAATATGTGTAACAGAAAATTTACTATTTTAACCACTTTGAGGTGTACAATTCAGTGGCATTAAGCACAAATACATTGTTGTGCAACCATCGCCACTATCCATTTCTGGACCTATTTTATCATCCCAAAGTGAAACTCCGTATCCATGGAACAATAGCTCCCCATTTCCCTTCCCCCCACCCCCTGGCAATCACCAACGTACTTTCTGTGTCTATGAGTTTAACTGCTTTAGGTGGATCATAAAAGTGGAAGCATACAGTATTTGCTTTTTTGTGTGTCTGGCTTATTGTACTTAGCATAATCTTTTCAAGATTTATCTATGTTGTAGCATGTGTTAGAATTTCTTTTCTTTTTAAGGCTGAATAATATATCATTGAGTGTATTGACCATATTTGCTTATCCATTCATCGGTAGATGGACATTTGGGCTTTGTCTACCTTTGGCTATTGTAAATGCTGCTATAAACATGGGTGTGCAAATATCTATGCAAATTCCCACTTTCACTTCTTTTGGGTATATACCCAGAAGTGGAATTACTGGGTCACATGGTGATTACTGTTTTCCATTGTGGCTGTACCATTTTACTTTCCCACCAGCAGTGTGTAAAAGTTCTGACTTCTCCACATTCAGCATTTGTTGTTTCTGGGTTTTTGTTGTTTTGGGTTGTTGTTGTTTTATTTTTGATGGTAGCTGTACTTATATGTGTCAGTTGGTATTGCATTGTGATTTTGATTTGCATTTTTATCATGATTAGTGATGCTGAGCACCTTATGCTGTGCTTACTGGTCATTTGTATATCTTCTTTAAAGAAATGTGTATTTTAAAACCTTTGCTCTTGTTTAAATTTGATTATTTTGTTGCTGTTGCTGAGGTCTTTATATAGCCTGGATATTAATTACTTATCACGTATATAATGTGTGGATATTTTCTCCCCCTGTGTGAATTGCATTTTCAATCTGTTGATTGTATCCTCAGATACATAAAAGTTTTTAACTTTGTTGAAGTTCTTTTTATGTATTTTTGTTGTTGTTGTTGTCTGTGTTTTCACTGTCATATCCAAGGAATTATTGCAGATTCTATATTATGAAACTTTTTCCCTATGTTTTCTTGGAAGGGTTTTACAGTTTTAGCTCTTACAATTAGATGTTTGGCCCATTTTGAAATTAGGTTTTTATATGATATAAAGTAAGGGTCCAATTTCATTCTTTCTGTGTAAATATCCATTTTTTTCTAACACCATTAAAACTACTGTTTTTTTCTTATTGAATAGTTTTGGCTGCCTTCTTGAAAATCATGACCATGTTTTTTGGTTATTTATTTCTATTGTATTGGTCTTTATGTCTGTCTCTATGCTGGTACAACATTGCTTTTGGTACTGATGCATTGCAGTAAATTTGAAACCAGGAGGTGTTAGTCCTATAAAATCGTTCATTTTTAAGATTAATTTGGCAACTTGTGGTTTTCTGAGATTTCATCTGAATTTTAGAATAGGTTTTTCTATTTTTGCAAATATTGGGATTTTTATAGAAATTTTATTGAATGCACAGATGACTATAGTTAAAAATGGCATCTTGACAATGTTTTGTCTTCCAATCCATAAACACATGTCTTTTCATTTGTTTGTGTCATCTTTAATATCTTTCTGCAATGTTTATAGTTTTTGCTGTACAGGGTTTTCATTTTGTTGGTTAAGTTGGTTTCTAAGTATTTTATTCTTTTGATGCATCACAAATGATACTGTTGTCTTGATTTCTTCTTCAGATAGTTTATTGTTAGTTATTGTAGAGATACAATTGATTTTTGTGTATTGACTTAGTATCCTGTAGCTTTGCTAAATTTTATTCCATCTGACAGTTGATATCACAGAAACTATAAGATTTTTAATATATAAGATTATGTCATCTGCAAACAGGTAATTTTACTTTTTTAAAAAATTGGAATATCTTTTATTCTTTTACTTGTCTTTTTGCTCTAACTAATTAGAACCTCCAGTACTATGTCAAAAAGAAGTGATAAAAGCAGGCATCCTTGTTTTTGCTCTTAGGGTAAAAGCTTCCAGTCTTTCACTGTAATGTTAGCTGTTTTTTTTAAATATAATATGCTTCTTTGATTAATATGATCACATGAGGTTTTTTCTTCTTTATGTTGATGTGGTATTACACTGATTTTCATGTGTTAGAGCATATTTTTATTTCGGGAGTCAATTATACTCACTCATAGTGTATAATCCTTTTAATGCACTGCTAAATTTGAATTTCTGGCATTTCGTGGAGGATTATGTTTGTAGTTTTCTTGTGATGTCTTTGACTTGGTGTCAGGGTAATCCTGGAGTCACAAAATAAGTTAGAAAATGGTTACCTCCCCTTCAACGCTTTGAAAGAGTTTGAGAAAAACTGGGTGTTAATTCTGCTTTAAATGTTGGGTAGAATTCAACAATGAAGCCGTGTAGTCCAGGGCTTTTTGTTGTTGTTGTAGCTGGATTGTTGATTACTGATGCAATTTTCTTGGTGAATCTCCTTGATGTATAGGTTTATTTGACTTTTATGATTCATTCTTAGTAGTTTTTTTGTTTCTAGGAATTTGTTCATTTTATTTAGGTTATTCAATTTTTTGGTGTACAAGTCTTTATGATACCCTCTTATATCCTTTTATTACTCTGTAACTTTGGTAGTAATGTACTCATTTTATTTTGGAGTTTATTAATTTGAGTATTCTCCTTTTTTCTTAGTCCATGTTGTTAAAGGTTTGTCAGTTTTGTTGATCTTTTTCAGAGAACAAACTTGGTTGTGTTCATTTTTGATATTGTTTTTCTATTCTCTATTTCACTTATTTCCACTGCTAGCTATCATTATCATTTTTTTGTCTTTTGCTAGCTATTAATTGTTCTCTCTTGTTTCCTCTGTTTCTAGTTCCTTAGGTGTATAGTTGTTGTTGATATGATACCTTATTTTATATAATCATTTATAGCTATAAAGTTTTCTCTTATGGTACTGCTTTTGATGTATTTCTTAACTTTTGGTACTTTATATTTTTTATTTGTCTTTAGATGTTTTCTATTTTCTCTTGTGATTTCTTCTTTTATTCATCCTTGAGCGTTTAATACCTGTATTTTTAGATAAAATATGTAAACTGCAGAATATACTTGATTTGTTACAATTTTATTTGTTTTAAGTTTTTATTTTAGAATTAAATGTGTATATCAACATTTGTTATGTTCTCATAAACTTTGTAATACATAAGGATTCCTGGTCCACATGCATAAGCCTCTACATGAATATTATTTTGAAGTATTTAACCTTCTGTTTTAATATTCCAAATGTCTAAATGAAATTGAGCTTTGGGTTTCTGAGATAAAATTGTGGCAGGTGACTGAAAAATGCTTAAAAATTAGCCAAAACTTAAAATTAAGTTAAAGTTTATCTTCAAGATTCAACATGATTGAGTTGCTCTGTATGGCAGGTAATAAAAGATAAAGTCTTTCATGGTATAAAAGCAAACCAGAGAATGTTTTTTTCTCCTCAGTTGACATCTAAATTAAAAGCTGTAAAAATGTTTATGGCCTTATGCACTTTTTATTTTAGAATTCCAGCTTTTTCTAGTTAAAATTTTTCTAAACAGATTCCTGTGTATTTGAAAGTCAAATAATTTTGTAGATGAAGTGCTTAAGCAGTTTTTAAGAAGCTAATGCTGTTGTGCTTATTCTTGCTTTAAACAGTTTATTTAATACAACTACATTTTAAGAGTCTGATTTAATGTTAAGTCCCTCTAAACTTTGGTTAAGAAGCAGAAAGCATGACATGAGATTCTTGACATATGCTTTCAATAAATCTCTTTAAAAAATGTTAAAGGTAGAACTATTTAATTTTACACAAAATTGAATCTTTACATATTAGCATAATTTGAAAAATTATGTCTCACAGCTTTTAAAATGCCCAAGTATGATACGCATTTTTCCTTAGTAATGTGAGGATAATAATTGTGGTTACCTTGGGCTAATTGTATGCCACATGACATGCTAAATTCTTTATGTGTATTTATCTTCTAATAAGTTTGGCAGTTTTATTGTCTTCATTTTTATACCATTACTCTTGAATCATTATATAGTCTTATTATTTTTTCTGTTCTTGATTCTTTACATATGTTAGTATTTGTTCATGTGCTTTTATTTCTAATAATGCAATAAACATTTAGAAATTAGAAATTAGAAAACTGAGATTTACAAGTGGAATAAACTGTGTATGGGACACCCAGCTATAAGATGTGGAATCAAGATTAAAACTGGCATCTGCCTGATTCTGAAACCTGTGATGGTAACTACTGTTATTGCAGAAAAACTTCCTTGATTGTTCTATATGAATTAACCTGTATCTTTTTTCTCACTCTTCTTTGTGTTCTTAGTACTCATTACTACTTGACGTGTGTGTAGATTTTTCTTCATAGGGATGAGTTCTTGCTTCAATAATTATGCATGTATATCTTTAATTTGCTGTCTGTCTCTCTTGCTCTTTCGTTCACTGCTCTCCTAAAATAATTGCACACATTTGTATGTGTTTTGTAGGTACTGGTTGATACTTAACTGAATGAATGTAATTAGTGTATTCTGTACACCATGAGTGCATATATTATTAAAGATGTGATCTTCTGTTTTCCTCGCTTTATGTTGTTATTCCTATATTGCAACAGTCCCCAATCTTTTTGTCACTAGGGACTGGTTTCATGGAAGACAAGTTTTCCATGGACTGAGCAGAGGCATGGTTTCAGGATGATTCAAGTACATTACATATATTGCATATTTTATTTCTATTATTATTGAATTGTAATATATAATGAAATAATTATACAACTCACTACAATGTAGAGTGGGAGTCCTGAGCTTGTTTCCCTGCAACTAGACAGTTCCATCAGGGGGTGATGGGAGACAGTGACACCCAAAATGTGGTGCTTATGTCCAGTCTACTCCATAATCTTGTTTTGGTTGCTGTCATTGAAAAATTCTCTGCTTCACAAAGACAGGATATTGGAAATGGAAGCAGGCATTTCAGTGATACTATTGACAAAGAAATGTCAGTGTTCCTGTGAAGAACAGCAATGGCTTCCCTATTCTTAAATTTTACATAAAATTTGCTATTATTGGTTCTTCTCTGTTTTTTTTTTTTTTTTCTGTTATCGCTCCTCTCTTCTCCTTCCTCTTAATTGGTACATATAATCCTGTGCTTTCATTTCTAAACTTTTTAATGCTTTTCAATTCCTGCAGGTCTTTACTGAATACCACCATAATCATTTAACTTCAATTCTATTTCAATAGCTAAGCTGCCCATCTGGTATTTCCATTGGTTATTATACATAGCACAAACTTGATAAGCCTGAAATTCAGTGCTATAGAAAATTTTCTTGTGATGATTTAAAAATATGTTCAAAAATGGTTTGAAACTCTTCAAAGTATGAAGGATCTTCAAAAATTTTATGGGAAATGCATATCATAAAGAGACTATGCATAGGTTTCAGAAATATGTTACACCTAAATAAACATGTACTACCTTGTTATAACATGTCTGAACAGGATCTAATTTGAAAAATTACAATAGGAAAACTAAGATACAAATTTGAAAAGAGGTGCTATTAGAGCAACATGAACTCTGCTAAAATTAAAGCAAGAAGAAACATCAAACTTATGACAGTGGTGAAAGAATAGTAAAATCACTGATTCTTTATGACAAGTTTATGAGGCCAATGCCCCCCAACATTCACAAGTTTACAAATAAATAACTCATTTTAAGAAGGGATGACAAGATGTTGAAGATAAAGCCTGCAGTGGCAGACAATTCACATTAATTCACCAGAAAAAAATTAATCTTTTTCATGCCCTGCTTTAGGAATGACAATAGCATACACAACAGCCAATACCATAGCCATCTCAATTGGTTAAATTTACATAATTTTGAAAAACTTCTCACGATACAAAAATTATTGTTCCCAAATCGGCTGCAGACGAGACTAGAGCTTTCAACTGAAGTTTTACATAAGTGGAATCAAGATCCTGAAGCATTTCTTCAAATAATTGTAAAAGCAGGTAAAACACAGCTGTTCTAGTGAAATCCTCAAAACAAAACACAATCAAAGCAAGAGGTGAAAGTGGTCCAGTCACAGCACAAGGTGACTGGTCTAGAACAAAGCTCATAGCAACAGTGTCTTAAGATGCTCAAGGCATTTTGCTTATTGACTTTCTAGAGGGCCAAAAACAAAACAAAAATCCCAATAACACGTGTTATTACGAATATTTTGAGAAAGTTAGCCAAACCTTTAGAAGAAAAACTTCTGAGAAATTTCACCAGAGAATTATTCTCTACCACAACAATGTTCCTCTTCATTACTCTCATCAAAAAGAGACAATTTTGCCAGAGTTTCAGTGGAAATTTATTAGGCATCCCCCCTTTAGCCATGATTTGGCTCCCTCTAACTTCTTTTTCTTTTCTGATATTAAAAAACTTTAAAGGACACCCATTTTTCTTTAGTTAATAATGTAAAAAGACTGTCTTGACATGGTTAAATTTCCAGGACCTTAGTTTTTGTAGGGAGAGACTAAAGGCTGGTATTATTGCTTGTAAAAGTCTCTTGAACTTGATAAAGCTTATGTTGAAAAATAAAGTTTGTATATTTTATTTTTGTGTTTTACTTTCATTTTTTTCACACACTATTGAAGTCCTTTCAAAAGCCCGAATTCTCTTCTTCTTGAAGGTATCTCAAGCTTAAGAATCCTTTCTGGTGAATAGAATTTGACAGAAGTGACTATGTGTGACTTCTGAGTCTAGGTCATAAAATATTTTGCCACTTATGCTTTGCTTTTTCCTAAGCCACTCACTCTGGAAGAAACCAGCAACTATTTGGTGAGAAGAGTCAAGCAGCCCTACAAAAATATCCATGTGGAGAGAACCTGAGGCCTTCAATTACGCATCCCACAGACTAGTGGGCCGTGAACGTGAGCAAACTTAAAAGTGAATCTTCTAGTTTTAGTCAAACCTTTGAATGACAGCCCCAGTTGAAATCTGACTGTAACCACATGAGATATCCTGAGGCACAACCACTATGATAAATTGTCCTTCAATTCCACATTTACAGAAACTCAATCAGGTAATAAATTTTGCAATTTTATGCCACAAAATTTTGAGGTTATATGTTATGAAACAATAGATAGCAATTTCGCTCTTTCAAAATCCATTTTATTTTTTGTACAATCATGCATTTTTAATAATGGGGATATATCTAGAGAAATGCACCATTGTGTAATGTCATTGTTGCGTGAACATCATAGAATGTACTTACACAAACCTAGGTGGTATAGCCTATCACACACCTAGACTGTATGGTATGGCCTATTGCTCCTAAACTACAAACTTGTACAGCATGTTACTATGCTAAATAGTGTAGGCAAGTGTAACACAATGGTCAGCATTTGTGTATACAAACACAGAAAAGGTACATTAAGAATATAGTATAAAAGATTAAAAAATTGTACACTTGAATAGGGCATTTACCTCAGGTGGTCTGCTAGTTTTCATGGTTACATGAAGATTCCACTGAGATATATTCTGCACCAGCCGCTGCCATAGGTGACAGTCTTGACTATGTGCACCACCCATGAAAGGTCCCATTTACCTTGCCTTTCCTGACTTGTCAAGTGCATGATGATGTGATAAGCCAGCACGAGGGCTGAACAGTGTTCTCTTTCTATTGAGTTCTGCAGCTATTTATCCTGAGTTTGGTACCTAGATTTTGTAGACCTCATTTCTTTGACATTCTTGGTGGAATTAGACCCCATTTCTTTGACATTCTTGGTAGAATCAGGCCATCTTCATCCCATTGTGCTATGCGTTATGATGTCTAAAGTTATTTTTTTTGGTTCTTTTTTTTTATTTTTATACTTTATGTTCTAGGGTACATGTGCACAACGTGCAGGTTTGTTATATATGTATACATGTGCCATGTTGGTATGCTGCACCCATTAACTTGTCATTTACATTAGGTATATCTCCCAATGCTATACCTCCACCCTCCCCCCTCCCCACAATAGGCCCTGATGTGTGATGTTCCTCTTCCTGTGTCCAAGTGATCTCATTATTCAATTCCCACCTATGAGTTACAACATGCAGTGTTTGGTTTTCTGTTCTTGTGATAGTTTGCTGAGAATGATGGTTTCCAGCTGCATCCATGTCCCTGCAAAGGACACGAACTCATCCTCTTATATGGCTGCATAGTATTCCATGCTGCATATGTGTCACATTTTCTTTTCTTTTTCTTTTTTTTTAAATTATTATTATACTTTCAGTTCTAGGGTACATGTGAATAACGTGCAGGTGTGTTACATATGTATACTTGTGTCATGTTGGTGTGCTGCACCCATCAACTCGTCAGCACCCATCAACTTGTCATTTACATCAGGTATAACTCCCAATACAATCCCTCCCCCCTACCCCCTCCCCATGATAGGCCCCAGTGTGTGATGTTCCCTTCCCAAGTCCAAGTGATCTCATTGTTCAGTTCCCACCTATGAGTGAGAACATGCGGTGTTTGGTTTTCTGTTCTTGCGATAGTTTGCTGAGAATGATGGTTTCCAGCTGCATCCATGTCCCTACAAAGGACACAAACTCATCCTTTTTGATGGCTGCATAGTATTCCATGGTGTATATGTGCCACATTTTCTTAATCCAATCTGTCACTGATGGACATTTGGGTTGATTCCAAGTCTTTGCTATTGTGAATAGTGCAACAATAAACATACATGTGCATGTGTCTTTATAGCAGCATGATTTCTAATCCTTTGGGTATATACCCAGTAATGGGATGGCTGGGTCATATGGTACATCTAGTTCTAGATCCTTGAGGAATTACCATACTGTTTTCCATAATGGTTGAACTAGTTTACAATCCCACCAACAGTGTAAAAGTGTTCCTATTTCTCCACATCCTCTCCAGCACCTGTTGTTTCCTGACTTTTTAATGATTGCCATTCTAACTGGTGTGAGATGGTATCTCATTGTGGTTTTGATTTGCATTTCTCTGATGACCAGTGATGAGCATTTTTTATGTGTCTGTTGGCTGTATGAATGTCTTCTTTTGAGAAATGTCCGTTCATATCCTTTGCCCACTTTTGGATGAGGTTGTTTGTTTTTTTCTTGTAAATTTGTTTGAGTTCTTTGTAGGTTCTGGATATTAGCCCTTTGTCCGATGAGTAGGTGGAAAAAATTTTCTCCCATTCTGTAGGTTGCCTGTTCACTCTGATGGTAGTTTCTTTTGCTGTGCAGAAGCTCTTTAGTTTACATAGATCTCATTTGTCAATTTTGGCTTTTGCTGCCGTTGCTTTTGGTGTTTTAGACATGAAGTCTTTGCCCATGCCTATGTCCTGAATGGTACTACCTAGGTTTTCCTCTAGGATTTTTATGGTATTAGGTCTAACATTTAAGTCTCTAATCCATCTTGAATTAATTTTCGTATAAGGAGTAAGGAAAGGATCCAGTTTCAGCTTTCTACTTATGGCTAGCCAATTTTCCCAGCACCATTTATTAAATAGGGAATCCTTTCCCCATTTCTTGTTTCTCTCAGGTTTGTCAAAGATCAGATGGCTGTAGATGTGTGGTATTATTTCTGAGGACTCTGTTCTGTTCTATTGGTCTATATCTCTGTTTTGGTACCAGTACCATGCTGTTTTGGTTACTGTAGCCTTGTAGTATAGTTTGAAGTCAGGTAGCGTGATGCCTCCAGCTTTGTTCTTTTGACTTAGGATTGTCTTGGAGATGCGGGCTCTTTTTTGGTTCCATGTGAACTTTAAAGCAGTTGTTTCCAATTCTGTGAAGAAACTCATTGGTAGCTTGATGGGGATGGCATTGAATCTATAAATAACCTTGGGCAGTATGGCCAATTTCACGATATTGATTCTTCCTATCCATGAGCATGGTATGTTCTTCCATTGTTTGTGTCCTCTTTTATTTCACTGAGCAGTGGTTTGTAGTTCTCCTTGAAGAGGGCCTTTACATCCCTTGTAAGTTGGATTCCTAGGTATTTTATTCTCTTTGAAGCAATTGTGAATGGAAGTTCATTCATGATTTGGCTGTTTGTCTGTTACTGGTGTGTAAGAATGCTTGTGATTTTTGCACATTAATTTTGTATCCTGAGACTTTGCTGAAGTTGCTTATCAGCTTAAGGAGATTTTGGGCTGAGACAATGGGGTTTTCTAAATACACAATCATGTCATCTGCAAAGAGGGACAATTTGACTTCTTCTTTTCCTAACTGAGTACCCTTGATTTCTTTCTCTTGACTGATTGCCCTAGCCAGGACTCCCAACACTATGTTGAATAGGAGTGGTGAGAGAGGGCATCCCTGTCTTGTGCCAGTTTTCAAAGGGAATTTTTCCAGTTTTTGCCCATTCAGTATGATATTGGCTGTGGGTTTGTCGTAAATAGCGCTTATTATTTTGAGATATGTTTCATCAATACCGAATTTATTGAGCGTTTTTAGCATGAAGGACTGTTGGATTTTGTCAAAGGCCTTTTCTGCATCTATTGAGATAATCATGTGGTTTTTGTCTTTGGTTCTGTTTATATGCTGGATTACGTTTATTGATTTGCGTATGTTGAAGCAGCCTTGCATCCCAGGGATGAAGCCCACTTGATCATGGTGGATAAGCTTTTTGATGCGCTGTTGGATCCGGTTTGCCAGTATTTTATTGAGGATTTTTGCATCAATGGTCATCAGGGATATTGATCTAAAATTCTCTTTTTTTGTTGTGTTTCTGCCAGGCTTTGGTATCAGGACGATGTTGGCCTCATAAAATGAGTTAGGGAGGATTCCCTCTTTTTCTATTGATTGGAATAGTTTCAGAAGGAATGGTACCAACTCCTCCTTGTACCTCTGGTAGAATTCAGCTGTGAATCCATCTGGTCCTGGACTCTTTTTCGTTGGTAGACTGTTAATTATTGCCTCAATTTCAGAGCCTGCTATTGGTCTATTCAGGGATACAGTTTCTTCCTGGTTTAGTCTTGGGAGAGTGTAAGTGTCCAGGAAATTATCCATTTCTTCTAGATTTTCCAGTTTATTTGCGTAGAGGTGTTTATAGTATTCTCTGATGGTAGTTTGTATTTCTGTGGGGTTGGTGGTGATATCCCCTTTATCATTTCTTATTGCGTCTATTTGATTCTTCTCTCTTTTCTTCTTTATTAGTCTTGCTAGCGGTCTATCAATTTTGTTGATCTTTTCAAAAAACCAACTCCTGGATTCATTGATTTTTTGGAGGGTTTTTTGTGTCTCTATCTCCTTCAGTTCTGCTCTGATCTTAGTTATTTCTTGCCTCCTGCTAGCTTTTGAATGTGTTTGCTTTTGCTTCTCTAGTTCTTTTAATTGTGATGTTAGAGTGTCAATTTTAGATCTTTCCAGCTTTCTGTTGTGGGTATTTAGTGCTATAAATTTCCCTCTACACACTGCTTTAAATGTGTCCCAGAGATTCTGGTACATTGTATCTTTGTTTTCATTGGTTTCAAAGAACATCTTTATTTCTGCCTTCATTTCATTCCATACCCAGTAGTCATTCAGGAGCAGGTTATTCAGTTTCCATGTAGTTGAGCGGTTTCGATTGAGTTTCTTAGTCCTGAGTTCTAGTTTGATTGCACTGTGGTCTGAGAGATAGTTTGTTATAATTTCTGTTCTTGTACATTTACTGAGGAGTGCTTTACTTCCAATTATGTGTGCAATTTTGGAATAAGTGTGATGCGGTGCTGAGAAGAATGTATATTCTGTTGATTTGTGGTGGAGAGTTCTGTAGATGTCTATTAGGTCTGCTTGGTGCAGAGATGATTCAATTCCTGGATATCCTTGTTAAGTTTCTGTCTCGTTGATCTGTCTAATGTTGACAGTGGGGTGTTGAAGTCTCCCATTATTATTGTATGGGAGTCTAAGTCTCTTTGTAAGTCTCTAAGGACTTGTTTTATGAATCTGGGTGCTCCTGCATTGGGTGCATAGATATTTAGGATAGTTAGCTCTTCCTGTTGAATTGATCCCTTTACCATTATGTAATAGCCTTCTTTGTCTTTTCTGATCTTTGATGGTTTAATGTCTGTTTTATCAGAAACTAGGATTGCAACCCCTGCTTTTTTTTGTTCTCCATTTGCTTGGTAGATCTTCCTCCATCCCTTTATTTTGAGCCTATGTATGTCTCTGCGTGTGAGATGGGTCTCCTGAATACAGCAAACTGATGGGTCTTGACTCTTTATCCAGTTTGCCAGTCTATGTCTTTTAATTGGAGCATTTAGTCCATTTACATTTAAGGTTAATATTGTTATGTGTGAACTTGATCCTGCCATTATGATATTAACTGGTTATTTTGCTCGTTAGTTGATGCAGTTTCTTTCTAGCCTCGATGGTCTTTACATTTTGGCATGTTTTTGCAATGGCTGGTATCAGTTGTTCCTTTCCATGTTTAGTGCTTTCGTCCAGGTCTCTTGTAAGGCAGGCCAGGTGGTGACAAAATCTCTAAGCATTTGCTTATCTGTAAAGTATCTTATTTCTCCTTCACTTATGAAACTTAGTTTGGCTTGATATGAAATTCTGGGTTGAAAATTCTTCTGTTTAAGAATGTTGAATATTGGCCCCTACTCTCTTCTGGCTTGGAGAGTTTCTGCCGAGAGATCTGCTGATAGTCTGATGGGCTTCCTTTTGTGGGTAACGCGACTTTTCTCTCTGGCTGCCCTTAAGATTTTTTTCTTCATTTCAACTTTGGTGAATCTGGTAATTATGTGTCTTGGAGTTGCTCTTCTCGAGGAGTATCTTTGTGACTTTCTCTGTATTTCCTGAATTTGAATGTTGGCCTGCCCTACTAGGTTGGGGAAGTTCTCCTGGATGATATCCTGAAGAGTGTTTTCCAACTTGGTTCCATTTTCCCCCTCACTTTCAGGTACCCCAATCAGACGTAGATTTGGTCTTTTTACATAATCCCATACTTCTTGCAGGCTTTGTTCATTTCTTTTTCTTCTTTTTTTCTTTAGGTTTCTCTTCTCGTTTCATTTCATTCATTTGATCCTCAATCGCTGATACTCTTTTTTCCAGTTGATCGAGTTGGTTACTGAAGCTTGTGCATTTGTCACGTATTTCTTGTGTCATGGTTTTCATCTCTGTCCGTTCGTTTATGGCCTTCTCTGCATTAATTACTCTAGTTATCAATTCTTCCACTCTTTTTTCAAGATTTTTAGTTTCTTTGCACTGGGTACGTAATTCCTCCTTTATCTCTGAGAAGTTTGATGGACTGAAGCTTTCTTCTCTCATCTCGTCAAAGTCATTCTCCGTCCAGCTTTGATCCGTTGTTGGCGATGAACTGCACTCCTTTGCCGGGGGAGATGCTCTCTTATTTTTTGAATTTCCAGCTTTTCTGCCCTGCTTTTTCCCCATCTTTGTGGTTTTATCTGCCTCTGGTCTTTGATGATGGTGACGTACTGATGGGGTTTTTGTGTAGGTGTCCTTCCTGTTTGTTAGTGTTCCTTCTAACAGTCAGGACCCTCAGCTCTAGGTCTGTTGGAGATTGCTTGAGGTCCACTGTACACCCTGTTTGCCTGGGTATCAGCATCAGAGGCTGCAGAAGATAGAATATTGCTGAATAGCGAGTGTTCCTGTCTGATTCTTGGTTTGGAAGCTTCCTCTCAGGGGTGTCCTCCACCGTGTGAGGTGTGGGGTGTCGGTCTGCCCCTAGTGGGGGATGCCTCGCAGTTAGGCTACTCAGGGGTCAGGGACCCACTTGAGCAGGCAGTCTGTCCATTCTCAGATGTCAAACTCCATGTTGGGAGATCCACTGCTCTCTTTAAAGCTGTCAGACAGAGTCGTTTGCATCTGCAGAGGTTTCTGCTGCTTTTGTTGTTGTTGTTGTTGTTATTTAGCTTTGTCCTGTTCCCAGAGGTGGAGTCTACAGAGACAGGCAGGCTTCCTTAAGCTGCTGTGAGCTCCACCCGTTCGAGCTTCCCAGTGGCTTTGTTTACCTACTTAAGCCTCAGCAATGGCGGGCGTCCCTCCCCCTCGCTGCTGCCTTGCAGTTAGATCGCAGACTGCTGTGCTAGCAATGAGGGAGGCTCCAGGGGTGCGAGACCCTCCTGGCCAGGAGTGGGATATAGTCTTCTGGTGTGCCCGTTTTCTAAGACCCTTGGTAAAGCATAGTATTGGGGTGGGAGTTACCCAATTTTCCAGATGTTTGTGTCTCAGTTTCCCTGGCTAGGAAAAAGGATTCCTTTCCCCCTTGCACTTCCCAGGTGAGGTGATGCCTCGCCCTGCTTCAGCTCTTGCTAGTCGGGGTGCAGCAGCTGACCTGCACCGATTGTCCGGCAATCCCTAGTGAGATGAACCCAGTACCTCAGTTGAAAATGCAGAAATCGCCTGTCTTCTGTGTCGCTGGCACTGGGAGCTGGAGACTGGAGCTGTTCCTATTCGGCTATCTTGCTCTGCCTGAAGTCATTTTTATGAAAATAATCTGAGGGTAGACCATAGGCATAGGACCTTTGAGCCTGTTGTTTGAGCCAACCCCACAGAGAGATCTGTTAGTAGTTTTCCCTGGATCAGCGTCAATTTGGATATATATTGCTGTCAGTTACTTTGAAACTGGTTGCATTGTCCCTTCACTTTTTTCATCTTAAGAAAACATCTTTAATCCATACAGCATGTTTTCTCTGGTTTTATACCCACTATGATCACAGACTTTTTTTCTGCTTTAAGATATGACCAACCATTGCATTAGGGCCTAGACATTAGGTGAACAGAATTACATACAAACCGTACTCTAAATACTATTCATTTTAGGATAAAAATATTGGTACCTTTATTACAATTTATTTATTACAATTCTTACACTTATTTGTCTGAACAGCGTTACTTCATCAAAGTTTATTTGGGCCTTTAATGGGCACATTAATGAATGTTAACTAGAGAAACATTGTTGCTTTGAGAGGCACTTTAGAAAAAGATTCCTCGGGTCAAATTTTTTAATGGTAGGCAGAGTACTCCATACACAATTCTGAATTAAACATTGCTCCACCAAAATATTCTGTGGCTAAAGATGAAAAATTTTACGATCAGAAGCAACAAAAACTAGACACATTTTTAAAGTAAATCCTTCCCCTCTCTGTCCTTCAGTTGCCTCCTGATGTGTAGCTCTCCTTCCCGCCCCTTATGATTCTTATCTCTCTTCTTCTGCCCCACCATTGACTTCTACTACTTGCGTTTTGTTCTGAAATTATTTTCCCAAAGGTCACAAATTCCCAAATTGTTTGTTCCATCTAAAGATCCACCTTTACCATGAGCCAGATATGTAAGCAACTGTGGAATTTAGTGCATGAGTTCAGAGTTGTACATGAACAAGTAATAATTGACAGTTTAAAAAAAAAAAAACCAAAGAAGAAAATCAAATATTCATCAAATAATTTAGAATTATTTAGGACACATATGGCCCTAATGGTTACTTGACATATCAACTTGTACACCTGTTAATTGGAACATCAGTTGCTAAATCCTGGATGACAGAATGTAATTGGTCTGACCTGGTAGAAAACTTGTAGAATTCCTCTTTCCAAAATAAATATCAGGGTCAAAATCATTCATAAAAATAAGAATAAAATTATTAAACTACAGAAAAATTTGAAGATAGACTATAAAAACTCTGAGTCACAACTCAGAGTTAAATAAAACAGGTTTTCATTAAAAATCAAATTATTTATGTAAAAGTTATGAAACTTAAAATCTTACCAATAATGGATAATTAGATAATAAAAGCTATTGTAAATACCCAACAGGAAACTTCAGAACTTTTAATTATTTTGTCATTTATGTTTTACTATAATCTATAATTAGTTTTTTTTCTAGTTTATTATTTTTATTTCTTTCTTTTTTTTTTCTTTTTTATTATACTTTAAGTTCTAGGGTACATGTGCACAATGTGCAGATTTGTTTACATATGTATACATGTGCCGTGTTGGTGTGCTGCACCCATTAACTCGTCATTTACATTAAGTATACCTCCTAATGCTATCCCTCCCCGCTTCCCCCACCCCACAACAGTCCCCAGTGTGTGATGTTCCCCTTCCTGTGTCCAAGTGTCCTCATTATTCAATTCCCACCTATGAGTGAGAACATGTTGTGTTTGGTTTTCTGTTCTTGCGATAGTTTGCTCAGAATGATGGTTTCCAGCTATGTCCATGTCCCTACAAAGGACATGAACTCATCCTGTTTTATGACTGCATAGTATTCCATGGTGTACATGTGCCACATTTTCTTAATCCATTCTGTCACTGGTGGACATTTGGGGTGGTTCCAAGTCTTTGCTATTGTGAATAGTGCCCAATAAACATACGTGTGCATGTGTCTTTATAGCAGCATGATTTATAATCCTTTGGGTATATCCCCAGTAATGGGATGGCTGGGTCAAATGGTATTTCCAGTTCTAGATCCTTGAGGAATTGCCACATTATCTTCCAAAATGGTTGAACTAGTTTACAGTCCCACCAACAGTGTAAAAGTGTTCCTATTTCTCCACATCCTCTCCAGCACCTGTTGTTTCCTGAATTTTTAATGATTGCCATTCTAACTGGTGTGAGATAGTATCTCATTGTGGTTATGATTTGCATTTCTCTGACGGCTAGTGATGATTTTCCTTCCACTGTGATCTGAGAGTGCATGATATAATTTCAATTTTCTTAAATTTATTGAGGCTCATTTTTGGCCGAGGTCTATCTAGGAGAAAGTTCGTGTGCTGTTGAATAGAATGTGTATTCTGCAGTTGTTGGATGAAATGTTCCCTATATATCTGTTAAGTCCATTTGTTCCAAGGTATAGTTTAGGTATAGTTTAATTCATTGTTTAGTTGAAATAGTATAGTTTAAATCCAAGGTATAGTTTAAATCTGCTCTTTCTTTGTTGACTTTCAGTCTTGTTGACCTGTTTAGTGCTGTGCTGTCAGTGGAGTATTGAAGTCCCCTGCTATTATTGTGTTGTTATCTCATTTCTTATGTCGATTAGTAATTGTTTTATAAATTTGGGAGCTCCAGTGTTAGGTATATATATGTTTAGGATTGTCATATTTTCCTGTTGGACAAGGCCTTTTACCATTATATACTGTCTCTCTTTGTCTCTTTTAACCACTGTTGCTTTAAACTTTGTTTTGTCTCGTATGAGGACAGCTACCACTGCTCGCTTGTGGTGTCTATTTGCATGAAATGCCTTTTTCCACCACTTTTCTTAAATTTATGTGAGTCTTTATGTGTTAGGTGAGTCTCCTGAAAGCAGCAGATAGTTGGTTGGTGAGATCTCATCCATTCTGTGGTTCTGTATCTTTTAAGTGGAGCATTTAGGCCATTTACATTCAATGCTAGTATTAAAATGTGAGGTACCATTGCTTTCCTCATGCTCTTTGTTGCCTGTGCACTTTGCTTTTGTTTTTTGTTTAACTTTTTAACTTGGATTTTTGTTTTATAGGCCTTGTGTGATTTATGCTTTAAAAAGTTGCTGTTTTGATGTTTTTCCAGGATTTGTTTCAAGATTTAGAGCTCCTTTTAGCAGTTCTTGTAGTGCTGGTTTGGTAATGGCAAATTATGTCAGCATTTGTTTGTCTGAAAGTAATTGTATTTTTCCTTCATATATGATGCTTAGTTTCATTGGATACAAAATTCTTGGCTGATAACTGTTTTGTTTGAGGAGGCTGAAGATAGGGCCCCAATCCCTTCTAGCTTATGGGGTTTCTGCTGAAAAAATCTGATGTTAATCTGATAGGTTTTCCATTATAGGTTACCTAGTGCTTCTGTCTCACAGCTCTTAAGATTCTTTCCTTCATCTTAACTTTGGATAACCTGATGACAATGTGCCTAGGCTAAGATCTTTTTGTGATGAATTTCCCAGGTGTTCTTTGTGCTTCTTGTATTTGAATGTCTAGGTCTTTCTCAAGGCCAGGGAAGTTTTCCTTGATCATTCCCCCAAATATGTTTTCCAGGCTTTTAGAATTCACTTCTTCCTCAGGTATGCGAATTATTCTTAGGTTTTGTCATTTAGCATAATCCCAGACTTCTTGGAGGTTTTATTCATATGTTCTTATTCTTTTTTCTTTGTCTTCATTGGTTTGGGTTAATTTGAACACCTTGTCTTTGAGCTTTGAATTTCTTTCTTCTACTTGTTCAATTGTATTGCTGAGACTTTCCAGAGCATTTCACATTTCTAAAACTGTGTCCAAAGTTTTCTGAATTTTTGATTTTTTTCTTTAAGCTGTTTCCCTGAATATTTCTCCCTTCACTTCTTCTTCTTCTTTTTTTTTTTTTTTTTTTTTTTTTGTATTTTCAGTAGAGACGGGGTTTCACCGTGTTAGCCAGGATGGTCTCGATCTCCTGACCTCGTGATCCTCCCGTCTTGGTCTCCCAAAGTGCTGGGATTACAGGCGTGAGCCCCTTCACTTCTTTTATTTATTTATTTATTTATTTATTTATTTATTTATTTATTTATTTATTTTTATTTCCTCGTGTTGTGCTTTGCCTTTTTCTGGCCCTGTCCTGATTAGCTTAATAACTAACCTGAATTCTTTTTCAGATAAAACAGGGATTTCTTCTTGGTTTGGATCCATTGGTGGTGAAGTAGTGAGATTTTTTGGGGGGTGTTGAAGAGCCTTGTTGGATCATATTACCAGGGTTGGTGTTCTGGTTCCTTCTAATTTGGGTAGACTCTGTCAGAAGAAAGGTCTAGGGCTAAAGACTGTTGTTCAGATTATTTTGTCCCATGAGGTGTTCCCTATTCCTATGGGTGTGGCTTCCTGTGAGACAAACTGCAGTGATTGTTGTCTATCTTCAGGGTTTAGCCACCCAGTGAGTTTACCCAGCTTTGGGCTGTTACTGGAGGTTGTCTGCACAGATTCCTGTGACGTGAACCATCAATGAGTCTCTCAGCCATGGATACCAGCGCCTGCTCCAGTGGAGGTGGCAGAGGGTATAATGGACTCTGTGAGGATCCTTAGCTTTGGTAGTTTAATGCTCTTTATTTGTGCTGGTTGGCCTTCTGCCAGGAGGTGGTCCTTTCCAGAAAGCATTAGCTGTAGTAGTGTGGAGACAGACAGTGGTGGGTGGGGCCCTAGAACTCCCAAGATTATATGTCCTTTGTCTTCCATTACCAGGCTGCATAAGGAAGGACCATCAGGTTGGGGCAGGGCAAAGCATGTCTGAGCTCAGACTCTCTTTGGGCTGGTCTTGCTGCAGCCGCTGTGGTGAGATGCCCAGGTCACTGGAGTTGTGTACCTAGGAGGATTATGGCCTCCTCTGCTGAGTCATGCAGGTTGTCAGCGAAGTGGGGGAAAGCCAGCAGTCAAGGGCCTCACCCAGCTCCCACAAAAACTGAAGGGCTGGTCTCACTCCCACTGCCCCCACCCCCAACACCCCTAAGTCTGTTTCCAGGTTGAGGGTGAGACGGGCTTGAAAATTTGCCTGAGGCTATCTGCCTCCAAGCTGCAAAAGAAAGGGGCTTTAGTTCTTCCCCTGCTTGTGGAGTCTGCATGCCTGATTCGCACCCTCCCCTGAGTTCTGGCCAGGAGGCTTCTTGCCTGGTTCAAAATGTTACAAAGTTTAGCTAGAGAATTCCTTCTCCCTGTGAAGTTTTACCCACTGCTCCTCTGATCACCATGCTGATGGACTCCTATGGTGCCAAGCAGGAATGGGTTTCTTGGAGACCCAGCGAGCTCCCAGGACCTTTCTGCTGGTTCCTGTAACCCTGCAGGAACAGTCCACCCCTTCAGAGGCTCTGTGGGTCCTCTTGGTATTGATGGTTTGTTCTTACCATTGACCTGGAGCTAAAATTTACAATGCAAGCTTTCGCATGTTGCTCTGTCCAGAGCTGCAATCTAGTCCTGCCTCCTGTCGGCCATGATCCCCTGAGTCCCCTTATATTTTACTATTCAATTCTAGTTTATGGAAACCACTTTTCTTTCCTCAAGACTTAGCATAAATGCCCTCAAAACCTCATTAAAGAACATGTTTGATAATTCACAAAACACACTCTTTTGCAGTATGTGGTAAACATTTAGAGAATGTGTGGCATGAATTAGAGTGTATGATCTGCTTACCCCATGGGGAGAGAAAAAAAAAGTTAGAATTCTTACCTATGCTATTTTATCTATTTTCATTATTTCTTTATGGGATATGACTTATACAAACTATATATATTAAAATATATAATATATGCATACACACACACACATATATATGTATTTACTGTATGTGAATCAGTTTCCTAATATAATGCACTTACTTGCATGTATCTAGGACAATAACAAGAGAGAGTAACTGCAAAATTATTCAGTGAAATTGTCTGTCTATAAAGGGTTCTGATATAGAGATATCTTGCTTAAGATATGGAGAATTATCTTCACCATTAGAGAATTTAGTATTTTCCCAAGGCATGAGAAAGTATTCTTGTATAAAGACTCAAGAAAAGGACTGCCATGAAATTATTTTAATGCAAATTCATTGATGTCATAAAGTAGAGAAAGGTAGTCTGTGTCCTGTAACACTGAGAGCTGGATTTTGCAATTTCCTCCTGAGATGGAAAAAAAAAAAAAAAAGTTTACATACTTCTCAGTGATAGAAAGAAAACTTGAAAAGAGCCAGAATTATTTTAAGGAGATGTAGCTAAATGGCCTGGTGGTAAGGGAAATAATGCCATAATGCCTATGTCTCACCCATAGGGTCTAAGGATGTATCGTGGTATGTGACAAAGCAGAATTAAGACTACAGGTGAAATAAAGGTGGATGATCAGCTGACTCGAAAATAAGAATATTTGGCCTAATATAATTACAAGGGTCCTCAAATGTAAAAGAGAAACCAAGAAGGGAAACAATCTGAGTGCTGTGATGTGAGTGAGGGAGTCTGGTTTTTTTTTTTTTTTTTTTTTTTCCATTTAGTGACTTTCTTCTTTAAAATAAAATTTACTTTAGTTCAGATATACAAACACTCATAAGATATTTTTATGTGGCTATCATTCTTCTGGTTGATAAATATTAGGCAAGAGAATCTAGAACTACAAAAAGTGTTTTCTAAACAGTGAGCCCCAGTACTATAGTTGTTGGGGTCCGTGCCGGGGGTGGTGGAGAATGAAAGAACACACAAAAGACAAAGACACACAGAGAACATGGTGGCCGCGCTCAGAGCCTCCGCCTCACTTTATTTATACTCCATAAACCCCACGTCAGCAGAAAGAATGCAATGCAAAACAAACTTTCTTTTCCCAGATGTAACCTTCTACTCAGTTCTTTGTTTCTATGCTCTTCCTTATCTGCCCGCCTTCTTGGCGCCTACGGGAGTTCATTAAAAGTTCAATTGGAGATACTGTCCTTGAGCCCTATCTATTCTCAGCATACTGTTTTCAAAGGCCCCTGCATTTCCCCCCCTTTTTTTTTGTTTTGCCTCAATCCTAAAAAGGTAGCCCATATTTGTTCTTGTGTTTTCTTTTGTTTTTGGAGGCGACGGAGGGAGCATCAAATCACCAAAAGAAGTAGACCCAATCCAAGTGCCCAAAGCAATATACTTCCAGAGATTGTAGAAATCCATGTCTTCATCTGGGTCCATGGGTTAAAGGCAGCAAGGCGCTGACCCAGCTCCTGAAGGGTTACAGTTCCAGATAACACATGTAATTGTTGTCGAAATGCTTCGGAAATGTTCTGAGTGAGCTCTTGGATGTCCAAACTAATATTTTTATGGCCTATTAATAATTTTCGGATTACGGTCCAATTTTGAGAGATGTTAAAAAGCACAGGCGTTACACAAAATTGAGTGGAGTTCCAATCACATTGTAATGTTATCCGAGTACCGAGGACAGTGAGCTGATCTCCAAGCCATGTCAAGGCTTGTTCCATGTTGTCCAATCTTTCAGCAAGTTGAGAATCAATGTTTCGTTGTTGAAGCCATAACCGGTGAGATTGTTCGTGACATTGCTGCACAAATTCAGCATTTTGTAGGCTTTGATGAAGAGCGAGCCCTGCTATGGCTGCAGTGGAGATGATGGCGACAAGGCTCATCACCGAGGCAATTATAAGTCCAAGGGCACGGAGGGTTCGCTGGAGAGAAGTCCAAATATAAGTCTCAAGAGGTGATGCCCCCCATGGTCGCGTAAGGTTAACAGGTAGCCAAATTTCCTTACGAGCCCTGAGGATATAAATATCCTCAGTAAAGTTGTGCCACCATGAATGATTGAGGCAAGACAAAAATGTACACGTATCTGTACAATTAACAATCCTCATATCATTATCCCATGTCAAATTCCCTGCTAATAATAGGTAGGGCTTACAGACACAAGCAATAATATATCAGGAGGTATTTTGATATAACTGAATATGAAAGGAGTTATTCGGGTTAGAAAGATTAAGGGGCATATTCCCCACAAAAATGCTAATGGCATCGCCTGCAGCTAACAACTTCCAAAGATGACTCTGTACTTAGGCCTCCTTCACGCCATACCAAGGTTTCATTATTGTTAGCAGAAATACTTTTATTTACCCGGTGCCATTTCAAAGGTATGTGACTAAATTTTGTTTGAAAATCACCGTGCACACTTCAATCAGTTATTTGCATCCCATTGTATTCTAATAAAATCCGGGGTTTATTTCCCCGACATTGTTGCCACTCCAGCACCTCAATATTAGGAGAAACCTCTGGAATAGGACAAAAAGGTAAAGAACTAGGAATAGTTTCATTACTATATACAGTATGATTATAATAACAGTATTAGCAGCCACATGACTATGATTATAGAGAACAACCCAGGCTTCATGCAATTTTCGGAGACAATGAGAACTATTTCCTATGCATATTGGAAGTTCTTCCACTCCAAGTTGGTATGTGTTGTTTATAATTCCCGTTTCCCATTCTATATTGTCCTTGTCTATATAGGGGGACGGCATCCAAGTAGTGTCATTGGTGAAAACCTTAATTTCCGCCTCTCCCCAGGCGACTCCCTAATACAAGGGTGGAAAGGGAATATAAGTGCAATAGTCATACAAAGCCTCACTAAAGGAAATAAGTCCCCCACCGAGGCACATCCAACAAAGGAAGAAATACATGCTGAATCCAGTTTTCTTTTCAACAGGGTTTCAATCATCTTGTAGGAAACCACTCAGGTCTGCTCCCTGTAAGGACAAGAGCATAGCCCCGTCCCTGTTTTAGAACTTGCCCTTGAACATACTTACCTTCTATCCTATCATTAGGATACCAAATCTTTAAATTGTCAGCGGGGACTATCACCGAGGGAGGTGAGGAAAGATGGGTTACGACAGCGGAGTCTTGCAATTGTCTCCATTGATTCAAAAAATAATTAAGGTAAAAAGAACCTTCAAAATAAAAAAAATTAAGGTAGAAAGGTTAACCTTCAAAAAAATCTGTTTTTTTGGGGGGCTCATTTCCCCCTTTTTGTTTTAGCAGTTGAGTTTTTAAGGTTAAATTTGTGCGCTTAATGATGGCTTGACCTTGACTGTTGCCCGGGATACCGGTGATATGTTGAATATTGTATTGCTGTAAGAAAACTTGTAATTTATGAGAGACATAAGCAGGGGCATTATCAGTTTTAAGTATAAGAGGAATTCCCATGATGGCGAAACAAACTAAGAGATGAGTAATAACAGAAATGAGAAAAGGTATCAATGGTATGATGAACATTTTAATCGTCCAAAAGAAGGGACATCTCGTGGATTAACCCCAGGATGGAAGGATGGAATGCTCAAAGGAGCACAGGAAGGACAAGCTTGAATAAGAGAACGAGCTTGTTTATGAGTTAAATGAAACCGTCGTTGAAGGCCAGAACTATTAGTGTGATGTAGAGTATATTTTTGTTCTGCAGCATGTAGGTGGCCGATTAAAAGCAAATCAATCTGAGTATTACCATGAACTAATGGTCCAGAAAGTTGAGAATGAGAACGAAGATGAATGATGAATAAAGGAGCTCGACGCTGGCTCAAAGTAAAGGATAACAAAGAAAAGAATTTCTGAAGAGAAGAAGTAGCACAAAGAGGTAAAGTGGCCTGAGAAATATAAGAAGTAACATAAACGGCGTATTGAGAATCACTAACAATGTTACAACCAGTAGTAGGGAAATCAAGTAAGACCATGAGAATAGCAAACAATTCTCCCTGTTGCACCGAGGGATAAGGATAAACTGTAACTCAAGATTGATGAAGCTTCTTGCCAAGAATCAGAAGTTGCAAGAAGATAAGTGATCTGACTATGAGTGAATTGAGAGATACTTAAGGAAGGATCTCCTCCCCAAAGTTGTTGACAGTGATGCCGTCCTTTGATGATCAGTTCAGCTAAACGATCGATATAAGTAGCCAAGCGTTTAGATGTTTTATTGGACAAAAGATCCATTCTAACGGCCGATTGGTCTGATGAATCATTCCTGTAAGAGAATGTAAAGTATGAAATAAACAAAGGGAAAGGGGAACATCGGGAAGGAGATAATGTAAATGGGCCTTTTGAAGTTGCTCTTCTACAAGCTGGAGTTCCTGTAAAGCCAAAGGAGTTAAATGGCGTGAGTTGTCCAAGTGACTGTCTCCTTCTAGAATAGAAAAAAGATGTTATATTCCTAAAACAAGACGCATCGTTTGAAAGTCATTTAATATTTTGAAATGATCACATTGACTTTGAATTTTCTGGGGTCAAATATTTTGTGCTCCTAAGGTATAACCTAAATATTGAATAGGAAAATCCAGTTGAATTTTTTCTGGGGCAATATTAAGTGAATAGAAAGAAAGCTGAGTTTGTAATGATGCAAAAGGACAAGTTCTTGACACAAGGTAGGGCTGCTTAACATACCTTGAGGTAAAACTTTCCATTGATATTGAGAAAGTGGCTGAGAATTATTAAAAACAGGGACAGAGAAGATCCATACAATGATAAATGAACACAGTTGGAAACTGATTTTTTTACAGGATTTAAAGTCCTATGTATAAATTTTTGACATATAGTAGGGCTATTAAGTATACCCTGAGGAAGAAGCTTCTGCTGATATTTTTGAATGGGTTGTCCATTATTATATTTAGGAATAATAAAGGCAAACTTTTTACAATCTTGAGGTTGTAACTGAATAGAGAAAAAACAATTTTTGAGATCTATGACCATTAATTTTTAACTTTGTGGGATAAGGGCAGGATTAGGAAGACCAGGCTGTAAACTTTCCCTAGGTTTAATGTAAACATTTATAGTTTTAAGACAAGACAAAGACGGGAATTCCATGCAGAAATACGTGGCTTTATATTCCTCTCGGCCATTTGATTTTTGACTTACTCTTTTAGAGTCCTAAGTATTTCTTTAAATAATGGTCACTGTTTCACCTAAATAGGAGTGGTGGCTATGAGTTTAAAGGATTGTAGCCCATTTTGAACATCATATTTTTGGCAGCTGAGGAAATATAAGGAATGTTTAAAAAAGCAGCAAATTGTTGTGAAAGATCTTGTTCCCAAAAATTAATATTGATAGGAACAATATAAAAATAAAAAAAAACACTTGACCTTGTTGACCTTTAGGACCGACACAGGTTAAAGGTTCTACATCTTGATAAACCACAGAAGCAGCACCCAAGCCAGTGAGTATAATTGAAACTTGTCTTTTTTCCCATTGTATAGGCCACTAATTTAAACAAATAATAGACATATTCACCCCCATATCAATTAACCCTTTAAAAACTATTCCATTAATATGCAATGGACATAAGGGCTTTTGATTAGAAACTAAAGTTTCCCAAAAAACAGTTTTTTCTGTGCTACCAAACCCTCCCTATTGAGAATACGTTCCCCTGCCTCTAGGCATATAAATTGTGAGACTTGTACCATAATAAGAATTTTATTAGTAACATCATGTCCTTTTGGCAAAGGGCCACACACTCGAATAGCTAATTTATATACTCCTCTATTAGGAGACAAAGTATAAGGCTGAGTAATAGCTAAATCAGCAGTGGCGCTCTGCTTAGTTGCCACATAAGGCTGAGAAACTGGGGTAAGGTGTGGGATCCTTAAGGAGGACTTGAATTTATTCCTTGATGTTGTAGGCCATTGCTCACTGGGTATTGTATGCAGATTCAGTCAATAACAAATATTTGTAAACAAATAAGGTGATTACAGGTACAGAAATTCAGTTCGTAGCTTACTATTCAATAGAGTATCTGCTTTGTAAAATATGGTGGACCACAAAATACTCAACGGATTTTGGTTTTCAAAACACAGTGATGCTATCCAAGGCTAAATGGATACTTGAAATTGGGATTGGATCTGGTGCTGAGATACAACTTTTACTTAGTTATTGATTTTTCTTTCCTCCGATTATTCCAAGGAGGGTGACTACCATTTTTGTACTTTATAGAGCAGTCTAGAGGAAAGGGTTAAGCATGTAAGCTCTGGGGACAGAAAGTCATATTTTCAAAATATAATAGCTATATGACCTTGGATACATTTATAAAACTGTCTTAACTCTGTTTTCCTGTCTACAAAATGGTAATAATTATAAAATTTGTCAGTCTTAAAGGGATGTTGGAAGAACTAAATTCAAGTGAAGATTTTTTTCACAGTAGTGGACACATACTAAGTACTCAGTATACTATGGCTATTATTACTGTTATTACTGTTAATATTACGTCTATTTATTTTAGCTCTTTAATGTAACAAGTGCAGAACCATAATCTCACATCCTTTAGAGTCATGCTGATCTTGTATTTTTTGGTCCTTTGACTAGTTTAGTGATTTATTACAAGAAACCTAGTTAGTTTGTGCATTCTTTTCCTTTCTTATATTTCTCATTTGTAAAGACTGATAAACCAACTACACTTTCAGACCTGGTGACATAAATTGTTGGGGCCCCAAGCCTGTGGGCCCCGGCTCCCATTTCCCAGGAGAGGAGACAGTAAATTTCCACTTTTATCAATTTTGAAACGACATTTATTTGTCCAATGTCGACCTTTACCACAACATTTGTACACCTCTGAAGGCAGCTTTCTGCCTTGAGGGATAAAAGTGTTCAATTTTTATGACATTCTTTTTTGAAATGTCTAGGTTTTACCACACTGAAAGCAAACACCTTGTTTGTTATTTCCTTTTAAGGCTTTAGACAAAGCTCCAGCATATAATTGAGCATTATAAATAGCCCCTCCAACACTAACACAAGTTTTAATATATTTATCTAAATTGGCTCCATTGGCCTTTAACGATTTTAACAATTTTTGACAGTCAGCATAAGCATTTTTAAAAGACAATGTTTGTAACAAAATTTTTGAAGCAAGGTTAGCACCCACAATTTTCAAGACAGCATCCTGAAGATGGGCTACGAAATCTGAATATTGTTCATTTGTGCCCTGTAAAATCTTCACAGAGGAAAGGGAACATTTTCCTGTTATCTCTACCTTATTTTAGGCCCTTAAAAACAAAGTCTTGATTTGAGTAAGGGCAACATCATCTAGACCAGCCTGAGCATTAAGAGTAGCATATTGGCCCGTGCCTGTGAGTTGTTCCTCAGTGGGTCCTGGGGGATCACACATAACATTTTTTCTAGCCTGTACATGCACCTTGTTCATTTACCAGCTGTGCAATTGTAACCACTGAGAACGATCAAGAAAAGCCTTCCCCAAAGTCTTCCAGTCTATAGGAATTATCAAATTTTCTGATGAAAAAATATCAAGAAAACCAAGGATAGGCATTCATAGTTAGAAATGGCAGCTTTCATTTTTTTTTTTAATTTTATTTTTTTAATTTATTTATTATTATTATACTTTAAGTTGTAGGGTACATGTGCATAACGTGCAGGTTTGTTACATATGTATACTTGTGCCGTGTTGGTGTGCTGCACCCATCAACTTGTCATTTACATCAGGTATAACTCCCAATGCAATCCCTCCCCCCTCCCCCCTCCCCATGACAGGCCCCTGTGTGTGATGTTCCCCTTCCTGAGTCCAAGTGATCTCATTGTTCAGTTCCCACCTATGAGTGAGAACACGCGGTGTTTGGTTTTCTGTTCTTGTGATAGATTGCTAAGAATGATGGTTTCCAGCTGCATCCATGTCCCTACAAAGGACACAAACTCATCCTTTTTTATGGCTGCATAGTATTCCATGGTGTATATGTGCCACATTTTCTTAATCCAATCTGTCACTGATGGACATTTGGGTTGATTCCAAGTCTTTGCTATTGTGAATAGTGCTGCAGTAAACATACGAGTGCATATGTCTTTATAGCAGCATAATTTATAATCCTTTGGGTATATACCCAGTAATGGGATGGCTGGGTCATATGGTACATCTAGTTCTAGATCCTTGAGGAATCGCCATACTGTTTTCCATAATGGTTGAACTAGTTTACAATCCCACCAACAGTGTAAAAGTGTTCCTATTTCTCCACATCCTCTCCAGCACCTGTTGTTTCCTGACTTTCTAATGATCGCCATTCGAACTGGTGTGAGATGGTATCTCATTGTGGTTTTGATTTGCATTTCTCTGATGGCCAGTGATGATGAGCATTTTTTCATGTGTCTGTTGGCTGTATGAATGTCTTCTTTTGAGAAATGTCTGTTCATATCCTTTGCCCACTTTTTGATGGGGTTGTTTGTTTTTTTCTTGTAAATTTGTTGGAGTTCTTTGTAGGTTCTGGATATTAGCCCTTTGTCAGATGAGTAGATTGCAAAAATTTTCTCCCATTCTGTAGGTTGCCTGTTCACTCTGATGGTAGTTTCTTTTGCTGTGCAGAAGCTCTTTAGTTTAATGAGATCCCATTTGTCAATTTTGGCTTTTGCTGCCGTTGCTTTTGGTGTTTTAGACATGAAGTCTTTGCCCATGCCTATGTCCTGAATGGTACTACCTAGGTTTTCCTCTAGGATTTTTATGGTATTAGGTCTAACATTTAAGTCTCTAATCCATCTTGAATTAATTTTCGTATAAGGAGTAAGGAAAGGATCCAGTTTCAGCTTTCTACTTATGGCTAGCCAATTTTCCCAGCACCATTTATTAAATAGGGAATCCTTTCCCCATTTCTTGTTTCTCTCAGGTTTGTCAAAGATCAGATGGCTGTAGATGTGTGGTATTATTTCTGAGGACTCTGTTCTATTCCATTGGTCTATATCTCTGTTTTGGTACCAGTACCATGCTGTTTTGGTTACTGTAGCCTTGTAGTATAGTTTGAAGTCAGGTAGCGTGATGCCTCCAGCTTTGTTCTTTTGACTTAGGATTGTCTTGGAGATGCGGGCTCTTTTTTGGTTCCATATGAACTTTAAAGCAGTTTTTTCCAATTCTGTGAAGAAACCCATTGGTAGCTTGATGGGGATGGCATTGAATCTATAAATTACCTTGGGCAGTATGGCCATTTTCACGATATTGATTCTTCCTATCCATGAGCATTGTATGTTCTTCCATTTGTTTGTGTCCTCTTTTATTTCACTGAGCAGTGGTTTGTAGTTCTCCTTGAAGAGGTCCTTTACATCCCTTGTAAGTTGGATTCCTAGGTATTTGATTCTCTTTGAAGCAATTGTGAATGGAAGTTCATTCCTGATTTGGCTCTCTGTTTGTCTGTTACTAGTGTATAAGAATGCTTATGATTTTTGCACATTAATTTTGTATCCTGAGACTTTGCTGAAGTTGCTTATCAGCTTAAGGAGATTTTGGGCTGAGACAATGGGGTTTTCTAGATATACAATCATGTCATCTGCAAACAGGGACAGTTTGACTTCTTCTTTTCCTAACTGAATACCCTTTATTTCTTTCTCTTGCCTGATTGCCCTAGCCAGAACTTCCAACACTCTGTTGAATAGGAGTGGTGAGAGAGGGCATCCCTGTCTTGTGCCAGTTTTCAAAGGGAATGCTTCCAGTTTTTGCGCATTCAGTATGACATTGGCCGTGGGTTTGTCATAAATAGCTCTTATTATTTTGAGATACATTCCATCAATACCAAATTTATCGAGAGCTTTTAGCATGAAGGGCTGTTGAACTTTGTCAAAGGCTTTTTCTGCATCTATTGAGATAATCATGTGTCTTTGGTTTTGTTTATATGCTGGATTATGTATATTGATTTGCCTATGTATAACCAGCCTTGCATCCCAGGGATGAAGCCCACTTGATCATGGTGGATAAGCTTTTTGATGTGCTGCTGAATTCAGTTTGCCAGTATTTTATTAAGGATTTACGCATCGATGTTCATCAGGGATATTGGTCTAAAATTCTCTTGTTTTGTTGTACCTTTGCCAGGCTTTGGTATAAGGATGATGTTGGCCTCGTAAAATGAGTTAGGGAGGATTCCCTCTTTTTCTATTGATTGGAATAGTTTCAGAAGGGATTTTTTTTTTAAAGAATCTGCAAAGTGATATTTCAAAGCTCCCTGAGGCCTATAGTGAAAAACTGAACATCTTGAAATAAAAAATATAAAAAAGTATCTGTGAAACCATTTTGTGATATGTGGAATTAGCTCTCAGAAGTAAAATTTGCTTCATATTCGGAGGGTGACAAGCACTGATTTTGTAGAATCTGTGAAGGGACATTTGAAAGCACTCTGACGCCTATATGAAAAACTGAATATCCCACGCTAAAAACTAGAAAGAAGCTATCTGTGAAATGGCTTTGTGACGTGTGAATTCACCTCACAGAGTTAAACCTTTCTTTATATTCAGCAGGTTAGAATGACTGTTTTCATAGAATCTGTAAAGGGACATTTTGGAGTTCACTGAGGACTTTAGTGAGAAATTGAGCATCCCACAACTGAAATGAGAAAAAGATCCATCTGTGAAACCGGTTTGTGATGTGTTGATTCAGCTCACAGGCATAAACCTTTCTTTAAATTCAGCAGCTTGGAGACACTGTTTTTGTAGAATCTGCGAAGAGACATTTCGGAGCTCACTGAGGCCTGTAGTGAAAAACTGAGTATCTGCAATTCAAACCAGAAATAAGCTGTCAGTGAAACCACTATTTGATGTGTAAATTCAGCTCTCATACATGATCATTTCTTTACATTAAGAACGTTGTTAACACTGTTTTGGTAGAATCTGTGAAGTGAGATTTCAAAGTTCACTGAGGTCTCTACTTAAAACCTGAATATTTCTGTGAATGCATTTTGAGATGTGTGGATTCAGCTCACAGTGTTAATCCTTTGTTTACATTCAGAATGTTGAAATTTTTTTTTTTATATAGGATCTGTGAAGGGATATTTCAAAGCTCACTGAGGCTTATAGTGAAAAACAAAACATCTTGCAATAAAAACTTATGTGAAGGTATCTGTGAAACCACTTTGTGACATCTGGAATCAGCTCACAGATATAAAGTTTTCTTCACATTCAGTAGGCTGCAAACACTTTTTTTGTGCAATCTGTGAAGAGACATTTGAAGGCTCACTGAGGCCTATGGTGAAAAACTAAGAATTCTGTGATAAAAACTAGAAAGAAGCTATCTGTGAAATGGCTTTGTGATGTGTGGATTCTGCCCACAGAATTAATACTTCCTTTATATTCAGCTGTTTGGAAATACTGTTTTTGTAGAATCGGTGATAGGACATTTTGGAGCACACTGAGGCCTGTAGTGAAAACCAATAATCTTGCAATAAAAACTAGACAGAAGCTATTTGTGAAACTACTTTGTAACGTGTGGAATCACCTTACAGAGCTAAACCTTTCTTTAAATACAGCAGGTTGGAAACATTGATTTTGTAGATTCTGCGAGGGGACATTTCATAGCTCACTGAGGCATATAGGAAAAAAGTGAATACTTTGTGATAAAAACTACGAAGACATTTTCTGTGAAACCTTTCTGTGATATGTGGATTCAGATCACAGAGTTAAATATTTACTTAAATTCAGCAGGTTGAAAACACTGTTTTTGTAGACTCTGTAAAACGTCATTTCAGAGCTCATTGGGGCTATGGTGAAAAACTGAATATCCCAAAATAAAAACTAGGAAAAACTATCTAAGAAACTGCTTTGTGGTGTGTGTATTCAACTCAAAATATAAACCTTTCTTTACACTCAGCAGGTTGTAAAAACTGTTTCTGTAGAATCAGCAAAGAGACATTTTGGAGCTCACTGTGGCCTGTAGTGAAAAATGGAATATCTTGTGATAAAAACCAGAAGAAAGCTATCTGTGAAACTGCTTTGTGATGTGTGGTTTCAGCTCACAGAGTAAAAACTTTGGTTATATTCAGCAGGTTGGAAACTGTTTTTATAGAATCTGTGTATTTCACAGCTCACTGAGGCCTAGAGTGAAAAACCAAATATCTTGCAATAAAAACTAGAAAGAAGATATCCAAAAAACTGCTTTGTGATGTGTGGAATCAGCTCACAGGGCTAAACCTTTCTTTACATTCCGTAATTAGAAAACATTGTTTTTGCAGAATCTCTAAAGGGATATTTCCAAGCTCACCGAAGCCTAGAGTGAAAAACTGAATATCCTACGATAAAAACTAGAAAGAAACTATGTTTAAAACTGCTTTAATATGTGTGGATTCAACTCACATGTTATTAAATCTTTCTTTATGTTCAGCAGGTTGGAGATACTATTTTTGTAGAATCTGCAAAGAGACCTTTCAAAGCTCACTGATGCCTACACGTAAAAAAAGAATATTTCATGATGAAACTAGAGAGAAGCTCTCTGTAAAAGCACTTTTTGATGTGTGGATTCAGCTCACAGATTTAAATTTTTCTTTACATTCAGCATTTTGGAAACACTGTTTTTGCAGTATCTCCAAAGGGACATTTCAGAACTCAATGAAACCTATAAAAAAAACAGAATATCCCATGATAAAAACCAGAAAGAAACTATCTGTGAAGATCCTTTGTGATGTATGGATTCAGCTCACAGAGTTAAACATTTCTTTACATTCAACAGGATGGTAACAGTATTTTGTAGAATCTGTGAAGGGACATTTCAGAGATCACTGAGACCTATAGTAAAAACAAAACATGCCAGGATAAAGACAAGAAAGAAGCTATCTGTGAAACTGTTTCTTGATGTGTTGATTCAGAGTTAAACCTTTTTTTTTTTCTTTTGACATTCAGCAGGTTGTAAATATAATTTTTGTAGAGTCTGTGAAGGAGCATTTCAAAGCTTACCAAAACCTACACTGAAAAACCGAATATCCCTCGATAAAAAGGACAAAGACACTATCTGTGAAACCCCTTTGTGATGTGTAGATTGAGATTAGATTTTCAGCGTGTTGGAAACACGTTTTTTTTTGTAGAATCTTTGAAAAGACGTTTTGAAGCTCACTGAGGTGTTCAGTGACAAACTGCATTAAAAACTTGAAGCAACGTATCTATGAAACTGCTTTATGATGTGTGGATTTAGCTCACAGACTTAAATCTTTCTTTACATTCAGCAGAATAAAAACACTTTTTGTAGAGTTTGCTCGGTGATATTTTGGAGCTCATTGATGCCTATAGTGAAAAGGAGAATAACCCATGATTAAAAAGTATAAAGAAGCTATCTGTGAAACCACTTTGTGATGTGTGGATTTAGCTCACAGAGTTAAGCCTTTCTTTACAACCAGTATGTTGGAATCACTGTTTTTGTCAAATCTGTGAAGGGACATTTTGGAGTTCACTGAGGTTTTTAGTGAGAAAGCAAAGATCCCGTGATTAAAACGAGAAAAAACTCTCTGTGAATCCGCTTTGCTATCTGTTGATTCAGCTCAGAGACATAAACTTTTATTTACATTCAGCAGGTTGGAAAAATGGTTTTTGTAGCATCTGTGAAGGGACATTTCAGAGCTCACTGAGACCTGTAGTGAAAAATTGAATATCCCATGATTAAAACTAGAAACAAGCTATCTGTGAAAGGCTTTTTGATGTGTAAATTCATCTCTCATACATAGACCTTTTTCTACATTCATCAGGTTTTTAACAATTTTTGTAGAATAAGCAAAGAGACATTTCAAATTCACTGAGGTCTCTACTTAAAAACAGAATTTCCCCTGATAAAAATTAAAAAGAAGTTCTCTGTGAACCCATTTTGAGATGTATGGATTCAGCTTACAGTGTTAAACCTTGTGTACATTCAACATGTTGGAAACACATTTTTTTTTGTTTTTGAATCTGCAAAGGGACATTTCAAAGCTTGCTGAGGTCTATAGTGAAAAACTGAATATCTTGCAATAAAAACTAGAAAGAAAGTATCTGTGAAACTGCTTTGTGATGTGTAGAATCAGCTCACAGAGGTGATTTTTTTCACATTCAGAAGGTGGCAAACACTGTTTTTGTAGAATCCGTGAAGGGACATTTGAAATCTCACTGATGCCTTGAAAAACCAAATATCCCATAATAAAAACTAGAAAGAAACTATATGTGAAACGGCTCTGTGATGTGTGGATTCTGCTCACAGAGTTAAAACTTTCTTTACATTCAGCAGTTTAAAAAAACAGTTTTTGTAGAATTGGTGATGGGACATTTTGGAGAACACTGAGGCCTGTAGTGAAAATCGATAATCTTGCAATAAAAACTAGACAAAAGAGATTTGTGAAACCACTTTGTAATGTGTGAAATCAGCTTACAGAGCTAAACCTTTCTTTAAAATCAACAGGTTGGAAACATTGATTTTGTAGAATCCACAAGGGGACATTTTGAAGCTCACTGAGGCATATAGTAAAAAACCAAATATCTTGCAATAAAAACTACAAAAACGTTATCTGTGAAACCGTTTTGTGATGTGTGGATTCAGCTCACAGAGTTAAATCTTTCTTTGTATTCAGCAGGTTAGAAACACTGTTTTTGTAGAATCAGTGAAACGTCATTTGAGAGCTCATTGGGGCCTATCTTGAAAAACAGAATATCCCAAGATAAAAACTAGAAAGAAATCTATCTGTGAAACTGCTTTGTGATGTGTGGATTTATCTCACAGAGATAAACCTTTCTTTACATTCAGCAGGTTGTAAAAACCATTTATGTAGAATAAGCAATGGGACATTTTGGAGCTCACTGTGGCCTGGAGTGAAAAACTGAATACCTTGTGATAAAAACTAGAAAAAAGCTATCTGTGAAACTGGTTTGTAGTTTGTTGTTTCAGCTCACAGAATTAAAACTTTCTTTTGATTCAGCAGGTTGGAAACACTCTTTTTGTAGAATCTGCAGAGGGACATTTGGGAGCCCACTGAAACCTACATTGGAAAACAAAATATCCACCGATAAAAACTGGAAATAAGCTATCTATGAAACTGTGTTGTGATGTTTGGATTCATCTCACAGAGGTAAACTTTTCTTTTGATTCAGGATTTTGGAAACACTCTTTTTGTAGAATCTGTGAAGGGACATTTCAGAGTCCATGAGGCCTATGGTGAAATGCTGAATATCCCAAAATAAAAACTAGAAAGAAGCTCTCTGTTAAACCACTTTGTGATATATAAATTGAGCTCATAGTGTTAAACCTTTCCTTACATTCAGCAAAATGAAAACACTGTTTTTGGAGAACCTGCGAAGGGACATTTTGGAGCTCACTTAGGCCTGTAGTGAGAAACAAAATATCCTCTCATAAAAACTAGAAAGAAGCTATCTGTGAAACCACTTTGTGATGTGTGGATTCAGCTCAAAGTGATAAAGCTTTCTTTACATCTAGCAAATTGGAATCACTCCTTTTGTAGAATCTGTGAAGTGACATTTTGGAACTTACTGAGGCCTGTAGAGAAAAAGAGAATATCCCGCCATTAAAACTAAAAACAAGGTATCTGTAAACTGCTTTGTGATGTGTGGTTTCAGCTCACAGAGTTCAATCTCTATTTACTATTAATACCACTTTTGTAACATCTGCAAAGGAACATTTTGGAGTTCACTGAGGCCTGTAGTGAAAAACTAAATGTTCCATAAAAAGTAGAGAGGCACTATATGTGAAACTACTTTGTGATCCGTGGATTTAACTCACAGTAAAACTTTCTTTACACATAGCAGGTTGAAAACACGGCTTTTGTAGAATCTGTGAAGGGACATTTCAGAGCTCACTGATGCATATAGTAAAAAACCGAATATTTCACAATAAAAACTAGAAAGAAGGTATCCATGAAACCGCTCTGTGATGTGTGGATTCAGTTCACTGAGTTAAAGCTTTGCTTTCCTTTCACAGTTTGGAAACACTGTTTTTGTAGAATCAGCCAAAGGACATTTTGGAGCTCAATGAGGCCTATAATGAAAAATGGATTATTATGTGATAAAACTAGAAAGAAGCTGGGGCAGAGCAAGATGGCCAAATAGGAACAGCTCTAGTCTAGTCTCCAACTCCCAGCACCAGCGACACAGAAGACAGGTGATTTCTGCATTTTCAACTAAGGTACTGGGTTCATCTCACTGGAGAGTGCCTGACAATCAGTACTGGTCAGCTGCTGCAGCCCGACCAGTGAGAGCTGAAGCAGGGCGAGGAATCGCCTCACCTGGGAAGTGCAATGGGGAAGGGAATCCCTTTTCCTAGCCAGGGGAACTGAGACACACAACACATGGAAAATCGGCTAACGCCCACGCCAATATTGCGCTCTACCAAGGATCTTAGCAAATGGACACACCAGGAGACTATATCCCACACCTGGCCAGGAGTGTCGCATGTCCACAGAGCCTCCCTCATTGCTAGCACAGCAGTCTGCGATCTCGCAGCAAGGCAGCAGCGAGGCTGGGGGAGGGGTGCCCACCATTGCTGAGGCTTAAGTAGATAAACAAAGCGGCTGGGAAGCTCGAACTAGGTGGAGCTCACAGCAGCTCAAGGAGTCCTGCCTGTCTCTGTAGACTCCACCTCTGGGGACAGGGCGCAGCTAAAAAACAACAAAAACAACAAAAAGCAGCTGAAACGTCTGCAGACGCAAACGACTCTGTCTGACAGCCTTGAAGTGAGCAGTGGATCTCCCAACACGGAGGTTGAGATCTGAGAACAGACAGACTACCTGCTCAAGTGGGTCCCTGACCCCTGAGTAGCCTAACTGGGAGACATCCCCCACTAGGGGCAGACCAACACCCCACACTTCACAGGTGGAGTACACCCCTGAGAGGAAGCTTCCAAAGCAAGAATCAGACAGGTACACTCGCTGCTCAGCAATATTCTACCTTCTGCAGCCTCTGCTGCTGATAGCCAGGCAAACAGGGTCTGGAGTGGACCTCAAGCAATCTCCAACAGACCTACAGCTGAGGGTCCTGACTGTTAGAAGGAAAACTAACAAACAGGAAGGACACCCACACCAAAACCCCATCAGTACGTCACCATCATCAAAGACGAGAGGCAGATAAAACCACAAAGATGGGGAAAAAGCAGGGCAGAAAAGCTGGAAATTCAAAAAATAAGAGCACATCGCCCCCTGCAAAGGAACGCAGCTCATCGCCAGCAATGGATCAAAGCTGGACGGAGAAGGACTTTGATGAGATGAGAGAAGAAGGCTCCAGTCCGTCAAATTTCTCAGAGCTAAAGGAGGAATTACGTACCCAGTGCAAAGAAACTAAAAATCTTGAAAAAAAGTGGAAGAATTGATAACTAGAATAATTAATGCAGAGAAGGCCATAAACGAATGGATAGAGATGAAAACCATGACACGAGAAATACGTGACAAATGAACAAACTTCTGTAACTGACTCGATCAACTGGAATAAAGAGTATCAGTGATTGAGGATCAAATGAATGAAATGAAGCGAGACGAGAAACCAAAAGAAAAAAGAAGAAAAAGAAATGAACAAAGCCTGCAAGAAGTATGGGATTCTGTAAAAAGACCAAATCTACGTCTGATTGGGGTGCCTGAAAGTGAGGGGGAAAATGGAACCAAGTTGGAAAACACTCTTCAGAATATCATCCAGGAGAACCTACCCAACCTAGTAAGGCAGGCCAACATTCAAATTCAGGAAATACAGAGAACGCCACAAAGATACTCCTCGAGAAGAGCAACTCCAAGACACATAATTGCCAGATTCACCAAAGTTGAAATGAAGGAAAAAATCTTAAGGGCAGCCAGAGAGAAAGGTCGGGTTACCCACAAAGGGAAGCCCATCAGACTAACAGCAGATCTCTCGGCAGAAACTCTACAAGCCAGAAGAGAGTGGGGGCCAATATTCAACATTCTTAAACAAAAGAATTTTAAACACAGAATTTCATACCAGCCAAACTAAGTTTCATAAGTGAAGGAGAAATAAAATCCTTTACAGATAAGCAAATGCTTAGGGATTTTGTCACCACCAGGCCTGCCTTACAAGAGACCCTGAAGGAAGCACGAAACATGGAAAGGAACAACCGGTACCAGCCATTGCAAAAACATGCCAAAATGTAAAGACCATCGAGGCTAGGAAGAAACTGCATCAACTAACGAGCAAAATAACCAGTTAATATCATAATGGCAGGATCAAGTTCACACATAACAATCTTAACCTTAAATGTAAATGGACTAAATGCTCCAATTAAAAGACACAGACTGGCAAACTGGATAAAGAGTCAAGACCCATCAGTCTGCTGTATTCAGGAGACCCATCTCACACGCAGAGACATACATAGGCTCAAAATAAAGGGATGGAGGAAGATTTACCAAGCAAATGGAGAACAAAAAAGAGCGGGGGTTGCAATCTAGTCTCTGATAAAACAGACTTTAAACCATCAAAGATCAAAAGAGACAAAGAAGGCCATTACATAATGGTAAAGGGATCAATTCAACAGGAAGAGCTAACTATCCTAAATATATATGCACCCAATACAGGAGCACCCAGATTCATCAAGCAAGTCCTTAGAGACTTACAAAGAGACTTAGACTCCCATACAATAATAATGGGAGACTTCAACACCCCACTGTCAACAGGAGACAGAACAATGAGACAGAAAGTTAACAAGGATATCCAGGAATTGAACTCATCTCTGCAGGAAGCAGACCTAATAGACATCTACAAAACTCTCCACCCAAAATCAACAGAGTATACATTCTACTCAGCACCACATCACACTTATTCCAAAAATGACCACATAATTAGAAGTAAAGCACTCCTCAGCAGATGTACAGGAACAGAAATTATAACAAACTGTCTCTCAGACCACAGTACAATCAAACTAGAACTCAGGACTAAGAAATTCAATCAAAACCGCTCGACTACATGGAAACTGAATAACCTGCTTCTGAATGACTACTGGGTACATAACGAAATGAAGGCAGAAATAAAGATGTTCTTAGAAACCAATGAGAACAAAGATACAATATACCAGAATCTCTGGGACACATTTAAAGCAGTGTGTAGAGGGAAATTTATAGCACTAAATGCACACAAGAGAAAGCCAGAAGGATCTAAAATTGACAATCTAACATCACAATTAAAAGAACTAGAGAAGCAAGAGCAAACACATTCAAAAGCTAGCAGAAGGCAAGAAATCACTAAGATCAGAGTAGAACTGAAGGAGATAGGGACACAATAAACCCTCCAAAAAATCAATGAATCCAGGAGTTGGTTTTTTGAAAAGATCAACAAAATTGATAGACCGCTAGCAAGACTAACAAAGAAGAAAAGAGAGAAGAATCAAATAGATGCAATAAAAAATGATAAAGGGGATATCACCACCGACCCCACAGAAATACAAACTACCATCAGAGAATACTATAAACACCTCTACGCAAATAAACTAGAAAATCTAGAAGAAATGGATAATTTCCTGGACACTTACACTCTCCCAAGACTAAACCAGGAAGAAGCTGAATTCCTGAATAGACCAATAGCAGGCTCTGAAATTGAGGCAATAATTTATAGCCTACCAACCAAAAAAAGTCCAGGACCAGATGGATTCACAGCTGAATTCTACCAGAGGTATAAGGAGGAGCTGGTACCATTCCTTCTGAAACGATTCCAATCAATAGAAAAAGAGGGAATCCTCCCTAACTCATTTTATGAGGCCAACATCATCCTGATACCAAAGCCTGGCAGAGACACAACAAAAAAAAAAATTTTAGACCAATATCCCTGATGAACATCAATGCAAAAATCGTCAATAAAATACTGGAAAACCGGATCCAACAGCATATGAATAAACTTATCCACCATGATCAAGTGGGCTTCATCCCTGGGATGCAAGGCTGGGTCAACATACACAAGTCAATAAACGTAATCCAACATATAAACAGAACCAAAGACAAAAACCACATGATTATGTCAATAGATGCAGAAAAGGCCTTTGACAGAATTCAACAGCCCTTGATGCTAAAAACGCTCAATAAATTCGGTATTGATGGAATGTATCTCAAAATAATAGGAGCTATTTATGACAAACCCACAGCCAATATCATACTGAATGGGCAAAAACTGGAAAAATTCCCTTTGAAAACTGGCACAAGACAGCGATGCCCTCTCTCACCACTCCTATTCAACATAGTGTTGGAAGTTCTGGCTAGGGCAATCAGTCAAGAGAAAGAAATCAAGGGTATTCAGTTAGGAAAAGAAGTCAAATTGTCCCTGTTTGCAGATGACATGATTGTATATTTAGAAAACCCCAGTGTCTCAGCCCAAAATCTCCTTAAGCTGATAAGCAACATCAGCAAAGTCTCAGGATACAAAATTAATGTGCAAAAATCACAAGCATTCTTATACAACAGTAACAGACAAACAGAGAGCCAAATCAGGAATGAACTTCCATTCACAATTGCTTCAAAGAGAATCAAATACCTAGGAATCCAACTTACAAGGGATGTAAAGGACCTCTTCAAGGAGAGCTACAAGCCATCACTCAGTGAAATAAAAGAGGACACAAACAAATGGAAGAACATAAAATGCTCATGGATAGGCAGAATCAATATCGTGAAAATGGCCATACTGCCCAAGGTAATTTATAGATTCAATGCCATCCCCATCAAGCTACCAATGAGTTTCTTCACAGAATTGGAAAAAACTGCTTTAAAGTTCATATGGAACCAAAAAAGAGCCCGCATCTCCAAGACAATCCTAAGTCAAAAGAACAAAGCTGGATGTATCACGCTACCTGACTTCAAAGTATACTACAAGGCTACAGTAACCAAAACAGCATGGTACTGGTACCAAAACAGAGATATAGACCAATGGAACAGAACAGAGTCCTCAGAAATAATACCACACATCTACAGCCATCTGATCTTTGACAAACCTGAGAGAAATAAGAAATGGGGAAAGGATTCCCTATTTAATAAATGGTGCTGGGAAAATTGCCTCTCCATAAGAAGAAAGCTGAAACTGGATCCTTTCCTTACTCCTTATGTGAAAATTAATTCAAGATGGATTAGTGACTTAAATGTTAGACCTAATACCATAAAAACCCTAGAAGAAAACCTAGGTAATACCATTCAGGACATAGGCATGGGCAAAGACTTCATGTTTAAAACACCAAAAGCAATGGCAACAAAAGCCAAAATTGACAAATGGGATCTAATTAAACTAAAGAGCTTCTGCACAGCAAAAGAAACTACCATCAGAGTGAACAGGCAACCTACAGAATGGGAGAAAATTTTTGCAATCTACTCATCAGACAAAGGGCTAATATCCAGAAACTACAAAGAACAAACAAATTTACAAGAAAAAAACAAACAACCCCATCAAAAAGTGGACAAAGGAATATGAACAGACATTTCTCAAAAGAAGACATTCATACAGCCAACAGACACATGAAAAAATGCTCATCATCACTCGCCATCAGAGAAATGCAAATCAAAACCACAATGAGATACCATCTCACACCAGTTAGAATGGCAATCATTAACAAGTCAGGAAACAACAGGTGCTGGAGAGGATGTGGAGGAATAGAATCACTTTTACACTGTTGGTGGGATTGTAAACTAGTTCAACCATTATGGAAAACAGTATGGCGATTCCTCAAGGATCTAGAACTAGAAGTACCATACGACCCAGCCATCCCATTACTGGGGATATACCCAAAGGATTTTAAATCATGCTGCTATAAAGACACATGCACACGTATGTTTATTGCAGCACTATTCACAATAGCAAAGACTTGGAATCAACCCAAATGTCCATCAGTGACAGATTGGATTAAGAAATTGTGGCACATATACACCATGGAATACTATGCAGCCATAAAAAAGGATGAGTTTGTGTCCTTTGTAGGGACATGGATGCAGCTGGAAACCATCAATCTCAGCAAACTATCACAAGAACAGAAAACCAAACACAACATGTTCTCACTCATAGGTGGGAACTGAACAATGAGACCAGTTGGACTCGTTAAGGGGAACATCACACACTGGGGCCTATCATGGGGAGGGGGTATGGGGGAGGGATTGCATTGGAAGTTATACCTGATGTAAATGACGAGTTGATGGGTGCTGACGAGTTGATGGGTGCAGCATGCCAAGATGGCACAAGTATACATATGTAACAAACCTGCACGTTATGCACATGTACCCTAGAACTTAAAGTATAATAATTAAAAAAAAAACTAGAAAGAAGCTATCTGTGAAACTGGTTTTGTAGAATCTGTGCAGGGACATTTTAACCTCACCTTAGGCCTATAGGAGAAAACCGAATATCCCACAATAAAAACTAGAAAGAAGCTATCCGTGAAACTTCTTTGTTATGTGTGGATTCAGCTCACAGAGTTAAACCTTTCATGACAATCAGCAGGTTCGAAACTCTGTTTTGCTGCAATCTGCTAAGGAACATTTCAGAGTTCACCACGGCTTATACTGAAAAACTGAATATCCCACAATAAAGACTAAAAAGAAGCTATCTGTAAAACGGCTTTGTGATGTGTGGAATTAGATCACAGTGCTAAACTTTCCTTTACATTCAACAGGTTGGAAACACTGTTTGTAGAATCTGTGGAGGGAGATTTCAGAGCTCACTGAGGCCTATAGTATAAAAGTGGAGATCTTGTGATAAAAACTAAACAGAAGGTATCTGTTAAACTACTATGTAATGTGTGGATTCAGCTCACACATTTACACATTTAAACCTTTCTTGACATTTCACAGGTTTTTTTAAACAGTATTTTTTAGAATCTGCATAGGGACATTTCTAATCTCACTAAGGACTACAGTGAAAAACTGAACATCTTATGATAAAACTAAAAAGAAGGTATCTGTGAACTGCTTCGTGATGTGTGGAATCCACTCAGAGAGGTATACTTTTCTTTATATTCCGAATTTGGAAACCTTTTTTTTTTTTTTTTTTTTTTTTTTTTTTTTAGAACTGCAAAATGACATTTTGAAGCTCATTGAGGCCTATAGTGAAATACCGAATATCCAGCGATAAAAACTAGAAAGAAGCTATCTGTGAAACCACTTCATGATGTGTGGATTCAGCTCAGAGAGTTAAATATTTCTTTACATTCAGCAGGATGATAAAACTGTTTTTATACAATATGTGAAGGAACATTTCAGAGCTTACTGAGTCTTATAGAGAAAAATTGAATATCCCACAGTAAAAACTAGATAGAAGCTATATGTGAAATCTCTTTGCGATGTGTGGATTCAGCTCATGCTGTTAAATTTTTTTTTTTTAATTCAACAGGTTGGAAACACTGTTTTTGTAGAATCTGAGAAGGGACACGTTGAAGCTCACTGAAACCTAAGTGAAAAACCAAATATCCCACACAAAACATAGTAAGAAGCTATCTGTGAAACTGCTTTGTGATGTGTGGATTCAGCTCTCAGAGTTAAACATTTATTTACATTCAGAAGGTTAGAAACATTCTTTCTGTAGAATCTGTAAAGGGACATTTTGGAGCTCAGTGAGTCCTATCATGTAAAACCAAATGTCTTGCAATACAAACGAGAAAGAAGGTGTTTGTGAAACTGCATTGTGATGAGAGGAATCAGCTCATAGAGATAAAACTTTCTTTACATTTAGCTTGTTGGAAACACGCCTTTAGTAGAATTTGCAAAGGGAAATTTCAGAGCTCACCTAGGCCTATAGTGAAAAACTGAACATCCCACAATAACATCTAGAAAAATGATAATTTTGAAACTGCTTCATGATGTGTGGATTCAGCTGACAGAGTTAAACCTTAATTTGTATTCAACAGGCTGGTAACACTGTTTATTAGAATCTGTGAAGAAACATTTTGGAGCTCACTGAGATCTACAGAGAAAGCAGAATATCCTGCATTAAAAACTAGAAAGATGTTGTCTGTTAAACTGCTTTTTGATGTCTGGACTTAGCTCACAGAGTTCAACCTTTCTTTCCATTCAATAGGTTGTAAACACTATTTTTGTAGAATCTGTGATGGGACATTTCAGATCTCACTGAAACCTATAGTGAAAAACAGATATTTCCATGATAAAAACTAGAAAGACCCTATCTGTGAAACAGCTTTGTGATGTGTGGATTCAGTTTACAATGTAAAATCTTTATTTACATTCAGCAGGTGGAAAACACTGTTTTTGTAGAATGTGGAGAGAGGTTTTGGAGCTCACTGAGACCTATAGTTACAAACAGAATATCCTGTGATAAAACCTTTAAAAAAGTATCTGTTAAACTGCATTGTGATGTGTGGATTCAGCTCATGACGTTACACCATTGTTTACATTCAGCAATTGGAAATACGGTTCTTGTTGAATATGCAAAGGGAGATTTTTTATCTCACTGATGTCTGAAGTGAAAATCTGAATATCCTGCAATTACAAATTAGAAATAAATTATCTGTGAAACTGCTTTGTGATATGTGGATTCAGTTCACAGAGGTAAAATTTCTTTATATTCAGCAAGTTGAATCACTGGTTTTTCCGAATCTGTGAAGGGACATTTCGGAGCTTACTGAGGCATACGTTGAAACAGTAAACATTTTACAATAAAAACTAGAAAGAAGTTATGAAACCTCTTTGTGATGTGTGGAATAAGATCAAAGAGCTAACCCTTTCTTTATGTTCAACTGGTTGGAAACACTATTTTTGTAGAATCTGCAAAGGGACATTTCAAAACTCACTGAAACATATAGTGAAAAGCTGAATATTCAGTCATTAAAAATTAGAAAGAAGCATCTGTTAAACTGCTTTGTGAGGTGTAGATTCAGCTCACAGAGTCAAACATTTGTTTATATTCAACAAGTTTGAAACACTGTTTTTGTGTAATCAGGGAAGGGACATTTCAAAGTTGACTGAGTCCCATAATGAAAAACCAAATATCCTGTGATAAAAAATCAAAAGGTGTCTGTAAAACCACTTTGTGATGTGTGGATTCAGCTCACAGAGTTAAACCTTTCTTTACATTCAGCATACTGGAAACACGGTTTTTGCAGAATCTGCCAAGTGGCATTTTGGAGATCACTGAGGCCTATAGCAAAAATCAAATATTTTGCTATAAAAACTAGAAAGAAGGTATCTGTGAAACTGAAACTGCTTTGTGATATCTGGATACAGCTCACAAGAGTTAAAACTTTTTTTACACTCAGCAGGTTTGAAACATTGTTTTTGTAGAATCTGCGAAGGGACATTTTGGTGCTCACTGAGGCCTTTGGTGGAAAACTGAATATCCTGTGATTAACACTAGAAAGAAGCCTCTGTGAAACCGCTTTGTGATGTATGTATACAGCTCACATATTTAAACATTTATTTACATTTAGCAGGTTGGAAACACTGTTTTGTAGAATATGTGAAGGGACACTTTGGAGATTACTGAAACATGTAGTGAAAAACCAAATATCCTGCAATAAAAGCTTCAGCATTCCAAACATTCAGCAGGCTGGAAACACTGCTTTTGTAGAATGTGCGAAGAGACATTTTGGAACCCACAGAGGCCTATAGTGAAAAACTAAATATGTTGCAATAAATACTAGAAAGAAGCTTTCTGTGAAACCACTTTGTGATGTGTAGATTCAGTTCAGATTTCAACCTCTCTTTACATTCAGCCTGTTGGAAACACTGTTTTTGTGGAATCTGTGAAGAGATATTTTGGATGTAACTGAGGCCTATAGTGAAAAACAGAATATCTTGTGATAAAAATCACAATCTGAAAACCTGCTTTGTGATGTGTTGATTCAGCTCACAGAGCTAAACCTTTCTGTACATTCAGGAGATTGGAAACACTGTTTTTGTAGAATTTGTGAGAAAATGTTTTGGAACTCACTGAGGCATATATTGACAAACCAAATAGTTTGAGATAAAAACTTGAAAGAAGGTATCTCTGAAACTGTTTTGTGATGTGTGGATTCAATTCTCAATGTTAAACCATTCTTTACATTTAGCAGATTTGTCATTTTTGTAGAATCGTGAAAAAGTGAATACCCTGTGATAAATATGAGAAAAAAAGCTCTCTGTGAAACCTCTTTGTGATACGTAAATTGAACTTACAGAATTTTTTTACATTCAGCAGATTGGAAACACTGTTTTTGTAGAAATTGTGAAGAAACATTTTGGAACTCACCGAGTTCTATAATGAAAAACAGAATATCCCACAATGAAAACTAGAAAGAAGCTGTCTGTGAAATGACTTTGGGATGTTGCATTCAACTCTGAGATTTAAATATTTTGTTACATTAAGCAGGTTGGAAACACTGTTTTTGTAGAATCTGTGATGGAATATTTTGGAGCTCACAGAGACCTATAGTGAAAAACTTAATGTTCCTGTGATAAAAACCATAAAAAAATTATATGTGAAACCACTTTGGGTATGTAAATTCAGCTCAGAGTTAAATATTTTCTTGCATTCAGCAGGTTGAAAACACTGTTTTGTAGAACCTGCAAAGGGACATTTTAAAGCTCACAGAGGCCTATATGGAAATACTGAATACCCCGCAATATGAACTAGAAATAAGCTATCTGTGAAACCACTTTGGAATGTGTAGATTCACTTCACAGAAATAAACTTTCTTTACCTTCAGCAGGTTGAAAACACTGTTTTTGTAGAACCCTTGAGGGCACATTTCAGAGCTCACTGAGGCCTCTAGTGAAAAAGAAGAATATCCCACTCTAGAAATTAGAAAGAATGTCATCTGTGAAACAGCTTTGTGATGTGTGCATTCATGTGACAAAGTTAAACTTGTTGGTACATTCAGCAGGTTAGAAACAATGTTTTTGTGAAATTGCCAAGGGACATTCTGGAGCTCACTGAGGCCTATAGCGAGAAAAGGTGTATCTCAAGATAAAAACTGAAAAGAAGCTATCTGTGAAACTGCTTTGTGATGTGTGGATTCAGCTGACAGAGTTAAATCTTTCTTTACATTCAGCAGGTTGGAAACACTGTTTTTGTAAAATCTCTGAAGGGACATTTCAGTGCTCACTGAGGCCTACAGTGAAGAGAACATTCCACAATAAAAACTACAAAGACGCTATCCATAAAACCACTTTGTGATGTGTGGATTCAGCTCACAGAGATAAATTTTCTCTATGTTCAATAGGTTGGAAACAGTCTTTGTTTGGAGCTGCAAAGAGACATTTCAGAGCTCCCTGTGACCTATAGTGAAAAATCAAATATCCCACGATAAAAACTGAAAAGAAACTCTCTGTCAAACTGCTTTATGATATGTAGATTCAGCTCACAGAGGTAAACCTTTCTTTACATTCAGCAGGTTTGAAACACTGTTATTGTAGCAACTGTGAAGGGACATTACAGAGCTCACTTAGGCCTATAGTAAAAATCTGATTATTCCACCATAAAAAGTAATAATAAGCTATATGTGAAATCACTTCATGATGTCTGGATTGAGCTCAGAGGTAAACATTTTCTTACATTCAGCAGGGTGGAAACACACTTTTTGTACATGTGACACTGCTTTGTGATGTGTGGATTGAGTTCACACAGTTAAATCTTTCTTTACAACAGCAGGTTCAAAACACTGTTTTTGTAGAATTTGTGAGGGACATTTTAATGCTTACAGACACCTATGGTGAAAAATCAAATATCCCACTATAAAAACTAGAAAGAAGCTCTGTGTGACGCTGCTTTGTTATGTGCAAATCTAACTCACAGAAATAATCTTTCTTTAGACTCAGCAGGTTGTAATCACTGCTTTTGTAGAATCTGTGCAGGGACATTTCAAAGGTCACTGAGGCCTATAGTGAAAAACTGAATGTTCCACAATAAAAACTAGAAAGAAGCTGTCTGTGAAACTGCTTTGTAATGTGTGGATTCAGCTCACAGAGGTAAGCCTTTCTTTACATTCAACAGGTTAGAAACACTGTTTTTGTATAACCTGCAAAAGTACATTTCGAAACTCACTGAGGCCTAAAGTGAAAAACTGACCATCACATGATATAAACTAGAAAGAAGCTGTCTGTGAAAGCACTTTGTGATGTGTGGATTCAGACATAGAGTTATACCTTTCTTTAAATATTCATGAGGTTGGTGACATTTTTTGGTAGAATATGCAAAAGGACTTTTCAGAGTTCAGTGGGGCCTATACTGAAAAGCTGAATATCCTGCTAAAAGCTAAAAAGAAGCTATCTGTGAAACAGCTTTGTGATGTGTGACTTTAGCTCACAGAGTTAAACCTTCCTTTGTATTCAGTAGGTTAGAAACACAGTTTGTGTAGAACCTGTGAAGGGACATTTCAGAACTCACTGAAGTCTATAGTGAAAAACTGAATATTCCACGATAAAAACTGGAAAGATACTGTTTGTGAAAGTTCTTTGTGATGTCTGGATTCAGCTCACAGAGTTAAACCATTATTTACATTCAGTAGGTTGGAAACAGTTTTTTTGTAGAATCTGTGAAGGGACATTTCACAGCTCATTTTGGCCCTTAGTGAAAAACCAAATATCCCATGACAGAAACTAAAAATAAGCTATTTGTAAAACTGCTTAGTGATGTTAGAAATGAGCTCACAGAGTTAAAGCTTTCTTTACGTTCAGTAGGTTGGGAACACTGTTTATATAGAATCTGTGAAGAGACATTTCTGATCTTACTGAGGTTGTTAGTGAAAAACTGAACATTCCACGTTAAAAACTAGAGAGAAACTACCCATTAAACGAGTTTGTGATGTGTGGATTCAGCTGACAGATGTAAACCTTTCTTTAAATTCAGCCAGTTGGAAGCATTGTTTTTGTAGAATCTGCAAAGGTACATTTCGTAGCTCACTGAGGCCTACAGTGAAAAGCAGAATATCCCCTGATAAAAACAAGAAACAAGCTATCTGTGAAACCTCTTTGTGATGTTTGGATTCAGCTCACATGGTTAAACCTTTTTTACATTTAGTAGGTTGGAAACATTCTGCTTGTAGAATCTGCAAAAGGACATTTCAAAGCTCACTGAGGCCTTTATTAAAAAATCGAACACCCACAATAATAACTATAAAAAAGCTATCTGTGAAACCACTTTGTGATGTGTGGATTCTGCTGATTGAGTTAAACCCTTCTTTACATTCATCAGGTTGGAAGCACTGTTTTTGTAGAATTTGCAAATTGACATTATAGAGCTTACTTTGGCCCATAGTGAAAAATTGAATATCCTTCATTAAAAAGTAAAAATCTGTGATGCAGATTTTTGATGAGTGGATTCAGCTCAAAACATTAAAACTTTCTTTACATTCAGTGGGTTGGAAACACTGTTATTGTAGAATCTGCAAAGGTACATTTCAGAACTCACTGAGGTCTATAGTCAAAAACAGAATATTTCACCATAATAACTACAAAAAAACTATCTGTGAAAGTGATTTGTGATGTCTGGATTCAGCTCATGGAGTTTAATCTTTTTTATATTCAGCAGGTTGGAAACAATGTTTTTGTAGAATCTGTGAAGGGACACTTCAGAGCTCACTGAGGCCTATAGTGAAAAACAAAAAATACTACAATAAAAACTAGAAAGAAGCTCTTTCTGAAACTGGTTTGTGACATGAGGATTCAGCTCACAGACTTAAACCTTTCGTTACATGCAGTGAGTTGGAACACTGTTTTCGTGCAATCTGCGAAGGGAAATTTTGGAGCCCAGTGAGGCCTAAAATGAAAAACAGAATACCCCTAGATAAAATCTAGAAAGAAGCTATCTGTAAAACCCCTTAGTGATGTGTGGATTCACTTCACAGAGTTAAACCTTTCTTTACATTCAACAGGTTGGAAACACTGTTTTTTGTAGAATCTGTGAAGGGACATTTTGGAGTTCATTGAGGCCTAAAGTGAAAAACTGAATATCCCATGATAAAAACTAGAAAAAAGCTATCTGTGAAAGCACTTTGTGATGTGGGGATTCAACTCACAGGGTTAAAACTTTATTTACTTTCAGCAGTTTGCAAACACTGTTTTTGTAGAATTTGAAAAGGGACATATCAGAGCTCACTGAGGCTTATAGTAAAAAACCGAATATCCCATGATAACTACCAGAAGGAAGTTATCTTTGAATCCATTTTTGTGTGTGTGTGTGTGGATTGAACTCACAGAGTTAAACCTTTTCTTACATTCAGTAGGTTAGAATCTTTTGTAGCCACCCCAATTTTTGTTGGACTGAGCAAAGGGAAATGTATATGGAAATAAGGACAGAGAAGAGTATTTTTACAAGAAGGGGTCATGGTTCACCTTACCTCTAGTGGACAATGGCCTGATCTTCCACAGTCTTTCCTATTTGATGTTAAATAGATAGCAATAAGGGGGGTAGAAAAAGGGGTCAGCTTCTTGATGTGGAGTAGTCTTGCAAGACTTCATTCTTTGAGCAGCACGCTCTAGATGTTCCAGCAGATAACCTCAATGAGCACAGCACCATGGAGTGATTGCCCTCAGCAAACCTTCTGGTGGCAGGCACAAAAGTGAGTTTTCCCACATTCTGTACTCATAAGAAACAGTTTGCTTTTTGTTCATATAGCCTCAGGGAATGCTGAGTTGGTCACTATTCTCTGGCCTCTGGTTCTCTACATTTTCCCCTTTCTATGTACTAACTGAAAGAATGTAAGGCCAGGTTGGGCAGCTCTCATTTTCCGATTGGTGATCTATTCGATTTTACAGACTATGAACAGAAGACAGAGAAAACAACATTATTCCAAGAACTTTATATGAGATGAAAACATAGGGTCTTAGATAGGTCTTAGGATTGAGGCTCTCCAGGCTTTACCAGAATTTGGTCCAGACTTCTAAAGAAAGCTGAAACTGTCAAGATTTACAGGTCAATTGGGTATTGTTTACCTGGAGCTGATCCTTCTTAGCTGCCAAAAAGACATAAGGATTTAAAATACAAACTGTAATTTGAGTGGTGATGTTCCTTACAAATGTAACATTAAAACTGTTTCACTTACTATTGCCATTATTATATAGTATTCCAACCCAGATGCTGCCATTCATAAATGGGAGTGCTGCCTTCCATACCGTTACTTGAATTGGTCCTTTCCTCCCTAGATAATGCCACTTAGGAAGAGGCAGGCTAAATTAGTCTGCTCCATGCCAAACAATCTGGGTGGCAGACTGGGATTGGATCCCAGTATTGTATAAAGAAGAAGAAGCATTAAAAGCTTATCACCAATGCCAGCGAAGTTTGTGCCGTGATTTCTGATTATTATCTTTTCCATTTAGTTGACCTTTAGGTCACCAATCCACAATAACTCAAGTTAATATAGATTGTTTTCTAGCAAGTGAGCCAAGACACTGGGTCCATGGAGAATGGTAGAAATTATTGAAGGGAATCCATTCCACATAGTCTGCACAATTTGGGTGATTGGGCCAGGAATGGTTGGTTAGCACATCAGTTACGTTAGTAGAATCAAGATTTAATAAGTACATGATTTTTCCGTAATGACTCAACCATGTTTGAACTTGAGTTATAAGACAGCTATGACTGAGGTATGTCTTTGTGGTGATATACAAAGGAGTCCTTCCAGTGGAGTGGTATAGTTAATAACATTATTCAGAGAGTCAAACTGTTCTATGTCAGGGGGAGTTAGGTGTCCTGGAGCCCATGCTCCCTCATCATGATAAATCTCAGGAGGAGTGTCACTCCAAAATATAGGTCATGCTGCAGGGGATTGGGAGCATATGCCCCATATGTTTTTGCCTCTGCACAGGGAAAACATACAGCACAGGACACTATGCCTAACATGGTTAAAAACATGGAATCAGGGATTTTTGCCTGTCTCTGATGCTTCGATCGTTTCTCAGCTTCCTGCGTGGTTTTCTTGAGTTGCCCCCAGGTTATGGGGGTTGATGTTGTCGTGACTCTGGTCAGTCTTCTCTCCGCCTTCACACTCAGGCTCAGTCAGCTCATGGCTCACACCAGAGGTACCAGACCCATGGTTGCCCACCCTGGGTTCCCCCAGTCTCCCATTCCATGGTCACACACACCTTGAGGGAACCCACACTCTTTGTCCATCTCCTGTAGAAACACAAGCATACCCTCATCCCCACATCAGTAATGCACCAGATCTTTCCATTGTCCTTCTTATGGGGATTTTGATAACACTTTTGGATAAACTTTCCTCTTTTCCTCCAACATTTGCCAATGTCTTTCTGCTGGATTCTTACAATCCATACCAGGAGTCAAAATATTTAAAATAAATAAGACTAAATGTAATTTTGTTTGAGGTGGTATTTGGCCTCCTATACCCCCTTTTTGTCTTTTTAACATGCATTGTAATATTTGATGTGCCTGTTTTGTAATGTCTTGTCCTCTAGGATTATAAGGAATTCCTGTTTTATGAGTTATGATGACAGACAATGTCATTGTATCTGATCAGCTTTCTCACCTGTTTGACATGTAGCATGCAGCATATAAGTGTCTATAGTCACGTGAGCGTAGCTAAGCTTACTAAAGGCAGTTATGTTCGTAACATCCATTTGCCAAATTTCATTTGGAGCAAAACCTCATGGGTTACAGCCTTCTACAGGTTTGGCTCCAGGGACATGCTGACAAATAGGACAGGCTTGTATTATAGCACTAGCTTGGCTGAGAGATAACTAAAACATGCTAGTAAGGGTGGAAGTGTTTTGGTGCAGTAGTGGACAAGAGGCTTGAGCTTGCTGAAACACACAACTAATCAATTTGGCTGCTTTATCATTGCCTAAAGATAATGGTCCAGGCAGTTGTGTGTGAGTGTGAATATGAGAAATATGAAAAGGAGCTGCACGAGAATGAATAGCTTGTTGAAGCCTCAAAAATAAATTAAGGAGTAGTGGTTCTAGTGTACATTTGATTGTAGCAGTTTCTATGCGACTGGCTACATTTACAACATAGGCTGAATCACAGACAATGTTGATAGGATCTGAAGCCATGAGCTGTAAAACCTGAATGACTGCAATAAACTCTGAACATTGAGCTGAAACTCCAGAGGTCATTATTGTTGAGTATGTTTAGGTCCATAAATAGCTGCCTGAACTTTGGAAGAGCCATCAGTAATGTAGCTCTGTCCACCTGGAATAGGCTTCTGATGAGTAATCACAGGAAGAATGAAAGAACAGACTTTATAGAACTGCAAAATTTTGTCTGAGGGGTAGTAAAAGCAAGGGTTTTGCAGCTGTAGCCAGGAGATATGCTGTTGCTGAAGCCTCTGTTTTACAAGGTGCCACTCCGCTTCTGCCCCTTTGATCAATTACTGTGGGAAATTTAAAGAAGAATCTCAGCCAGGTGCTGTGGCTCATGTCTGTAATCCCAGCTCTTTGGGAGGCTGAGGTGGGCGGATCACGAGGTCAGGAGATCAAGACCACCCTGGCTAACACAATGAAACCCCATCTCTACTGAAAACACAAAAAATTAGCCGGCCGTGGTGATGGGTGCCTGTAGTCCCAGATATTCGGTAGGCTGAGGCAGGAGAATGGCATGAACTCAGGAGGTGAAGCTTGCAGTGAGCTGAGATTGTGCCACTGCATTCCAGCCTGGGTGACAGAGTGAGACTCCATCTAAAAAGAAATCTCTTTGCAGGAATTGGTAAAGATATGTAAATTGATAGGTTGCAATACCTAACATAGGGTGTAGCCAATTAATATCGCCTAATAATTATTGAAAATCATTTAAAGTATGTAACCTGTTTTTATGAAGAACTACTTTCTGAGGTTGTACACTCTTCTCTGTAACAATAGTTTCTAAGTAATGGTATGGGAAAGTTGTTTGCACTTTCTCTGGAGCAATTTTGAGATTCCATTTAACTAAGGCTTTTTTTGTTTCTCTGAATAACTGATGTAAAATTTGATCTGTAGGAGCGGCCAAAAGAATATCATCCATATAATGAATGATATATGCAGTGAGAAACATATTTTGAAGCTCTTTAATGCTCTTCCCACAAAATGCTGACATAATGTAGTATTGTTAAGCATGCCTTGGGGTAAAACTTTCCATTGATAGCGAGAAACAGGTTCTCTTTGATTAATAGAAGGCAAAGAGAAGGTAAATCGAGACTTATCCTTCTCTTGTAATGGAATAGTAAAAATCAATCCTTAAGATGTATAATTACAAGAGGTCAGTGTCTTGGAATAGCCACTGGAGAGGTAACCCTTTCTGTAAGGAACCCATTGGTTTAATTTTTGCATTAATAGCTTTCAAATCATGAAGCAATCACCATCTTCCAGACTTTTTTGGAATAACGAATACCGATGAATTCCAGGGGCTAAATGATGTCTCCATGTGTCCTGCATTCAACTGTTTTTTCTTAATGAATAGATAAAGTTGATCTAGCTTCTCCTGTGTCAGGGGCCATTGATCTACCCAAACAGGTTTGTCACTAAGCCATTCTAATGGTATGGCATTGGGCAGAGGAGAAATAGCAATGTCCCCCATCAGAAATCCTGACGCACTAATCCTTTTGTATTTGTATTTCCAGTTACCGATATTGGGTTAGGGTTTCCTTGTAGAAATGTCCATAAACTGTTTCCACTCTGATATCCCATGTCATTCAGCATTTTAAATCCTGGATTATCAAAGTTTTCATTTGTAAGTTTCATATCCCACGCTGTAAGTAAGTCTTGACCTCATAAATTGATAGCTATATTTGCAACATAATTCTGGAAAGCACATGACTGTCCATCTGGACCAAGACAAGATAAAGTCTCGGCACTCTGTTGAACACTTTTAGCTGTTCCTACTCCCACTAGAGATGTAGAAGTTAATTGCAAGGGCCAGTATTGGGGCAAATTGTTTTCAGATATTACTGACACATCAGCTCCTGTATCCATAAACCCACAAAATTTCTTTCCTTTAATTTGTACTACACAGGTGGGTCTATTAGGGGCTACAGGTTGGGATAGGTAGATTTCTCATGGTTGTGCTCCCAAACCCTTTATTTCCTCGTTTCTCCTTTCATGGGGAAGGGTGTAATTTGCAGGGAATAAGCAATAACTGATCAATATATTCTCCCGGTTCAAAAATCAAAAGATCTTGTGACATTAAAACTACTCGAATTTCTCCTTCATAGTCAGAGTCAAGTACTCCAGGGACTTCAGTGATACCTTGCAAATTAAGATGACTTTTGCCTAAAATTAGTCCCATATATCCTATTGGCAAAGATTCCCAAATGCTGATGGGAATCTTGCTGGGTTTGTCTCCCCCAACTAACGTAATTCTTTCTCTGGCAGGGAGATCTAATCCTGAGCTTCCTGGTGTTCCTGGAGTGAGGAAATCAATGTTTCTCCTGGTACCCATCCCTGAAGTGGGATTGTGGTCTTAACTGGGAATACCCTCATTGTTTGAGTTAACATTGTAGAGCGACTAAGCTCAGTTCCTACATCCTGACAAGCTCTGAGAAAATTTCCCAAGTTTGTGTACACCTCACAGATGCCAGTGCATGTTTATAATCTGCGTTTACATTCACAAAAGCTAAAGTTAAGGTTAGCATTTCTGCAGCACTTGTATGAGGAATTTGGCGCTTTATTGCCTCTTGTTATCATGCAAGAAATTGTGCATAGGGTTCCTGTAACCCTTGTATTATATGTAAAAAGGATTGTACTGGGACTCCCTCTTCAGGAATTGTGGCCCAGGTGCATTTAGTGGCCTGTGAAAACTGCTGATAAGCAGCGTCTGGGAGTGCCATTTGACGTTCCAGGTCTGAATAAGGGCCATTACCTAACAGCATGTCCTCTGTAATGTCTCCGTGTCCAGCCACACGATTCTGTTTAGCCTGGTCAGCACACATTTCTTGCCAACTTAAATTCCATGCCAGAAATGCAGTAGGAGATAAACAAGTGTGAGCCAAATGCTTTACATCAAAGAGTAGAAGCACATGACACCAGATACAGATTCTAGCAATCCTAAAGTGAATGGGCTCTGTACAATCTTATTTACCACACTGATTTTTAATTCCCTCAGCAACTTAAACTCTAGTGGAGCGTGTTCATGAATAAGCTACTGTGGATTATTAGGATCAGGCATTATGTCAAGGAAAAACACAAGGTCCTACAGGTTTTCCAGCTATAGCAGCAGAGCGTAACATTCTCTGTATTGGGGTCTCTTATTTCTGCTACCATAGGAGGAGGAACAACTGTATCTGCAATTAAAGAAGGTGGTATAGGTCAATTTTTATTTTCCTTCTCTGTGTTTTATGTTCAGTTGGTGCTGTGGGTCGAATAACAGATTATTTCAGATTTTTAGACTCACAACCTGACTCCTTTTGTCCAGCAGAATAAGAAAAAGATAATGGCAGAAGAACAGTATGGACTAAAGTCCAAGTGGAGAAAACAGAAGGATCATCTTTAAGATGATTTTGATGAGCCTGTTTTAATTCTTCTCCTGCTCCATACCAATTTTCCACATCAAGAGTGCCTGTCTGTGAAAACCATGGGTTATGGGTAATAACCTCCTGCAGCATCTTAGTTAATGTCTGAGAACTAACCTGAGCATGAATTTGTTTCAACAAAACTTTAAGCAACTGAACATATTGTTTTTCTTCGATAGATAAATTCTTCCCCAAGTTACCCTGATTCAGAAAACTTCTTGCTCCCAGTACTTCTTTAAAGCACTGTTCCCAGTACCACTTTAGGGCCCTGATCGCTATCTCTGTAGGGCACTGACCTTGTGTCTGTTACCAGCAGACTCGTCCCAGGGTCCCAGTTAATCTTCTCAATTTCGGTTCCTCTGCTGCAGCAGACATTCTGTGTTCATGTCCTCATGTCCTTGTTCAAACATAACACATGGTGGCCCGAATCCCTGTTGAACTGAACAAAAGAGGAAGAACATGAAAATAAAGACAAAGGGAAAAGAGTATATTTGGAAGAAAGAATCAGTGGACACCTTGCCTCGAGTGAACAAGGGTCCTGATCTTCCACAACTCATTGTATTTATTGATAAAGGAGATAGCGAGAAGGGGGTGGAAGAGGGAGTCAGCTGTTTGACTTGGAGGAGTCTTGCAAGACTGCCTTATTCAAACAGTAGGCTCTAGTTGTCCCAGTAGATAACCTCAATAAGAACAGCTCCAGGGAGTGATTGCCCTAAGCAAATCTGGCGGCAGGCACAGAAGTGAGTTAGCCCACATTCTGTATTCATGATAAACAGTTTACTGTTTGGTCATATAGCCTCAGTGGAATGCTGAGTTGGTAACGATTCTCTGGCCTCTGACTGTCTGCAAACACTGTTTTTGTAGAATCTATGAAGGGACATAACAGATATCACAGAGGCCTATAGTGAAAAACTGAATACCTGCCATAAAAACTACAAAGATGCTATCTGTGAAATCGCTTTGTGATGTGTGGATTCAGCTCCCAGAGTTAAACCTTTCTTTACATTCAGCAGGTTGGAAATACTGTTTTTGTAGAACCTGCAAAAAGGGATATTTCAGAGCTCACTGAGGCCTAGAGTGAAAAACCAAATATTCTGTGATGAAAACTAGAAAGAAGCTACCTGTGAAATAACATTGTGATGTGGATTCAGCTCACAGAGTTAAAACTTTCTTTTTATGTTCAGCAACTTGGAAACACTCTTTTGTAGAATCCATGAAGTGACATCTCAAAGCTCACAGAGGCTTATAATGAAAAACCGAATATCCTGTGATAAAAATTACAAAGAAGCTGTGAAACTGCATTGTGGTGTGTGGATTCAGTTGACAGAATTAAACATGTCTTTACATTTAGCAGGTTGGAAGCACAGCGTTTCCAAGTGTGGATTCCGATCACAAAATTAAAACTTTCTTTACATTCAGCAGGTTCAAAAACTGTTTTTGCAGAATCTGCGATGGGATATGAGAAGCTCACTGAGGCCTGTAGTAAAAAACCACACATCCCATGACAAAAATCAGAAAAAATCTCTCTGTGACACCACTTTGTGAAGTGTAAATTCAACTCTCAGAATTAAGATTTGTTTACATTCAGCAGGTTGGAAACACTGTTTTTCTAGAATCTGTGAAGGGATATTTTGGAACACACTATGGCCTAAGGGAAAAACCAAATATCCCACAATAAAAACAAAGACACTATCTGTAAAAACGCTTTGTGATGTGTGGATTCAGCTCACAGAATTAAACCTTTCTTTATGTTCAGCAGGTTGGAAACACTGTAGAATCTGCAAAGGGACATTTCAGAGGTCACTGAGGCCTATAGTGAAAACCCGAATATCCTGTGATAAGAACTCAAAAGAAGGTAACTGTGAAACTGCTTTGCTATGTGTGGATTTATCTCTCAGAGCTATACCTTTCTTTATACTCAACAGATTGGAAACACAATTTTTATAGAATTTGGGAAGGGACATTTTGTAGTTCACTGAGGCCAATAGTAAAAAACTGAATGTCTCATGATAAAAACAAGAAAGAAGCTATCTATGAAACCACTTGGTAATATGTGGATTCAGCTTACAGGGGTAAACCTTTCTTTTGAATTCAGCAGATTGAAAACGCTGTTTTTATAGAATCTTCAATGAGACATTTCAGAGCTTACTAAGGCTTATAGTGAAGAACAAAATATACTGTAGTAAAAACTAGAAAGAAGCTATCTGTGAAATCTCTTTGGGATATGTGGATTTAGATCACAGAGTTAATCCTTTCTTTACATTCAGAAAGTTGGAAACACTGTTTTTGTAGAATCTGCGAAGGGACATTTCTGAGCTCACTGAGTTCTATAGTGAAGAACTGAATATCCCGTGATGAAAACAAGATAGAAGCAATCTGTGAAAGTGCATTGTGATGTGTGTATTCAGCTCACAAAGTTAAACCTTTCTTTATATTCATCATGTTGAAAACATTGTTTTTGTAGAATTTTCAAAGGAACATTTCACAGCACAGAGACTCCTGTAGTAAATAAACAAATATTCCATGAAAAAACAAACGAAAAAACCTAAAACACCAGAAAGAAGCTATCTGTGAAAAGGCTTTCTGATGTGTGGATTCAGCTCAAGGATTTAAAACTTTCATTACATTCAGAAGATTGGAAACACTTTTTTTTTTTTTTTTTAAAGAATCTGTGAAGGGACACTTGGGAGCTCAGAGAGGCCCGTAGTGAAAAACCGAATATCACATGATAAAAACTAGAAGGAAGGTATCTTTGAAAGTGCTTTGTGATGTGTGAATTCAGCTCCCGGAGTTAAACCATTTTTTACGCTCAGAAGTTTGCAAACCCTGTTTTTGTAGAATCTACAAAGGGATGTTTCAGAGCTCACTGAGGCCTATAGTAAAAAATTGAATGTCCCACAATGAAAACTAGAAATTATCTGTGAAACTACATCATGATGTGTGGATTCATTTCAAGGAATTAAACCTTTGCTTACATTCAGCAGCTTTGAAACACTGTTTTGTAGAATCTGTGAAGGGACATTTCAGAACTCACTTAGGCCTATGGTGAAAAACTGAATATCTCATGATAAAAATTAGAAAAAATGTATCTATGAAGGTGATTTGTGATGTTTTGCATCAGCTCACAAAGGGAAAGCTTCCTTTACATTGAGCTGGTTGTAAACATTGATTTGTAGAATTTAGGAAGGGATATTTTGCAGCTCACTGATGCCTGTAGTGACAAAAGGAATATCCCATCAAAAAAGGTGGAAAGAAGATATTTATGAAACGTCTTTGTGATGGAAAGATTCAGCTCACAGAGTTAAATCTTTCTTTACATTCAGAAAATTGGAAACACTGTTTTTGTAGGATCTGGCAAGAAACATTTCAGAGCTCACTGAGACATATAGTTAAAAACTGAATATCAGGCAATAAAAAATTCAAAATAATGTAACTGTGAAACTGATTTGTGATGTGTGGATTTAGCTCACAGAGTTAAACCTTTCCTTACATTCATCAGGGTGGAAACACTGTTTTTGTAGAATATGCAAAAGAACATTTTGGAGTTCAATGTGGCGTATAGTGAAAAACTGAATATCCTGTGATAAAAACTGGAAAGAAGTTATCTGTGAAACAGCTTTGTGATGTGTGGATTTAGCTCTCAGAGTTAAACAGTTCTTTACATTCAGCAGTTGAAAGTACTGTTTTTGTAGAATCTGTGATGAAACGTTTTGGAGCTTACTGAGGTCTATAGTGAAATCTGAATGTCCCAAGATAAAAATTAGAAAGAAGCTACCTGTGACATTGCTTTGTGATGTGTGGATTCAACTCACAGAGGTAAAATTTTTTTTACATTCAAAGGGTTGGAAACATTGTTATTGTTTAATCTACAAAGCAACATATCAAGGATTACTAAGGCCTATAGTGAAAAACCAAAAATCAGGTGATAAAAACTACAAACAAGCTATCTGTGAAACTGGTTTGTGATGTATGGACTCAGTTCATGGAGTTAAACCTTTCTTTACATTCAGCAAGTTGGAAACACTGGTTTTGAAGAAATGTAATGGGACATTTCTGAGCTCACTAGGGTCTATGGTAAAAAACCATATACACCGTGATAAAAACTTGAACAAACCCATCCATGAAAATACCTTGTGACATATGGATTCAACTCAGAATTAAACTTTTCTTTACATTTACTAGGTTGAAAACACATTTTTTTGATAATATGTGAAGGGACATTTTGGAGCTCACTGAGCTCTGTGATGAAAATCCCAAATTCCTGTGATAAAAACTAGAAGGAAGCTATCTGTGAAACTACTTTGTGATGTGTAAATTCAAGTCACAGGTTTAAACTTCCTTTTACATTCATCAGGTTGCAAACAGTGTCTCTGTAGAATCTGCGAAGAGATATTTTGGAGCTCACTGGGGCCCATGGTTAAAAATAAAATATCCTGCAATGAATACTAGAAAGATGCTTTTCATAAAACCACTTCATGATGTGTGGATTCAGCTTACAGAGTTAAACCTTTCTTTACGTGCAGCAGGTTGAAAACCCTGTTTATCTGTGAAGGGACATTTCAGAGCTAATTGAGGCCTATAGTGAGAAACCAAATATACTGCAATAAAAACTAGAAAGAACCTACCTGTGAAACCACTTTGTGATGTGTAGATTCAGTTCACTTTCTTTGCATTTGGCAGGTTGGAAACACTGTGTTTGGAGAATATGCCAAGGGAGATTTTGGAACTCAGAGATGACTACAGTGAAAATCTGAATACCCCATGTCATAAACTAGAAAGAAGCTATCTGGGAATCTGCTTTGTGATACGTGAATTCAACTCACAGATAAAGTTTTCTTTAAGTTCAGCAGGTTGGAAACACTGCTATTGTAGAATTTGTGAAGGGACATTTCGAAGCTCTCTGAGGTCTATATTTAAAAACCGAATATTCCATGATAAAAACTATAAAGATGCTATCAATGAAACTGCTTTGTGATGTGTGGATTTAGCTCACAGAGTTAAACCTTTCTTTATATTCAGAATTTGTAAACACTGTTTTTGTAGAATCTGTGTAGGGACATTTCAGATTTCACTGAGGCCTATAGTGTAAAAGCAAATATCTGTGATAAATACTAGAAAGAAGCTATCTGTGAAACCGCATTGTGATGTGTGGATTCAGCTAAGAGAGTAAAACTTTTCTTTACATTCAGCAGGTTGGAAATACTGTTTTTGTAGAATGGGTGAAGGGACATTTTGGAGCTCACTGAGGCCAATAGTGAAAATCTGAATGTCTCACAACAGATACTAGAAAGAAGCAATCTTTGAAACTGCTTTGTGATGTGTGGATTCAACTCACAGAGGTAAATCTTTCTTTATGTTCAGTGGGTTGCAAACACTGTTATTGTGGAATCTGAGAAGGAACATTTCAAAAATAACCAAGGCCTATAGTGAAAAACTGAAAATCCTTTGATAACAATGGCATAAATCTGTCTTTGAAACCACTTTGTGAAGTTTGGATTCAGCTCACAAAGGAAAACGTTTCCTTATGTTCAGCAGGTTGAAAACCCTGTTTTTAGTGAATCTGTGAAGGGACATTTCGGAGCTCACTGAGCCCTGTAGAGAAAAATCCAATTTCCCATGATAAAAACTAAAAAGAAGCTGTCTGTGAAACCACTTTGTGATGTGTGGATTCAGCTTGTAGAGGTAAACCTTTCCTTATATTCATCAGGTTGAAAACATTGTTTTGTAGAGTCTGCAAAGACAAAGAGACCTTTCAAAGCTCACTGAGGCCCATAGTAAAAAAGAGCATATCCAGTGATAAAAACTAGAAAGAAGCTATCTGTGAAAGCACTTTTTTATGTGTAGATTCAGCTCACAAAGGTAAAACTATCTTTATGGTCAATGGGTTGGAAACACTGTTATTGTTGAATGTATGAAGAGACATATTAAAGCTCAATGAGGCATATAGTGAAAAACTAGATATCCCATGATAAAAACTAGAAAGATTCTATCTGAGAAACTGCTTTGTGATATCAGGATTCAGCTCACTGAGTTAAATCTTTGTTTACCTTAAACAGGTAGGAAAAACTTTTCTTGTAGAAATGGTGAAGAGAGATTTCGAGTTCCCTGAGGCCTAGAGTGAAAAACCGAATATCCCGTGATTAATACTAGAAAGAAGCTATCTGTGAAACTGCTTTGTGATGTGTGGATTTAGCTCACAAAAGTAAAACTTTCTTTATGTTCAGTGGGTTGGTAACACTGTTGTTGTTGAATCAGTAAAGGGATATTTCGAAGATCTCTAAGTCTTATAGTGAAAAACCAAAAATGTTGTGATATATACTAGAAAGCTATCTGTGAAACCGCTTTGTGGATTCAGTTCTCAAAGGTAAAACTTTCAAGATTTTCACTGGGCAGGAAACACTGTTTTTGAAGAATCTGCAAAGGGACATTTCAGAGCTCACTGAGCTCTGTGGTGAAAAACCCAATATCCTGTGATAAAAACAGGAAAGAAGCCATCTGTGAAACTGCATTGTGATATGTGGATTCAGCTCACAGAGGTAATTTTTCTTTTTACATTCAGTAAGTTGGAAATGCTGTTTTTCTCGAATCTGTGAAGAGACATTTCGAATTTCACTGAGGCCTATGGTGAAAAACTGACTATCTTGTGATAAAAATGAGAAAGAAGGTATCTTGAAAACACTTTGTGATGTATGGATTCAACTCACAGGGTAAATTTTTTTTAATACCCAGTAAATTGGAAACCCCACTTTTGTAGAATCTGTGAAGGGACATTTTTGAGCTCAATAAGGCCCATAGTAAAAAAAAAAAAAAATTCTGCTAGGAAAACTAGAAAGAAACTATCTGTAAAACCCATTTGTGATGTGTGCATTCAGCTTACAGAGTTAAACCTTTGTACACATTCAACAGGTTGGAAACATTGCTTTTGTAGAATCTGAGAAGGAACATTGCAGAGCTAACTGAGGCCTATAGTAAAAATCAAAAATCCTGTGATAAAAACTAGAAAGAAGCTATCTATAAAATTTCCTTGTGATGTGAGAGTTCAGCTCACAGTGTTAAACATTTCTTTACATTTAGCAGGTTGAAAACACTGTTTTTGTGGAATCTGAGAAGGAACATTTCAGAGGTCTCTGAGGCCTATAGTGAAAAATGGAATATTCCATGATGAAAACTAGAAAGAAGGTAACTGTGAAAGCAGTTTGTGATGTGTGTATTCAGGTCACGTGTTAAAACCATCTTTATATTCATCAGGTTGGGAACACTGTTTTTGTAGAATCTGCAAAGGGACATTTCAAAGCTCACTGAGACCTATAGTGAAAAACTGAATATTCCATGATATAAACTACAAACAGCCTATATATGAAACCGCCTTGAGATGTGTGGATTCAGTTGATAGAGTTAAACCTTGCTTTACAGTCAGCAGATTGTAAATAGTGTTTTGTAGAATCTGCAAAGGAACATTTTGGAGCTCCCTGATGGCCTATTATGAAAAACGGAATCTCCCATGATAAAAACTATAAAGGAGCTATCTGTGAAACCACTTTGTGATGTGTGCATTCAACTCACAGAGTCAAAACATTCTTTATATTCAGCAGGTTGGAAACACTGTGTTTGTAGAATCTGTAAAGGGACATTTCAAAGCTCACTAAGGTCTATTGTGAAAATCAGAATATCCTGCAATAAAAATTGGAAAGAAGGTATCTGTGAAACTGCTTTGTGATGTGTGGATTCAGCTCAGAGAGTTAAAACTTTTTTTATATTCAGCACTTTGGCGACACTGTTTTTGTAGATTTTGCCAAGAGACATTTCGAAGTTCACTGAGGCCCATAGTGAAGAAATGATTATCCTGTGAGAAAAACTAGGAAGAAGCTATCTGTGAAAGCGTTTTTTAATGTGTGGATTCAGCTCTCAGAGGTAAACTTTTCTTTACATTCGGCAGGTTAAAAAACTGTTTTTGAAGAATCTGCAAAGAAACATTTCAGAGCTCACTGAGGCCTTTAGTAAAAAAAAAAATATTGTGATAAAAACTAGAAAGAAACTATATGTAAAACCCTTTTATGATGTATAGACTTAGCTCACAGAGTTAAAACTTTCTTTACATTAAGCAGGTTAAATCACTGTTTTTGAAGAGTCTGTGAAGGGAAATTTTGGAGTTCACAGAAGCCTGTAGAAAAAAACCAATATTCCACGATAAAATCTAGAAAGAAACTATCTGTGAAACCACTTTGTGATGTGTCAATACAGCTGACAGAGTTAAACCTTTCCTTACATTCAGCAGGTTGTAAACAAGGTTTGTGGAGAATCTGTTAAGGGACATTTTAGAGTTCACTGAGTCCTATAGTGAAAGCCACATGTCCTGTGACAAATACTAGAAAGAATCTAACTGATACCGTTTTGTTATGTGAAGAGTCAGCTCACAAAGTTCAACCCTTCTTCACAGTCAGGAGGTTGGAAACACTGTTTTTGTACAATCTGCAAAAAGACATTTCAAAGCTCACTGAGGCCTATAGTGGAAAATGGAATATCGTTCCATAAAAATGACAAAGAAGCTATCTGTGAAACCGCTTTTAGATGTGTGGATTCAGCTCACGGTGTTAAACTTTTCTTTCCATTCAGAAGGTTGGAAGCATTATTTTTGTGGGATCTGCAAAGGGATATTTAAAATCTCACTGAGGCATATAATGGAAAACTGAATACTCTGCAATAAAACTTATAAAAAAGGTATCTGTGAAACCACATTGTGATGTGTTGATTCAGCTCACAAGTTAAACGTTCCATTATATTCAGCAGGCTCAGGACACCGTTTCCATAAAATTTGCAAAGGGGTGTTACTGAGCTCACAGAGGCCTATAGTAAAATAAAAATACTGTGTGATAAACTAGAAAGAAGCTATCTGTGAAACTTCTTTGTGATGTGTGGATTCAGCTCACAGAGATAAACCTTTCTTTATATTCACCAGGTTGGAAACAATGTTTTTGTAAAATCTGTGAAGGGACATTTCTGAGTTCACTTAGGTCAATGGTGAAAATCAAATATCCTGTGAGAAAAACTAGAGAGAAGCTGTCTGTGAAACCACTTTGTCAAGTGTGGATTCAGATCATGCAGTTAAACCTTTCTTTACATACAGCAAATTGGAAACACTTTTAGTAGAATCTACCAAGAAACTTTTCAGAGGACATTGAGACCTATACTGAAAAACCAAATATTCCATGATAAAAACGAGAAAGAAGGTATCTTTGAACCTGCTTTGTGATGTGTGGATTCAGCTCACAAAACACATCTTTGTTTACATTTAGATGGTTGGAAACACTGCTTTTGTGAAGGAGCATTTCAGAGCTCACTAAGGTCTTTAGTGAAAAAGTGAATATCCCATTATAGAAACTAGAAAGAAGCTATCTGTGAAACCGATTTTTGTTGTGTGAATTCAGCTCACAGAGTTAAATACTTCTTTACATTCAGCAGGTTGGAAACACTGTTTTTGTAGAATCTGTGATGGGACTTTTTAAAGCACACTGAGGCCTATATTGAAAAAGAAAATATTCTGTGATGAAAACTAGAAAGAAGCTATCTGTAAAACCACTTTGTGATGTGTGGATTTAGCTCACAGAGATAAACTTTTTTTTTTTACATTTATAAGGTTGAAAACTCTGTTTTGTAGAATCAGCTAAGGGACATTTCAGAGCTTACTGAGATCTGTATTTAAAAACCAAATATCTCATAATAAAAACAAGAAAGAAGTTCTCAGTGAAATTGCTTTGTGATGTGTGGATTTGGCTCACAGAGTTAAACCTTTCTTTACATTCAGCTAATTGGAACACTGTTTTTGCAGAATCTGTGAAGAAACATTGTGAAACTCACTGAAGCCTACAGTGAAAAACAAAACATCCCACAATACAGACTGGAAGGAAATTATTTATGATACGCCTTTCTAATGTGTGGATTCAGCTCACAGAGTTAAACTTTTCTTCACATTCAGCAGGTTAGACATACTGTTTTTGTAGAATCTCCCAAGGAACATTTCGGAGCTCACTGAGGCCTATAGTGAAAAACCAAATATTCCTGGATAAAAACTAGAAAGAAGCTATCTATGAAACAATTTTGTGTTATGTGGATTCAGCACACAGAGTTAAAACTTTCTTTACACACAGCAGGCTGAAAACACTGTTTTTGTAGAATCTGTGAAGAGACATTTCAGTGCTCACTGTGACCTACAGAGAAAAACCCAGTATCCCATGATGAAAACTAGAAAGAAGTTGATATGGGGATTCAGCTTACAAAGTTAAACCTTTTAAATTCAGCAGATTGGGAACACGGTTTTTGTAGAATCTGCAAAGGGACATATCGAAGTTCACTGAGGCCTACAACCAAAAACCAAATTTCCTGTGATAAAAACTGGAAAGAAGCTATCTATGAAACAGTCTTGTGATGTGGGGATTCAGCTTACATAGTTAAACTTTTCTTTACTTTCATCAGGTTGGAAATATTGTTTTTGTAGGATCTGCAAAGTGACATCACTGAATTTACTGAGGCCTATAGTGAAAAACAGAATATCCTGTGATAAAAACTAGAAAGAAACTATCTGTGAAATCACTTTTGGATGTGTGGATTCAGTTAATGTAGGTAAACCTACATTAAGCAAGTTGGAAAAACTGTTTTGTAGAGTCTATCATGGGACATTTGGGAGCTCACTGAGATATTTTTATGAAAATCTGAGTATTCCATGATAAAAACTAAAAAGAAGCTATCTGTGAAACCGATTTGTTGTGTGTGGATTCAGCTCACAGAATTAAACTTCCCTTTTTACTTTCAGCAGGTTGGAAACACTGTTTTTGTACAATCTGTGAAGAGACATTTCAGAACTCAGAGGACTATAGTGAGAAACAGAATATCCCATAGTGAAAACTAGGAGAAGTTATCTGTGAAATCACTTTTTGATGTGTGGATTAAGCTCACAAAGTTACAACTTTCTTTACATTCAGCAGGTTGGAAACACTGTTTTTAAAGCATCTGCAAACGGATATTTCAGAGCTCACTGAGCCCTATACTGAAAACCAAATATTCTATGATAAAAGCTAAAGAGATACTATTTCTGAAATAACTTTGTGATGTGCCGATTCAGCTCACAGAGTTAAACCTTTCTTTACATTCAGCAGGCTGAAAACACTGTTTTTGTAGAATCTGCCATAGGACATTTTGGAGCTCACTGAGACCTACAGTGAAAACCCAAATATCCCACAGTAAAAACTAGAAGGAAGATGTTTGTGAAACTGCTAGGTGATATGTGGATTCAGTTCACAGAGTTAAACCATTATTTTGATTCAGCAGGTTGCATACACTCTTTTTGTAGAATCTGTGAATGTACATTTTGAGGCAGAGTGAGGCCTATGGTGAAAAACTGTATATCCCGTGATAAAAACTAGAAAAAAACTCTCTGTGAAACCGCTTTGTGGTATGTGGATTTAGCTCACAGAGTTGAAACTTTATTCACATTCAGCAGGTTGGAAACATTGCTTTGTAGAATCTATGAAGGGACATTTTGGAGTACATTCAGGTCTATAGTAAAATACCAAATATCCTGCAATAAAAACTAGAAAGACACTATCTGTGAAATCACTTTATTGTGCTGGATTCAGCTCACAGAGACAAAACTTTCTTTACATTCAGCAGGTTGGAAATCTTTTTTTGCAGAATTTGCCAAGGGATATTTTGGAGCTCAATGAGGCCTGCAGTGTAAAATTGAATATCTCATGAAAAAACTAGAAAGAAAATATTTGTAAAACTCCTTTGTAATTACGGATTTAGCTCATAGAGGTAAAAATTTATCTACATTCAGGGAGTTGGAAAAATTGTTTTTGTAGAATCTGCAAAGGGACATTTCAGAGCTTATTGAGGCCTATAGTGAAAAACAATATCTCACAATAAAAACTAGAAATAAGCTTTTTGTGAAACTGCTTTATGATATATGGATTCAGTTCACAAGTTAAATTTTTCTTTACATTCATCAGGTTGGAAACCCGGTTTTTGAAGAATCTGTGAAGGGACATTTCAGAACATACTGAGGCCTATAGTGAACAACCGAATATCCCACAATGAAAACTTGAAAGAAGCTATCTGTGAAACTACTTTGTAATGTGTGGATTCAGCTCACAGAGTTAAGCTTTTCTTTCTGTTCTGCAGGTTGGAAACACTGTCTTTGTAGAATACATGAAGGGATATTTCAGAGCACACTGAGGTTTATAGTGAAAAACCTAATGTCTCACAATAAGAACTGGAAAGAATCTCTCTGAAACTGGTTTGTACTGTGCGGAATTACTGCCCAGAGTTAAACCTTTGTTTGCATTCAGCAGATTGAAGACACTGTTTTTGTCAAATCTGTGAAGGAGGGTTTCAAAGCTCACTGAGGCCTATAGTGAAAATCCTAATATCCCACAATAAAAACTAGAAAAAAGCTATCTGTGGAACTGCTTTGTGATGTGGGGATTCATTCAAAGAGTTAAACCTTTTTCGACATTCAGCAGGTGAGATAAAGTGTTTTTGTAGAATGTGTGAAACCTCATTTCAAAACGCATGGAGACTTACAGTGAAAAACAAATATCCCACAGTCAAAAATAGAAAGAATCTATCTGTGAAACCTGGTTGTGATGTGTGTACTCAGCTCACGACATTAAACTTTCTTTACGTTCAGCAGGTTAAAAACACTGTTTTTGTAGAATCTACAAATGGACATTTTGGAGCTCGCTGAGGCCTCTAGTGAAAAACCGAATATCTCCCAATGAAAACTAGAGGAGGTTATCTGAGAAACCACTTTGTGATATGAAAATGCAGCTCAGAGAGTTAAACATTTCTTTGCATTCAGCAATTTTTAAACAATGTTTTTGTTGAATCTGCCAAGGGACATTTCAGAGCTCATTGAGGTCTACAGTGAAAAACTGAATGTTTCACAATAAAAAACAGAAAGAAGGTATCTGTGAAAGTGCTTTATGATATGGAAATTCAGCTTACACTGTAAAACCTTTCATTACATTCAGAAGGTTGGAAACACTGTTTTTTTATTATTTTTTATTATTATTATACTTTAAGTTCTAGGGTACATGTGCATAACGTGCAGGTTTGTTACATATGTATACTTGTGCCATGTTGCTGTGCTGCACCCATCAACTCATCAGCACCCATCAACTGGTCATTTACATCAGGTATAACTTCCAATGCAATCCCTCCCCCCTCCCCCCCTCCCCATGATAGGCCCCAGTGTGTGATGTTCCCCTTCCTGAGTCCAAGTGATCTCATTGTTCAGTTCCCACCTATGAGTGAGAACATGCGGTGTTTGGTTTTCTGTTCTTGTGATAGTTTGCTGAGAATGATGGTTTCCAGCTGCATCCATGTCCCTACAAAGGACACAAACTCATCTTTTTTTTTATGGCTGCATAGTATTCCATAGTGTATATGTGCCGCATTTTCTTAATCCAGTCTGTCACTGATGGACATTTGGGTTGATTCCAAGTCTTTGCTATTGTGAATAGTGCCGCAATAAACATACGTGTGCATGTGTCTTTATAGCAGCATGATTGATAATCCTTTGGGTATATACCCAGTAATGGGATGGCTGGGTCATATGGTACTTCTAGTTCTAGATCCTTGAGGAATCGCCATACTGTTTTCCATAATGGTTGAACTAGTTTACAATCCCACCAACAGTGTAAAAGTGTTCCTATTTCTCCACATCCTCTCCAGCATCTGTTGTTTCCTGACTTTTTAATGATCACCATTCTAACTGGTGTGAGATGGTATCTCATTGTGGTTTTGATTTGCATTTCTCTGATGGCCAGTGATGATGAGCATTTTTTCATGTGTCTGTTGGCTGTATGAATGTCTTCTTTTGAGAAATGTCTGATCATATCCTTCGCCCACTTTTTGATGGGGTTGTTTGTTTTTTCCTTGTAAATTTGTTTGAGTTCTTTGTAGGTTCTGGATATTAGCCCTTTGTCAGATGAGTAGATTGCAAAAATTTTCTCCTATTCTGTAGGTTGCCTGTTCACTCTGATGGTAGTTTCTTTTGCTGTGCAGAAGCTCTTTAGTTTAATGAGATCCCATTTGTCAATTTTGGCTTTTGCTGCCGTTGCTTTTGGTGTTTTAGACATGAAGTCTTTGCCCATGCCTATGTCCTGAACACTGTTTTTATATAATCTGCAAAGGGATGTTTCAGAGCTGATACCTATAGTGAAACACAGAACACACAAGATAAAGTCTTGAAAGAAGCTATCTGTGATACTGCTTTGTGATGAGTAGATTTTGCTCACATAGACAAAGCTTTCTTTACATTCAGCAGGTTGGAAACCCTGTTTTTGTAGAATCTGTGAAGGGACATTTCAGAGTTCAATGAGGCCTGCATTGTAACATTGAATATCTTGGGACAAACCTATAAATAAACTATTCATGAAATCACTTTGTATTGTGTGGATTCAGCTCACAGCATAAAACCTTCATTACATTCAGTAGGGTTAAAGCACTGTTTTTGTAGAATCTGCAAAGAGATATTTTGGAACTCACTGAGGCCTGTAGTGAAAATCTGAATATCTCACAATAAAAACAAGAAATAAGCTACTTGTGAAACCGTTTTGTGATGTGAGGATTCAGCTCACAAAGTTAAATTTTTCTTTACATTCATCAGGTTAAAAACAGTTTTTGTGGAATCTGTGAAGAGACATTTGGAGCTGAGTGAGGCCTATAGTGAAAAACCAAATATCCCACGATGAAAACTGGAAAGATTTCTGTGAAATTGTTTTGTAATATGTGGATTCAGCTCACAGAGTTAAACCTTTCTTACCATTAAGCAGGTTAGAAACATTGTTTTGGTAGAATCTGCAGAGATATTTCAGAACTCACTGAGACCTATAGTGAAAATTGAATAATGCAAGATTAAAAACTAGCAAAAAGCTCTCTGTGAAACTGCTTTGTAATGTGTTGATTCAGCTCATAAAGGTAAACCTTTCTTTAAATTCAGCACATTGAAAACACTTTTTTTTTTTTTTTTTTTACAGAATCTGTGAAGGAACATTTTCGAGGTCATTGGCTAATATACTGAAAATCCAAATATCCAGCAAGAAACATAGAATGAAGCTATCTGTGAAACTGCTTTGTAATGTGTGCATTCAGCTCAAGTATTTACACTGTGCTTTTGATTCAGCAGTTTTGCAATCATCTTTTTGTAGAATCTGTGAAGGTGTATTTTGGAGCCCACAGAGGACTGTAGTGAAAAACCAAATATCCTGCAATGAAAACTAGAAATAAGCTATCTGTGAATCTGCTTTGTGATGTGTGAATTCAGCTCAAACAGTTAAACCTTACTTTTGATTCAGCAGTTTGGAAACATTCTTTTTGTAGAATCTGCGAAGAGACATTTCTGGGCACAGTGAGGCATATAGTAAAGAACTGAATATCCTGCAATAAAAACTAGAAAGAAGCTGTCTGTGAAACTGCTTTCTGATGTGTGTATTCAGCTCACAAAGGTAATTTTACTTTTGATTCAGTAGTTTGGAAACACTCTTTTTGTAGAATCAGCAAGGCAACATTTCTGAGCCTACTGAGGCCTATGGTGAAAAATGGAATATCCAGCAATAAAAGCTAGAAAAATGCTATCTGCAAAACTGCTTTGTGATGTTTGCATTCATTCCACAGAGTTAAACCTTTCTTTTGATTCACCAGGTTGGAAATACTCTTTTTTAGAATCTGTGAAGGAATATTTCAGGGCACAATGAGACCTATGGGAAAAAACTGAATATCTCAAAATAAAAACTAGAAAGAAACTATCTACGAAACAACTTTGTGATGTGTGTATTGAGCTCACAGAATTAAACCTTACTCTTGATTAATCAGTTTGGAATCACTCTTTTTGTAGAATCTGCAAAGGGATATTTCAGAACCCACTGAGGCCTAGGGTGAAAAATGGAATATCTGGCAATAAAAACTTGAAAGAAACTATATGTGAAACTGCTTTGTGACGTGTGCATTCAGCTCATGGAGTTAAACATATCTTTTTTTTTTTTTTTTTTTTTTTTTTTTAGCAAATTGGAAACACTATTTTGTAGAATCTGCAAAAGGACATTTTGGGGCACGCGGAGGCCCATAGTGAAAAACTGAATATCCCTGGATAAAAACTAGAAATAATCTATCCGTGAAACTGCTTTATGATGTGTGCCTTCAGCTCACGGAGTTAAACTTTAATTTTCATTCAGCAGTTTGGAAACACTCTATTGGTATAATCTGGGATGGGACATTTTAAGGCAAAGTGAGGCCTATGGTGAAAAACCTAATATCCCACAATAAAAACTAGAAGAAAGATGTCTGAGAAACTGCTTTCTGAAGTGTGCATTCAGCTCAAATAATTAAACCTTACTTTTGATTCAGAAGTTTGGAAAAACTCTTTTTGTAGAATCTGCAAAGGAACATTTCGGGGCACAGTGAAGCCTATGGTGAAGAACGGAATATCCCACAATAAAATCTAGAAAGAAGCTATCAGTGAAACTTCCTTTTGATGTGTGCATTCAGCTCACAGAGTTAAACTTTACTTTGAGCAGTTTGGAAACACTCTTTTTATAGAGTCTGTGAAGTTTCATTTCAAGGCACAGGGAGGAATAGGTGAAAAACGGAATACACCACAGTAAAAACTAGAAAGAAGCTAATTGTGAAACTTCTTTTGGATATGTGCATTCAGCTCACAGAGTGAAACTGTTCTTTTGAATCAGCAGTGTGGAAACACTTTTTTTGTATAATCTGAATAGGGACATTTCAGAGCCCACAGACGCCTATATTGAAAAATTGAATAACCCTAAATAAAAACTAGAAAGAAGCTATCTGTGAAACTGCTTTCTGATGTGTGTATTCATCTCACAGAGTTAAACCTTACTTTTGATTCAACAGTTTGGAAACCCTCTTTTCATAGAATCTGCGAAGAGACACTTCAGAGCCCACCAAGGCTTATGGCAAAAAACTGAATATCCCTAGATAAAAACTAGAAAGAAGCTATATCTCAAACTGCTTTGTGATGTTTACATTCAATTCACAGACTTAAGCCTTACTTTTGATTCAGTAGGTTGGAAACTTTCTTTGTGTAGAATCTGCGAAGCGATGTTTCAGGCTGCATTGAGGTCTTTGATGAAAAACCAAATATCTTGCAATAAAAACTAGAAATAAGCTATATGTGAAACTGCTTTAGATGTGTGCATTCAACTCACAAAGTTAAACCTCACCTTTGGTTTAGCTGTTTAGAAACAATTTTTTTGTAGAATCTACATGGCATATTTTGGAGCCCACTGAGGCCTATGGTGAAAAATGGAATATCCAGCAATAAAAATTAGAAAGAAGCTGTTTGTGAAACTGATTTGTGATGTGTGCATTAATGTCACAGAGGTAAACATTTCTTTTGATTCAGCAGGTTGGAAACACTTTTTTTGTAGAATCTGGGACGGACATTTCAGGACAGAGTGAGCCTATGCTGAAAAATCGAATATCCTGCAATTAAAACAACAAAAAAGGAGCTATCTGTGAAACTGCTTTGTGATGTGTGCATTAAATTCAAACAATTAAAGCTTACTTTTGATTCAGTACTTTGGAAACACTGTTTTTCTAGAATCAGTGAAAGGACATTTCTTTCACTGGCCTATGGTGAAAACCTGAATATCCCACAATAAAACCTGGAAAGAAGCTATCTGTGAAACTGCTTTGTGATGTGTGCATTCAGCTCACAGAGTTAAACCTTACTTTTGATTCAGTAGTTTGCAAACTCTCTTTTTTTGCAATCTGTGAATTGACATTTCAGAGCCCACTGAGGCTTATGGTGAAAAACAAAATATCCAGCAATAAAAATCAGAAAGAATCTATCTGTGAAACTGCTTTTTGAAGTGTGCAATCAACTCTCAGAGTTAAACATTTCTTTTGAATCAGCAGTTTAGATATACTCTTTTTGTATAATCTGTGAAGGGACATTTCAGAGCCCACTGTGGCCTATAGTGAAAAACCAAATATCTTTAGAAAAAAAATACAGAAATAAGCTATCTGTGAAACTCCTTTGTGATGTGCATATTCCGCTCACAGAGATAAACCTTACTTTTGATTCAGCAGTTTGGAAACACTCTTTTTGTAGAATCTGTGAAGGATCATTTCAGAACCCAAAGAGACTACAGTGAAAAACAGAATATCCCTAGATAAAACCAAGAAAGAAAGAAGCTATCTGTGAAACCAATTTGTGATGTGTGCATTCAATTCACCAGGTTAAACCTTACTTTTGATTCAGCAGTTTGGAAACACTCTTTCTGTAGAATCTGGGAAAGGAATATCAGGATGCAGTGAGGCCAATTCTGAAAAACAAAATATCCCACACACACAAAAAAAAAACTAAAAAGGAGGTCTCTGTGAAACCGTTTTATGATGTGTGCATTCAGCTAACAGAGTTGAACCTTTCTTTTTATTCAGCAGGTTGGAAACACACTTTTTGTGCAATCTAAGAAGGGACATTCCCAAGCCCACTGAGGCCTGAAGTGAATAACCGAATATCCATAGATAAAAACTGGAAAGAAGCTATCTATGAAACTGCTTTGTGATGAGTGAATTCAGCTCACAGCATTAAACCTTAATTTTGATTCAACCGGTTGGTAACACTCTTTTTGTAGAATCCATGAAAGAACATTTCTGAGCAAACTGAGGCCTATAGTGAAAAACCAAATATCCCTAGATAAAAACTAGAAAGAAGTTATCTGTGAAACTGGTTTGTGATGTGTGCGTTTCAGCTCACAGAGTTAAAACTTCTTTTGGTTCAGCAAGTTAGAAACACTCTTTTTGCAGAATCTGCAAAGGCAGATTTCGGAGACTACTGATGCCTGCAGAAAAAACTGAATATCCCTAGATAAAAACTGGAAAAAAGTGATCTGTGAAAGTGCTTTGGGACATAAATCTTTGCATTTATCCCACAGATTTAAAAACTTACTTTTGATACAGCTGTTTGGTTTCACTCTTTTTGTAAAATCTGCAAAGGGACGTTTCAAGGAGGCGTGAGGCCTATGGTGAAAAACAAAATATCTCACAATAAAAACTAGAAATAAACTATCTGCAAAACTGCTTTCTGATGTGTACATTCAGCTCACAGAGTTAAACCTTACTTTTGATTCAGTGGTTTGCAAACAACCTTTTTGTACAATCTGCGAATTGACATTTCAGAGCCCACTGAGGCTTATGGTGAAAAACAATATATCCAGTAATAAAAACTTGAAAGAAGGTATCTGTGAAACTGCTTTGTGATGTTTGCATTCAACTCACACCTTTCCTTTGATACAGCAGGTTGGAAGCACTCTTTCTGTAGAATCTGCGAAGGGAAACTTTGTGGCTCTTCATGGCCTATAGTGAAAAACTGAATATCCGTGGATAAAAACAGGAAAGAAGCTATATCTGAAACCACTGTGTGATGTGTGGATTCATCTCACAGAGTTAAACCTTTCTTTGATTCAGCAGGCTGGAAACACTTTTCCTAGAATCTGCAAAGAAACATTTGGGAGCCTATTGATGCCTATAGTGAAAAAACGACTATCCCCAGAGAAAAAAAGGAAATATTTTATCTGTGAAATCACTTTGTGATGAGTCTATTTATCTCACAGAGTTAAACCTTTCTTTTGAGTCAGCGAGATGGAAACAATCTTTTTGTAGAAACTCAAATAAACTATCAGGAGCCCATTAAGGCTTATATTGAAAAACTGACTATCCTGTGATAAAAACCAGATAGAAAACTGCTTTGTGATGTGTGGATTCATCTCAGAGAATTAAAACTGTCTTTTGATTCAGGAGGTTGGAAACGCTGTTTTTGTAGAATGTGCAAAAACGCTTTTGAGAGCCCATTTAGGCCACTAGTGAAAAACTGAATATCCACAGGTAAAAACTAGAAAGAAGTGATCTGTGAAACCCTTCTGTGATGTGTGGATTCATCTCACAGAGGTAAATTTTTCTTTTGATTGAGCAGGTTGGAAACACTCCTTTTGTAGAAACTGTGAAGTGACATTTGGGAGCGCATTGAAGCCTATATTGAAAAACTGAATATTCCCTGATAAAAACTAGAAAAAAGCTATCTCTGAAACTACTTTGTGATGTGTGGATTCATCTCAAAGAGTTAAACATTTGTTCTGATTCAGCATGATAGACACACTCTTTTTGCAGAGCCTGCAAAGAGACATTTAGGGAGCCATTGAAAACTGTAGTAAAAAACTGAATATCTATTGATAATAACATGAAAAAAGGTATCTGTGAAACCACTTTTTGATATGTGGATTAATCTCTCTGAGTTAAACCTTTTTGTTGACTTAGCAGGTTGGAACCACTTTTTTTGTAGAATTTGTGATGCGACATTTTTAAGCCCATTAAATCCTATAGTGAAAAACTAATATCCCCATATAAACAATAGAAAGAAGGTATCTGTAAAACAACTTTGTGACATGTGGATTCATTTAACAGAGTTAAAGTTTTCTTTTGATTTAGCAGTTTGGAAACACTCTTTTTGTAGAATTTGCAAAGAGATATTTTGGAGCCCATTGAGGCATACAGAGCAAGACAGAATATCCCCTGGAAAGAACTAGAAAGAAGGTACCTGTGAAATTGGTTTGTGATGTGTAGATTAATCTCAAATAATTAAACCTTTCTTTTGATTCAACATGTTGGAAACACTCTTTTTGTAGAACCTGCGAAGGGATATTTGGAAGACCTTGAGGCCTATAGTGAAAAACCGAATATCCTCTTATAAAACCTAGAAAGAGGCTATCTGTGACTGCTTTGTGATATGTGGATTCATCTCAAATCATTAAGCCTTTCCTTTGATTCAGCAGGTTAGAAAAGCTTTTTTTGGTAAAAACTGATAGAGTGTATTTAGGACTCCATTGAGGCCTATAGTAATATCTGAATATCTCATGATAAACACTAGAAAGAAGAGATCTATGAAACCACTTTGTGATGTGTGAATTCATCTCACAAAAGTAAACCTTTGTTTTCATTCAGCAGCATGGAAACACTTTTTTTGTAGAATCTGCGAGGGGACATTTGGGAGTTCATTGAGGCTTATAGTGAAAAGTCGAACGTCTTCTCATAAAAACTAGAAAGAATTTATTTGTGAAACTGCTTTGCAATGTGTTTATTCATCTCACAGAGTTAAATCTTTCTTTTGACTCAGCAGATTGTAAACACTCTTTTTGTAGGAACTGTGAAGGGACATTTTGGAACCTATTGAGGCCTATTGTGAAAAATAAAATCTCCTCCAATAAAAACTGGAAAGAAACTATGCTTGAAACTGCTTTGTGATGTGTGGCTACCCCTCACAGAGTTAAAAAGTTCTTTTGATTCAGCAGGTTGGAAACACTCTTTGTAGAATCCTGGTAGGGTCATTTGGGAGTCCATTGAGGCCTATAGGAAAAAATGGAATATTCCCATATAAAAAGTAGAAAGAAGCATTTGGAAGCCCATTGAGGCCAATAATGAAAAAATGAAAAAGAGTATCCCCATATAAAAACTAGAATGAAGCTATCTGTGAAACTGCTTTGGGATGTGTGCATTCATCTCACAGAGTTAAACTTTTGTTTTGAATTAGCACTTGAAAACACTCTTTTTGTAGAGTCTGTGAAGGGACATTTTGAAGTCCATTGAGATCTATGGTGTAAAACTGAATATGCTTAGATAAAAACTAGAAAGAAACTATCTGTGTAACTGCTTTGCAATGAATGGATTCATCTCACAGAGTTAAACCTTTCTGTTTATTCAGCAGGTTGCAAACCCTCCTTTTGTAAAATCAGTGAAGGGACATTTGGGAGCCCATTTTGACCTACAGTGAAAAATGGAATATCCCCTGGTAAAACTAGATAGAAGCTACCTGTGATATCACTTTGCGATTTGTGGATTCATCTCACAGGGTTAAACATTTCTTTTGATTCAGCAGGTTGAAAATACTCTTTTGTAGATAAAGCAAAAAGACATTAAGGAGCCCATTGAGGCCTATAGTGAAAAACTGAATATCCCCCGATAAAAACTGGAAAGAAGGTATCTGTGAAAGTTCTTTACTATTTGTGGATCCATCTCTTAGAGTTAAACCTTTCTTTTGATTTAGCTGGTTGGAAACACACTTTTTGTAGAATCTGCCAAGGATATTTGGGGGCCCATTGAGTATTATAGTGAAAGAAAGAATATCCCTGGATAAAAAATAGAAGCTATCTTGTAACAGCTTTGTGCTGTGTGGATTCATCTCACAGAGTTAAACTTTTCTTTTGATTCAGTAGATTGGAAACACTCCTTTTGTAGAATGTGAGAAGGGACTTTGGGAGGCCATTGTGGCCTATAGTGAAAAACCGAACATACCCCAGTAAAAACTAGAAAGAAGCTGTGTGATATTGCTTTGCAATTTGTGGATTCATCTCACAGAGTTAAACGTTTTTTTTTTTTTTTTTTTTTTTTTTTTTTTTTTTTTTTTTTTTTTTTTTTTGATTCGGCACTTTGAAAACACTCTTTTGTTAGAACTGCAAAAAGACATCTAAAAACCCATTGAAGCCTATAGTGAAAAACCAAATATCACCCAATAAAAACTAGAGGGAAGCTATCTGTGAAACTGCTTTGCTATTTGTGAATCCATCTCATACAGTGAAACCTTTCTTTTGATTCAACTGATTGGAAGCACTCTTCTTGTAGATACTGTGAAGAGACATTTCGGAGCCCATTGAGGCTTATAGGAGAAAACTGAATATCACCAGGTAAAATTAGAAAGAAGGTACTTGTGAAACCACTTTGTGATGTGCAGAATCATCTCAGAGAGATAAACTTTTTTTTTTTTTGACTCATCAGGTTGAAAACACTCTTTTTTGTAGAAACAGCAACAGAACATTTGGAAGCCCACTGAGGCCTGTTATGAAAAACCGAATATCCCCACATAAAATCTAGATAGAAGCTATCTATGAAACTGCTTTGCAATGTGTGTATTATCTCACAGAAGTAAACTTTTCTTTTGATTCACCAGGATGGAAACACTCTATTTGAAGAATCTGCAAAGGGACATTTGGGAGCCCATTGAGGCCTATAGTGAAAAATGAAATATCCCCTGATGAAAACTATAAAGAAGCTATCTTTGAAAAAATTATGTGATATGTGTATTTAACCTCACAGAGGCAAACCATTCTCTTGATTCAGCATGTTGGAAACACTCCTTTTTTAGAAATTGCAAAGGGACATTTTGGAGCCCTTTGATGCCTATAATGAAAAACTGAATATCCCCAGATAAAAACTAGAAAGAAGCTATCTCTGAAACTGTTTTGTGATGTCTGGATTCATCTCACAGCGTAAAACCTTTCTTTTGATTCAGCAGGTGGGAAACATTCTTTTTGTAGAAATGACGAAGGGACATTTGGGAGCCAGGTTGAGGCTAATAATGAAAAACTGAATATCCCCAGGTAAAAACTGGAAACAAGCTATCTGTGAAATCATTTTGTGATGTGTGGATTCATTTAAAAGACTTAAACCTTTCTTTTGATTCAGCAGGTTGGAAACACTCTTTTTGTAGGATCTGGGAAAGGATATTTGGGAGGCCATTGAAGCCTATGGTGTAATACGAAATATCCCCTGATGAAAACTGGAAAAAAACAATGTGTGAAACTGCTTTGTGATGTATGAATTCACCTCACAGAATTAAACCTGTCTTTTGATTCAGCTGGTTGGAGAAACTCTTTATGTGCAATCTGTGAATGGTCAGTTGGGAGCGCATTGAGGCCTATAGTGAAAAACTGAATATCCCATGAAAAAAACTGGAAAGAACTTATCTGTTAAACTGCTTTGTGATGTGTGGATTCATCTCAAAGCGTTAAACCTTTCTTTTGATTCAGCAGGTTGGAAACACTCTTTATGTACAATCTCCAAAGGGTCATTTGGGAGCTCATTGGGGCCTATAGTGAAAAACCAAATATCCCATTATGAAAACTGGAATGAATCTATCTGTTAAAGTGTTTTGTGATGTGTGGATTCACCTCGAAGAGTTAAATCTCTTTTTTTGATTCAGCAATTGAAAACACTCTTTTTATAAAGATTACGAAGGGACATTTGTGAGCCCATTGAGTCTTATGAAGAAAAACTGAATATCCCCCATATAAAAAGAAGAAAGAAGCTATCTGTGGAACTGCTTTGCAATGTGTGGGTTCATCTCCCAGAGTTAAAACTTTCTTTTGATTCATTAGGTTGGAAACACTTTTTTTTTGTAGGAACTGCAAAGGGACATTTGGGAGCCCATTAAGGCCTAGTGAAAAACAGAATACACCCCGATAAAAACAAGAAAGAAGCCATCTGTGAAACTGCTTTCTGGTGTGTGGATTCATCTAACAGAGTTAAAATTTCCTTTTGATTCAACAGGATAGAAACACTCATTTTGTAGAATCTGTGAAGGGACATTTGGGAGCCCATTGAGGCCTATAGTGAAAAACAGAATATCCCCAATAAAAAATATGAAGGAGCTATGTGTTAAACTGCATTGCAGTGTTGGAATCACATCACAGAGAAACCTTTCTTTTAATTCAGCAGGTTGGAAACACTCTTTTTGTAAAATTTGTGAAAGGACACTTAGGAGCCCTTTAAGGCCTACAGCAAAAATACAAATATCCACGAGTAAAAACTAGAAAGAAACTACCTGGGAAACTGCTTTTTGATGTGTGGATTTCTCTCACAACGTGAAACCTTTCTTTTGATTTAGTCAATTGGAAACAGTCTTTTTGCAGAATCAGTGAAGGGACATTTGGAAACCCATTGTTGCCTATAGTGAAAAATGAAATAACTCCATATAAAAACTAGGAAGAAACTATCTGTGAAACAGGCTTGAGAAGAGTGGATTCATCTCACAGTGTTAAACCTTTCTTTTGATTCACCAGTTTGGAAACATTCTTTTTGTAGTACATGTGAAGAAACATTCGGGAGCTCATTGAGACCTATCGTGAAAAACCAAATATCTCCAGATAAAAACTAGAAAGAACCTATCTGTGAAACTGCTTTGTGAAGTGTGGATTAATCTCACAAAGTTAAACCCTTCTTTTGATTCAGCTGGTTGAAAATACTCTTTCCGTAGAATCTGTGAAGGGAAGCTTGGAAGACCTTTTAGGCCTGTAGTGAAAAACTGAATATCCCCATATAAAAAGTTGAAAGAATCCATCTATGGAACTGCGTTTTGATGTGTGACTTCATCTCATAGGGTTAAACATTTCTTTTGATTCAGCAGGTTGCAAACACTCTTTTCATAGAATTTGGGAAGGGACACTTTGGAGACCATTGAAGCCTATAGTGAAAAACTGAATATTCCAGATAAAAACTGCAAAAAAACTATTTATGAAACGGTTTATTTATGTGTGGATTCAACTCAGAGAGTTAAACATTTCTTTTGATTCAGCAGGTTGTAAACAGTCATTTGTAGAAACTGTGACCATATGTTTGAGAGCCCATTTAGGCCTATAGTACAAAACCGAATATCCCCCAATAAAAACTCAAAAGAAGCTATCTGTGAAATTGCTTTTAGTTGAGTGGATTCATCCTAGATAGTTGAACCTCTCTTTTGAGTCAGCAGATTGGAAACAGTCTTTTTGTAGAAGCTGCAATGAGACATTAGGAAACCTTTTGAGTTCTACAATGAAAATGAATATCCATGGATAAAAACTAGCAAGAAGCTAATTGTGAAATGTCTTGGTAGTGTGTGGATCCCTCTCACAGAGTAAAAAGTTTATTTTGATTCAGCAAATTGGAAAAACTCTTTTTGCAGAGTCAATGAAAGGACTTTTGGAAGCCCATTGATGCCTATAGTGAAAAAAGGAATATCCCTGATCAAAACTAGAAAGAAGCTTCTGTGAAACCACTTTTTGATGTATATATTCATCTCACAGAGACAAACCTCAGTTTTGATTCAGCAGGTTGGAAACACTCTTTTTGTAGCAACTGCGAAGGGACATTTGGGAGCCTATTAAGGCATGTAGTGAAAAATGGAACATCCCCAGATTAAAACTGGAAAGAAGCCATTTTTGTACTTGCTTTGTGATGGCTGGATTAATCTCTCAGAGTTAAACCTCTCCTTTGATTCAGCAGTTGGAAACACTCTTTCTGCAGAAATGGCAAATAAATATTTGCAAGACCATTGAGGGCTAATATGAAAAATCGAATATCTCCAGATAAAAACAAGAAAGAATTTATCTGTGAAACTGCTATGCCATGTCTGGATTCATCTCACAGAGGTAAACCATTCTTTTGATTCAGTGGGTTGGAAATACTCTTCTTGCAGAATCTATGAAAGTACATTTAGTAGCCCATTGAGGCCTACAGTAAAAAACAGAATATCCCAGATAAAAACTACAAAGAACCAGTCTGTGAAATTGCTTTGTGATGTGTGGATGCATTGCATAGAGTAAACCTTGCTTTTGGTTGAGCTGGTTGGTAATACTATTTTTGTAGAATCTGCAAAGGAACATTTGGGGGCCCATTGAATCCTATAGAGAAAAACTCATTATCCCCAGATAAAAGCTAGAAGGAATCCATCTGTGAAACTACTTGGTGATGTGCTGATTCATCTCACAGAGATAAACCTTTATTTTGATTCATCAGGTTGGAAATACTCTTTTTATAGAAACTGTGAAGGCACATTTAGGAGGCCATTAAGGCTTTCAGTGAAAAACCAAATATCCTTAGATAAAAACTAGAGAGAAGCTATCTGTGAAACCGCTTTGTGATGTGTGGATTCATCTAACAGAATTAAACCTTTCTTTTGATTCAGCAGGTTGGAAACACTCTTTGTTTAGAAATTATGGAGTGACATTCTGGAGCTCACTGAGGTCTCTGTTGAAAAACAGATATACCCTAATAAAAACTAAAAAGAAACTATCAGTGAAACTGCTTTGTGGGTTTATTTCATACAGTACAATCTTTCTTTTGATTCAGCAGGTTGGAAAATCTCTTTATGTAGAATTTGCAAAGGGACATTTGAGATCCCATTGAGGCCTATAGTAAAAACCTGAATATCTGTGCATAAAAACTAAACAGAAGCTACCTGTGAAACTGTTTATTGATGTGTCAATTCGTCTCACAGAGTTAAATCATTACATTATTCAGCAGGTTGCAATCACTTTTTGTAGAATTTGTGAAGGAACATTTGGAAACACATTGAGACCTGTAGTGAAAAATGGAATATCCCCACTTAAAACCTAGAAAGAAGTTATCTGTGGAATTGCTTTGTGATGTGTGGATTCATCTCTCAGAGTTATACCTACTTTTGATTCAGCATGTTGGAAACATTTGCTTTGTACTATCTGCAAAGGGACATTTGGGAGCCCATTGAGGCCTACTGTAAAAAATGAATATCTTAATTTAAAACCAAGAAAGAAGCTATCTGGGAAACTGCTTTGCAATGTGTGGATTCATTTCACAGAATTAAACACTTCTTTTTAATCAGCATGTTGAAAAAAACTCTTTTTGTAGAATCTGAGAGGGGACATTTGTAAGCTCATTGAGGCCTATAGGGAAAAATGAAATATCCCCAGGTAAAAACTAGAAAGAAGATATGTGTGTAACCGCTTTGTGATTTATGGATTCATATCACAATATTAAACCTTTCTTTTGATTCAGCAGCTTGAAAAAACCTTTTTTTTTTTTAGAAACAGCAAAGGGACATTTGGGAACCCATGAGGCCTATACTGAGAAACTTAATATCCCCAGATAAAAACTAGAAAGAATCTCTTTGTGATACTGTTTTGTGATGTGTAGAATCATCTCACAGAGTTAAAGTTTTCTTTTGATTCGGCATGTTGGAAATACATTTTTTTTTTTTTTTTTTTTTTTTGTAGAATGTGCGAAGGAATATTTGGGAACCAATTCAGGCCTATAGTGAAAAACCAAATATTGCCCCATGAAAAATACAAAGAAGGTATCTGTGAAAATACTTTGTGATGTAAGGACTCATATCGCAGAGTTAAAGCTTTCTTTTGATTCAACAGGTTGGAAACACTCTTTTTAGAATCTGCGAAGTTACATTTGTTAGACCATTGAGGCCTGTAGTAAAAAAGGGAATACACCATATAAAAACCAGAAAGAACCTATCTGTGAAATCGCTTTGTGATTTGTGGATTCACCTCAGACAGTTAAACCTTTCTTTTGATTCATCAGATTGGAAACACTCTTTTTAAAGAGTCTGTGATGACACATGAGGTCTTTGGTGAAAAACCGAATATCACCTGATAAAAACTAGAAGAAAGCTATCTGTGAAACGGTTTTTGCAGCGTGTGGATTCATCTTACAGAGTTAAACCTTTCTTTCGATTAAGCAGGATGTAAACACTCTTTTTGTAGAATCTGTGAAGGGACATTTGGGAACCCATTGATGACTATACTGAAAAACAGAATATCCCAGATCAAAACTACAAAGAAGCTATATCTGAAATGACTTTGAGATGTTTGGATTGATCTCACAGGTTTAAACCTTACTTTTGATTTGCCAGGTTGGAGAAACACGTTTTGTAGAAACTGCAAAGGGACATATGGGAGCCCATTGAGGTCTATAGTGAAAAACTGAATATCTCCCAACAAAAACTCGAAAGATGCTATCTGTGAAATTGCTTTGTGATGTTGGATTCATCACAAAGTGGTAAATCTTTCCTTTGATTCAGCAGGTTGGAAACAATCTTTTTGTACAATCTGTGAAGGGATATTTGGAAGCCCATTGAGGCCTATAGTGCAAAATTGAATATCTGTGGATAGCAACTACAAAGAAGCTCTCTGTGAAACCACTTTTTAATGCATGGATTCATCTTACAAAGTCAAATCTTTTTTTTTTTTTTTTTTTTTTTGATTTAGCAGGTTTGGCACACTCTTTTTGTAGAATCATCAAAGGGACTTTTGAAAGCCTATTGAGGCCTACAGTGAAAAACCAAGTATCTAAGATTAAAAACTAGAAAAAAAATCTATCTGTGAAACAGCTTTGCAATGATTAGATTCACCTCACAGAGTTAAATCTTTCTTTTGATTCAGCAGGTTAAAAACAGTCTTTTTGTAGAAACTGCATAGGGACATTGGGGAGCCCATTGAGGCCTACAGTGAAAAAAAAAACTATGCCCAGATAAAAACTAGAAAGAAGCTATTTGTAAAGCTGCCTTGTCATGTGTGGATTCATCTCACAGAGTTAAACCTTTCTATTGATTCAGCAGGTTTGAAACACTCTTTTTTTAGAAACTACAAAGGTACATTTGGGAGCCCGTTGAGCCCTATAGAGAAAAACTGAATATCTCCTGATAAATAACAGAAATAAGCTATCTGTGAAACTGCTTTGTGATGTATGGATTAATCTCAGAGAGTTAAATCTTTTCTTTTATTCATTAGGTTGGAAACACTGCTTTTGTAGAAACTGCAAATGGACATTTGGTAGCCTTTTATGACCTATTGTGAAAAACTGAATATCCATGGATACAAACGTGAAAGAACCTGTCTGTTAAACCCTTGGTAATAGGTTGATTTATCTCACAGGGTTAAACGTTTCTTTTGATTCAGTGGGATGGAAACACTCTTTTTGTAGAAGTTGTGAAGAGACTTTCGGGAGCCCATTAAGGCTTATAGTGAGAAAGTGAATATTCTACGAAAAAAACAGAGACTATCTGTGAAACTACTGGGTGATGTGTGGGTTCATTTCAGAAAGTTAAAGCTTTGTTTTGATTCTGCAGGTTGAAATCACTCTTTTTGTAGGATCTGCAAAAATTCATTTCGGAGCTCATTTAGACCTGCGGTGAAAAACCAACTATCAACAGACAGAAACTAGAAAGACACTATCTGTGAAACCCTTTCATGATGTGTGGATTCATCTCACAGAGGTAAAACTTTCTTTTGATTGAGCAGGTTGTAAACACGTACTTTGTAGAAAGTGCAAAGGGACATTTGGGAGCTCATTGAGGCCTATTGTGAAAAGCTGATTATCCCCAGATAAAAACTAGTAAGAAGCTATCTGTGATACTGCCTTGTGATATGTGGATTCACCTCAGAGAGTTAAACATTCATTTTCATTCAGCAGAATAAAACACTATTTTTGTAGAATCTGTGAAGGGACATTTGGGGACCCATTGAAGCCTATAGTGAAAAACTGAGTATCTGCAGATAAAAACATAAGAAAAACTATCTGTGAAACCACTTTGTGATGTGTGGATCATCTCACCAAGTTAAACACTTCTTGTGATCCGTAGGTTGGAAACACTCTTTTTAGAATTTGCAATGGGTCATTTGAAAGCCCATTGAATCCTATAGTGAAAAATCGAATGTCTCATATAAAAACTAGAAAAAAGCTACCTGTGAAACCACTTTGTGATGTGTAGATTCATCTCAAAGAATTAAGTTTTACATTGAAATTCAGTAGACTGAAAACACTCTTTTTGTAGAATCTGGGAAGGGCTATTTGGAAGCCCATTGTGGCCGATAATGAAAAACCAAATATCCCATGATAAAAACTAGAAAGAAGTTATCTGTGAAACTACTTTGTGATGAGTGGATTCATCTCACAGAGTTAAACTTTTCTTTTGATTCACCACGTTGGAAACAATCTTTTTGTAGAGTTTGCGAAGGGATATTAGGGAGCCCATTGATATCTAAGGTGAAAAACCGAATTTTTTCAGATAACAACTAGAAAGAACCTGTCTTTGAAAACACTTTTCTATGTGTGGATTTATCTCACAGCGTTAAACCTTTCTTTCAGTTCAGAAGGTTTGAAACACCTTTTTTGTAAAAACTGTCAATAAACATTTGGAGACCACTGAGGCCTAACTGGTAAAACAAAATATCCCCAGATAAAAAACTAGAAAGAAGTCATTTGTGAAACTGCTTTGTGATGTGTGGATTCATCTCACAAAGGTTAAGCATTCTTTTGATTCAGCAGGTTGGAATCACTTTTTGTAGTAATTCTGAGGGGAACCAACTGAGACTTATAGTGAAAACCCAAATATCAGCTGGGCGTGGTGGCTCACACCTGTAATCCTAGCACTTTGGGAGGCTGAGGTGGGCGGATCAGGAGGTCAGGAGATCAAGACCATCCTGGCTAACATGGTGAAACCCCATCTCTACTAAAAACACAAAAAATTAGCCGGGCAGGGTGGTGGACTCCTGTAGTCCCAGCTACTCTAGAGGCTGTGGCAGGAGAATGGTGTGAACCCGGGAGGTGGAGTTTGCAGTGAGCCAAGATTAAAAAAAAAAAAAAAAGAATATCATACGATAAAAATTGGAAAAAACCTACCTGTGAAACTGCTTTATGATGTGTGGATTCATCTCACAGTTAAACCCTTCTTTTAATTCAGCAGGTTGGAAACACTCTTTTTGTAGAATCTGTGAAGGGACATTTGTGATGATATTCTGGCCTACAGTGAAAAATCGAATATCTGCAGATAAAAACTGGAAAGAAATGATCTGTGAAACCACTTTATGATGTGTGGATTCATCTCACAGAATTAAAACTTTCTATTGATTAAGAAGGTTGGAAACACTTCTTTTTGTAGGATCTGCAAATGGATGTATGGGAGCCCATTGAGGCCTATAGTGAAAAACCGATTATATTGCAATAAAAACTAGAAATAAGTTATATGAGAAGCTGCTTTGCTACATGTCGATTCATCTCACAGATTTGAGAATTATTTTGATTCAGCAGGTTGGAAACATTCCTTTTGTAAAGACTGCAAGGGTCATTTTTTGAGCCCATTAAGGCCTATAGTGAAAAAGCAAATCTTTCCCAATTAAACTAGAAAAAAGCTGTCAGTGAAACTGCTTTGTGATGTGTGGATTTATCTCAGAGAGTTAAAACTTTTTTTGCTTCATCAGGTGGGAAACACTCTTTTTTTAGAATCAGCAAAGGGTCGTTTCGGAGTCCAAAGAGGCCTATGGTGAGAAACCAAATATCCCCAGAGAAAAACTAGAAAGAAGCTATCTGTGAAACCACTTTGCAATGTGTGCATTCAATGTATAGAGTTAAAACTTTCTCTTGATTCAGCAGGATGGAAACATTCTTTTTGTACAAACCGAGAAAGGATGTTTGGGAGTTCATCGAGGCCTATAGTGAAAAACAAAACATCCCCCAATAAAACGTAGTAAAAAGCTGTCTGTGAAATCCCTTTGCAATGTGTGGTTTCATCTCATTGAGTTAAACCTTACTTTTGATTCAGCATGTTGGAAAAACACTTTTTGTAGAAACACATAAGGAACATTTGGGAGCTCATTCAGGTCTATAGTGAAAAAACAAATATACCCTGATAAAAACAAGATAGAAGCTCTCCGTGAAACCACTTTGCATTGTGTGGATTCTACCCAAAGTGTTAAACCGGCTTTTTGATTCAGTAGGTTAGAAACACTTTCTTTGTGGAAACTACAAAGTGATATTCGGAAACCCATTGAGGCCAATAGTGAAAAACTAATTATCTCCATGTAAAAACTAGTAAGAAGCTATGTGTGAAACTGCTTTGCAAGGTGTGGATTCATCTCACAGTGTTAAACATTTCTTTGGATGCAGCAGGTTCAAAACACTCTTTTTGTGGAATCTGCGAAGGGACATTTCGAAGTCCATTGAGGTCTATACTGAATAACAGAATATCTCCAGATAAAAACTAGAAAGAAGCTATTTGTGAAACGACTTTGCACATGTAGATTCAACTCACAAAGTTAAACCTTTATTTTGATTCAGCAGTTGGAAATTCTACTTTTGTAGAAATTGCGAAGTAACATTTGGAAGCGTATTAAGGCCTGTAGTGAAAAACTGAATATCCCACTATAAAGACTAGAAAGAAGCTATATGTGAAACTGCTTTATGATGTGTGGATTCATCTCAGAAGAATCAAACCTTTCTTTTGATTCAGTGGTTGCAAGCACTCTTCGTTTTTTAGAAACTGCAAAGGTATATTTTGGAGCCCAATGAGTACAATAGTGAAAAAAAAGGAATATCCCTGATAAAAACTAGAAAGAAGAGGGGGCGCCCAAGTTGGCCAAATAGGAACAGCTCCAGCCTCCAGCGCCCAGCATGAGCAACACAGAAGACAGATGATTTCTGCATTTTCAACTGAGGTACTGGGTTCATCCCACAGGGGAGTGTCAGACAATCAGTACTGGTCAGCAGGTGCAGACTGACCAGTGAGAGCTGAAGTAGAGCGAGGTATTGCCTCACCTGGGAAGCACAAGGGGGAAGGGAATTCCTTTTCCTAGTGAAGGGAATCTGAGACACACAACAACTGGTAAATCGGGTAACTCCCATCCTAATACTGCGCTTTAGCAAGAGTCTTAGCAAACGGCACACCAGGAGATTATATCCCACACCTGGCCCAGAGGATCCCATGCCCACAGAGCCTCCCTCCTTGCTAGCACAGCAGTCTGAGATCTAATTGCAAGGTGGCAGCGAGGGTGGGGGAGGGGGGCCACCATTGCTGAGGCTTAAGTAGGTAAACAAAGTCCCTGGAAAGTGCAAATTGGGTGGAGCCCACCACAGCTCAAGGAGGCCAGGCTGCCTCTGTAGACTCCACCTCAGGGGACAGGGCATAGCTAAACAAAAAGCAGCAGAAATCTCTGCAGATGTAAATGTCCCTGTCTGACAGCTTTGAAAAGAGCAGTGGTCCTCCCAGAATGGAGATTGAGATCTGAGAATGGACAGACTGCCTGCTCGCGTGGGTCCCTGACCCCTGAGTAGCCTAACTTGGAGACATAACCCACCAGGTGCAGACCAACACTTCACAGCTCACATGGCTGCGTAACCTCTGAAACGAAGAATCTAGAGCAAGAATCAGACAGCAACTAGTGCTGTTCAGCAGTATTGTATCTTCTGCAGCCTCTGCTGCTGATACCCAGGCAAACAGGGTCTGGAGTGGACATCAAGAAAACTCCAACAGACCTGCAGCTGAGGGTCCTGACTGTTAGAAGGAAAACTAACAAACAGAAAGGACACCCACACCAAAATTCCATCAGTACATCACCATCATCAAAGACCAAAGGCGGATAAAACCAAAAAGATGGGGAAAAAGCAGTGCAGAAAAGCTGGAAATACAAAAAATCAGAGCACATCTCCCCCTCCAAAGGAACACAGCTCAACACCAGCAACAGAACAATGCTGGATGGAGAATGACTTTGACAAGTTGAGAGAAGATTTCAGTCGATCAAACTTCTCAGCGCTAAAAGAGGAACTACGTCCCCAGCGCAAAGAAACTAAACACCTTGAAAAAAGAATGAATGAATGGATAATGAGAATAATCAACGCAGAGAAGACCTTAAAAGAACTGATAGAGATGAAAACCATAACATGAGAACTACATGACAAAGGCACAAGCTTCAGTAACCGACTCGATCAACTAGAAGAAAGAGTATCAGTGATGGAAGATCAAAGGAATGAAATGAAGTGAGAAGAGAAGTGTAGAGAAAAAAGAGTAAAAAGAAATGAACAAAGCCTCCAAGAAATACAGGATTATGTGAAAAGACAAAATCTCTGTCTGATTGGTGTGCCTGAAAGTGAAGGGGAAAATGGAACCAAATTGGAAAACACTCTGCAGGATATCATCCAGAACTTCCCCAACCTAGTAAGGCAGGCCAACATTCAAATTCTGGAAATACAGAGAACACCACATAGATATTCCTCGAGAAGAGCAACTCCAAGACACATAATTGTCAGATTCACCAAAGTTGAAATGAAGGAAAAAATGATAAGGTCAGCCAGAGAGAAAGGTCGGGTTACCCACAAAGGGAAGTCCATCAGACTAACAGCAGATCTCTCTGCAAATATTCTCCAAGCCAGAAGAGAGTGGGGGCCAATAGTCAACATTCTTAAAGAAAAGAATTTTCAACCCAGAATTTCATATCCAGCCAAACTAAGTTTCATAAGTGAAGGAGAAATAAAATCCTTTACAGACAAGCAAATGGTTAGAGATTTTGTTACCACCAGGCCTGCCCTACAAGAGATCCTGAAGGAAGAGCGAAAAATGGAAAGGAACAACCGGTACCAGCCATTGCAAAAACATGCCAAAATGTAAAGACCATCGATGCTAGGAAGAAACTGCATCAACTAACAAGCAAAATAACCAGCTGATATCATAATGACAGGATCAAGGTCACACATAACAATAATAACCTTAAATGTAAATGGACTAAATGGTCCAATTAAAAGACACAGACTGGCAAATTGGATACAGAGTCAAGATCATCAGCTTGCTGTATTCAGGAGACCCATTCCACATGCAGAGACACACATAGGCTCGAAATAAAGGGATAGAGGAAGACTTACCAAGCAAATGGAAAACAAACAAACAAACAAAAAGCAGGGCTTGCAGTCCTAGTCTCTGATAAAACAGACTTTCAATCATCAAAGACCAAAAGAGACAAAGAAGGCTATTACATAATGGTAAAGGGATCAATTCATCAGGAAGAGCTAACTATCCTAAATGTATATGCACCCAATACAGGAGCACCCAGATTCATAAAGCAAGTCCTTAGAGACTTACAAAGAGACTTAGACTCCCATACAATAATAATGGGAGACTTTAACACCCCACTGTCAACATTAGACAGATCAACGAGACAGAAAGTTAACAAGGATATCCAGGAATTGAACTCAACTCTGCACCAAGTGGAACTAATAGACATCTACAGACCTCTCCACCCCAAATCAACAGAATATACATTCTTCTCAGCACCACATCGCACTTATTCCAAAATTGACCACATAGTTGGAAGTAAAGTACTCCTCAGCAAATGTGAAAGAAGAGAAATTATAAGAAACTGTCTCTGAGACCACAGTACAATCAAACTAGAACTCAGGACTAAGAAATTCAATCAAAACCGCTCAACTACATGGAAACTGAACAACCTGCTCCTGAGTGACTACTGGGTACATAACAAAATGAAGTCAGAAATAAAGATGTTTTTTGAACCGAATGAGAACAAAGATACAACATACCAGAATCTCTGGGAAACATCTAAAGCAGCATGTAGAGGGAATTGTATAGCACTAATGTCCACAAGAGAAAGCAGGAAAGATCTAAAATTGACACCCTAGCATCACAATTAAAAGAACGAGAGAAGTAAGAGCAAACACATTCAAAAGCTACCAGAAGGCAAGAAATAGCTAAAATCAGAGCAGAACTGAAGGAGATAGAGACACAAAACTCTCCAAAAAATCAATGAATCCAGTAGCTGTTTTTTTTGAAAGCATCAACAAAATTGATAGACCACTAGGAAGACTAATAAAGATGAAAAGAGAGAATTAAATAGATGCAATAAAAAATGATAAAGGGGTTATCACCACTGACCCCACAGAAATACAAACTATCATCAGAAAATACTATAAACACCTCTACGAAATAAACTAGAAAACCTAGAAGAAATGGATAATTTCCTGGACACTTACACTCTCCCAAGACTAAACCAGGAAGAAGCTGAATTCCTGAATAGACCAATAGCAGGCTCTGAAATTGAGGCAATAATTAATAGCCTACCAACAAACAAAGTCCAGGACCAGACGGATTCACACCTGAATTCTACCAGAGGTACAAGGAGGAGCTGGTACCATTCCTTCTGAAACTATTCCAATCAATAGAAAGAGAGGGAATCCTCCCTAACTCATTTTATGAGGCCAACATCATCCTGATACCAAAGCCTGGCAGAGACACAACAAAAAAAGAGAATTTTAGACCAATATCCCTGATGAACATCGATGCAAAAATCCTTAATAAAATACTGGCAAACCGAATCCAGCAGCACATGAAAAAGCTTATCCACCATGATCAAGTGGGCTTCATCCCTCGGATGCAAGACTGGTTGAACATACGCAAATCAGTAAACGTAATCCGACTTATAAACAGAACCAAAGACAGAAACCACATGGTTATCTCAATAGATGCAGAAAAGGCCTCTGACAATATTCAACAGCACTTCGTGCTAAAAACTCTCAATGAATTCGGTATTGATAGAATGTATCTCAAAATAATAAGAGCTATTTATGACAAACCCACAGCCAATATCATACTGAATGGGCAAAAACTGGAAACATTCCCTTTGAGAACTGGCAGTAGACAGGGATGACCTTTCTCACCACTCCTATTCAACATAGTGTTGGAAGTTCTGTCTAGAGCAATCAGGCAAGAGAAAGAAATAGAAGGTATTCAGTTAGGAAAAGAAGAAGTCAAATTATCCCTGTTTGCAGATGAAATGATGGTATATTTTGAAAACTCCATTGTCTCAGCCCCAAATCTCCTTAAGCTGATAAGCAACTTCAGCAAAATCTCACGACACAAAATTAATGTGTAAAAAATCACAAGCATTCTTATACACCAGTAACAGACAAACAGGGAGTCAAATCATGAATGAAGTCCCATTCACAATTGCTTCAAAGAGAATAAAATACCTAGGAATCCAACTTATTAGGGATGTAAAGGACATCTTTAAGAACTGCAAACCACTGCTCAGTGAAATAAAAGAGGACACAAACAAATGGAAGAACATAACATGCTCATGGATAGGAAGAATCAATATCGTGAAAATGGCCATAATTCCCAAGATAATTTGTAGATTCAATGCCATCCCCATCAAGCTACCAATGAGTTTCTTCACAGAATTGGAAAAAACTGCTTTAAAGTTCATATGGAGCCAAAAAAGAGCCCACATTGCCAAGACAATCCTAAGCCAAAAGAACAAAGCTGAAGGCATCACGCTACCTGACATCAAACTATACTACAAGGCTACAGTAACCAAAACAGCATGGTACTGGTACCAGAACAGAGATATAGACCAATGGAACAGAACAGAGCCCTCAGAAATAATACCACACATCTACAGCCATCTGGTCTTTGACAAACCTGAAAAAACAAGAAATGGGGAAAGGATTCCCTATTTAATAAATGGTGCTGAGAAAATTGGCTCTCCATAAGAAGAAAGCCGAAACTGGATCCTTTTCTTACTCCTTATATGAAAATTAATTCAAGATGGATTAGAGACTTAAATGTTAGACCTAAAACCATAAAAACCTTAGAAGAAAACTTAGGTAATACCATTCAACACATAAGTATGGGCAAGGCCTTCATGTCTAAAACACCAAAAGCAACGGCAGCAAAAGCCAAAATTGACAAATGGGATCTCATTAAACTAAAGAGCTTCTGCACAGCAAAAGAAACTACCCTCAGAGTGAACAGGAAACCCACAGAATGGGAGAAAATTTTTGGAATCTACTCATCTGACAAAGGGCTAATAACCAGAACCTACAATAAAAGCAAACAAATTTACAAGAAAAAAACAAACAACCCCATCAAAAAGTGGGCAAAGGATATGAACAGACATTTCTCAAAAGAAGACATTCATACAGCCAACAGACACATGAAAAAATGCTCATCATCACTGGCCATCAGAGAAATGCAAATCAAAACCACAATGAGATACCATCTCACACCAGTTAGAATGGCGATCATTAAAAAGTCAGGAAACAACAGGTGCTGGAGAGGATGTGGAGAAATAGGAACACTTTTACACTGTTGGTGGGATTGTAAACTAGTTCAATCATTGTGGAAAACAATGTGACGATTCCTCAACGATCTAGAACTAGAAATGCTGTTTGACACAGCCATCCCATGACTGCAGATATACCCAAAGGATTGTAAATCATGCTGCTATAAAGACACATGCACACATATGTTTATTGTGGCACTATTCACAATAGCAAAGACTTGGAATCAACCCAAATGTCCATCAGTGACAGACTGGATTAAGAAAATGTGGCACATATACACCATGGAATACTATGCAGCCATAAAAATGGATGAGTTTGTGTCCTTTGTAGGGACATGGATGCAGCTGGAAACCTTATTCTCAGCAAACTATCTCAAGAACAGAAAACCAAACACCGCATGTTCTCACTCATAGGTGGGAATTGAACAATGAGATCACTTGGACACAGGAAGGGGAACATCACACACCAGGGCCTATTGTGGGGAGGGGGGAAGGGGGATGTATAGCATTAGGAGGTATACCTAATGTAATTGACGAGTTAATGGGTGCAGCACACCAACATGGCACATGTCTGCATATGTATCAAACCTGCACTTTGTGCACATGTACCCTAGAACTTAAATAATAATATTATTATAAAGAAAATCAGGCTTCAATAAAGATTTTTAAGCAGCATACATTAAAAAACAAGCAAAGAAACAAACAAAAATCTAGAAAGAGGCTCTCTGTGAAACTGCTTTGTTTTGTGTGGATTTATAGCAGAGAGTTAAACTTTTCTTTTGATTCAGAAACCTTGAAACACTGTTTTTATAGAATCCGTGAAGGAGCATTTGGGATGTGCATGGAGCCTATAGTAAAAAAAAAACAAACAACAAATATTGCTCGATAAAAACTAGAAAGAAGCTATCTGTGAAACCACATTGTGATGCACAGATTCAGTTCAAATAGTTAAACCTTTTATTTGATTCAGCAGGTTTGATGCACTCTTTTTGTAGAATCTGCAAAGGGACTTTTGGGAGCCCATTGGGGCCTATACTGAAAAACTGAATATCCCCAGATAAAAACTGAACATGATGTATATTCGATGCAGCTTTGTGATGCATGGATTCATTGCAAAGACTTAAATTTTTCTTTTTATTCTGTAGATTGGAAACCTTCTTTTTGTAGTATCTGCAAAGGGATATTCTGGAGCCCATTGAGGCCTATGGTGAAACACCAGATATCTCCAGAGAAAAACCTCCAAAGGAACTATCTGTGAAGCCCTTTTGTGGTGTGTTGTTACATATCACAGAGTTAAACTTTCTTTGATTCAGAAGGTTAAAAACCCTCTTTTTGTATAAACTGCAAAGGGATATTTGAGCACCCATTGAAGCCTATCGTGAACAACTGAACATCCTGTGATAAAAACTAGAAAGAAGCTATCTGTAGAACTGCTTTGTGATTTGTGGATTCATCTCACAGAGTTAAACATTTCTTTTGATTCTTCAGGTTGCAAACATTCCTTTCGGAGAATCTTCAAAGACATTTGGAAGCTCCTTGTGGCCTACAGTGAAAAACAGAATATCCTCATATAAAAACTAGAAAGAAGCTATCTGTGAAACCACTTTATGATGTGTGGATTCATCTCACAGAGTTAAACATTTCTTTTCACTCAGCAGGTTGGAAACACTCTTTTTGTAGAATTTGCAAAGGGACATTAAGGAGCTCATTGAGGCATATGGGGAAAAACTGAATATCCTGAGATAAAAACTAGAAAGAACCTATCTGTAAAACTGCTTTTTGATGTGAAGATTCATCTCATAGAATTAAACCTTTCTTTTGATTCAGCAAGTTTGAAACACTCTGTTTTAGAAAGTGCATAGGGACATTAGGGAATCCATTGGGGACTACAGTGAAAAACCAAATATGCCCAGATAAAAACCAGAAAGAAGCTATTTGTGAAACTGCCGTGCAAAATGGGTTGGAAACACTCTTTTAATAGAAATTGTGAATGGACATTTGTAAACCCATTGAGGCCTACAGAGAAAAACCAAATATCTCCCAATAAAAACTAGAAAGAAGCTATCTGTGAAATTGCTTTGTGATCTGTGATTTATCTCAGAGAGTTTTTTTTTTCATTCATCAGGTTGGAAACAGTTTTTGTAGAATCTGCAATGGGACATTTGGTAGCCCATTGAGGCCCATAGTAAAAAAAAATGAATATTGGCTGGGGATGATGGCTCTCACCTGTAATCCCAGCAGTTTGGGAGGCTGAGGTGGGTAGATTACGAAGTCAGGAGATTGAGACCATCCTGGCTAACATGGTGAAACCCCGTCTCTACTAAAAAATACAAAAACATTAGCCAGGGCTAGAGGCGAGCCCCCGTAGACCGAGCTACTCAGGAGGCTGAGAGAGGAGAATGGTGTGAACCCGGGAGGGAGAGCTTGCAGTAAACCCAGATGGCACCACTGCACTCCAGCCTAGGTGACAGAGCGAGACTCTGAAAAAAAGAAAAAAGAAAAACAACAACGAAAATCCACGGATAAAAACATGAAAGAATCTATCTGTAAAACCACTTCATGATGTACAGATTTATCTCACAGAGTGAAGCCTTTCTTTTGATTCAGCAGATTGGAAACACTCTTTATGTAGAATCTGTGAAGCAACATTTGGGAGATCATTGATACCTATAGTGAAAAATGGAATATCCCCAGGTAAAAACTGGAAAGATAATATCTGTGAAACCCCTATAGGATGCATGAATTCATCTCACAGAGTTAAACCTTTTTTTGATTCAGTAGGAAGGAAACACTCTTTTTTTTAAAAAAATTAATTTATTATTATTATACTTTAAGTTGTAGGGTACATGTGCATAACGTGCAGGTTTGTTACATATGTATACTTGTGCCATGTTGGTGTGCTGCACCCATCAACTCATCATTTACATCAGGTATAACTCCCAATGCAATCCCTCCCCCTCCCCCCTCCCCATAATAGGCGCCGGTGTGTGATGGTCCCCTTCCTGAGTCCAAGTGATCTTATTGTTCAGTTCCCACCTATGAGTGAGAACATGCGGTGTTTGGTTTTCTGTTCTTGTGATAGTTTGCTAAGAATGATGGTTTCCAGCTGCATCCATGTCCCTACAAAGGACACAAACTCATCCTTTTTGATGGCTGCATAGTATTCCATGGTGTATATGAGCCACATTTTCTTAATCCAATCTGTCACTGATGGACATTTGGGTTGATTCCAAGTCTTTGCTATAGTGAATAGTGCTGCAATAAACATACGTGTGCATGTGTCTTTATAGCAGCATAATTTAGAATCCTTTGGGTATATCTGCAGTAATGGGATGGCTGGGTCATATGGTACATCTAGTTCTAGATCCTGGAGGAATCGCCATACTGTTTTCCATAATGGTTGAACTAGTTTACAATCCCACCAACAGTGTAAAAGTGTTCCTATTTCTCCACATCCTCTCCAGCACCTGTTGTTTCCTGACTTTTTAATGATCGCCATTCTAACTGGTGTGAGATGGTATCTCATTGTGGTTTTGATTTGCATTTCTCTGATGGCCAGTGATGATGAGCATTTTTTCATGTGTCTGTTGGCTGTATGAATGTCTTCTTTTGAGAAATGTCTGTTCATATCCTTTGCCCACTTTTTGATGGGGTTGTTTGTTTTTATCTTGTAAATTTGTTTGAGTTCTTTGTAGGTTCTGGATATTAGCCCTTTGTCAGATGAGTCGATTGCAAAAATTTTCTCCCATTCTGTAGGTTGCCTGTTCACTCTGATGGTAGTTTCTTTTGCTGTGTAGAAGCTCTTTAGTTTAATGAGATCCCATTTGTTAATTTTGGCTTTTGCTGCCGTTGCTTTTGGTGTTTTAGACATGAAGTCTTTGCCCATGCCTATGTCCTGAATGGTACTACCAAGGTTTTCCTCTAGGATTTTTATGGTATTAGGTCTAACATTTAAGTCTCTAATCCATCTTGAATTAATTTTCGTATAAGGAGTAAGGAAAGGATCCAGTTTCAGCTTTCTACTTATGGCTAGCCAATTTTCCCAGCACCATTTATTAAATAGGGAATCCTTTCCCCATTTCTTGTTTCTCTCAGGTTTGTCAAAGATTAGATGGCTGTAGATGTGTGGTATTATTTCTGAGGACTCTGTTCTGTTCCATTGGTCTACATCTCTGTTTTGGTACCAGTACCATGCTGTTTTGGTTACTGTAGCCTTGTAGTATAGTTTGAAGTCAGGTAGCGTGATGCCTCCAGCTTTGTCCTTTTGACTTAGGATTGTCTTGGAGATGCGGGCTCTTTTTTGGCTCCATATGAACTTTAAAGCAGTTTTTTCCAATTCTGTGAAGAAAGTCATTGGTAGCTTGATGGGGATGGCATTCAATCTATAAATTACCTTGGGCAGTATGGCCATTTTCACGATATTGATTCTTCCTATCCATGAGCATGTTATGTTCTTCCATTTGTTTGTGTCCTCTTTTATTTCACTGAGCAGTGGTTTGTAGTTCTCCTTGAAGAGGTCCTTTACATCCCTTGTAAGTTGGATTCCTAGGTATTTGATTCTCCTTGAAGCAATTGTGAATGGAAGTTCATTCCTGATTTGGCTCTCTGTTTGTCTGTTACTGGTGTATAAGAATGCTTGTGATTTTTGCACATTAATTTTGTATCCTGAGACTTTGCTGAAGTTGCTTATCAGCTTAAGGAGATTTTGGGCTGAGACAATGGGGTTTTCTAAATATACAATCATGTCATCTGCAAACAGGGACAGTTTGACTTCTTCTTTTCCTAACTGAATACCCTTGATTTCTTTCTCTTGCCTAATTGCCCTAGCCAGAACTTCCAACACTATGTTGAATAGGAGTGGTGAGAGAGGGCATCCCTGTCTTGTGCCAGTTTTCAAAGGGAATTTTTCCAGTTTTTGCCCATTCAGTATGATATTGGCTGTGGGTTTGTCATAAATAGCTCTTATTATTTTGACGTACGTTCCATCTATACCGAATTTATTGAGCGTTTTTAGCATGAAGGGCTGTTGAATTTTGTCAAAAGCCTTTTCTGCATCTATTGAGATAATCATGTGGTTCTTGTCTTTGGTTCTGTTTATATGCTGGATTATGTTTATTGATTTGCGAATGTTGAACCAGCCTTGCATCCCAGGGATGAAGCCCACTTGATCATGGTGGATAAGCTTTTTGATGTGCTGCTGAATCCGGTTTGCCAGTATTTTATTGAGGATTTTTGCATCGATGTTCATCAGGGATATTGGTCTAAAATTCTCTTTTTTTGTTGTGTCTCTGCCAGGCTTTGGTATCAGGAGGATGTTGGCCTCATAAAATGAGTTAGGGAGGATTCCCTCTTTTTCTATTGATTGGAATAGTTTCAGAAGGAATGGTACCAACTCCTCCTTGTACCTATGGTAGAATTCAGCTGTGAATCCATCTGGTCCTGGACTTTTTTTGGTTGGTAGGCTATTAATTATTGCCTCAATTTCAGAGCCTGCTATTGGTCTATTCAGGGATTCAACTTCTTCCTGGTTTAGTCTTGGAAGAGTGTAAGTGTCCAGGAAATTATCCATTTCTTCTAGATTTTCCAGTTTATTTGCGTAGAGGTGTTTATAGTATTCTCTGATGGTAGTTTGTATTTCTGTGGGGTTGGTGGTGATATCCCCTTTATCATTTTTAATTGCGTCTATTTGATTCTTCTCTCTTTTCATCTTTATTAGTCTTGCTAGTGGTCTGTCAATTTTGTTGATCTTTTCAAAAAACCAACTCCTGGATTCATTGATTTTTTGGAGAGTTTTTTGTGTCTCTATCTCCTTCAGTTCTGCTCTGATCTTAGTTATTCCTAGCCTTCTGCTAGCTTTCGAATGTGTTTGCTCTTGCTTCTCTAGTTCTTTTAATTGTGATGTTAGAGTGTCAATTTTAGATCTTTCCTGCTTTCTCTTGTGGGCATTTAGTGCTATAAATTTCCCTCTACACACTGCTTTAAATGTGTCCCAGAGATTCTGGTATGTTGTATCTTTGTTCTCATTGGTTTCTAAGAACATCTTTGTTTCTGCCTTCATTTCGTTATGTACCCAGTAGTCATTCAGGAGCAGGTTGTTCAGTTTCCATGTAGTTGAGTGGTTTTGATTGAGTTTCTTAGTCTTGAGTTCTAGTTTGATTGCACTGTGGTCTGAGAGACAGTTTGTTATAATTTCTGTTCTTGTACATTTGCTGAGGAGTGCTTTACTTCCAATTACGTGGTCGATTTTGGAGTAAGTAGGATGTGGTGCTGAGAAGAATGTATATTCTGTTGATTTGGGGTGGAGAGTTCTATAGATGTCTATTAGGTCTGCTTGCTGCAGAGATGAGTTCAATTCCTGGATATCCTTGTTAACTTTCTGTCTCATTGATCTGTCTAATGTTGACAGTGGAGTGTTGAAGTCTCCCATTACTATTGTATGGGAGTCTAAGTCTCTTTGTAAGTCTCTAAGGACTTGCTTGATGAATCTGGGTGCTCCTGTATTGGGTTCATATATATTTAGGATAGTTAGCTCTTCCTGTTGAATTGATCCGTTTACCATTATGTAATGGCCTTCTTTGTCTCTTTTGATCTTTGATGGTTTAAAGTCTGTTTTATCAGAGACTAGTATTGCAACCCCCGCTTTTTTTTTGTTCTCCATTTGCTTGGTAAATCTTCTTCCATCCCTTTATTTTGAGCCTATGTATGTCTCTGCGTGTGAGATGGGTCTCCTGAATACAGCAGACTGATGGGTCTTGACTCTTTATCCAGTTTGCCAGTCTGTGTCTTTTAATTGGAGCATTTAGTCCATTTACATTTAAGGTTAATATTGTTATGTGTGAACTTGATCCTGCCATTATGATATTAACTGGTTATTTTGCTCGTTAGTTGATGCAGTTTCTTCCTAGCCTCGATGGTCTTTACATTTTGGCATGTTTTTTCAATGGCTGGTACCGGTTGTTCCTTTCCATGTTTAGTGCTTCCTTCAGGGTCTCTTGTAAGGCAGGCCTAGTGGTGACAAAATCTCTAAGCATTTGCTTATCTGTAAAGGATTTTATTTCTCCTTCACTTATGAAACTTAGTTTGGCTGGATATGAAATTCTGGGTTTAAAATTCTTTTCTTTAAGAATGTTGAATATTGGACCCCACTCTCTTCTGGCTTGGAGAGTTTCTGCCGAGAGATCTGCTGTTAGTCTGATGGGCTTCCCTTTGTGGGTAACCCGACCTTTCTCTCTGGCTGCCCTTAAGATTGTTTCCTTCATTTCAACTTTGGTGAATCTGGTAATTATGTGTCTTGGAGTTACTCTTCTCGAGGAGTATCTTTGTGGCATTCTCTGTATTTCCCGAATTTGAATGTTGGCCTGCCCTACTAGGTTGGGGAAGTTCTCCTGGATGATATCCTGAAGAGTGCTTTCCACCTTGGTTCCATTTTCCCCCTCACTTTCAGGCACCCCAATCAGACGTAGATTTGGTCTTTTTACGTAATCCCATACTTCTCGCAGGCTTTGTTCATTTCTTTTTCTTCTTTTTCTTTTGGTTTCTCTTCTCGCTTCATTTCATTCATTTGAGCCTCAATCGCTGACACTCTTTCTTCCAGTTGATCGAGTCGGTTACTGAAGCTTGTGCATTTGTCACGTATTTCTCGTGTCATGGTTTTCATCTCTTTCATTTCGTTTATGACCTTCTCTGCATTAATTACTCTAGCCATCAATTCTTCCACTTTTTTTCAAGATTTTTAGTTTCTTTGCTCTGGGTACGTAATTCCTCCTTTAGCTCTGAGAAATTTGATGGACTGAAGCCTTCTTCTCTCATCTCGTCAAAGTCATTCTCCATCCAGCTTTGATCCATTGCTGGCGATGAGCTGCGCTCCTTTGCCGGGGGAGATGCGCTCTTATTTTTGAATTTCCAGCTTTTGTGCCTGCTTTTTCCCCATCTTTGTGGTTTTATCTGCCTCTGGTCTTTGATGATGTTGATGTACTGATGGGGTTTTGGTGTAGGTGTCCTTCCTGTTTGATAGTTTTCCTTCTAACAGTCAGGACCCTCAGCTGTAGGTCTGTTGGAGATTGCTTGAGGTCCACTCCAGACCCTGTTTGCCTGGGTATCAGCAACAGAGGCTGCAGAAGATAGAATATTTCTGAACAGCGAGTGTACCTGTCTGATTCTTGCTTTGGAAGCTTCCTCTCAGGGGTGTACTCCACCCTGTGAGGTTTGGGGTGTCAGACTGCCCCTAGTGGGGGATGTCTCCCAGTTAGGCTACTCAGGGGTCAGGGACCCACTTGAGCAGGGAGTCTGTCCCTTCTCAGATCTCAACCTCCATGTTAGGAGATCCACTGCTCTCTTCAAAGCTGTCAGACAGAGCCGTTTGCGTCTGCAGAGGTTTCGGCTGTGTTTGTTATTGCCCTGTCCCCAGAGGTGGAGTCTACAGAGTCAGGCAGGTTTCCTTGAGCTGCTGTGAGCTCCACCCAGTTCGAGCTTCCCAGCAGCTTTGTTTACCTACTTAAGCCTCAGCAATGGCGGGCGCCCCTCCCCCAGCCTCGCTGCTGCCTTGCCGGTAGATCACAGACTGCTGTGCTAGCAATGAGGGAGGCTCCGTGGGTGTGGGACCCTCCCGGCCAGGTGTGGGATATGATCTCCTGGTGTGCCTGTTTGCTTAAAGCGCAGTATTGGGGTGGGAGTTACCCGATTTTCCAGGTGTTGTGTGTCTCAGTTCCCCTGGCTAGGAAAAGGGATTCCCTTCCCCCTTGCACTTCCCAGGTGAGGCAATGCCTCGCCCTGCTTCAGCTCTCGCTGGTCGGGCTGCAGCAGCTGACCAGCACCGATCGTCCGGCACTCCCCAGTGAGATGAACCCAGTACCTCAGTTGAAAATGCAGAAATCACCGGTCTTCTGTGTCGCTCGTGCTGGGATTTGGAGACTGGAGCTGTTCCTATTCGGCCATCTTGCTCCGCCCCCTGGAAACACTCTTTCTGGAGAGGCTGTGAAAAGACATCTGGAAGTGCTTTGAGACCTATAGTGGAAAATTGAATAACCCATGATAAAGACTAGAATGAAGCCATCTGTGAAACGGCTTTGTGATGTGTGGATTCATCTCAGAGAGGTAAAACTTTCTTTTTATTCAACAGGTTTGAAACACACTTTTTGTAAAACTGAAGGGAGATTTCGGAGACCATTGAGGCCTATCGTGAAAAACCGCATATCCGGGATAAAAACTAAAAAGAAGCTATCTCTGAAACTGCCTTGTGATGTGTGGATTCATCTCAGAGAAGTAAGCCTTTCTTTTGACTCAGCAGATGGAAACCCTCTTTTCATAGAGACTGTGAGAAAACATCTGTAAGCCCTTTAAGACCTATAGTGAAAAATTGAATAACTTGTGATAAACACTAGAAAGAAGCTATCTCTGAAACTGCTTTGTGATGTGTGGACTCATTTCAGAGAAATGAACTTTTCTTTTGATTCAGCAAGTCAGAAACCTTCTTTATGTAGAATCTGTCAAGGGACTTTTAAGAGCCCATTGTGGCCTTTAGTGTAAAACTGAATATCACCTGACAAAAACTAGAAAATAGCTATCAGTGAAAACACTTTGTGATGTGTAGATTCATCCTAAATAATTAAAACTTTCTTTTCATTCAGCAGTTAGGAAACACTCCTTTTGTAGAAACTGCTAAGGGACATTTGGGAGGCCATTGAGGCCTATAGTGAAAAATCGAATATCCCTAGATAAAAACTGAAATGTAGCTATCTGTGAAACTGCTTTGCAATGTGTAGGTTCATCTCACAGTGTTAAATCTTTCTTTCAATTCAGCATATTGAAAACACTCTTTTTGTAGAATCTGTGACGGGACATTTGGGAGCCAATTGAAGCTTATAGTGAAAAACTGAATATCCCTGATGAAATCTAGAAAGAAGCTATGTGTGAAACTGTGATGTGTGGATTTATCTCACAGTGCTAAACTCTTCTATTGTTTCAGCATGTCAGAAACACCCTTTTTGAAGAAATTGCAAAGGGACATTTGGGAGTGCCTTGAGGCCAATAATGAAAAACCAAAAATTTCCATATAAAAACTAGTAAGGAACTAGCTGTGAAAACGATTTGTAATGCGTAGATTCATCTTACAGGGTTAAAAATTTCTTTTGATTCAGCAGGTTGGAAGCATTTATTTTGTAGAAACTGCAAAAGGAGAGTTGGGAGTCCATTCAGGCCTAAAGTGAAAAACCGAATATCCTCAGACAAAAATAAGAAAGAAGCTGTCTGTGAAACCACTTTGTGATGTGCAGATTCATCTCAAATAGTTAAACCTTTCTTTTGATTCAGCAGGTTTGAAACACTCTTTTTGTAGAATGTGAGAAGGGACATTTGGGAGCCCCAAGGAGGTGTATAGTGAAAAACGAGTATCCTCAGAAAAAACTGGACAAAATGTATATGAGAAACAGTTTTGCGATGTGTGGATTCACCTTACAGCGTTAAACCTTTCTTTTGATTCAGCAGGTTGGAAACACTCTTTTTGTAGTATCTGCGAAGGAACATTCAGGAATTCATTGAGGCCCATAGTGAAAAACCAAATATACACAGATAAAAACTAGAAAGGAACTATCTGTGAAATCCTTTTTTGATGTGTTGTTACATCCCACAGAGTTAAAACTGTCTTTGATCCAACGGGCTGAAAACACCCTTTTGGTAGAAATGACAAAAAGACATTTGAGAGCTTATTGAGGCTTATAGTGAAAAAGAGAATGCCCCATGATAAAAACTAGAATGAAGCCATCTGTGAAACTGCTTAACAAACTGAAAATCCACAGACAAAAACTTAAAAGAAGCTATCTGTGAAATCACTCTTAATTGTGTGTTATTCTCACAGAATTAAACCTTTCTTATGATTCAGCATGTTGGAAACACTCTTTCTGTAGAATCTGCAAAGGGACATTTGGGAGCCCATTGGTACCTATAGTGAAAAACAGAATATCCCTAAATAAAAACTAAAAAGAAGTTGCCTGTAAAACTGCTTTGCAATGTGTAGATTCATCTCACAGAGTTAAACCTTTCTTTTGATTCAACACGTTGGACACCCTCTTTTGTAGATTCTTCAAAGGGACATTCCAGAGCTCATTGAAACCTATAGTGAAAACCCGTATATTCCCCAATAAAAACTAGAAAGAAATGCTCTGTCAAACTGCTTTGTGATGTGTGGGTTCATTTGACAGAGGTAAACCTTTGTTTTGATTCAACAGGTTGGAAACACTCTTTTTAAAAAACTACAAAAGTTCATTTGTGAGCCCATTAGGTCTATAGTGAAAAACAGAATAACTCTAGATAAAAACTAGAAAGAACCTATACGTGAAACTGCTTTGTGATGTGTGTATCCAACTTACAACGTTAAACCTTCATTTTGACTCAGCAGGTTGGAAACACTCTTTCTTTTTGTAGAAACAGCAACAGAACATTTGGGAGCGCATTGAGGCCTATAGTGAATATATGAATATCCCCAGATAAAAACTAGAAAGAATCTATCTGTGAAATTACATTTTGATGTGTGGATTCATCTCAGGAAGTTAAACTATTCTTTTGATTCAGCAGGTGGGAAACACTCTTTTTGTAGAATATGCAAAGGGACATTGGGGAGCCCTTTGAGGTCTACAGTGAAAAACTGAATAGCTCTAGATAAAAAACAGAAAGAAGCTATCTGTGAAATTGTTTTGTGATATGTGGATTCAACAAGTTGGAAACACTCTTTTTCTAGAAACTGTGATGAGACATTTGGGAGCCCATTGAGGCCTATAGTTAATAACAGAATATCCCCCATGTAAAAACCGGAAAGAATCTATCTATGAAACTGCTTTGTGAGGTGTGGATTCATCTCACAGATTTAAACTTTTCTTTTGATTCAGCAGGATGAAAACGCTCTTTTTTGTAGAATCTGGGAAGGTATATTTTGGAACCCATTGCAGTCTATACCGAAAAACAGAATATTCACTGGTAAAAACTAGAAAGAAGCTATCTGTGAAACCAGTTTGTGATGGATGAATTCATCTCACAGAGTTAAGCCTTTCTTTTGATTAGCAGGATTTTTGGAACACTTTTTTTGTAGAAAATGCAAAGAGACATTTGGAAGCCCACTGATGCCTATAGTGAAAAACGGAATATTCCCAGATAAAAAGTAGAAAGAAGCTTATGTGAAGCCACTTTGCGATATGTGGATTCAGTGAAGAGAGTTAAACTTTTGTTTTGATTCAGCAGTTTAGAAATGCTCTTTTGTAGAAACTACGAAGGGACATTTGGGAGTCCATTGGGGCCAATAATGAAAAACTGAATATCTCCAGATAAAAACTAGAAATGAGCTATCTGTGAAACTGTTTTGCAATGTGTGTGTTCATCTCACATACTTAAATCTTTGTTTTGATTCAGTGGATTGGAAACACTCTTTTTTAGAAACTGAAAATTCATTTGGGAACCCTTTGAGGCCTTAGTGAAAAAGTGAATATCTCCAGATAAAAACTAGAAAGAAGCTATTTGTGAAACCTATTTGTGATGTGTGGATTCATCTCACAGAGTTAAAACTTTTTTTTTTTTTACTCGGCAGGTTGTAAACACTCTTTTTGCAGAAACAGTGATGGAATATTTGGGAGCCCATTAAGGCCTATAGTGAAAAATGGAATATCCCCCAATAAAAACTAGAAAGAAGCTATCAGTGTAACTACTTTGTGATGCATGAATTCATCTCAGAGAGGTAAACCATTCTTTTGATTCAGCAGGTTGAAATCACTTTTTTGGTAGAATCGGTGAAGGGATATTTAAGAGGCCTTTGAGGCCTTTAGTGAAAAAAAAATATCAATGGATAAAGACTAGAAGGAAAGTGTCTGTGAAACTACTTTGTGATGTGTGGATTAATCTCACAGAGTTACACCTTTCTTTTGATTCAGCGGGTTGGAAACAGTCTTTTTGTAGAATCTGCGAAGTGACATTTGAGACACCATGGGTGCCTGTACTGAAAAACCGAATATCCAAATATAAAAAGTAGAAAGGAGCTATTTTTGAAACCACTATGCTATATGTGGATTCATCTCACAGAGTTAAACCTTTCTTTTGGTTTAGCAGGTTGGAAACACTCTTTTGTAGAAAGTGTAAAAAGTTATTTTGAAGCCCATTAAGGCCTAGAGTGAAAAACTGAATATCCCCAATAAAAACTAGAAAGAAACTATCTGTGACACCACTTTGTGATATGTGGATTCATCTCAAAGTGTTAAATCTTTCTTTTCATTCAGCAGGTTTGAAACACTCTTTTTGTAGAGACTGTGATGGGACATTTGGGAGCCCATTGATGCTTACAGTGAAAACTGAATATACTCCTACAAAAACTAGAAAGAAGGTATCTGTGAAACTGATTTGTGACATGTGGATTCACCTCAGAAAGTTAAACCTTACTATATATTTAGAAGGTTAGAAGCAGTCATTTTGTAGAATCTGCAAAGGGACATTTGGGAGTCCATTGAGGCCTGTAATTAAAAAACAAATACCTGTGGATAAAAACTAAAAGAAGCTACCTGTGAATTTGCTTGTGATGTGTGGATTATTATCACAGAGTTAAGCCTTTCCTTTGATTCTGTAGGTTGGAAACACTCTTTTTTTAGAAACGATGGACATTTGGGAGCCCTTGGTGGCCTATAGTGAAAAACTGGATATCCTCAGATAAAAACTAGAAAAAAGGTGTCTGTGTAACCACTTTGTGATGTGTGGATTCATCTCACAGAGTTAAACCTTTCCTTTGATGCAGAAGGTTGGAAACACTGTTTTGTAGAATCTGCAAAGGGACATTTGGGAGCCCATTAAGGCATATAGTGAAAAACTGAATAGCCCCTGGTAAAAACTAGAAAGTAGTTATCTGTGAAACTGCTTTGCAATGTGTAGTTTCATCTCACAGAGCTAAACCTTTCTTTTGATTCAGCATCTTGGAAACACTCTTTCATATAAACTGCAAAAAGTTATTTTGGAGCCCATTAAGGTGTATAGTGAAAAACGAAATATCCCAGATAAAAACTAGAAATAAACTTTCTGTGAAACTGCTTTCTGATATGTGGATCCATCTCGACGTGCTAAACCTTGCTTTTGATTCAGCACGTTCCAAACACTCTTCTTGTGGAAACTGCAAAGTGATATTTAAGACCTCATTGAGGCTGATAGTAAAAAAACCAATATTCTGCTATAAAAATTAGAAAGAAGCTATTTGTGGAACTGCTTTGTGATGTGTGGATTCATCTGAAAGTTAAAACTTTTTTTTTTATTCAGAAGGTTGGAAACATTCTTTCTGCAGAATCTGCGAAGGGATATTTTGGAGCTCATTGAGACCTATAGTGCAAAACTGAACACCACAGATAAAAACTAGAATGAAGCTGTCGGTGATACTGCTTTCCATTGTGTGAATTCATTTCAATGAGTTGAATCTTTCTTTTCACTCAGCAGGTTGGAAACACTCTTTTTGTTGAAACTGTGAAGGAACGTTTGGGAGCTCATTGAGGCCTAAGTGAAAAAGATAATATCCCTAGATAAAAACTAGAAAGAAGCTGTATGTGAAACCGGTTTTTCATGTGTGGATTCGTTTTTACAGAGTTAAACCTTTCCTTTGATTCAGCAGGTGGGAAACACTGTTTTTTGTATAATCTGCCAACGGACATTTGGGAGCCTTTTGAAACCTGTAGTGAAAAATTGAATGTATCTGATCAAAACCAGAAAGCAGCTACCTGTGAAACCGCTTTGAGATGTGTTGATTCATCTTACAGAATTAAACTTAACTTTTGATTCAGCATGTTGGAAACCCTCTTTTTGTACCAACTGTGAAGGGACATTTTGGATCCCATTGAAGCCTAGAGTGAAAACTGAATATCCCCAGATAAAAACAAGAAGAAAGCTATCTGTGAAACCACTTCACAATGTGTGGATTTATCTCATGGAGTTAAAGTGGTCTTTTGATTCAGCACGTTGGAAACAATGTTTCTGTAGAAACTGCGAAGGGACATTTTCGAGCCCATTGAGTCCTATAGTGAAAAACCAAACACCTGTGAATAAAAACTAGAAAGAAGCCATCTGTGAAACTACTTTGATTTGTGTGGATTCACATCACACTGTTAAACATTTCTTTTGATTCAGCAGGTTGGAAACAGTCTTTTTGTAGAATCTTTGAAGGGACGTTTTTGAGCCCATTGAGTACTATCATGAAAAACAAAATATCTGTGGATAAAGACTACAAAGAAATGATCTCTGAAACCTGTTTGTGATGTGTGGATTCATGCCACAGATTTAAACCCTCCTTTGGATTCAGAAGGTTTTAAACACTCTTTTTGTAGAATCTGCGAACTGACCTTTGAAACCCCATTGAGGCCTAAAGTGAAAAACCATATATCAAAAGATACAAACTACAAAAAAGCTTTCTGTAAAAACCCTTTGCTATGTTTGGATTCACCTCACAGATTTAAAACTTTCTTTTGAATCAGTAGGTTGAAAACACTCTTTTGGAAGAAACTGAGAAGGGCCTTTTATTAGTCCCTTGAGGCCTAGAGTGAAAAACTGAATATCCTTACATAAAAAGTAGAAAGAGGCTATCTGTGAAACCTCTTTTTTTTTTTTTTTTTTTTTTTTTTTTACTATACTTCAAGCTCTGGGGTACATGTGCACAACTGCAGGTTTGTTACATACGTATACATGAGTGATGTTGGTGTACTGCACCCATTAACTCGTCATTTACATTAGGTATATCTCCTAATGCTATCCCTACCCCCTCTCCCATCTGCACAATAGGCCTCAGTGTGTGATGTTCCCCTTCCTGTGTCCAGGTGATCTAATTGTTCATTTCCCACCTATGAGTGAGAACATGTGGTGTTTGCTTTTCTGTTCTTGTGATAGTCTGCTGAGAATAATGGTTTCCAGCTGTATCCATGTCCCTACAAAGGACACAAACTCATCCATTTTTATGGCTGCATAGTATTCCATGGTGTATATGTGCCACATTTTCTTAATCCAGTCTGTCACTGATGGACATTTGGGTTGATTCCTAGTCTTTGTTATTGTGAATGGTGCCGCAATAAACATATGTGTGCATGTGTCTTTATAGCAGCATGATTGATAATCCTTTGGGTATATCCATAGTAATGGGATGGCTAGGTGGAATGGTATTTCTAGTTCTAGATCCTTGAGGAATCGCCATACTGTTTTCCAAAATGGTTGAACTAGTTTACAGTCCCACCAACAGTGTAAAAGTGTTCCTATTTCTCCACATCCTCTCCAGAACCTGTTGTTTCTAGATTTTTTAATGATTGCCATTCTAACTGGTGTGAGATGGTATCTCATTGTGGTTTTGATTTGCATTTCTCTGATGGCCAGTGATGATGAGCATTTTTTCATGTGTCTGTTGGCTGTATGAATGTCTTCTTTTGAGAAATGTCTGCTCATATCCTTTGCCCAGTTTTTGAGGGTTTTTTTTTTCTTGTAAATTTGTTTGAGTTCTTTGTAGGTTCTGGATATTAGCCCTTTGCTAGATGAGTGGATTGCAAAAATTTTCTCCCATTCTGTGGGTTGCCTGTTCACTCTGAGGGTAGTTTCTTTTGCTGTGCAGAAGCTCTTTAGTTTAATTAGATCCCATTTGTCAATTTTGGCTTTTGTTGCCGTTGCTTTTGGTGTTTTAGACATGAAGGCCTTGCCCATACTTATGTGTTGAATGGTATTACCTAAGGTTTCTTCTAAGGTTTTTATGGTTTTAGGTCTAACATTTAAGTCTCTAATCCATCTTGAATTAATTTTCGTATAAGGAGTAAGAAAAGGATCCAGTTTCAGCTTTCTTTTTATGGAGAGCCAATTTTCCCAGCACCATTTATTAAATACGGAATCCCTTCCCCATTTCTGGGTTTTGTCAGATTTGTCAAAGATCAGATGGCTGTAGATGTGTGGTATTATTTCTGAGGGCTCTGTTCTGTTCCATTGGTCTATATCTCTGTTTTAGTACTGCAGCCTTGTAGTATAGTTTGAAGTCAGGTAGCGTGATGCCTCCAGCTTTGTCCTTTTGGTTTAGGATTGTCTTGGCAATGTGGGCTCATTTTTGGTTCCATACGAACTTTAAAGCAGTTTTTTCCAGTTCTATGAAGAAAGTCATTGGTAGCTTGATGGGGATGGCATTGAATCTGTAAATTACCTTGGGCACTATGGCCATTTTCACGATATTGGTTCTTCCTATCCATGAGCATGGTCGGTTCTTCCATTTGTTTGTGTCCTCCTTATTTCACTGAGCAGTGGTTTGTAGTTCTCCTTGAGGTCCTTTACATCCCTTGTAAGTTGGATTCCTAGGTATTTGATTCTCTTTGAAGCAATTGTGAATGGAAGTTCATTCCTGATTTGGCTCTCTGTCTGTTACTGGTGTATAAGAATGCTTGTGATTTTTGCACATTAATTTTGTATCCTGAGACTTTGCTGAAGTTGCTTATCAGCTTAAGGAGCTTTTGGGCTGAGACGATGGGGTTTTCTAAATATACAATCATGTCATCTGCAAAGAGGAACAATTTGACTTCTTCTTTTCCTAACTGAATACCTTCTATTTCTTTCTCTTGCCTGATTGCCCTAGCCAGAACTTCCAACACTATGTTGAATAGGAGTGGTGAGAAAGGTCATCCCTGTCTACTGCCAGTTCTCAAAGGGAATGCTTCCAGTTTTTGCCCATTCAGTATGATGTTGGCTGTGGGTTTGTCATAAATAGCTCTTATTATTTTGAGATACATTCTATCAATACCGAATTCATTGAGAGTTTTTAGCACGAAGTGCTGTTGAATATTGTCAGAGGCCTTTTCTGCATCTATTGAGATAATCATGTGGTTTTTGTCTTTGGTTCTGTTTATATGCTGGATTACGTTTATTGATTTGCCTATGTTGAACTGGCCTTGCATCGCAGGGATCAAGTCCACTTAATCATGGTGGATATGTTTTTTGATGTGCTGCTGGATTCGGTTTACCAGTATTTTTGAGGATTTTTGTATCGATGTTTATCAGGGATATTGATCTAAAGTTCTCTTTTTTTGTTGTGTCTATGCCAGGTTTTGGTATCAGGATGATATTGGCCTCTTAAATGAGTTAGGGAGGATTCCTTCTTTTTCTATTGTTTGGAATTGTTTCAGAAGGAATGGTACCAACTCCTCCTTGTACCTCTGGTAGATATCGGCTGTGAATCCATCTGGTCCTGGATATTCTTTTGTTTGTAGGCTATTAATTATTGCCTGAATTTCAGAGCTTGCTATTGGTCTATTCAGGGATTCAATTTCTTCCTGGTTAAGTCTTGGGAGAGTGTAAGTGTCCAGGAAATTATCCATTTCTTCTAGGTTTTCTCGTTTATTTGTGTAGAGGTGTTTATGGTATTCTCTGATGGTAGTTTGTATTTCTGTGGGGTCAGTGGTGATACCCCCTTTATCATTTTTTATTGCACCTATTTGATTCTTCTCTCTTTTCTTCTTTATTAGTCTTCCTAGCGGTCTATCAATTTTATTGATCTTTTCAAAAAACCAGCTCCTGGATTCATTGATTTTTTTGGAGGGTTTTTTGTCTCTATCTCCTTCAGTTCTGCTCTGATCTTAGTTATTTCTTGCCTTCTGCTAGCTTTTGAATGTGTTTGTCTTGCTCCTCTAGTTCTTTTAATTGTGATGTTAGGGTGACAATTTTAGATCTTTCCTGCTTTCTCTTGTGGGCATTTAGTGCTATAAATTTCCCTCTACACACTGCTTTAAATGTGTCCCAGAGATTCTGGTATGTTGTGTCTTGGTTCTCATTGGTTTCAAAGAACATCTTTATTTCTGCCTTCATTTCATTATGTACCCAGTAGTCATTCAGGAGCAGGTTGTTCAGTTTCCATGTAGTTGAGCAGTTTTGATTGAGTTTCTTAGTCCTGAGTTCTAGTTTGATTGCACTGTGGTTTGAGAAACAGTTTGCTACAATTTCTTTTCTTTTCCATTTGCTGAGGAGTGCCTTACTTCCAACAGTGTGGTAAATTTTGGAATAAGTGCAATGTGGTGATGAAAATAATGTATATTCTGTTGATTTGGGGTGGAGAGGTCTGTACATGTCTCTTAGGTCTACTTGGTGCAGAGTTGAGTTCAATTCCTGGATATCCTTGTTGATTTTCTCTCTCATTGATCTGTGTAACATTGACAGTGGGGTGTTAAAGTCTCCCATTATAATTTTATGGGAGTCTAAGTCTCTTTGTAAGTCTCTGAGGACTTGCTTTATGAATCTGGGTCCTCCTGTATTGGGTGCATATATATTCAGGATAGTTAGCTCTTCCTGATGAATTGATCCCTTTACCATTATGTAATGGCCTTCTTTGTCTCTTTTGATCTTTGTTGGTTTAATGACTGTTTTATCAGAGACTAGGATTGTAAGCCCTGCTTTTTTTTTAGTTTTGTTTTCCATTTGCTTGGTAAATCTTCCTCCATTCCTTTATTTTGAGCCTCTGTATGTCTCTGCATGTGAAATGTGTCTCCTGAATACAGTAGACTGATGGGTCTTGACTCTTTATCCAGTTTGCCAGTCTGTGTCTTTTAGTTGGAGCATTTAGTCCATTTACATTTAAGGTTAAGATTGTTATGTGTGAACTTGATTCTGTCATTATGATATCAGTTGGTTATTTTGCTCATTAGTTGATGCAGTTTCTTCCTAACATCGATGGTCTTAACATTTTGGCATGGTTTTGCAATGGCTGGTATTGGTTGTTCCTTTCCATTTTTAGTGCCTCCTTCAGGATCTCTTATAGGGCAGGCCTGGTAGTGACAAAGTCTATAAGCATTTGCTCATCTGTAAAGGATTTTATTTCTCCTTCACTTATGATACTTAGTTTGGCTGGATATGAAATTCTGGGTTGAAAATTCTTTTCTTTAAGAATGTTGAATATTGGCCTCCACTCTCTTCTGGGTTGGAGAGTTTCTGCCGAGAGATCTGCTGTTAGTCTGATGGGCTTCCTTTGAGGGTAACCCGACCTTTCTCTCTGGCTGCCCTTAACATTTTTTCCTTCATTTCAACTTTGGTGAATCTGACCATTATGTGTCTTGTAGTTGCTCTTTTCAAGGAGTATCTTTGTGGCATTCTCTGCATTTCCTGAATTTGAATATTGGTCTGCCTTACTAGGTTGGGGAAGTTCTCCTGGATAATATCCTGCAGAGTGTTTTACAACTTGATTCCATGTTCTCCGTCACTTCCACGCACAACAAGCAGATGTAGATTTGGTCTTTTCATATAATCCCGTATTTCTTGGAGGCTTTGTTCATTTCTTTTTACTCTTTTTTCTCTACGCCTCTCTTCTCACTTCATTTCATTCATTTGGTCTTCAATCACTGATACTCTTTCTTCCAGTTGATGAAGTTGGTTTCTGAAGGTTGTGCATTTGTCACATAGTTGTCATGTTATGGTTTTCATCTCTATCAGTTCCTTTAAGGACTTCTCTACATTGGTTATTCTAGTTAGCCATTCGTCAAATCTTTATTCAAAGTTTTTAGTTTCTTTGCGCTGGTTACATAGTTCCTCCTTTAGCTCTGAGAAGTTTGATCGACTGAAGCCTTCTTCTCTTGACTTGTCAAAGTCATTCTCTGTCTAGCTTTGTTCCATTGCTGGCCATGAGCTGCAGTCCTTTGGAGGGGGAAATGTGCTCTGATTTTTTGAATTTCCAGCTTTTCTGCCCTGCTTTTTCCCCACCTTTGTGGTCTTATCTGCCTTTGGTCTTTGATGATGGTGATGTACTGATGCGGTTTTTGTGTGTGTGTCCTTTCTGTTTGTTAGTTTTCCTTCTAAGAATCAGGACCCTCCGCTGTCGGTCTGTTGGAGTTTGCTTGAGGTCCACTCAAGCCCTTGTTTGCCTGGGTATCAGCAGTGGAGGCTTCAGAAGATAGAATATTGCTGAGCAGCCAGTGTTACTGTCTGATTCCTGCTCTGGAAGTTCCATCTCAGGGGTGTACCCCACCGTGAGGTGTGAGGTGTCAGTCTGCACCTAGTGGGGGATATCTCCCAGTTAGGCTACTCGGGGGTCAGGGACACACTTGTGCAGGCAGTCTGTCCGTTCTCAGATCTCAACCTCCATGCTGGGAGATCCACTCCTTTCTTCAAAGCTATCAGATGGGGGCGTTTACCTCTGCCAAGGTTTCTGCTGCTTTTTGTTTTGCTATGAGCTGTCCCCAAAGGAGGATTCTAAAGAGCCAGACTGGCCTCATTGAGCTGTGGTAGGCTACACCCAATTCAAGCTTCCTGGAGGCTTTGTTTATCTACTTAAGCCTCAACAATGGCTGGCGCCCCTTCCCCAGCCTCACTGCCACCTTGCAGTTAGATCTCACACTGCTGTGCTAACAATGAGGGAGGCTCCATTGGTGTGGGACCCTCTGGTCCAGGTGTGGGATATAATCTCCTGGTGAGTCATTTGCTAAGACCCTTGGTAAAGTGCAGTGTTATGGTGGGAGTTACCCAATTTTCCAGGTGTTGTTTGTCTCCATTTCCTTTGGCTAGGAAAAGGAATTCCCTTCCCCCTTGTGCTTCCCAGGTGAGGCAATGCCTCGACTTGCTTCAGCTCTCGCTGGTCGGGCTGTACCCTGGGACCAGCATCAACTGTCTGACACGGCCCAGTGAGATGAACTTGGTACCTCAGTTGAAATTGCAGAAATCACCCATCTTCTGTGTCTCTCACTGGGAGCTGGAGGCTGGAGCTCTTCCTTTTTTTAGCTATCTTTTTATTATTATTATTATTATTATTATACTTTAAGTTTTAGGGTACATGTGCATAACGTGCAGGTTTGTTACATATGTATACTTGTGCCATGTTGCTGTGCTGCACCCATCAACTCATCAGCACCCATCAACTCATCATTTACATCAGGTATAACTCCCAATACAAACCCTCCCCCCTCCCCCCTCCCCATGATAGGTCCCGGTGTGTGATGTTCCCCTTCCCGAGTCCAAGTGATCTCATTGTTCAGTTCCCACCTATGAGTGAGAACATGCATGCAGTGTTTGGTTTTCTGTTCTTGTGATAGTTTGCTAAGAATGATGGTTTCCAGCTGCATCGATGTCCCTACAAAGGACACAAACTCATCCTTTTTTATGGCTGCATAGTATTCCATGGTGTATATGTGCCACATTTTCTTAATCCAGTCTGTCACTGATGGACATTTGGGTTGATTCCAAGTCTTTGCTATTGGGAATAGTGCCGCAATAAACATACGTGTGCATGTGTCTTTATAGCAGCATGATTGATAATCCTTTGGGTATATACCCAGTAATGGGATGGCTGGGTCATATGGTACATCTAGTTCTAGATCCTTGAGCAATCGCCATACTGTTTTCCATAATGGTTGAACTAGTTTACAATCCCACCAACAGTGTAAAAGTGTTCCTATTTCTCCACATCCTCTCCAGCACCTGTTGTTTCCTGACTTTTGAACGATCGCCATTCTAACTGGTGTGAGATGGTATCTCATTGTGGTTTTGATTTGCATTTCTCTGATGGCCAGTGATGATGAGCATTTTTTCATGTGTCTGTTGGCTGTATGAATGTCTTCTTTTGAGAAATGTCTGTTCATATCCTTTGCCCACTTTTTGATAGGGTTGTTTGTTTTTTTCTTGTAAATTTGTTTGAGTTCTTTGTAAGTTCTGGATATTAGCCCTTTGTCAGATGAGTAGATTGCAAAAATTTTCTCCAATTCTGTAGGTTGCCTGTTCACTCTGATGGTAGTTTCTTTTGCTGTGCAGAAGCTCTTTAGTTTAATAAGATCCCATTTGTCAATTTTGGCTTTTGCTGCCATTGCTTTTGGTGTTTTAGACATGAAGTCTTTGCCCATGCCTATGTCCTGAATGGTACTACCTAGGTTTTCCTCTAAGGTTTTTATGGTCTTAGGTCTAACATTTAAGTCTCTAATCCATCTTGAATTAATTTTCACATAAGGAGTAAGGAAAGGATCCAGTTTCAGCTTTCTACTTATGGCTAGCCAATTTTCCCAGCACCATTTATTAAATAGGGAATCCCTTCCCCGTTTCCTGTTTCTCTCAGGTTTGTCAAAGATCAGTTGGCTGTAGATGTGTGGTATTATTTCTGAGGACTCTGTTCTGTTCCATTGGTCTATATCTCTGTTTTGGTACCAGTACCATGCTGTTTTGGTTACTGTAGCCTTGTAGTAGGGTTTGAAATCAGGTAGCGTGATGCCTCCAGCTTTGTTCTTTTGACTTAGGATTGTCTTGGAGATGCAGGCTCTTTTTTGGTTCCATATGAACTTTAAAGCAGTTTTTTCCAATTCAGTGAAGAAACTCATTGGTATGTTGATGGGGATGGCATTGAATCTATAAATAACCTTGGGCTGTATGGCCATTTTCACGATAATGATTCTTCCTATCCCTGAGCATGGTATGTTCTTCCATTTGTTTGTGTCCTCTTTTATTTCACTGAGCAGTGATTTGTATTTCTCCTTGAAGAGGTCCTTTACATACTGTGTAAGTTGGATTCCTAGGTATTTTATTCTCTTTGAAGCAATTGTGAATGGAAGTTCATCCATGATTTGGCTCTCTGTCTGTTACTGGTGTATAAGAATGCTTGTGATTTTTGCACATTAATTTTGTATCCTGAGACTTTCTTGAAGTTGGTTATCAGCTTAAGGAGATTTCGGGCTGAGACAATGGGGTTTTCTAAATATACAATCATGTCATCTGCAAACAGGGACAATTTGACTTCTTCTTTCCTAACTGAATACCCTTGATTTCTTTCTCTTGCCTGATTGCCCTAGCCAGAATTTCCAACACTATGTTGAATAGGAGTGGTGAGAGAGGGCATCCCTGTCTTGTGCCAGTTTTCAAAGGGAATTTTTCCAGTTTTTGCCCATTCAGTATGATATTGGCTGTGGGTTTGTCATAAATAGCTCTTATTATTTTGAGGTACGTTCCATCTATACCGAATTTATTGAGCGTTTTTAGCATGAAGGGCTGTTGAATTTTGTCAAAAGCTTTTTCTGCATCAATTGAGATAATCATGTGGTTCTTTTCTTTGGTTCTGTTTATATGCTGGATTATGTTTATTGATTTGCGAATGTTGAACCAGCCTTGCATCCCAGGGATGAAGCCCACTTGATCATGGTGGATAAGCTTTTTGATGTGTTGCTGAATCCGGTTTGCCAGTATTTTATTGAGGATTTTTGCATCGATGTTCATCAGGGATATTGGTCTAAATTTCTCTTTTTTTGTTGTGTCTCTGCCAGGCTTTGGTATCAGGATGATGTTGGCCTCATAAAATGAGTTAGGGAGGATTCCCTCTTTTTCTATTGATTGGAATAGTTTCAAAAGGAATGGTACCAGCTCCTCCTTGTACCTCTGGTAGAATTAGGCTGTGAATCCATCTGGTCCTGGACTTTTTTTGGTTGGTAGGCTATTAATTATTGCCTCAATTTCAGAGCTTGCTATTGGTCTATTCAGAGATTCAACTTCTTCCTGGTTTAGTCTTGGAAGAGTGTAAGTGTCCAGGAAATTATCAATTTCTTCTATTTTTCTAGTTTATTTGCGTAGAGGTGTTTATAGTATTCTCTGATGGTAGTTTGTATTTCTGTGGGGTCGGTGCTGATATCCCCTTTATCATTTATTATTGCGTCCATTTGATTCTTCTCTCTTTTCTTCTTTATTAGTCTTGCTAACAGCTGTCAATTTTGTTGATCTTTTCAAAAAACCAACTCCTGGATTCATTGATTTTTTGGAGGGCTTTTTTGTGTCTCTATCTCCTTCAGTTCTGCTCTGATCTTAGTGATTTCTTGCCTTCTGCTAGGTTTTGAATGCATTTGCTCTTGCTTCTCTAGTTCTTTTAATTGTGATGTTAGAGTGTCAATTTTAGATCTTTCCTGCTTTCTCTTGTGGGCATTTAGTGCTATAAATTTTCCTCTACACACTGCTTTAAATGTGTCCCAGAGATTCTGGTATGTTGTATCTTTGTTCTCATTGGTTTCAAAGAACAGCTTTATTTCTGCCTTCATTTCGTTATGTACCTAGTAGTCATTCAGGAGCAGGTTGTTCAGTTTCCATGTAGTTGAGCAGTTTTGATTGAGTTTCTTAGTCCTGAGTTCTAGTTTGATTGCACTGTGGTCTGAGAGACAGTTTGTTATAATTTCTGTTCTTGTACATTTGCTGAGGAGTGCTTTACTTCCAATTGTGTGGTCAATTTTGGAATAAGTGCAATGTGGTGCTGAGAAGAATGTATATCCTGTTGATTTGGAGTGGAGAGTTCTATAGATGTCTATTATGTCTGCTTGCTGCAGAGATGAGTTCAATTCCTGGATATCCTTGTTAACTTTCTGTCTCGTTGATCTGTCTAATGTTGACAGTGGAGTGTTGAAGTCTCCCATTATTATTGTATGGGAGTCTAAGTCTCTTTGTAAGTCTCTAAGGACTTGCTTGATGAATCTGGGTGCTCCTGTATTGGGTGCATATATATTTAGGATAGTTAGCTCTTCCTGTTGAATTGATCCTTTTACCATTATGTAATGGCCTTCTTTGTCTCTTTTGATCTTTGATGGTTTAAAGTCTGTTTTATCAGAGACTAGTATTACAACTCCTGCTTTTTTTTGTTCTCCATTTGCTTGGTAAATCTTCCTCCATCCCTTTATTTTGAGCCTTTGTATGTCTCTGCGTGTGAGGTGGGTCTCCTGAATACAGCAGACTGATGGATCTTGACTCTTTATCCAGTTTGCCAGTCTGTGTCATTTAGTTGGAGCATTTAATCCATTTACTTTCAAGGATAATATTTTTATGTGTGAACTTGATACTGCCATTATGATATTAACTGGTTATTTTGCTCGTTAGTTGATGCAGTTTCTTCCTAGCCTAAATGGTCTTTATATTTTGGCATGTTTTTGCAATGGCTGGTACTGGTTGTTCCTTTCCATGTTTAGTGCTTCCTTCAGGGTCTCTTGTAAGGCAGGCCTAGTGGTGACAAAATCTCTAAGCATTTGCTTATCTGTAAAGGATTTTATTTCTCCTTCACTTATGAAACTTAGTTTGGCTGGATATGAAATTCTGGGCTGAAAATTCTTTTCTTTAAGAATGTTGAATATTGGCCCCCACTCTCTTCTGGCTTGGAGAGTTTCTGCCGAGAGATCTGCTGTTAGTCTGATGGGCTTCCCTTTGTGGGTAACCCGACCTTTCTCTCTGGTTGCCCTTAAGATTTTTTCCTTCATTTCAACTTTGGTGAATCTGGTAATTATGTGTCTTGGAGTTACTCTTCTCGAGGAGTATCTTTGTGGCGTTCTCTGTATTTCCTGAATTTGAATGTTGGCCTGCCCTACTAGGTTGGGGAAGTTCTCCTGGATGATATACTGAAGAGTGTTTTCCAACTTGGTTCCATTTTCCCCCTCACTTTCAGGCACCCCAATCAGACGTAGATTTGGTCTTTTTACATAATCCCATACTTCTTGCAGGCTTTGTTCATTTGTTTTTCTTCTTTTTTCTTTTGGTTTCTCTTCTCACTTCATTTCGTTTATTTGATCCTCAATCGCTGATACTCTTTCTTCCAGTTGATCGAGTTGGTTACTGAAGCTTGTGCATTTGTCACATATTTCTCGTGTCATGGTTTTCATCTCTTTCATTTCGTTTATGACCTCCTCTGCATTAATTACTCTAGCCATCAATTCTTCCACTTTTTTCCAAGATTTTTAGTTTCTTTGCTCTGAGTACCTAATTCCTCCTTTAGCTCTGAGAAGTTTGATGGACTGAAGCCTTCTTCTCTCATCTCGTCAAGGTCATTCTCCGTCAAGCTTTGATCCATTGCTGGTGATGAGCTGCGCTCCTTTGCCGGCGGAGATGTGCTCTTATTTTTTGAATTTCCAGCTTTTCTGCCATGCTTTTTCCCCATCTTTGTGCTTTTATCTACCTCTGGTCTTTGATGATGATGCTGACGTACTGATGTGGTTTTGGTGTAGGTGTCCTTCCTGTTTGATAGTTTTCCTTCTAACAGTCAGGACCCTCAGCTGTAGGTCTGTTGGAGATTGCTTGAGGTCCACTCCAGACCCTGTTTGCCTGGGTGTCAGCAGCAGAGGCTGGAGAAGATAGAATATTGCTGAACAGCGAGTGTACCTGTCTGATTCTTGCTTTGGAAGCTTCCTCTCAGGGGTGTACTCCACCCTGTGAGGTGTGGGGTGTCAGACTGCCCCTAGTGGGGGATGTCTCCCAGTTAGGCTACTCAGGGGTCAGGGACCCACTTGAGCAGGCATTTGTCCCTTCTAAGATCACATCCTTTATGTTGGGAGGTCCACTGCACTCTTCAAAGCTGTCAGACAGAGTGGTTTGTGTCTGCAGAGGTTTCTGCTGCTTTTGTTGTTTACTCTGCCCTGTCCCCAGAGGTGGTGTCTACAGAGACAGGCAGGTTTCCTTCAGCTGCTGTGAGCTCCACCCAGTTCGAGCTTCCCAGGGGCTTTGTTTACCTACTTAAGCCTCAGCAATGGTGGGCCCCCCTCCCCCAGCCTCGCTGCTGCCTTGCCGCGAGATCGCAGACTGCTGTGGTAGCAATGAAGGAGGCTCCGTGGGTGTGGGACCCTCCCGGCCAGGTGTGGGATATAATCTCCTGGTGTGCCTGTTTGCTTAAAGCGCAGTATTGGGGTGGGAGTTACCCGATTTTCCAGGTGTTGTGTGTCTCAGTTTCCCTGGCTAGGAAAATGGATTTCCTTTCCCCTTGCATTTCCCAGGTCAGGTGATGCCTCGCCCTGTTTCAGCTCTCGCTCGTCGGGCTGCAGCAGCTGACCAGCACCGATTGTCTGGCACTCCCTAGTGAGATTAACCCAGTATCTCAGTTGAAAATGCAGAAATCACCGGTCTTCTGTGTTGCTTGTGCTGGGAGTTGGAGACTGGAGCTGTTCCTATTCGGCCATCTTGCTCTGCCCCTCCCGAGCTGTTCCTTTTCCTCCAGTTTTTATCTGTGGGTATTCTGTTTTTACCTTTAGGTCTCATTGTGCTCCCCAATGTCCCTTTGCCAATACTACCAAAAGAGTGTTTCCAACCTGCTGAATCAAAAGAAAGTTTTAATCCTGTGAGGTGAATGCACACATCACAAAGTAGTTTCACATATATATTCTTTCTTGTTTTTTATCTGGGGATATTTGTTTTTTCCCCATAGGCCACAATGGGAACCGCAATGTACCGTTGCAGATTCTACAGAAAACGTGCTTCCAACCTGCTGAATAAAATGAAAGTTTTAACTCCATCAGATGAATTTACACAACACAAAGCGGTTTCACATAGCTTCTTTCTATCTTTTATGTTGGAATATTTGGTTTTTTTCCCCAAGTGTCCCTTTGCAGCTTCTAAAATAAGAGAGTTTCCAACCTGCTGTATCAATAGATAGGTTTAACATGGTGGAATGAATCTGCACTTCACAAAACAGTTTCATAGTTACTTTCTTTCTAGTCTTTATCTATGGATATTCTGTTTTTCCCCATAGGTCACAATATGCTCCCAAATGCCCCACTCATAGATTCTACAAAAAGAGTGATACCATCCTGCTGAATCAAAAGATAGTTTTAATTCTGTGTGATACATCTAGAAATTACAAAATAGTTTCACAGATAGCTTCTTTCTCGTTTTTTTTTTTTTTTTTTTTTTTTTTTTTTTTTTTTTTGGGGGGATATTCAGTTTTTCCTTATAGGCCTCAATGGGCTTCCAAAAGTTGTTTCACAGATTCTACAAAAAAGTGTTTCCAATTTGCTGAATAAAAAAATGTTTAGCTCTGAGAGGGATCCACATATAACACAGCAGTTTCACAGAGAGATTCTTTCTAGTTTTTATCTGGGGATTTTCGGGTTTTCCAATAGACTTCAATGGGCTACAAAATGTCCCTTTGCAGATTCTGCAAACAGAGTGTATACAACCTGCTGAATGAAAAGAAAGATTTACCTCTGTGAGATGGATCCACACATAACCAAGTACTTTCACAGATGGCTTCTTTCTTGTTTTTACCTTGGGATTCTACAAAGAGTGTTTCCAACCCATTGAATCAAACGAAAATTTAGCTCTGTGAGATGAATTCACACATCACAAGGCAGTTTCACACATACCTTCTTTCAAAATTTTATCTGGGGATAACAGGTTTTTCCCCATACGCCTCAATGGGATCCCAAATGTCCCTTTGCAGATTCTACCAAAAGAGTGTTTCTAACCTGTTAAATTAAAAGAAATGTTTAATTCTGTGACATGAATCCAAACATCACCAAGCCATTTCACAGATAGCTTCTTTCAAGTTTTCATTTGTGGATATTCTGTTTTTCCCCTTACGACTCAATGGGCTCTGAAATGTCCCTTTGCAGATTCTACTTGAAGAGTGTCTCCATTGTGCTGAATCTAAAAAAAAAAAAATCAACACTATGAGATGAATCCGCACATCAAAAAGAAGTTTCACAGATAGCTTCTTTCTAGTTTTTATGTGGAGATATTCATTTTTTTTCTTATAGTCCTCGATAACCTCCAAATATCCCTTTGCAGATTCGAAAAAAAAAGAGGATTTCTAACCTGTTGAATCAAAAGAAAGTTTAACTCTGTGAGATAAATCCACACATCCCCAAGCAGTTTCACAGATAGCTACTTTCCAGTTTTTATCTGGGGATATATGGTTTTTCCCTGTTGGCCTCAATGGGCTTTCAAATATCCCTTAGCAGATTCTACAGAAAATAGTTTTTCCAACCCGTTGAATCAAAAGAAACATTTAACTCTCTGAGATGAATTCACACATCACCAAGGAGTTTTACAGAGAGCTTCTTTCTAGTTTTTATCTGGGGTTATTCAATGTTTCTTCATAGGCCTCAATGGGCCTCCAAATGTGCCTTTGCAGATTCTACAAAAAGAGTGTTTCCAACCAGCTGAATAATAAGAACAGTTTGCCTGTGTGAGACAAATCCACACATAATGAAGCAAATATACAGGAAGCCTCTTTCTAGTTTTCATCTGGGGATATTCTGTTTTCCCCCATAGGCCACAATGGGCTCCCAAATGTCCCTTTGCAGGTGTTACAAAAAGAGTGTTTCCAACCTGTTAAATCAAAACAAAGGTTTAATTCTGTAAGATGAATCCACACATTATAAAGCAGTTTCACGGATAGTTTCTTTCTAGTTTCTGTATGGTGATATTCAGATTTTCCCCAGAGGCCAAAATGGTATCCAAAATGTCCCTTCACAGATTCTGCTAAAAGAGTTTTTCCAATCTGCTCAATAAAAAAAAGTGAACTCTGTGAGATGAATCCACACATAACAAAGCAGTTTCACAGATAGCTTCTTTCTAGTTTTTATCTCGTGATATTCTGCTCTTTCTCATAGGTGACAATGGGTTCCCAAACATCCCTTCGCAAATTCTATGAAAAGAGCGTTTCCAATTTATGCAAACAAAAGAAAAATTTAACTCTGTGAGATGAATCCATGCATCAAAAAGTTGTTTCTAAGATAGCTTCTTTCTAATTTTTATCTGGTGATATTCAGTTTTCTTCTATAGGTCATGATGGGCTCTCAAATATCTCTTCTCAGATTCTACAAAAAAAGTGTTTTCAAAGTGCCGAATCAAAAGAAAGGCTTAACTTTGTGAGCTGAATCCACACAACACGAACCAGTTTCACACATAGCATCTTTCTAGTTTTTATCTGTGGATATTTTGTTTTTCCCCTTAGGCCTCAATGGGTTCCCAAATGTCTCTTCACAGATTCTACAAAGAGACTGTTTTCATCCTACTGAATCAAGAGAAAACTTAACTCTGTGAGATGAACATACACATCACCAAGTAGTTTAACACGTAGTTTCTTTCTAGTTTTTATATGGGGATATTCTGTTTTTCCCCACAGGCCACAAAGGACTCCCAAATGTCAATTAGAGACTCTACAAAAAGAATGTTTTTAATTTGCTGAATCAAAAGGAACGTTTTCCTCCTCAAGAGGCAGTTTCTCAGAGAGCTTCTTTCTATTTTTTATCTGGGAATATTCCTTTTTATCCCCCAAAGGCCACTATGGGCTCTGAAATGTCTCTTCACAGAGTTTACATAAAGAATGTTTCCAACCTGGTGAATCAAAAGAAAGGTTGAACTCTGAGATATGAATCTACACATCACAAGGCAGATTCACGGGAAGCTTCTTTCTACTTTCTATCTATTGATATTCGGTTTTTCCCCACATAGGCCTCAATGAGCTCCCAAATGTCCATTTGCAGTCTCTTCAAAAAGAGTGTTTCTAAACTGCTGAATCAAATGAAACGTTTAAATATGTGAGAAGAATTCACGCATCACCAGCAGTTTCACATATAGCTTCTTTCTAGTTTTTATTTGGGGATTTTTTTTTTTTTTTTTTTTTTTTTTTTTTTTTTTTTTTACCCACAGGTCTCAATGGGTACCCAAATGTCCCTTTGCAAATTCTGCAAAAAGAGTGTTTCCAACCTGCTAAATCAAAATAAAGGTTTAACTCTGTGAGTTGAATCCACACATAACCAAGAAGTTTAGCAGAAAACTTCCTTCTAGTTTTTATCTGGCGATATTCAGCCTTTCCCCATATGCCTCAAGGGGCCTTCAAAAGTTCCTTCAAAGATTCTACAAAAAGAGTGTTTCCAAACTTCTCAATCAAAAGAAAGGTTTAATCCTGTGAAATGATTCCACACATTACAAAGCAGTTTGACAGATAGTTTCTTTGTAGTTTTTTTCTGGGGATATTCTGTTTTCCCCATAGGCATCAATGGGCTCCCAAATCATCCTTCAAAGATACTTCAAAAAGAGTGTTTCCAACTTGCTGAATCAAAAGAAATGTTTAATTCTGTGAAAGGAATCAATACATTTAAAGGAAGTTTCACAGGTAGCTTCTTTCCGGTTTTTACCTGTGAACATTTGATTTTTCCCCAAATTCCTCAATGGGCTCACAAATATTCCTTCACAGATTCTACAAATAAAAGTATTTCCAACTTGCTGAATTAAAAGAAAGGTTTAAGTCTTTGAAATGAATCCACACATCACCAAATAGTTTCACAGATATCTTTTTTCTAGTTTTCATCTTGGGATATTCGATTTTTCTCCATAGGTCCCAATGGGACCCCAAATGTCCCTTTGCAGATTCTACAACAAAAGTGTTTACAATGGCTGAATCAAAATAAAGGCTTGCCTCTATGAGATGATCTACACATCATCAAGCAGTTTCACAGATAGCCTCTTTCTACATTTTATCTGGAGATATTCAGTTTTTCCCCATAGACCTCAATGCACTCCCAAATGTCCTTTTGCAGATTCTATAGAAAAGTGTGTTTCCAACTTGCTGAATAAAAATGAACTATTAACTCTGTGAGATGAATAAATGCATCACTAAGCAGTTTCTCAGATATCTTCTTTCTAGTTTTTATCTGGGGATATTATTTTTTTCCAGTTATGCCACAAAGGGCTCCCAAGTGTCCCTGCAGAATCTACAAAACGAGTTTCCAACCTGCTGAATCAAAAGAAAGGTTTAACTCTGTGAGTTGAATCCACTCATCACCAAGTAGTTTCACAGATAGCTTCTTTCTAGTTTTCATCTGGCAATATTATTATTTCTCTTTCCCCCTGGACCTCAGTGGACTCCCAAATATTCCTTCACAGATTCTACAAAAAGAGTGTTTCCAACTTGTGTAATAATAAAGGTTTGACTATGCGAGATGAATAAACACGTCACTAAGAAGTTTTCTGCAAAACTAGCTATCAAAAGATAGCTTCTTTCTAGTTTTTATGTGCAGATATTTTGTTTTTCCCCTTAGGCCAAAAAGGGTTCCCAAATGTTCATTTGCAGATTCTACAAAAAACATGTTTTCAACCTGCAGAATCAAAAGAAAGGTTTAACTCTGTGATATGAGTCCATACATCACCAAGAAGTTTCGCAGAAAGCTTCTTTCTTTTTTTTTTAATCTGGGTATATTCAGATTTTCACCATAGTCCTCAATGGGCTCCCAGATGTTTCTACACAGGTTCTACAAAATGACTGTTTCCATCCTGCTGAATAAAAATAAGGTTTAATTATGTGAGATGAATCCACACATCACAAAGCACTTTTACAGATATCTTCTTTCTAGTGTTTATTTGAGGATATTCCACTTTTCCCCCATAGGCATCAATGGGCAAAGAAACATCCCTTTGAATGTTCTATAAAAAGAGTCTTTCCAAGCTGCAGCATCATAAAATGTTTTAGCTCTGTGAGACGAATCCACAGTCCAAAACAGCTTCACAGATAGCTTCTTTCTAGTTTTTATTTGGGGATATTCCATTTTCCCCCATAGGCCTTAATGGGCTCCCAAATGTCCCTTAACAGATTCTACAAAAGAATGTTTCCAACCTGGAGAATAAAAAAATAGTTTATAATGTAAGATGAATTCACGTATCATAGAGAAATTTCACAGATAGCTTCATTCTAGCTTTTATCTGGGGACATTCTGTTTTTCCCCCATACGTTTCCGTGGGCTCACAAATGTACAAAAAGTGTGTTTTTGTACATAAACGGTGTATCCAGGCTGCTGACTCAAAAGTCAGGTTTAACTTTGTGACATGAATTCACACATCATAATGCAGTTTAACAGGTAGATTCATTACAGTTTTTTTCCTAGGTATATTCTGTTGTTTCTCATAGGCCTCAATATGCATCCAAATATACCTTCACTATTTCTACAAAAAGTGTTTCCAAGCTGCTGAATCAAATGAAAAGTTTAAGTCTGTGAGATGAATCCACACATCACAAAGCAGATTCAAAGGAAGCTTCTTTCTAGTTTTTATCTGTTGATATTCAGGTTTTCCCCATAGGCCTCAATGGGCTCTCAAATGTCCCTTTGCAGATTCTACAAAAAGAGTGTTTCCAAGCTTCTTAATCAAAGGAAAGTTTTAACACTTCGAGATGAATCCACACATCACCAAGCAGTTTCACCAATAGCTTCTTTCTACTTTTTATCTGGGGTTATTCAGTTTTTCCACATAGGCCAAAATGGGCCCCCAAAGGTCCCTTTGCAGATTCTACAAAAAGATTGATTCCAACCTGCTGAATCAAAGAAAGCTTTAACTCTGTGACATAAATCCACACATCACCACGCTGTTTCACAGATAGCTTCTTTCTAGATTTTCTCTGAGTTTATTCTTTTTTTCCCTATAGGCCTTAATGAGCTCTGAAATGTCTCTTGAAAGATTCTACAAAGAGAGGTTTTACAAACTGCTGACTCAAAAGAAAGCTTTAACTCTGTGAGATGAATCCACTTATCCCAAAGCAGTTTCACAGATAGCTTCTTTCTAGTTTTTATACAGGGGTATCTTGGTTTTCCCCATAGGGTTACATGGGCTCAAAAATGGCCCTTCATAGAGTCTGCAAAAAGATTGTTTCCAAACTGCTGAATCAAAGAAAGGTTTAAATGTGTGAGATGAATCCACACATCACAAAGTACTTTCATGGATAGTTTCTTTCTAGGTTTTATGTAGGGATATTCGTTTTGTCCCGATAGGTCACAATGGGCTCTCAAATATCCCTTTGCAGATTCTACAAAATAATGTTTCCGAACTGCAGAACCAAAAGAAAAGTTTAAACAGTGAGATGAAACCACACATCACAAAGCAGTTTCACAGATACTTTCTTTCTAGTTTTTATGTAGGGATATTTGGTTTTTCCCTATTGGCTTAAATGGGCTCCCAAATGTCCCTTCAAAGATTCTACGGATTATTTTTTCCAACCTACTGAATTAAAGAAAGGTGTAACTCTGAGAAAGGAATCCACACAGCAGAAAGCGGATTCATGGAAAACTTCTTTCTGGTTTTTATCTGTTGATATTTGGTTTTTTCCAGTAGGCTTCAACGGGCTCACAAATGTTTCTTTGTAGATCCTACAAAAAGATTACTTCCAACCTGCTGAATCAAAATAAAGGTTTATCTCTGAGATTAATCCACCCATCACAAATCAGTTTCATAGACTGCTCCTTTCTAGTTATTATCTTGAGATATTCTGTGTTTTCCCAAAGGCACAATTTTGCTCCAAATGTCCCTATGCAGATTCTACAAAAAAGTGTTTCCAAACTGCTGAATCAAAAGAAATGCTTAGCTCTGTGAGAGGAATCCACCCATCACAAAGCAGTTTCATAGATTTCTTCTTTCTAGTTATTATCTTGAGATACTTTGTATTTCCTCATAGGCATCATTGTGTTCCAAATGTCCCTATGCAGATTCTATAAAAAGAGTGTCTCCAACCTGCTGAATCAAAAGAAAGGTTTAATTATGTGAGACGAATCCACACATCACAAAGCAGTTTCACAGGTGGCTTCTTTCTAGTTTGTATCTGGGGATTTTCTGTTTTACCTCCTAGGCCTCAATGGACTCCAAAATTTCTCTTCACAAATTCTACAAAAGCAGTTTTTAACCTGCTGAAATAAAGGAAAAGTTTTACTCTGTGAGATGAATCCACACATCCACAAGCACTTTCACAGATAACTTCTTTTTAGTTTTTATCTGGGATATTCAATTTTTCTTCATAGGCCTTAGTGGGCTTCCAAATGTCCCTTTGCACATTCTACAAAAAGAGTGTTTCCAAGTGGCTGAATAAAAAGAAAAGATTAACTCTGTGAGTGGAATCCACACATCACAAAGTAGATTCACAAGAAGCTTCTTTCTAGTATTTATCTGTGGATATTTGGTTTTTCCCCACAGGCCTCAATCAACTTTCAAATATCCCTTTGCAGATTCTACGAGAAAAAAAAAAACATGTTTTCATTCTGCTGAATCAAAAGAAAGTTTTAACTCTGTTAGGTGATTCTACATATCACAAAGTAGTTTCACAGATTGCTTCTTTCTACTTATTATCTCAGGATATTTGGTATTTCCTCCTAGGCCTCATTGGGCTCCAAATGTCACTTTGCAGGTACTACAAAAAGAGTGCTTCCAACCTGCTGAATCAAAAGAAAGATTTAACTCTGTGGGATTAATCCACACATCAGAAAGCAGTTTCCCAAATGGCTTCTTTCTAGATCTGGGGGATATTCTGTATTTTTCCACAGGCCTCAATGGGCTCTCAAATATTTCTTCTCGGATTCTACAAGAAAAGTGTTTCCAACCTGCTGAAGCAAAAGAAAGGTTTAACTCTGTGAAATGAACCCACACATCACTGAGAAGTTTCACAGATAGCTTCTTTCTAGTTTATTAGGCTACTCAGTTTTCCCTCATAGGTTTCAATGGGTTTTGAAATATCCCTTCACAGACTCTACAGAAAGAGTGTTTCCAAATTGTTGAATCAAAAGAAAGGTTTAACACTGTCAGATGAATCCACACATTACAGAGAAGTTTCACAGATCAATACTTTCTAGTTTTTATCTGTGTATATTCTGTTGTTCTTCATAGGACTCAATGGATTCCCAAATGTCCCTTCAAAGATTCCACAAAAAGAGTGTTTCCAACCTGCTTAATCAGAAGAAACGTTTAACTCTGTGAGGTGAATCCAAGCATCACCTAGCAGTTTCACATATAGCTTCTTTCTAGTTTTCATCTGGAGATATTAAGTTTTTCTTCATAGGCCTCAATCGTCTCTCAAATGTTTCTGCACAGAATCTACAAAATGGTGTTTCCAATGTGCTGAATCAAAAGAAAGGTTTAACTCTGTGAGATGAATCTGCACATTCCAAGAGTTTCACAGTTAGCTTCTTTCTAGTTTTTATTTGGGAATATTCAGTTTTTCCCCATACACCTCAAAAATCTTCCACATGTGTCTTCACAGACTATACCAAAAAAGTGTTTCCAACCTACTGAAACAAAGGAAAGGTTTAACTCTGAGATGAATCCACACATCACCAAGCAATTTCACAGATATATTCTTTCTAGTTTTTTTCTGGGGATACTGTGTTTTTCCCCTTAGGCCTCCATGGGCTCCCAATGACCCTTTGCAGATTCTACAAAAACAGTGTTTCCAACCTGCTGAATCAACAACAAGGTTTAATTCTGTGAGATGAATCTATACATCTCCAAGCAGTTTCATAGATAACTTCTTTCTAGTTTGTATCTGGAGATTTTCTGTTTTTCCCCCTATGCCTAATGAACTCCTAAATGTCCCTTTGCAGATTCTGGAAACAGAGTGCTTCCAACCAGCTGAAAGAAAGAAAGATTTTGTTCTGTTAGATGAATCCACACATCACCAAGAAGTTTCACAGATAGCTTCTTTCCAGTTTTTATCTGGGGATACTTGCTTTTTTCCCTTATGCCTCAACGGGCTCTGAAAGTTCCCATCAGAGATTCTACAGAAAGAGTGTTTCAAACTGCTGAATTAAAAGAATGGTTTAACTTTGTGAGATGAATCCACACGTCTCAAAGTAGTTTCAAAGATAGATATTTCTAGTTTTTATCTAGGGATATTCATTTTTTCCCCACAGACTTCAATGGACCCCAAATATCCCCTCACATATTCTACAAAAAGAGTATTTCCAACCTGCTGAATCAAAAGAAAGTTTTCACTCTGTGAGATGAATCCACACATCATCAAGCAGCTTGACATCTTTGTTCTAGTTGTTATCTGGTGATATTCAGTTTTTTCCCATAGTTTCAGTAAGTTCCCTAACGTCTCTTCACAGATTCTATAAGAAGAGTGTTTCCAAGTTGCTGAATCAAAAGTAAACGTTTAATTCTTGAGATGAATCCACACATCACCGGATAGCTTCTTTCTACTTTTTATATAAGGATATTTGGGTTTTTCCCATAGAATTCAAAGGGCTCCCAAATGTCCTTTAGGGGATTTTACAAAAAAGAGTGTTTACAATCTACTGAATCAAAAGAAGGGTTTATTTCTGTGAGATGAATCCACACATAAAAATCAGTTTCACAGATAGCTTCTTTCAAGGTTTTATCTGGGGAAATTTTGTTTTTCCCCATAGGCCTCAGTGGGCTAATAAATGTTCCTTTGCAGATTCTACTGAAAGAGTGTTCTCAACCTATTGAATCAATAGAAAGTTTGAACTCGGTGAGGAGAATCCACTTATCACAAAGCATTTTCAAAGATAGCTTCTTGCTAGTTTTTCTCTGGAGATATTTGGTTTTTCCCTATAGGCCTCAAAGGCCTCCAAAATGTCCCTTCCCAGATTCTACAAAAAGAATGTTTTCAATCTTCTGAACTGAAAGAAAAGTTTTACTCTGTGAGTTGAATCCACACACTGCCAAGGAGTTTCACAGGTAGCTTTTTCCAGTTTTTATCTGGGGATATTTCGTTTTTCCCCTATAGGCCTCAATGGGCTCCAATATGTCCCTTCACAGATTCTACAAAGAGTGTTAACAACATGGTGAATTAATAAAAATGCTTATCACTGTGAGATGAATCCATACATCTCCAAGCAGTTTCACAGGTAAAATATTTCTAGTATTTATCTGAGAATATTCAGTTTTCCCAATAGGCCACCATGGGCTCCCAAATGTTCCTTCAATGATTCTACAAAAAGAGGGTTTCTTACCTAGTAAATGAAAAGACAATGTTTAACTCTGTGAGATTATTCCACAAATCACAAAGAAGTTTCACAGATAGTTACCTTCTAGTTTTTATCTGGGGATCACATTCTTCCTCAAAAGCATAAAATGGCCCTGAAATATCCCTTCGCAGATTCTCCAAAAGGGTGTTTCCAACATGCTCAATGAAAAGACAGGTTTAACTCTGTGAGATAAATAAACACATCACCAAGTAGATTCACAGAGAGCATCTTTCTAGTTTTTATCTGGGGATATTCGGTTTTGCCAACAGGCCCCAAAATTCCCCCTAACGTCTCTTTGCAGATACTACAAAAAGAGTATTTCCAACCTGCTAAATCAAAAGACAGGTTTTGTAGAGTGAGATGAATCCCCACATCAATAAGCAGTTTCGCAGATAGCTTCTTGTTAGTTTTTATTTGGAGATATTCAGTTTTTTTCCCCATAGGCCTTAATGGACTCCCAAATGTCACTTGCCGATTCTGCAAAAAGAGTTTTTCAACCTGTAAAATCAAAAGAAAGTTTTAACTCTGTGAGATTGATCCACACATCACTAAGCAGTTTCAAAGACAGCTTCTGTCTACCTTTTATCTGGTGATTTTGGGTTTCACCCTATAGGCCTCAATGGGCTACAAAATGTCCCTTCACAAATTCTACCAACAGAGTGTTCCCAACCTGTAGAATCAAAAGAAAGGTTTAACCTTTGAGATGAATCCACACATCACCAAGCAGTTTCACATATAGCTTCTGTCTAGTTTTTATCTGGGGATTTTCAGTTTTTCCCCAAAAGCCTCAAAGGAATCTGAACTGTCCCTTAGCAGATTCTACAAAAAGAGTGATTACGGGGGGTGCCCAAGATGGTCGAATAGGAACAGCTGCAGCCTCCAGCTCCCAGCGTGAGAGACACAGAAGACGGGTGATTTCTGCATTTTCAACTGAGGTACCAGGTTTAAATCACTGGGGCATGTCGGACAGTCTGTGCTGGTCCACTGGTGCAGCCCAACCAGTGAGAGTTGAAGCAGGGCGAAGAATCACCTCACCTGGGAAGCACAAAGGGGAAGGAAATTCCTTTTCCTAGCCAAGGGAAACAGAGACACAAAACATCTGGAAAATCGGGTAACTCCCACCCTAATACTGCGCTTTACCAAGGGTCTTAGCAAACAGCACACCAGGAGATTATATCCCACACCTGGTCCAGAGGGTCTCATGCCCATGGAGCCTTCCTCATTGCTAGCACAGCAGTCTGAGATATAACTGCAAGGTGACACTATGGCTGGGGGAGAGGTGCCCACCATTGCTGAGATTTAAGTAGGTAAACAAAGATGCTGGGAAGTTCAAATGGTGTGGAGCCCACCGCAGCTCAAGGAGGCCTGCCTGCCTCTGTAGACTCCACCTCTTGGGACAAGGTATAGCTAAACAAAAAGCAGCAGAAACCTCTGCAAATGTAAATGTCCCTGTTTGACAGCTTTGAAGAGAACAGTGGTTCTCTCAGCACAGAGGTTGAGATCTGAGAACAGACAGACTGCCTGCTCAAGTGGGTCCCTGACCCCGGAGTAGCCTAACTGGGAGACATCCCCCACCAGGTGCAGACTGACACCTCAAACCTTGCAGAGCTGGGTACACCTCTGAGAAAAAGCTTCCAGAGCAAGAATCAGACAGCAACACTTGCTTTTCAGCAATATTCTATCTTCTGCAGCCTCCGCTGCTGATACCCAGGCAAACAGGGTTTGGAGTGGACCTCAAGAAAACTCCAACAGACCTGCAGCTGAGGGTCCTGACTGTTAGAAGGAAAACTAACAAACAGAAAAGACACCCACACCAAAACCCCATCAGTACATCACCATCATCAAAGGCAAAAGGCAGATAAAAACCACAAGGATGGGGAAAAAGCAGTGCAGAAAAGCTGGAAATACAAAAAATCAGAGCGCATCTCCCCCTCCAAAGGAACACAGCTCATTGCCAGGAATAGAACACAGCTGGATGGAGAATGACTTTGATAAGGCGAGAAAATAAGGTTTCAGCTTATCAAATTTCTGAGAGCTAAAGGAGGAACAACGTTCCCAGTGCAAAGAAACTAAAAACCTTCAAAAAAGAATGGAAGTATGGATAACTAAAATAACTAATGCAGAGAAGTCCACAAACGAACTGATAGAGATAAAAACCATGACATAACTACGTGACAAATGTACAAGCTTCAGTAACCGATTCAATCAACTGGAAGAAAGAGTATCAGGGATTGAAGATCAGATGAATGAAATGAAGTGAGAAGAGAAGTTTAGAGGAAAAAGAGTAAAAATAAATGAAGAAAGCCTCCAGGAAAAACGGGATTATGTGAAAAGATCAAATCTACGTCTGACTGGTGTGCCTGAAAATGATGGGGAGAATGGAACCAAGTTGGAAAACACTCTGCAGGATATTATCTAGGAGAATTTCTCCAACATAGCAAAGCACGCCAACATTCAAAATCAGGAAATACAGAGACTGCCACAAAGATAATCCTCGAGAAGGACAACTCCAGGACACGTAATTGTCAGATTCACCAAAGTTGAAATGAAGGAAAAAATGTTAAGGGTAGCCAGAGAGAAAGGTTGGGTTACCCACAAAGGGAAGCCCATCAGACTAACAGCAGATCTCTTGGCAGAAATTCTGTAAGCCAGAAGTGAGTGGGGGCCAATATTCAACATTCTTAAAGAAAATAATTTTCAACCCAGAATTTCATATCCAGCCAAACTAAGTATCATAAGTGAAGAAGAAATAAAATCTTTTACAGACAAGCAAATGCTTATAGACTTTGTCACCACCAGGCCTGCCCTACAAGAGATCCTGAAGGAAGCACTAAAAATGAAAAGGAACAACCAGTACCAGCCATTGCAAAAACATGCCAAAATGTAGAGGCCATCGATGCTAGGAAGAAACTGCATCAACTAACGAGTGAAATAACCAGCTAATATCATAATGACAGGATCAAGTTCACACATAACAATATTAACCTTAAATGTAAATGGACTAAATGGTCCAATTAAAAGACACAGACTGGCAAATTGGATGAAGAGTCAAGGTCCATCAGTTTGCTGTATTCAGGAGACATATCTCACATGCAGAGACACACATAGGCTCCAAATGAAAGGATGGAGGGAGGTCTACCAAGCATATGGAAAGCAAAAAAAAAAAAGCAGGGATTGCAATCTCAGTCTCTGATAAAACAGATTTTAAACCAACAAAGATCAAAAGAGACAAAGAAGGCCATTACATAATGGTAAAGGGATCAATTCAACAAGAAGAGGTAACTATCCTAAATATATATGCACCCAATACAGGAGCACTCAGATTCATAAAGCAAGTCGTTAGAGACTTACAAAGAGACTTAGACTCCCAAACAATTATAATGGGAGACTTTAACTTTAACACTGTCAACATTAGACAGATCAACGAGACAGAAAGTTAACAAGGATATCCAGGAACTGAACTCAACTCTGCACCAAGCAGACCGAATAGACGTCTACAGAACTCTCCACCCAAAATCAACAAAATATACATTCTTCTCATCACTGCATCGCACTTATTCCAAAATTGACCGAATAGTTGGAAGTAAAGCACTCCTCGGCAAATGTACAAGAACAGAAATTATAGCAAACTGTCTCTCAAACCACAGTACAATCAAACCAGAACTCAGGACGAGGAAACTCAATGAAAACCCCTCCACTATATGGAAACTGAATACCTGCTCCTGAATGACTACTGGGTACATAACGAAATGAAGGCAGAAAAAAAGATGTTCTTTGAAACCAATGAGAACAAAGATACAACATACCAGAATCTCTGGGACACATTTAAAGCAGTGTGTAGAGGGACATTTATAGCACTAAATGCCCACAAGAGAAAGCAGGGAAGATCTAAAATTGACCCCTAACATCACAATTAAAATAATACAGAAGAAAAAGTAAACACATTCAAAAGCTAGCAGAAGGCAAGAAATAGCTAAGATCAGAGCAGAACTGAAGGAGATAGAGATGCAAAAAACCCTTCAAAGAAACACTGTATCCAGGAGCTGGCGTTTTGAAAAGATCAACAAAATTGACAGACCTCTAGCAAGACTAATAAAGAAGAAAAGAGAGAAGAATCAAATAGACGCAATAAAAAGTGATAAAAGGGATATCACCACCGACCCCACAGAAATACAAACTACCATCAGAGAATATTATAAGCACCTCTACGTAAATAAACTAGAAAACCTAGAAGAAATGGATAATTTCCTGGACACTTACACTCTCTCAAGACTAAACCAGGAAGAAGCTGAATCCTTGAATAGACCAATACCAGGATCTGAAATTGAGGCAATAATTAATAGCCTACCAACCAAAAAAGTCCAGGACCAGACAGAATCACTGTCAAATTTTACCAGAGGTACAAGGAGGAGCTGGTACCATTTCTTCTGAAACTATTCCAATCAATAGAAAAAGAGGGAATCCTCCCTAACTCATTTTACAAGACCAGCATCATCCTGATATCAAAGCCTGGCAGAGATACAACAAAAAAAGAGAATTTTAGACCAATATCCCTGATGAATATTGATGCAAAAATCCTCAATAAAAACTGGCAAACTGAATCGAGCAGCACATCAAAAAGCTTATCCACCGTGATCAAGTGGGCTTCATCCATGGGATGTAAGGCTGGTTCAACATATGCAAATCAATATACATAATCCAGCACATAAGCAGAACCAAAGACAAAAACCACATGATTTTCTCAATAGATGCAGAAAAGGCCTTTGACAAAATTCAACAGCCCTTCATACTCAAAACTCTCAATAAATTCAGTATTGATGGAACGTATCTCAAAATAATTAGAGCTATTTATGACAAACCCACAGCCAATATCATATCGAATGGGCAAAAACTGAAAGCATTCCCTTTGAAAACTGGCACAAGACAGGGATGCCCTTGCTCCTCACTCTATTCAACATAGTGTTGGAATTTCTGGCTAGGGCAATCAGGTAAGAGAAAGAAATCAAGGGTATTCAGTTAGGAAAAGAAGAAGTCAAACTGTCCCTATTTGCAGGTGATACAATTGTATATTTAGAAAATCCCATTCTCTCAGCCCAAAATCTCCTTAAGCTGATGAGCAACTTCAGCAAAGTCTCAGGATACAAAATTAATGTGCAAAAATCACAAGCATTCTTATACACCAGTAACAGAGAGTCAAAGCATGAATGAACTCCCAATCACCATTGTTTCAAAGAGAATAAAGTACCTAGGAATCCAACTTACAAGGGATGTGAAGGACCTCTTTAAGGAGAACTACAAACCACTGCTCAGTGAAATAAAAGAGGACACAAACAAATGGAAGAACATACCATGCTCGTGGATAAGAAGAATCAATATAGTGAAAATGGTCATACTGCCCAAAGTAATTTATAGATTCAATGCCATCCCCATTAAGCTACCAATGACTTTCTTCACAGAATTGGAAAAAACTACTTTAAAGTTCATACAGAACCCAAAAAGAGTCTGCATTGCTAAGACAATCCTAAGTCAAAAGAACAAAGCTGGAGGCATCACGCTACCTGAGTTCAAACTATACTACAAGGCTACAGTAACCAAAACAGCATGGTACTGGTACCAAAACAGAGATATAACCAATGGAGCAGAACGGAGCCCTCAGAAATAATACCACACATCTACAGCCATCTGATATTTGACAAACCTGACAAACACAAGAAATGGGGAAATAATTCCCTATTTAATAAATGGTGCTGGGAAAATTGGCTAGCCACAGTAGAAAGCTGAAACTGGATCCTTTCCTTACTCCTTATACGAAAATTAATTCAAGATGGATTAGAGACTTAAATGTTAGACCTAATACCATAAAAACCCTAGAAAAAAACCTATGTAAAACCATTCAGGTCATAGGCATGGGCAAGGGCTTCATGTCTAAAACACCAAAAGCAATGGCAACAAAAACCAAAATTGACAAATGGGATCTATTTAAACTAACGAGCTTCTGCACAGCAAAAGAAACTACCATCAGAGTGAACAGGCAACCAACAGAATGGAAGAAAAATTTTGCAATCTACTCATCTGACAAAGGGCTAATATCCAGAACCTATGAAGAAACCAAATTTACAAGAGAAAAACAAGCAACCCCATCAAAAAGTGGGCAAAGGATATGAACAGACATTTCTCAAAAGAAGACATTCATACAGCCAGCAGACACATGAGAAAATGTTCATCATTACTCGCCTTCAGAGAAATGCAAATCAAAACCACAATGAGATACCATCTCACACCAGTTAGAATGGCAATTATTAAAAAGTCAGGAAACAACAGGTGCTCTAGAGGATGTCAAGAAATAGGAGCACTTTTACACTGTTGGTAGGACTCTAAACTAGTTCAATCATTGTGTAAAACAGTGTGGGGATTCCTCAAGGACCTAGAACTAGAAATACTATTTGACATAGCCATCTCATTACTGGGTATATACACAAAGGATTATAAATCATGCTGCTATAAAGACACATGCACACTTATGTTTATTGTGGCACTATTCACAATAGCAAAGACTTGGAATCAACCCAAATGTCCATCAGTGTCAGATTGTATTAATAAAATGTGGCACATACACACCATGGAACACTATGCAACCATAAAAAAATGATGAGTTCGTGTCCTTTGTAGGGACATGTATGCTGCTGTAAGCCATAATTCTCAGCAAACTATCACAAGAACAGAAAACCAAGCACCGCATGTTCTCACTCATAGGTGGGAATTGAATAATGAGATCAGCTGGACACAGGAAGGGGAACATCACACACCGGGGCCTATTGTGGGAGGAGGGGGGAGGGATAGCATTAAGAGCTATACCTAATGTAAATGATGAGTTAATGGGTGCAACACATCAACATGGCACATGTATACTTGTGTAACCAACCTGCACGTTGTGCACATGTACACCAGAACTTAAAGTATAATAAAAAAAATAAAAATAAAAGAGTGATTACAAACTGCTGAATCCAAGGAAAGGTTTAACTCTGTGAGATGAATCCACACATCACCAATCATTTCATGGATAACTTCTTTCCAGTTTTTATCTGGGGATATTCAATTTTTCCTCACAGAACTCAATGGGCTCCCACATGCTTCTTCGCAGATTCTACAGAAACGATGTTTCCAACCTGTTGAATTTTAAAAAAGGTTTATCTCTGTGAGTTGAATCCAAACATCACCATGCAGTTGCACAGATAGCTTGTTTCTAGTTTTTGTCTGGGGATATTCTCTTTTTCCCCTGGACCTCAATGGACTCCCACAGGTCCCTTCACAGATTCTGCAAAAAGACTCTTTCAAACTTGCTCAATCAAAATAAAGGTTTGACCCTGTGAGATGAATGTGCTCATCATGAAGCAGTCTCATAAATACCTTCTTTCTAGTTTTTATCTGGGGATATTCGATTTTTCCCATAGGCTTCAATGGGTTCCCAAATGTCTTTTCACATTTTCTACCAAAAAAAAAAAAAAAAAAAAAAGTGTTTCCAGCCTGCTGAATCAAAAAAAAAAAAAAAAAAATAGTTTTGCTCCAGTGGATGAATCCACACATCACCAAGCAGTTTCACAGATAACTTCCTTCCTATGTTGATCTGGGGATATTCCATTTTTTCCCATAGGTTTCAATGGGCTTCGAAATGTCCCTTCATTGATTCTACAAAGAGTGTTTCCAAACTACTGAATCAAAAGAAAGGTTTAACTCTGTGAGATGAATCCACAAACCACCAAGCAATTTCACAGAGGATTTCTTCTATTTATTATCTGGGGATATTCGCTGTTTCTCCATATGCCTCAATGGGCTCCCTAATGATCCTTTGCAGATTCTTCAAAAAGAGTGTTTCCAACCTACTGAATCAAAGAAAATGTTTTACTCTGTGAGACGAATTAACATATTACAAAGCAGTTTCACAGATAGCTTTTTTCTAGTTTTTACCTGGGAATATTCATTTTTTTCTTATATTCCTCAATGGGCACCCAAATGTCCCTTTGTAGATTCTTTCAAAAAAGTGTTTCCAACAATCTGAATCAAAAGACTGGTTTACTTCTATGAGATGAATGCACATATCACCAAGCAGTTTCACAGATAGCTTCTTTCTAGTTTTTGTCTGGCGATATTCTGTTTTTCCCCATAGTTGTCACTATGCTCCAATATGTCACTTTGCAGATTCTACAAAAAAAGTGTTTCCAACTTGCTGAATCAAAAGAAATATTTAACTTTGTGAGATGAATTTACTCATCACCAAGCAGTTTCACAGATAGCTTTTTCCAGTTTTTATCTGGGGATAATCGGTTTTTCTCCATAGTCCTCAATGGGCTCCCAAATGGCCTTTCACATATTCTACAAAAAGAGTGTTTCCCACCTGCTGAATGAAAAGAAAGATTTAACTCTGTGATATGAATCCACACATCACCAGGCAGTTGCACAGATTGCGTACTTCTAGTTTTATCAGGGGATATTCTGTTTTTCCCCAAAGGCCTATATGGTCTACCAAATGTCACTTCACAGATTCTACAATTGTATTTTCTACCTGCTGAATAAAAAGTAACGTTTAACTCTGTGAGATGAATTCACACATCATGAAGCAGTTTCACAGATAACTTCTTTCTAGTTTTTATCTGGGGATATTCGGTTTTTCCCCATAGTCTTCAAAGGGCTCCCACATGTCCCTTTGCAGATTCTACAAAAAGAGTATTTCCAACCTGCTGAGTGAAAGGAAGGTTTAACTTTGTGAGATGAATGCACGCATCAACCAGTAGTTTCACAGATTGCTTCTTTCTGGTTTTTATCTGGGGATATTCAATTTTTCCTCTTAGCCCTCAATGGGCTCCCACATATCCCTTCAGATATTTTAAAAAATGAGGGTTCTAAACTTGCTTAATCAAAGCAAAGCTTTTACTCTGTGAGATGAATCGAAAAATCACCAAATAGTTTCACAGATAGCTTTTTTCTAGTTTTTAACTGGAAATATTTTTTTCCCCCATAGGCCTCAATGGATACTTAAATGTCAGTTTACAGATTTTAGAAAAATGGAGTTTTGATGTTGCTGAATCAAAAGAAAGTTTAACTTTGTGATATGAATCCACTCATCACCAAGTAGCTACATAGGAACTTTCTTCTAGTTTTTATCTGGGGATTTTCATTTTTTTCGCCATAACCCTCAATAGGCTCCCAAGTGTTCTTTACAGTTTCTACAAAAACAGTGTTTCTAACCAGCTGAATTAAAAGAAAGCTTTAACTCTGTGACATGAATCCACACATCACCAAGCAGTTTCACAGATAATTTCCTTCTAGTTTTTATCTGGGGCTATTCAGTTTCTTCTCATATGCCTCAATGGACTCAAAAATATCCCTTCACAAATCTACATAGAGAGTGTTTTCAACATGCTGAATCAAAAGAAAGGTTTAACCCTGCGAGATAAATCCACAATCACCAAGCAATTTCACAGATACTTTCTTTCTAGTTTTTATATGAGGATACTCATTTGTTTCCCCATAAGCCTCAGTAGGCTCCCAAGTGTCCTTGCACAGATTCTACAAAAGGGTGTTTCCAACCTGCTGAATCAAAAGACAGGTTTAACTCCGTGAGATTAATTGATCCATTACTAAGCATTTTCATAGATGGCTTATTTTGAATCATTATCTGGGGATATTTGGGTTTTCCCCATAGGCCCCAATGAGCTCCTAAGTGTCTTTTCACAGTTTCTACAGAAATAGTTTTTCCAACCTGCTGAATAAGAAATGGTTTTACCCTTAGATGAATCCACACATCACCAGCAATTTCATAGATAAATTATTTGTAGTTTTTTAGCAGATAGTTTCACAGATTGCTTTTCCTAGTTTTTGGGGGGATAATCAGTTTTTCCCCATAGGCCTCAATGGACTCTGAAATGTCCCTTTTTAGAGTTTACAAAAAGATTGTTTCCAAAGTTCTGAATCAAAAAAAGGTTGAAATCTATGAGATGAATCCACACATCACAAAGCAGTTTCACAGATACCTACTTTCTAGTTTTTTTTTTCTGAGAAAATTTGGTTTTTCCCCATATGCCTCAATGGGCTCCAAATACTCCCTTCTCAGATTCTACAAAATAATTTTTCCAACCTGCTGAATGAAAAGAAAAGTTTACCACTGTGAGATTAATCCACACATCACAAAAGAGTTTTACAGATACTTTCTTTTTAGCTTTAATTTGGGAATATTCATTTTTTCCCAATAGGCCTCTGTGGGCTCCCAAATGTCCCTTCACAGATTCTACAAAAAGAGTGTCTCCAACCTGCAGTATCAAAATATAGGTTTAACTGTGTGAGTGAACATACCTATCACCAAACAGTTTCACAGATAGCTTCTTTTTAGTTTTTATCTGGGGATATTCATTATTTTCCCATAGGCCTCAATGGGCTCCCGAATGTCCATTCACAGATATCACTAAAACAGTGTTTCCATCCTGCTGTATCAAAAGAAAGTTTTAACTATGTGAGATGAATCCACACTTCACCAAGCAGTTTTACAGATAAATTATTTGTAGTTTTTTCCTGTGGTTATTTTGTTTTACCCCATTGACCTCAATGTACTCCCAAATGTCTCTTCACAGATTCTACAAAAAGAGTGTTTCCATCCTGCTGAATCAAAAGAAAAATGTAACTCACTGATATGAATCCACACATAACCAATCTTTTTCTCAGATAATTTCTTTCTACTTAGTATCTGGGGACATTCAGTTTTTTCCTGCAGGCCCCACTGGGCACCCTAATGTTCCTTTGTGAGATGAATCCACACATCTCAAAGCAGTTTCCCAGATAGTTTCATTGTAATTCTTATCTGGGGACCTTTTTTTTTTTTTTTTTTTTTTTTTTTTTTTTTTTTTTTTAAACATAGGCCTTGATTGGCTTTCAAATGTCCTTTTGCATTTCTACAAAAAAAGTTTTTCCAAACTACTGAATCAAAAGAAACATTTAACTCTATGAGATAAATCCACACATCACAAAGCAGTTTCTAAGAGAGTTTCTTTCTAGTTTTTGGGGACATTCTTTTTTTCATAGGCCTCAATAAGCTTCGAATGGGTTTTTTCCCATAGACCACAATGGGTTCCGAAATGTCTCTTTATAGATTCTACAAAAGAGTTTTTCCAACCTGCTGATTCACAAAAAATTTAACTCTGTGAGGTAAGTCCACACATCACGAAGGAGTTTCACAGATAGCTTCTTTTTAGTATCTATTGAAGATATTTGATTTTCCACATAGACCTCAATTGGTTCCCAAATGTCCCTTCACATTTTCTACAAAAAAAGTTTTTCCACCCTGCTGAACAAAAGAAAGTTTTATCGCTGTGAGATGAATCCACACATCACCAAGTAGTTTTACAGGTAGCTTCTTTCTAGTTTTTATCTTAGGATATTCATTTTTCCCCATAGGTATTAATGGGCTCCCAAATGTCCCTTCACAGATTCTACAAAAAGGGTGTTTCCAATCTGCTGAATAAAAAGAAAGGTTTAACTCTGTGAAATGAATCCACACATTTCAGGAGCTTTCACAGATAGCTTCTTTCTAGTTTTTGTCTTGGGATATTAAGTTTTTCCTTATAGGCCTCAGTAGGCTCAAAAATGTCCCCTTGTAGATTCTACGAAAACAGTGTTCCAACCTGCAGAATCAAAGGAAAGGTTTAACACTGTGAGATTAATCCACATATCTCAAAGCAGTTTCACAGAGACCTTCTTTCTAATTTTTATGTGGGGATATTTTGTTTATCCCCATAGGCCTTAAAGGACTGCTAAATGTCCTTTCATAGATTCCACAAAAAGAATGTTTCCAAACTGCTGAATCAAAATAAAAGTTTAACTCTGTGAGGTGAATGCACACATCACTAAGCAGTTTCTCCATTAACTTCTTTCTGGTTCTTATCTAGGGATATTCTGTTTTCCCCTTTGGACTCAATGGATTCTTAAATGTCCCTTTGCAAATTCTACTAAATGAGTGATTCCAACCTGCTGAATCAAAAGAAAGGTTTACCTCTGTGAGGTGAGTCCACACATGACCAAGATGTTTCACAGATAGTTTCTTTCTAGTTTCTATCTGTGGATATTCTGTTTTCCCCATAGGCCTCTACAGGTTCCCAAATGTCCTTTGGTAGATTTTTTTTAAAGAATAGTGTTTCTAACCTGATGAAACAAAAGAAAGGTTTATCTCTGTGAAATGAATCTTCACATCACTGAACAGTTTCACAGATTGCTTTTTTTCTAGTTTTTATCTGGGGATATTGGGTTTTCCCCCATAGTCCTTAAATGATCTCCCAAATGTCTTATTGCAGATTCTACAAAAAGAGAGTTTCCAAACTGCTAAATGAAAAGAAGGGTTTAGTTTTTTAGTTGAATCTAGAAATGACCAAGAAGTTTCACACATAGCTTCTTTCTAGTTTTCATCTGGGGATATTCTGTTATCCCCATAGGTTTACATTTGTTGCCAAATGTCCCTTCGCAGATTCTACAAAAAGTGTATTTCTAACCTGCTGAAAGAAAAGAAAGCTCTGTCTCTGTGAGCTGAATCCCTACATCAAGAAGGAGTTTCACAGATTGTTTTTCCTCTAGGTTTTATCTGGAGATATTCGGTTATTCCCCACAAGCCTCAATGGACTTTCAAATGTCTCTTCACAGATTCTACCAAAAGAGTGCTTCCAACCTGCTGAATTTGTAGAAAGGTTCATCTCTGTGAGATGAATCCACGTATCACACAGCAGTTTCGCAGATAGTTCTTTCTAGTTTTTATCTGAGGATATTCAGTTTTTCCCCATATACCTCAATGGGCTGTGAAAAGTCCCTTCACAGATTCTACAAAAAGAGTGTTTCCAACCTGGTGAATCAAAGGAGAGGTTTATCTCTATGAGATCAGTCCACACATCTCAAATCAGTTTCACAGCTTCTTTGTAGTTTTTTTCTGGGGATATTCGTTTTTTTTCCATTGTCCTCAATAAGCTCCCTAGTGTACTTTCACAGGTGCTAGCAAAGAAGTGTTTCCAACCTACTGAATCAAAAGAAAAGTTTAACTCTCTGAGATGAATCCATACGTCCCCAAGTAGTTTAACAGATAAACTTCCTTTCAGCTTTTATCTCTGGATATTCAAAATTTTTATAGGCCCGAATTGACTCCCAAATGTCCCTTCACAGTTTCTACAAAAAGAGTGTTTCCAACTTGCTGAATCAAAAGAAAGGTTTAACTCTATGAGATGAGTCCACACATGACCAAGCAGTTTCTCAGATAACTTCTTTCTAGTTTTCATTTGGGGTTATTCGGTTTTCCCTATTGGAATCAAAGGGCTCCGTAATGACCCTTTGCAGATTCTACAAGAAGAGTGTTTACAACATGCAGAATCAAAATAAAGTTCAACTCTGTGAGATGAACACACACATCATGAAGCAGTTTCGCAGATCATTTATTTGTAGTTTTTATCTAAGGAAATTCAGTTTTTCCCCATATGTCTCAATGCGCTGTGGAAATTCCCTTCACAGATTCTACAAAAAGAGGGATGCCAACCCGGTGAATCAAAAGAAAAGGTCTAGCTCTGTGAGATGAACCCACACATCACGAATCAGTTTCACAGATAGCATCTTTGTACTTTTTATTTGGGGATTTTTCATTTTTCTGACTAGGCTTCAATGGGTTATGAAATATCCCTTCACAGATTCCACAAAAAGATGGTTTCCATGCTGCTTAATCAAAAGAAAGGTTTAACTTTTGTTAACCTGTGAGATGAATGTGTACATCACAAAGCATCTTCACCAGTAGCTTCTTTCTAGTTTTATATGGAAATATCTGGTTTTTTCTTATAGGAAAAAGGGCTACAAAATGTCCCTTCACAGATTCTACAAAAAGAGTGTCTCCAACCTATTGAACAACAACAACAACAACAAAAACGTTTAACTCTTTGAGATAAATCAGCACATCACCAAATGTCCCTGTGCAGAATCTACAAAAACAGTGCTCCCAACCTGCTGAATCAAAAGAAAGTTTTAACTCTGTGAGATGAATCCGCACTTCACCAAGTAGTTTCACAGACAGATTCCTTCTAGGTTTTACCAGGGCATATTCGGTTTTCTCTATAGGTCTCAGTGGGTTCTCAAAAACTCCTTTACAGATTCTACAAAAAGAATGTTTCCAACCTGCTGAATCAAACGAAAGTTTTACCTCTGTGAGGTGAATCCACACATCACCAAGCAGTTTCAGATAGCTTCTTCCTAGTTTTTAGTCTGAGGATATTCCATTTTCCTGTAGTTGTCAATGGGTTCCCAAACGTCCCTTTGCTGATTCTACAAAAACAGTATTTCCAAGATGCTGAAACAAAAGAAAAGTTTGTCTCTGTGAGATGAATCCATATATCACCAAGGAGTTTCACAGATAGCTTCTTTCTAGATTAATATCTGAATATTAGTGTTTCCCCATAGACATCAAAAGGCTCCCAAATGTCCCTTCTCAGATTCTACAAAGAGTGTCCCAACCTGCTGAATCAAAATAAAAGTTTAACTCTGTGAGATGACACAACATGTCACCAAGCAGTTTCACAGATAGTTCATTCCTAGTTTTCATGCTGGAATATTCATTTTCAGTCATAGGCCTCTAAGGGTTCCAAAGTGTCCGTTTGCAGATTCTACAAAAAGAGCATTTCCAAGTTACTGAATCATAATAAAGGTTTAGATAGGTGAGATGAATCAACACATCACAAAGCAGTTTCAAAGATAGCTTCTTCCTAGTTTATACCTGGGGATAATCCCTTGTTACACATTGGCCTCAAGAGGCTGCAAAATGTCCCTTCACAGATTTTACAAAAAGAGTATTTCCAACCTGTTGAATCAAAATAAAAATTTAACTCTGTGAGATGCATCCACACATCACTAAGCAGTTTCACAGATAGCGTGTTTCTAGTTTTCATCTGGAGATATTTGGTTTTTCCCCTTAGACATCAATGGAGTCCCAAATGTCCTTTCGAAGATTCCACAATAAGGAGTGTTTTTAACCTGCTGAATTAAAAGAAAGGTTTAACTTTGTGAGATGAATCTAAGTATCACCAAGCAGTTTCACAGATATCTTCTTTCTAGTTTTTAACTTGGGATAGTCTATTTTTCCAAAAAGGCATAAATTGCCTCCCCAATGTCCTTTCACAGATTCTACAAAAAGAGTGTCTCCAACCTGCTGACTCAAACGAAAGGGTTAACTCTGTGATGAATCCACACATCACCAAGCAGTTTCACAAAAAGTTTCTTTCAAGTTTTTATCTGGGGATATTCAGTTTTTTCCTATAGGAGTCAATGGATGCCTGTATGTACCTTAGCAGATTCTACAAAAAGAGTGTTGTCAACCTGCTGAATAAAAATAAAGGTTTATCTCTGTGAGATGAATCTACACATCACAAAGCAGTTTCACAGATAGCTTTTTCTGCTTTTTATCTGGGGATATTAGGTTTTCTCCCATAGGACTCAATGTGTTGCAAACGTCCCTTTGCAGATTATACAAAGAGAGTGTTCCCAATCTGCTGAAACAAAAGTAAAGTTTATCTCTTTGTAATGAATCCACACATCACCAAGTAGTTTCACAGATACCTTCTTTCTAGTTTTTATCTGAGGATATTCGCTTTTTCCCAATAGGCCTCAATGGGCTCCAAAATGTCCCTTCACAGAGTCTACAAAAAGAGTGTTTTCAACCTGCTTAATCAAAAGAAAGGTTTAACTCTGTGTGATGCATCCACACACCACTAAACAGTTTCACAGATAGCTTCTTCCCAGTTCTTATCTAGGGATAATTGATTTTTTTTTAATAGGCCTCAATAAACTCCCAAATGTCTTTTTGCAGATTGTACAAAAAGAGTGTTTCCAACGAGCTGAATCAAAAGAAATATTTATTTCTGTGAAATGAATCCACACATCACAAAGCAGTTTGAAAGATAATTTGTTTCTATTTTTTATCTGGGGACCTTCAGTTTTTCCCCATAGTCTCAATGGGCTTTGAAAATCCTCTTTGCCGATTCTTCCCAAAAATTGTTTCCAACCTGCTGAGTCAAAAGAAAGATTTAACTCTGTGAGATGAATCCACATGTCAGCAAGCACTTTCACAGATAACTTCTTTCTAGTTTTTATCTTGGGAAAGTCTATTTTTCCCTTAGTCCTCAAAGGGCTTCAAAATGTCCCTGTGTACATTCTACAAAAGGAGTGTATTCTACCTTCTGAATCAAAAGAAATATTAAATTCTGTAAGATGAATCCACACATCACCAAGCACTTTACAGATAGCTTATTTACAGTTTTGTGTGGGGATATTCATTTTTTCTTGCCACAGGACAAAAAAAGGTCCCAAATGTCCCTTTGCAGATTCTACAAAAGAAGTGTTACCAATCTGCTGAATGAAAAGAAAGGTTGTACTCTGTGAGATGAATTCACATTTCACCAAGCAGTTTCACACATAGCTTCTTTCTAGTTTTTCCTGTAGGATATTCTGTTTTTCCCCATAGGTCTCAATGAGTTCACAATGTCCCTTCACAGATTCTCCAAAACAGTGTTTCCAACCTGATGAAACAAATAAAGATTTGACTCTGTGACCTGAATGCACACATCACCAAGCACTTTCACAGGTAATTTTTTCCTAGTTTTTAATCTGTTTTTCCCTTAGTCCCCAATGGGCTTCAAATGTCCCTGTGCAGATACTACAAAAAGAGTGTTTCCTACCTTCTAAATCAAAAGTAACTTTAAACTTTTTGAGATGAATCCACACATGACCAAGCAGTTTCAAAGACAGATTCTTTCTAGTTTATATCTGGGGATATCTGTTTTTTTTTTTTTTTTTTCCACCAGGACAGAAAGTGCTCCCACATATCCCTTTGCATTCTACAGAAAAAGTGCTTGCAGCCTGCTGAATCAAAAGAAAGGTTTTACTCTGTGAGATGAATCCACACTTCCACAAGCAGTTTCATAGATAACTTCTTTCTAGTTTTTATCTGCAGATGTTTGGTTTTTCTTCACAGGCCCAATGGGCTCCCAGTGTCCTTTCACAGATTCTGCAAAAAGAGTGTTTCCAACCTGATGAATCAAAAGAAAGGTTGAACTCTGTGAGATGAATCCACACACCACCAAGCAGTTTCACAGATAGCATTTTTCTAGTTTTTATCTGGGGATATTCAATTTTACCCCATAGGCCTCAATTGATTCTGAAATGTCTCTTCACAGATTCTACAACAACACTGTCTCCAATTTACTGAATCAAAAAAGTTTTAACTCTGTGAGATGAATCCACATATCACCAAGCAGTTTCACAGACGCTATCTTTCTAGTTTTTTTCTGGGGATATTTGATTTTTCCTCTTAGGCCTCAATGGGCCCTCACATGTCCCTTCACAGAATCTACAGAAAGAGTGCTTCCAAACTGCTGAATCTAAAGAATGGTTTAACTCTGTGTGAAGAATCCACATATCACCGAACAGTTTCACAGTTTCTTTCTAGGTTCTATCTAGGGATAATCCTTTTTTGCTTATAGACCTCAAGGGGCTCCCAAATGTTTCTTTGCAGATTCTACAAAAAGAGTGTTTCCAACCTCCTGAATCCAAAGAAATATTTAACTCAGTGAGATGAATCCACACGTCACAAAGCAGTTTCTCAAATAGCTTATTTTTATTATTTTTCAGGGGATATTCTGTTTTTCCCCATAGGCATCAAGGGGCTCACAAATGGCCTTTCTCAGATTCTACAATAAGAGTGTTTCCAAACTGCTGAATCAAAAGAACGGTTAAATTCTGTGAGATGAATACACATCACCAAGCAGTTTCACGGATAGTTTCTTTCTGGTTTTCATATGGTGATACTTGTTTTTTTCCACAGGCAAAAAAAAAGGGCTCCCAAATGTACCTTCGCAGATACTACAAAAATATGTTTTCCAACCTACTGAATCAAAACAAAGGTTTCCCTCTGTGAAATGAATCCACATATCACCAAGCACTTTCACAGATAGTTCATTTCTAGTTTTTATCTGGTGTTATTTTCTTGTTCCCCAGAGGCCTCAATGCGCTCTAAATATTCCTTTGCAGATTCTACAAAGAGTGTTTCCCATCTGTTGAATCAAAAGAAAGCTTTAACTCTGTGCGATGAATCCACACATAACCAAGCAGTTTACCTATTGCTTCTTTCTAGTTTTTATCTGGGGATATTTGGTTTTTCCCCATGAGCCTCAATGGACTCCCAAATATTCCCTCACAGATGCTACAACAACAGTTTCCAACCTTCTATATCAAAAGAAATTTGTAACTCTATGAGTTTAATATATACATCATCAAGCAGTTTGACAAAACAACTCCTTTCTAGTTTTTATCTGTAGATACTCAGTTCTTCCCTATATGTGTCTATGGGCTCACAAACATTTTTGCAGATTCTACAAAAGTGTTTCAAACCTGCTGAATCGAAAGAAAGGTTTAACTCTGTGAGTTGAATCCACACCTCACCCAACAGTTTCACAGATAGCTAGCTTTTTTCTAGTTTTATTTGTTTATTTTTTCTGGGGATATTCAGTTTTTTCCCATGAATTTGTTCTCACATGTCCCTTCGCAGATTCTACAAAAAGAGTGCTTCCAACCTGCTCAGTTGAAAAATGTTTTACTCCTGTGAGATAAACCCACACATCACCAAGTAGTTTTACAGATAGCTTTTTTCTAGATTTTACCGGGAGATAATCATTTTTTTCTTTTAGACCCCAATGGGCTTCCAAATGTTTCTTAGCAGATTCTACAAAAAGAGTGTTTCCAACCCGCTGAATCAAAAGAAAGTTTTAAGTCTGTGAGATGAATCCACACATCACCAAGCAATTTCACAGATAGCTTCCTTCTAGTTTTTATCTGCAGATATCAATTTTTTTTTCTGTAGGCCCCAATGGGCTCCCACATGTCCCTTCATAGATTGTCTTCATGCTAAAAACTCTCAATAAATTCGGTATTGATGGAATGTATCTCAAAATAATAAGAGATATTTATGACAAATCCACAGCAAATATCATACTGAATGGGCAAAAACTGGAAAAATTCCCTTTGAAAACTGGCACAAAACAGGGATGCCCTCTCTCACCACTCCTATTCAACATAGTGTTGGAAGTTCTGGCTAGGGCAATCAGGCAAGAGAAAGAATTCAAGGGTATTCAGTTAGGAAAAGAAGAAGTCAAATTGTCCCTCTTTGCAGATGACATGATTGTATATTTAGAAAATCCCATTGTCTCAGCCCAAAATCTTCTTAAGCTGATAACCAACTTCAGCAAAGTCTCAGGATACAAAATTAATGTGCAAAAATCACAAGCATTCTTATACACCAGTAACAGACAAACAGAGAGCCAAATCATGAATGAACTTCCATTCACAATTGCTTCAAAGAGAATAAAATACCTAGGAATCCAAATTACGAGGGATGTAAAGGACCTCAAGGAGAACTACAAACCACTGCTCAGTGAAATAAAAGAGAACATAAACAAATGGAAGAACATACCATGCTCATGGATAGGAAGAATCAATATCATGAAAATGGCTATACTGCTCAAGGTAATTTATAGATTCAATGCCATCCCCATCAACATACCAATGAGTTTCTTCACAGAATTGGAAAAAACTGCTTTAAAGTTCATATGGAACCAAAAAAGAGCCCGCATCTCCAAGACAATCCTAAGTCAAAAGAACAAAGCTGGAGGCATCACGCTACCTGACTTCAAACTATACTACAAGGCTACAGTAACCAAAACAGCATGGTAATGGTACCAAAACAGAAATATAAACCAATGGAACAGAACAGAGTCCTCAGAAATAATACCACACATCTACAGCCATCTGATCTTTCATAAACCTGAGAAAAACAAGAAATGGGGAAAGGATTCCCTATTTAATAAATGGTGCTGGGAAAATTGGCTAGCCATAAGTAGAAAGCTGAAACTGGATCCTTTCCTTACTCCTTATACGAAAATTAATTCAAGATGGATTAGAGACTTAAATGTTAGACCTAATACCATAAAAACCCTAGAAGAAAACCTAGGTAATACCATTCTGGCCATAGGCATGGGCAAGGAATTCATGTCTAAAACAGCAAAAGCAACGGCAACAAAAGCCAAAATTGACAAATGGGATCTAATTAAACTAAAGAGCTTCTGCACAGCAAAAGAAACTACCATCAGAGTGAACAGGCAACCTACAGAATGGGAGAAAATTTTTGCAATCTACTCATCAGACAAAGGGCTAATATCCAGAACCTACAAAGAACTCAAACAAATTTACAAGAAAAAAACAACAACCTCATCAAAAAGTGGGCAAAGGATATGAACAGACATTTCTCAAAAGAGGACATTCATACAGCCAACAGACACATGAAAAAATGCTCATCATCACTGGCCATCAGAGAAATGCAAATCAAAACCACAATGAGATACCATCTCACACCAGTTAGAATGGCAATCATTCAAAAGTCAGGAAACAACAGGTGCTGGAGAGGATGTGGAGAAATAGGAACACTTTTACACTGTTGGTGGGATTGTAAACTAGTTCAACCATTATGGAAAACAGTATGGCGATTCCTCAAGGATCTAGAACTAGAAGTACCATATGACCCAGCCATCCCATTACTGAGTATATACCCAAAGGATTCTAAATCATGCTGCTATAAAGACACATGCACACGTATGTTTATTGTGGCACTATTCACAATAGCAAAGACTTGGAATCAACCCAAATGTCCATCAGTGACAGACTGGATTAAGAAAATGTGGCACATATACATCATGGAATACTATGCAGCCATAAAAAAGGATGAGTTTGTGTCCTTTGTGGGGACATGGATGCAGCTGGAAACCATCATTCTCAGCAAACTATCGCAAGAACAGAAAACCAAACACTGCATGTTCTCACTCATAGGTGGAAACTGAACAATGAGATCACTTGGACTCGGGAAGGGGAACATCACACACTGGGGACTATCATGGGGAGTGGGGAGGGGGTAGGGATTGCATTGGGAGTTATACCTGATGTAAATGACGAGTTGATGGGTGCTGACGAGTTGATGAGTGCAGCACAGCAACATGGCACAAGTATACATATGTAACAAACCTGCACATTATGCACATGTACCCTAGAACTTAAAGTATAATAAAAAAATTTAAAAAAAGTTTCCAAACTTCTCAATCAAAAGAATGGTTTAACTCTGTGAGATGAGTCCACACATCACCTAGCAGTTTCACCGATAGCTTCTTTTTAGTTTTTATGTGGGCATATTTTGTTTTTCCACATAAGTCTCAAATGGCTCCCTTATGTCCCTTCACGAATAAAAGTGTTTTCAACCTGATGAATTAAAAGAAAGATTGAACTCTGTGAGATGAATCCACACATCACAAACCACTTTCAATGATACCTTCTTTCCAGTTTTTATCTGAAAATATTTGATTGTGTCCTATAGGCCTCAAAGGGCTCCCAAATGTCCCTTCACAGATTCTACTAGAAAAATATTTCCAGCCTGCTGAATCAAAAGGTTTTTAACTCTGTGAGATGACTCCACACAAAATCAAGTAATTTCAGAGACATCTTTTTTCCAGCTTTTATCTGGAGATATTTGGTTTTTCCCTATCAGCCTCAATGGGTTCCCAAATGTCCCTTTGCAGATTCTACAAAAACAGTGTTTCCAACCTGCTGAATCAAAACAAAGATTTAAGTCTGTGAGATAAATCCACACATCACCAAGCAGTTTCACAGACAACTTCTTTCTAGTTTTTATCTGGGATATATGTTTTGTTCCCATAGGTCTCAATGGGCTCTCAAATGTCTCTTTACAGATTCTAAAAAAAGAATTTTCCAATATGCTGAATCAAAAGAAAGTTTAACTCTGTGAGATGAATTCACACATTCCCCAGCAGTTTCACAGATGGCTTCTTTCTAGGTTTCATCTGGGGATATTCAGTTTTTCCCCTTGACCTCAATGGGCTGCCAAATATCCCTTCTCAGATTCTACAAAAAGAGTGTTTTCTACATGACATATCAAAAGAAAGGTTTAACTTTGTGTATTTAATTCATATATTATAAAGCAGTTTCACAGATAGTATCTTTCTAGTTTTTATCTGAGGACATTTTGTTTTTCCCCATAGGCCTCAAAGGTCTCTCAAATGTCCCTTTGCAGATTCTAAGAAAAAATGTTTCCAATCTGCTGAATCAAAAGTAAGGTCTAACTCTGTGAGATGAATCAACCCATCACAAAGCAGTTTCACAGATAGCTTCTTTCTAGTTTTTATCTGGGGATATATTTTTTTCCCCATAGGCTCAAGGGGCTTCCAAATGTCCCTTTGCAAATTGTACAAAAAGAGTGTTTCCAATCTGCTGAAACGAAAGAACAATTTATCTCTGACAAATGGATCCACACTTCACAAACAACTTCACAGACAGATTCTTTCTAGTTTTTATCTGGGGATATTCAGTTTTTCTTCATAGTCCTCAGTCAACTTTCAAATGTCCCTTCGCAGATTCTACACAAGGAGTGTTTCCAATATGCAGAGCTAAAAGAAACTTTTAATGCTGTGAGATAAATCCATACATCACAAAGCTGTTTCACAGATAGCTTCTTTACAATTTTTATCTGGGGATTTTTTTCCACCTTATGCCTCAATGGGTTACTAAATGTCCCCTTGCAGATTTTTCAAAAAGAGTGTTTTCAATCTGCTGAATCAAAAAAAAGTTTTGTCTCTGAAATGAATACACACATCACAAAGCACTTTCACAGACAGCTTCTTTTTAGTTTTTATCTGGGGATATTCGATTTTTCTCCATAGGCCTAAATGGGTTCCCAAACCTCCCTTCACATGTTCTACACAAAGAAGGTTTCCAACCTTCTGAACCAAAAAGGTTTAGCTATGATGGATGAATACACACATCACAAAACATCTTCACAGATAGCTTCTTGATACTTTTTATCTTGGGGTTCTCAGTTTTTCCATGTCAGCCTCCATAAGTTCCCAGGGATTTCTTCTCAAATTGTACAAAAAAGACTTTCCAACCTGCTGAATCAAAAGAAAGGTTCAACTCTGTGAGATGAGTCAACCCATCTCAATGCAGTTTCACAGTGGACTTCCTTCTGGTTTTTGTTGGGATATTCATTTTTTACCTATAGGCGTCAATGGACTTCCAAATATCTTTTCACAGATTCTACACAAGGAGTGTTTCCAACATGCAGAATCAAAAGAAACTTTTAATGCTGTGAGGTGAATTCACAAATCACAAAGCAGTTTCACAGATAGCTTACTTTTAAGTTTTGATCGGAGATATTTGATTTTTCCCCATAGGCCTCAATTGGCTCCCAAATATTTATTTGTATATTTTACAAAAGACTGTTTCCAACCTGCTGAATCAAACGAAAGGTTTAACTGTGTGAGATAATCCCATACATCACAATGCAGTTTCACAGCTAGATTCTTCATAGTTTTTATCTGGGGTTATTCTGTTTTTGTTTTTGTTTTTTTCCATAAGCTGCAATGGGCTCGCAAATGTCTCTGTATAGATTGTATAAAACGATTCTTTGTAACCTACTGCATCACAAAATAGGTTTACCTCTATGAAATGAATCCACACATCACAACGCAGTTTCACAGAAAATTTCTTTGTAGGTTTTATCTGGGGATATTCTGTTTTTCCCCATAAGCTGCAATGGGCTCACTAATGTCCCTCAGCAGGTTTTAGGAAAAGATTGTTTTCAACCTACTGTATCAAATAAAGTTTAGCTCTGTGAGATGAATCACAAAGCAGTTTCACAGACAGCATCTTTCCACTTTTTAATCTGGGGATAGACGGTTTTTCTATTAGGCCCCAATGGGCTCTGAAAAATGTTTTTGTAGATGCTACCAAAAAAATATTTCCAACCTGCTGAATCAAAAGAAAGTTTTAACTCTCTGAGATGAATCCACACATGAGAACGCAGTTTCACTGACAGCTTCTTTCTAGTTTTCAACTCGGGATATATGGTGTTTCCCAATAGGCCTCAATGCACTCTCTAATGCCCCTTCACAGATTCTATGAAAAGAGTGTTTTCCACCAGATTAATCAAAAGAAATGTTTAACTCTGTGAGGTGAATCCACACATAACAAAGCAATTTCACAGAGACACTCTTTCTATTTTTTATCTGCATATGTTCAGTTTTTCCCCAAAGGCCACAATGGGCTCCCAAATGTTCCTTCGCAGATTCTACAAAAACAGAGTTTCCAACCTGCTGAATCAAAAGAAAGGTTTAACTCTGTGTGATGAATCCACACATCCCAAAGCAGTTTCACAGATTGCTACTTTCTAGATTCCATGTGGGAATATTCGATTTTTCTCCATAAGCCTCAATGGCTCCAAAATGTCCCTTCAAAGATTCTACAAAAAGAGTGTTTCCAACCTGCTGAATCAAAAGGAAGGTTTATCTCAGTGAGAAGAATCCACAAATTGTCAAGCAGTTCACAGATACCTTCCTTCAAGTTTTTATCTGGAAATAGTCACTTTTTCACCATAGGCCTTAATGGGCTGACTAACATCCCTGAATTAAAAGAAAGATTTAAATCTATGAGATGAATCCACACATCATCAATCGGTTTCACAGATAACTTCTTGATAGTTCTTATCTCGGGACATTTGGTTTTTCCATGTCGGTCACAATAAGCTCCCAAGTGTTTCTTAGCAAATTATACAAAAAGAGTGTTTCCAACCTGTTGTATCAACGGAAAGTTTTACCTCTGTGAGATAAATACACACATCACTAAGCAGTATCATAGATAGCTTCTTTCTACTTTTTATCTGGAAACATTTGGTTTTTTTCCCACAGCCCTCAATGGGTTCCCATATACTTCTTTGCAGATTCTACAAAAAGGTGTTTTCAACATGCTGAATCCAAAAAACCTTTAAATCTGTGAGATGAATCCACACATCTCAAAGCAGTTTCACAGATAGCTTCTTTCAAGTTTGTATCTGGGGATATCCAGTTTTTCTTTGTAGGGCTCAGTGGGTTCCCAAATGTCCCATCAAAGATTCTACACCAAGAGTACTATCATTGTGCTGAATCAAAAAAAAGATTTAACTCTGTCAAGTAAAACCACACATCACCAAGCAATTTTTCACATAGCCTCCCTCAAGATTTTATCTGGGGATATTCGTTTTTTTTCCCACAGGCATCCATGGGCTCCAACTCTCCCTTCACAGGTTCTATGAAAAGAGTGTTTCGAACATGCTGAATCAACAGTAAGGTTTAATTCTGTGCGATTAGTTCGCATATCACAATGCAGTTTCACATGTAGTTTCTTTCTGGTTTTTATCAGAGGATATTTGGGTTTTATTTTTTTATTTTATTTTTTCTTTTATTATTATTATACTGTAAGTTCTAGGGTACATGTGCATAAAGTGAAGGTTTGTTACATATGTATACTTGTGCCATGTTGCTGTGCTGCACCCATCACTCATCAGCACCCATCAACACGTCATTTACATCAGGTATAACTCCCAATGCAATCCCTCCCTCCTCCCTCCTCCCCATGATAGGCCCCGGTGTGTGATGTTCCCCTTCCAAGTCCAAGTGATCTCATTGTTCAGTTTCCACCTATGAGTGAGAACATGCAGTGTTTGGTTTTCTGTTCTTGCGATAGCTTGCTAAGAATGATGGTTTCCAGCTGCATCCATGTCCCTACAAAGGACACAAACTCATCCTTTTTTAAGGCTGCATACTATTCCATGGTGTATATGTGCCATATTTTCTTAATGCAGACTGTCACTGATGAACATTTGGGTTGATTCCAAGTCTTTGCTATTGTGAATACTGCTGCAATAAACATACGTGTGCATGTGTCTTTATAGCAGCATGATTTATAATCCTTTGGGTATATACCCAGTAATGGGATGGCTGGGTCATATGGTACTTCTAGTTCTAGATCCTTGAGGAATCGCCATACTGTTTTCCATAATGGTTGAACTAGTTTACAATCCCACCAACAGTGTAAAAAAGTGTTCCTATTTCTCCACATCCTCTCCAGCACCTGTTGTTTCCTGACTTTTTAATGATCGCCATTCTAACTTGTGTGAGATGGTATCTCATTGTGGTTTTGATTTGCATTTCTCTGATGGCCAGTGATGATGAGCATTTTTTCATGTGTCTGTTGGCTGTATGAATGTCTTCTTTTGAGAAATGTCTGTTCATATCCTTTGCCCACTTTTTGATGAGACTGTTGGTTTTTTCCATGTAAATTTGTTTGAGTTCTTTGTAGGTTCTGGATATTAGCCCTTTGTCAGATGAGTAGATTGCAAAAATTTTCTCCCATTCTGTAGGTTGCCTGTTCACTCTGATGGTAGTTTCTTTTGCTGTGCAGAAGCTCTTTAGTTTAATGAGATCCCATTTGTCAATTTTGGCTTTTGCTGCCGTTGCTTTTGGTGTTATACACATGAAGTCTTTGCCAATGCCTATGTCCTGAATGGTACGACCTAGGTTTACCTCTAGGGTTTTTATGGTATTAGGTCTAATATTTAAGTCTCTAATCCATCTTGAATTAATTTTCGTATAAGGAGTAAGGAAAGGATCCAGTTTCAGCTTTCTACTTATGGCTAGCCAATTTTCCCAGCACCATTTATTAAATAGGGAATCCTTTCCCCATTTCTTGTTTCTCTCAGGTTTGTCAAAGATCAGATGGCTGTAGATGTGTGGTATTATTTCTGAGGACTCTGTTCTGTTCCATTGGTCTATATCTCTGTTTTGGTACCAGTACCATGCTGTTTTGGTTACTGTAGCCTTGTAGTATAGTTTGAAGTCAGGTAGCGTGATGCCTCCAGCTTTGTTCTTTTGACTTAGGATTGTCTTGGAGATGCGGGCTCTTTTTTGGTTCCATATGAACTTTAAAGCAGTTTTTTCCAATTCTGTGAAGAAACTCATTGGTAGCTTGATGGGGATGGCATTGAATCTATAAATTACCTTGGGCAGTATGGCCATTTTCATGATATTGATTCTTCCTATCCATGAGCATGGTATATTCTTCCATTTGTTTTTGTCCTCTTTTATTTCACTGAATAGTGGTTTGTAGTTCTCCGTGAAGAGGTCCTTTACATCCCTTGTAAATTGGATTCCTAGGTATTTTATTCTCTTTGAAGCAATTGTGAATGGAAGTTCATTCATGATTTGGCTTTCTGTTTGTCTGTTACTGGTGTATAAGAATGCTTGTGATTTTTGCACATTAATTTTGTATCCTGAGACTTTGCTGAAGTTGGTTATCAGCTTAAGGAGATTTTGGGCTGAGACAATGAGGTTTTCTAAGTGTACAATCATGTCATCTGCAAACAGGGACAGTTTGACTTCTTCTTTTCCTAACTGAATACCCTTGATTTCTTTCTCTTGCCTGATTGCCCTAGCCAGAACTTCCAACACTATGTTGAATAGGAGTGCTGAGAGAGGGCATCCCTGTCTTGTGCCAGTTTTCTTTTCTTTTTTTTTTTTTTTTGAGGTGGAGTCTTCACTCTGTCGCCCAGGCTGGAGTGCAGTGGCACCATCTCGGCTCACTGCAAGCTCCGCCTCCCGGGTTCGCGCCATTCTCCTGCCTCAGCCTCCGGAGTAACTGGGACTACAGGCGCCCGCCACCGCGCCCGGCTAATTTTTTGTATTTTAGTAGAGACGGGGTTTCACCGTGTTAGCCAGGATGATCTCGATCTATTGACCTCGTGATCCGCCCGCCTCAGCCTCCCAAAGTGCAGGGATTACAGGCGTGAGACACCGCGCCCGGCCTGTGCCAGTTTTCAAAGGGAATTTTTCCAGTTTTTGCCCATTCAGTATGATATTGGCTGTGGGTTTGTCATAAATAGCTCTTATTATTTTGACGTACGTTCCATCAATACTGAATTTATTGAGCGTTTTTATCATGAAGGGCTGTTGAATTTTGTCAAAAGCCTTTTCTGCATCTATTGAGATAATCATGTGGTTCTTGTCTTTGGTTCTGTTTATATGCTGGATTATGTTTATTGATTTGCGAATGTTGAACCAGCCTTGCATCCCAGGGATGAAGCCCACTTGATCATGGTGGATAAGCTTTTTGATGTGTTGCTGAATCCGGTTTGCCAGTATTTTATTGAGGATTTTTGCATCGATGTTCATCAGGGATATTAGTCTAAAATTCTCTTTTTTTGTTGTGTCTCTGCCAGGCTTTGGTATCAGGATGTTGTTGGCCTCATAAAATGAGTTAGGGAGGATTCCCTCTTTTTCTATTGATTGGAATAGTTTCAGATGGACAGGTACCAGCTCCTCCTTGTTCCTCTGGTAGAATTCTGTTGTGAATCCATCTGGTCCTGGACACTTTTTGGTTGGTAGGCTATTAATTATTGCCTCAATTTCAGAGCCTACTATTGGTCTATTCAGGGATTCAACTTCTTCCTGGTTTAGTCTTGGAAGAGTGTAAGTGTCCAGGAAATTATCCATTTCTTCTAGATTTTCCAGTTTATTTGCGTAGAGGTGTTTATAGTATTCTCTGATGGTAGTTTGTATTTCTGTGGGGTTGGTGGTGATATCCCCTTTATCATTTTTTATTGCATCTATTTGATTCTTCTCTCTTTTCTTCTTTATTAGTCTTGCTAGTGGTCTGTCAATTTTGTTGATCTTTTCAAAAAACCAACTCCTGGATTCATTGAGTTTTTGGAGGGTTTTTTGTGTCTCTATCTCCTTCAGTTCTGCTCTGATCTTAGTTATTTCTTGCCTTCTGCTAACTTTTGAATGTGTTTGCTCTTGCTTCTCTAGTTCTTTTAATTGTGATGTTAGAGTGTCAATTTTAGATCTTTCCTGCTTTCTCTTGTGGGCATTTCGTGCTATAAATTTCCCTCTACACACTGCTTTAAATGTGTCCCAGAGATTCTGGTATGTTGTATCTTTGTTCTCATTGGTTTCAAAGAACATCTTTATTTCTGCCTTCATTTCGTTATGTACCCAGTAGTAATTCAGGAGCAGGTTGTGCAGTGTCCATGTTGTTGAGCGGTTTTGATTGAGTTTCTTAGTCCTGAGTTCTAGTTTGATTGCACTGTGGTCTCAGGGACAGTTTGTTATAATTTCTGCCCTTTCACATTTGCTGAGGAGTGCTTTACTTCCAATTATGTGGTCAATTTTGGAGTAAGTACGATGTGGTGCTGAGAAGAATGTATATTCTGTTGATTTCGGTTGGAGAGTTCTATAGATGTCTATTAGGTCTGCTTGCTGCAGAGATGAGTTCAATTCCTGGATTTCCTTGTTAATTTTCTGTCTTATTGATCTGTCTAATATTGACAGTGGAGTGTTGAAGTCTCCCATTATTATTGTATGGGAGTTTAAGTCTCTTTGTAAGTCTCTAAGGACTTGCTTTATGAATCTGGGTGCTCCTGTATTGGGTGCATATATATTTAGGATAGTTAGCTCTTCCTGTTGAATTGATCCTTTTACCATTATGTAATTGCCTTCTTTGTCTCTTTTGATCTTTGATGGTTTAAAGTCTGTTTTATCAGAGACTAGGATTGCAACCCCTGCTTTTTTTTGTTCTCCATTTGCTTGGTAAATCTTCTTCCATCCCTTTATTTTGAGCCTATGTATGTCTCTGCATGTGAGATGGGTCTCCTGAATACAGCAGACTGATGGGTCTTGACTCTTTATCCAGTTTGCCAGTCTGTGTCCTTTAATTGGAGCATTTAGTCCATTTACATTTAAGGTTAAGATTGTCATGTGTGAACTTCATCCTGCCATTATGATATTAACTGGTTATTTTGCTCGTTAGTTGATGCAGTTTCTTCCTAGCCTCAATGGTCTTTACATTTTGGCATGTTTTTGCAATGGCTGGTACCGGTTGTTCCTTTCCATGTTTAGTGCTTCCTTCAGGGTCTCTTGTAAGGCAGGCCTAGTGGTGACAAAATCTCTAAGCATTTGCTTATCTGTAAAGGATTTTATTTCTCCTTCACTTATGAAACTTAGTTTGGCTGGATATGAGATTCTGGGTTGAAAATTCTTTTTTTTAAGAATGTTGAATATTGGCCCCCACTCTCTTCTGGCTTGGAGAGTTCCTGCCGAGAGATCTGCTGTTAGTCTGATGGGCTTCCCTTTGTGGGTAACCCGACCTTTCTCTCTAGCTGCCCTTAGGATGTTTTCCTTCATTTCAACTTTGCGAATGTGGCAATTATGTGTCTTGGAGTTGCTCTTCTCGATGAATATCTTTGTGGCGTTCTCTGTATTTCCTGGATTTGAATGTTGGCCTGCCCTACTAGGTTGGCGAAGTTCTCCTGGATGATATCGTGAAGAGTGTTTTCCAACTTGGTTCCATTTTCCCCCTCACTTTCAGGCACCCCAATCAGACGTAGATTTGGTCTTTTTACATAATCCCATACTTCTTGCAGGCTTTGTTCGTTTCTTTTTTTTCTTTTTTCTTTTGGTTTCTCTTCTCAGTTCATTTCATTCATTTGATCCTCAATCACTGATACTCATTCTTCCAGTTGATTGAGTCGGTTACTGAAGCTTGTGCATTTGTCACGTATTTCTCGTGTCACGGTTTTCATCTCTTTCATTTCGTTTAGGACCTTCTCTGCTTAATTACTCTAGCCATCAATTCTTCCACTTTTTTTTCAAGATTTTTAGTTTCTTTTCGCTGGGTATGTAATTCCTCCTTTACCTCTGAGAAATTTGATGGACTGAAGCCTTCTTCTCTCATCTCGTCAAAGCCAGTCTTTGTCAAGCTTTTATCCGTTGCTGGCGATGAGCTGTGCTCCTTTGCCAGGGGAGATGCGCTCTTTTTGTTTTTGAATTTCCAGCTTTTCTGCCCTGCTTTTTCCCCATCTTTGTTGTTTTATCTGCCTGTGGTCTTTGATGATGATGGTGACGTACTGATGGGGTTTTGGTGTAGGTGTCCTTCCTGTTTGATAGTTTTCCTCCTAACAGTCAGGACCCTCAGCTGTAGGTCTGTTGGAGATTGCTTGAGGTCCACTCCAGACCCTGTTTACCTGGGTATCAGCAGCAGAGGCTGCAGAAGATAGAATATTTCTGAACAGCGAGTGTACCTGTCTGATTCTTGCTTTGGAGGCTTCCTCTCAGGGGTGTACTCCAGCCTGTGAGGTGTAGGGTGTCAGACTGCCCGTAGTGGGGGATGTCTCCCAGTTAGGCTACTCAGGGGTCAGGAACCCACTTGAGCAGGCAGTCTGTCCCTTCTCAGATCTCAACCTCCGTGTTTGGAGATCCACTGCTCTCTTCAAAGCTGTCAGACAGAGTCGTTTGCGTCCGCAGAAGTTTCTGCTGCTTTTGTTTTTTTTTACTGTTTTCTGTCCCCAGAGGTGGAGTCTACAGAGACAGGCAGGTTTCCTTGAGCTGCTGTGAGCTCCACCCTGTTCGAGCTTCCCAGCGGCTTTGTTTACCTACTTAAGCCTCAGCAATGGTGGGCGCCCCTCCCCCAGCCTCGCTGCTGCCTTGCCGCGAGATCACAGACTGCTGTGCTAGCAATGAGGGAGGCTCCGTGGGCGTGGGACCCTCCCGGCCAGGTGTGGGATGTAATCTCCTGGTGTGCCTGTTTGCTTAAAGCGCAGTATTGGGGTGGGAGTTACCCGATTTTCCAGGTTTTGTGTGTCTCAGTTCCCCTGGCTAGGAAAATGGATTCCCTTCCCCCTTGCACTTCCCAGCTGAGGCGATGCCTCACCCTGCTTCAGCTCTCGCTGATTGGGCTTCAGCAGCTGACCAGCACTGATTGTCTGGCACTCCCCAGTGAGATGAACCCAGTACCTCAGTTGAAAATACAGAAATCACCGGTCTTCTGTGTCACTCATGCTGGGAGTTGGAGACTGGAGCTGTTCCTATTCGGCCATCTTGCTCGGCCCCCCTGATATTTGGTTTTTAATCATAGGCTTCCATGGGCTCCCAAATGTCCCTTTGTAGATTCTACAAAAAGAGTGTTTCCAACCTGCTGAGTCAAAAGTAAGGTTTAATTCTGTGAGATTAATCTGCATATCAAACAGCAGTTTCACAGATAGCATCTTTCCAGTTTTTATCTGGGGATATTAAATTTTTCCTTATAGGCCTCAAACGGATCCTGAATGTCCCTTCTCACATTCTACAAAAAGAGTGTTTGCAATGTGTTTAATCCAAAGAGAGGTTTACCTCTGTGAGATGAATCCACACCTCACCAAGCAGTATCACATATACCTTCTTTCTAGTTTTTATCTGGAGATATTCAGTTTTTTCCCATACGCCTCAATGGGCTTCAACACGTAACTTCGTAGATTCTACAAAATATGTGTTTTCAAACTGCTGAATCAAAAGAAAAGTTTAGCTCTGTTAGACGAATTTACACATCACCTTGCAGTTTCCCATATAGCTTCTTTCTAGTTTTTATCTGGGGATATTCAGTTTTTCCCCATAGGCCTCCCTGGTCTCCCAAATGTCCCTTTTCAGATCCTAAAAGAGAGTGCTTCTAAACTGCTGGATCAAAAGAAAGGTTTAAGTCTATGAGATGAATCCATACATCACAAAGCAGTTTCAATGATAGCTTCTTTCCAGTTTTTATCAGTGGATATTCAGTTTTTTCCCATAGGCCACCTTAGGCTTCCAAATGTTTCTTCATAAATTCTACAAAAATATTTCTTCCAATCCGCTGAATCAAAAGAAAGGTTTAAAGCTGAGAGATGATTCCACACATCACCCAGCAGTTTCAGTGATAGCTTCTTTCAAGTTTTTGTCTGGGGATTATAAGCTTTTCCTGAAAGGCTTCAGTAGGATGCCAAACGTCCCTTCACAGATTCTGAAAAGACAGTGTCTCATATCTGTTGAATCAAAGGAAATTCTAAACCCTGTGAGGTGAATTTACACATCACCAAGCAGTTTCACAGATACCTTCTTTCTAGTTTTTATCTGGGAATATTCTGTTTTTCATTGTAAGCCTCAATGGGATGCCAAATGTCTCTTCGTGGATTCTACAAAAAGAGTGTTTCCATCCTGCTGAATCAAAATTAAGGTTTAATCCTATGAGAGGAATCCATACGTCACAAAGAAGTTTCACTGATAGCTTGTTTCTAGCTTTTATCTGGGGACATAAAGTTTTTCCCCTTAGGCCTCAATCGGCTCCAAAATGTCCCTTCACAGGTTGTAGAAAAAGATTGTCTGCAACCTGCTGAATCAAAAGAAAGGTTAACTCTGCGAAATTAATCACAAAGCTGATTCACAGAGTGGTGTTTTCTAGTATTTAACTTTGGATATTCCATTATTCTCCAGAGGCTTCAGAGGGATACAAAATGTCCCTTTGCAGATTCTACAAAAAGAGTATTCCCAACCTGCTGAATCAAAAGAAATGTTTAACTCTGTGAGATGAATCCACACATCTCCTAGCAGTTTCTCAGATAGTTTCTTTCTAGTTTTTATCTTGTGATATTCGATTTTTCCCCATAGGCTACATTAGGCTCCAAAATGTTCCCTCACAGATTGTACAAAAAGAGTGCTTCCACCAGCTGCAGCAAAAGAAATGTTTACCTCTGTGAAATAAATTCATGCATTACAAGGAAGTTTCACAATAGCTTGTTTCTCATTTTTATCTGAAGATATTCTTTTTTTCCCCGTAGGCCACAATGGGCTCCCAAATGTTCCATCGTAGATACTACAAAACTAGTATTTCCAAACTGTTGAATCAAAAGAAACTTTTAATGCTATGATATGAATCTATACATCACAAAGTAGTTTCAAAGATAGCTTCTTTCTAGTTTTTATATGGGGGGTATTCACTTTTTTTATAGACCTCAATAAGCTTCCAAATATCCCTTCATAGATTCTACAAAAAAAAGTGTTTCAAACTTGCTGAATCAAAAGAAAAGTTTATCTCTGTGAGATGAATCCACATATCTCAATGCAGTTTCACAGATATTTTCTTTCTAGTTCTTAACTGGGGATATTAGATTTTTCCTCGTAAGCCTCAATGGACTCTGAAATGTCCCTTCACAGATTCTACAAAACAGTGTTTCCAACCTTCTAAATCAAAAGAGAGCTTTAACTCTGTGAGATGAATCCACACATCGCCAAGCAGTTTCACAGATAGCTTCTTTCTAGTTTTAATCTGAAGATATTCAGTTTTCTTCTAGGTCTCAAAGGGTTCCTAAATGTCCCTTCCCAGTTTCAACAAAAATAATTTTTCCAACATGTGAATGAGAAGAAATGTTTATCTATGTGAGATTAATGCACACATTATGAAGTAGTTTCACAGGTAGCTTCTTTCTAGTTTTTATTGTGGGCCTTAATGGGATTAAAAATGCCCCTTCACAGATTCTACAAAAAGGGTGTTTCCAAACTGCTGAATAAAAAGAAAACTCTGTGAAATGAATCCACACATCCCCAAGTAGTTTCACAGATAACTCCTTTCTAGTTTTTGTCCCCAGATATTCAATTTTTCCTTATAGGCCTGAAAAGCCTCCCCTCTCTGAGTCCACAAAAAAGTCTTCCGACTTGGTGAACCAAAAGAAAGGTTTAACTCTGTGAATTGTATACACACATCACAAAGCACTTTTAAAGATAGGTTCTTTCTCGTTTTATCTACGTATATTTTTTCCCCCATAGGTCTCATTGGGCTCCAAATGTCCTTTTGCAGAAAAAGAGTGCTTCCAACCTGCTGTATCAAAACAAAGGTTTAACTTGTGAGATGAATGCACACATCACCAAGTTGTTTCAGCAACAGCTTGTTTCTGGTTTTTATCTGGGTATATTCAATTTTCCCCTTAGGACTCAATGGATTCCAAATGTCCCTCTGTAGATTCTACATAAAGAGTGTTTCCAACATACTGAATCAAAAGAAAGGTATAACTCTGTGAGGTGTGTCCACATATGACCAAGCACTTTAACAGATATATTATTTCCAGTTTTTATCTGGAAATAATCAGTTTTTCCCATAGGCCTCCATGAGTTTCAAAATGTCCCTTTGCAGATTCTACAAAAAGAGTGTTTCCAACTTGCTGAAACAAAAGAAAGGTTTGTCTCTGTGAGATGAATCCACACATCACAAAGCAGTTTCACAGATTGATTTTCTCTAGTTTTTATCTGGGGTACTCGTTTTTTCCCCATAGACCTCAATGGGCTCCCAAATGTCCCTTCACAGTTTATACTAAGAGAGTGTTTCCAACCTGCTGAATCAAAAGAAAGTTTGAACTCTGTGAGATAAATCCACACATCATGAAGCAGTTTTACAGATAGTTTTGTTCTAGTTTTCATCTGAGGATATTCTATTTTTTCTCATATGCCTCAATGGGCTGTGAAAAGTTTCTCAACAGATCCTAGAAAAAGAGTGTTTCCAACCTGGTGAATCAGAAGAAAGGTTTATCTCTGTGAGATGAGTCTATACATCCCAAAGTAATTTCACAGATAGCTTCTTTCTAGTTTTTATCTGGAGGTATTTGTTTTTTTCCCATTGGCCTCAATAAGCTCCCAACTGTTCCCTTGCAGTTTCTACCAAAGAAGTGTTTCCAACCTGCTTAATCAAAATAAATGTTTAATTATGTGATATGAAACCACACATCCCCAAGTAATTTCAGAGATAGATTCTTTCTAGTTTTCATCTTGGGATGGTTTTTCCTTATGGGACTCAATAGGTTTTCAAGTGTCCCTTCACAAATTTTACAAAAAGAGTGTTCCAATGTGCTGAATCAAAAAAAGGTTTAACTCTGTGAGATGAACCCACACATCACAAATCAGATTAACAGATAACTTCTTTCTAGTTTTTATCAGGGAATATGCTGTTTTCCTCATAGGCCTCAATGGGCTCCAAAATGTCACTTCACAGATTCTATTAAAAGACTGTTTCCAAACTGTTGAATCATAAGAACAGTTTAACTATGTGAAAGGAATCCACACACAATAACGCAATTTCACAGATAGGTTCTTTGTATTTTCTATCCAGGGATATTCGATTTTATCCATAGGCTTCAGTGGGCTCTCAAATGTACCTGTGCAGATTCCACCAAAAGAATGTTTCCAATCTGCTGAATAAAAAAGGGTTTAACTCTGTAAGCTGAAGCCACACTTCAAAAGCAGATTCACAGATAGTTTCTTTCTAGTTTTTATTTGTGGACACTGGGTTTTTCCTCATAGGCCTCCAAGGGCTCCCAAATGTATCTTCGCAGATTCTATACAAAGGGTGTTTCCACCCTGCTGAATCAAAAGAAAGGTTTAACTCTGTGAGATGAATCCACATATCACAAAGCAGTTTCACAGATAGCATCTTTCTCGCATTTATTTGGGGATATTCTTTTTTTCCCCACAGGCCTCAAAGTGCTCCTAAATGTCCCTTTGCAGATTCTACAAAAAGTGTATTTTGTACTTTCATTGCAGATGCTACAAAATGGTGTATCCAACATGCTGAAAACAAAGGAAGGTTTAACTCTGTGTGGTGAATCCACACATTACAAAGCAGTTTCACAGATAGCTTCTTTATAGTTTTTATCTGAGGATTTTTGTTTTTTCCCCATGGGCCCAAATATGCTTTCAAATGTCCCTTCACAGATTCTATAAAGAGAGACTTTCCATACTGCTGAATCAAAAGAAAAATTTAAATCTGTGAGATGAATCCATACATAACAAAGCAGTTTCACAGACAGCTTATTTCTAGTTTTTATTTGGTAATATTTCATTTTCCCCACAGGCCTCAATAAGCTGCCAAATGACCCTTTGCAGATTCTATAAAAGAGTGTTTCCAAACTGCTGAATCAAAAATAAGGTTTAATTTTGTGATAGGAATCCACAAATTACAAAGCAGTTTCACATATAGCTTCTTTGTAGTTTTCATCTTGGGATATTCTGTTTTTCCCCATAGGCCTCCATGGGCTCTGAAATGTTCCTTTGCACATTGTACAAAAAGAGTGTTTCCAAGCTGCTGAATCAAAAGAAAGATTTACCTCTGTGAGATAAATCCACACATCATACAGCATTTTCACAGATAACTTCTTTCTAGATTTTAACTGGGGATATTTTGTTTTTCCCCAGAGGCCTCAATGGTCTCCCAACTGTCCTGCAGATTCTACAAAAAGAGAGATTCCAACCTGCTGAATCAAAAGAAAAGTTTAAATCTGTGAGGTGAATCCACACATCAACAAAAAGTTTCACAGATAGTTTCTTTCTAGTTTTTATCTGGGGATATTCAGTTTTCCCCATGGGCCTCAATGTTCTCCCCAAATGTTGCTGGGTGGATTCTGTAAAAAGAGTGCTTCTAACGTGCTGAATGAAAGGAAAGGTTTTTTTTTTTTTTTTTTTTTTTTTTTTTGATTTTTTTATTTATTTATTTATTTATTTATTTATTTATTTATTATTATTATACTTTAAGTTGTAGGGTACATGTGCATAACGTGCAGGTTTGTTACATATGTATACTTGAGCCATGTTGCTGTGCTGCACCCATCAACTCGTCATTTACATCAGGTATAACTCCCAATACAATCCCTCCCCCCTCCCCCCCTCCCCATGATAGGCCCCGGTGTGTGATGTTCCCCTTCCTGAGTCCGAGTGATCTCATTGTTCAGTTCCAACCTATGAGTGAGAACATGCGGTGTTTGGTTTTCTGTTCTTGTGATAGTTTGCTAAGAATGATGGATTCCAGCTGCATCCAAGTCCCTACAAAGGACTCAAACTCATCCTTTTTTATGGCTGCATAGTATTCCATGGTGTATATGTGCCACATTTTCTTAATCCAATCTGTCACTGATGGACATTTCGGTTGATTCCAAGTCTTTGCTATTGTGAATAGTGCTGCAATAAACATACGTGTGCATGTGTCTTTATAGCAGCATAATTTATAATCCTTTGGGTATATACCCAGTAATGGGATGGCTGGGTCATATGGTACATCTAGTTCTAGATCCTTGAGGAATCGCCATACTGTTTTCCATAATGGTTGAACTAGTTTACAATCCCACCAACAGTGTAAAAGTGTTCCTATTTCTCCACATCCTCTCCAGCACCTGTTGTTTCCTGACTTTTTAATGATTGCCATTCTAACTGGTGTGAGATGGTATCTCATTGTGGTTTTGATTTGCATTTCTCTGATGGCCAGTGATGATGAGCATTTTTTCATGTGTCTGTTGGCTGTATGAATGTCTTCTTTTGAGAAATGTCTGTTCATGTCCTTTGCCCACTTTTTGATGGGGTTGTTTGTTTTTTTCTTGTAAATTTGTTTGAGTTCTTTGTAGGTTCTGGATATTAGCCCTTTGTCAGATGAGTAGATTGCAAAAATTTTCTCCCATTCTGTAGGTTGCCTGTTCACTCTGATGGTAGTGTCTTTTGCTGTGCAGAAGCTCTTTAGTTTAATGAGATCCCATTTGTCAATTTTGGCTTTTGCTGCCGTTGCTTTTGGTGTTTTAGACATGAAATCTTTGCCCATGCCTATGTCCTGAATGGTACTACCTAGGTTTTCCTCTAGGATTTTTATGGTATTAGGTCTAACATTTAAGTCTCTAATCCATCTTGAATTAATTTTCGTATAAGGAGTAAGGAAAGGATCCAGTTTCAGCTTTCTACTTATGGCTAGCCAATTTTCCCAGCACCATTTATTAAATAGGGAATCCTTTCCCCATTTCTTGTTTCTCTCAGGTTTGTCAAAGATCAAATGGCTGTAGATGTGTGGTATTATTTCTGAGGACTCTGTTCTGTTCCATTGGTCTATATCTCTGTTTTGGTACCAGTACCATGCTGTTTTGGTTACTGTAGCCTTGTAGTATAGTTTGAAGTCAGGTAGCGTGATGCCTCCAGCTTTGTTCTTTTGACTTAGGATTGTCTTGGAGATGCGGGCTCTTTTTTGGTTCCATATGAACTTTAAAGCCGTTTTTTCCAATTCTGTGAAGAAACTCATTGGTAGCTTGATGGGGATGGCATTGAATCTATAGATTACCTTGGGCAGTATGGCCATTTTCACAATATTGATTCTTCCTATCCATGAGCATGGTATGTTCTTCCATTTGTTTGTGTCCTCTTTGATTTCACTGAGCAGTGGTTTGTAGTTCTCCTTGAAGAGGTCCTTTACATCCCTTGTAAGTTGGATTCCTAGGTATTTTATTCTCTTTGAAGCAATTGTGAATGGAAGTTCATTCCTGATTTGGCTCTCTGTTTGTCTGTTACTGGTGTATAAGAATGCTTGTGATTTTTGCACATTAATTTTGTATCCTGAGACTTTGCTGAAGTTGCTTATCAGCTTAAGGAGATTTTGGGCTGAGACAATGGGGTTTTCTAAATATACAATCATGTCATCTGCAAAGAGTGACAATTTGACTTCTTCTTTTCCTAACTGAATACCCTTGATTTCTTTCTCTTGCCTGATTGCCCTAGCCAGAAATTCCAACACTATGTTGAATAGGAGTGGTGAGAGAGGGCATCCCTGTCTTGTGCCAGTTTTCAAAGGGAATTTTTCCCAGTTTTTTTGCCCATTCAGTATGATATTGGCTGTAGGTTTGTCATAAATAGCTCTTATTATTTTGAGGTACGTTCCATCAATACCGAATTTATTGAGCGTTTTTAGCATGAAGGGCTGTTGAATTTTGTCAAAAGCCTTTTCTGCATCAATTGAGATAATCATGTGGTTCTTGTCTTTGGTTCTGTTTATATGCTGGATTATGTTTATTGATTTGCGAATGTTGAACCAGCCTTGCATCCCAGGGATGAAGCCCACTTGATCATGGTGGATAAGCTTTTTGATGTGCTGCTGAATCCGGTTTGCCAGTATTTTATTGAGGATTTTTGCATCGATGTTCATCAGGGATATTGGTCTAAAATTCTCTTTTTTTGTTGTGTCTCTGCCAGGCTTTGGTATCAGGATGATGTTGGCCTCATAAAATGAGTTAGGGAGGATTCCCTCTTTTTCTATTGATTGGAATAGTTTCAGAAGGAATGGTACCAACTCCTCTTTGTACCTCTGGTAGAATTCAGCTGTGAATCCATCTGGTCCTGGACTTTTTTTGGTTGATAGGCTATTAATTGTTGCCTCAATTTCAGAGCCTGCTATTGGTCTATTCAGGGATTCAACTTCTTCCTGGTTTAGTCTTGGAAGAGTGTAAGTGTCCAGGAAATTATCCATTTCTTCTAGATTTTCCAGTTTATTTGCGTAGAGGTGTTTATAGTATTCTCTGATGGTAGTTTGTATTTCTGTGGGGTCGGTGGTGATATCCCCTTTATCATTTTTAATTGCGTCGATTTGATTCTTCTCTCTTTTCTTCTTTATTAGTCTGGCTAGTGGTCTGTCAATTTTGTTGATCTTTTCAAAAAACCAACTCCTGGATTCATTGATTTTTTGGAGGGTTTTTTGTGTCTCTATCTCCTTCAGTTCTGCTCTGATCTTAGTTATTTCTTGCCTTCTGCTAGCTTTCGAATGTGTTTGCTCTTGCTTCTCTAGTTCTTTTAATTGCGATGTTAGAGTGTCAATTTTACATCTTTCCTGCTTTCTCTTGTGGGCATTTAGTGCTATAAATTTCCCTCTACACACTGCTTTAAATGTGTCCCAGAGATTCTGGTATGTTGTATCTTTGTTCTCATTGGTTTCAAAGAACATCTTTATTTCTGCCTTCATTTCGTTATGTACCCAGTAGTCATTCAGGAGCAGGTTGTTCAGTTTCCATGTAGTTGAGCGGTTTTGAGTGAGTTTCTTAGTCCTGAGTTCTAGTTTGATTGCACTGTGGTCTGAGAGACAGTTTGTTATAATTTCTGTTCTTGTACATTTGCTGAGGAGTGCTTTACTTCCAATTACGTGGTCAATTTTGGAGTAAGTATGATGTGGTGCTGAGAAGAATGTATATTCTGTTGATTTGGGGTGGAGAGTTCTATAGATGTCTATTAGGTCTGCTTGCTGCAGAGATGAGTTCAATTCCTGGATATCCTTGTTAACTTTCTGTCTCGTTGATCTGTCTAATGTTGACAGTGGAGTGTTGAAGTCTCCCATTATTATTGTATGGGAGTCTAAGTCTCTTTGTAAGTCTCTAAGGACTTGCTTTATAAATCTGGGTGCTCCTGTATTGGGTGCATATATATTTAGGATAGTTAGCTCTTCCTGTTGAATTGATCCCCTTTACCATTATGTAATGGCCTTCTTTGTCTCTTTTGATCTTTGATGGTTTAAAGTCTGTTTTATCAGAGACTAGTATTGCAACCCCTGCTTTTTTTTGTTCTCCATTTGCTTGGTAAATCTTCCTCCATCCCTTTATTTTGAGCCTATGTATGTCTCTGCGTGTGAGATGGGTCTCCTGAATACAGCAGACTGATGGGTCTTGACTCTTTATCCAGTTTGCCAGTCTGTGTCTTTTAATTGGAGCATTTAGTCCATTTACATTTAAGGTTAATATTGTTATGTGTGAACTTGATCCTGCCATTATGATATTAACTGGTTATTTTGCTCATTAGTTGATGCAGTTTCTTCCTAGCCTCAATGGTCTTTACATTTTGGCATGTTTTTGCAATGGCTGGTACCGGTTGTTCCTTTCCATGTTTAGTGCTTCCTTCAGGATCTCTTGTAAGGCAGGCCTAGTGGTGACAAAATCTCTAAGCATTTGCTTATCTGTAAAGGATTTTATTTCTCCTTCACTTATGAAACTTAGTTTGGCTGGATATGAAATTCTGGGTTTAAAATTCTTTTCTTTAAGAATGTTGAATATTGGCCCCCACTCTCTTCTGGCTTGTAGAGTTTCTGCTGAGAGATCTGCTGTTAGTCTGATGGGCTTCCCTTTGTGGGTAACCCGACCTTTCTCTCTGGCTGCCCTTAAGATTTTTTCCTTCATTTCAACTTTGGTGAATCTGGCAATTATGTGTCTTGGAGTTGCTCTTCTCGAGGAGTATCTTTGTGGCGTTCTCTGTATTTCCTGGATTTGAATGTTGGCCTGCCCTACTAGGTTGGGGAAGTTCTCCTGGATGATATCCTGAAGAGTGTTTTCCAACTTGGTTCCATTTTCCCCCTCACTTTCAGGCACCCCAATCAGACGTAGATTTGGTCTTTTTACATAATCCCATACTTCTTGCAGGCTTTGTTCGTTTCTTTTTCTTCTTTTTTCTTTTGGTTTCTCTTCTCGCTTCATTTCATTCATTTGATCCTCAATCGCTGATACTCTTTCTTCCAGTTGATCGAGTCGGTTACTGAAGCTTGTGCATTTGTCACGTATTTCTCGTGTCATGGTTTTCATCTCTTTCATTTCGTTTAGGACCTTCTCTGCATTAATTACTCTAGCCATCAATTCTTCCACTTTTTTTTCAAGATTTTTAGTTTCTTTGCGCTGGGTACGTAATTCCTCCTTTAGCTCTGAGAAATTTGATGGACTGAAGCCTTCTTCTCTCATCTCGTCAAAGTCATTCTCCGTCCAGCTTTGATCCGTTGCTGGCGATGAGCTGCGCTCCTTTGCCGGGGGAGATGCGCTCTTATTTTTTGAATTTCCAGCTTTTCTGCCCTGCTTTTTCCCCATCTTTGTGGTTTTATCTGCCTCTGGTCTTTGATGATGGTGATGTACTGATGGGGTTTTGGTGTAGGTGTCCTTCCTGTTTGATAGTTTTCCTTCTAACAGTCAGGACCCTCAGCTGTAGGTCTGTTGGAGATTGCTTGAGGTCCACTCCAGACCCTGTTTGCCTGGGTATCAGCAGCAGAGGCTGCAGAAGATAGAATATTTCTGAACAGCGAGTGTACCTGTCTGATTCTTGCTTTGGAAGCTTCCTCTCAGGGTGTACTCCTCCCTGTGAGGTGTGGGGTGTCAGACTGCCCCTAGTGGGGGATGTCTCCCAGTTAGGCTACTCAGGGGTCAGGGACCCACTTGAGCAGGGAGTCTGTCCCTTCTCAGATCTCAACCTCCGTGTTGGGAGATCCACCGCTCTCTTCAAAGCTGTCAGACAGAGTCGTTTGCGTCTGTGCAGAGGTGTCTGTGTGTCTTAGTTTACTGTGCCCTGTCCCCAGAGGTGGAGTCTACAGAGACAGGCAGGTTTCCTTGAGCTGCTGTGAGCTCCACCCAGTTCGAGCTTCCCAGCAGCTTTGTTTACCTACTTAAGCCTCAGCAATGGCGGGCGCCCCTCCCCCAGCCTCGCTGCTGCCTTGCCGGTAGATCACAGACTGCTGCGCTAGCAACGAGGGAGGCTCCGTGGGTGTGGGACCCTCCCGGCCAGGTGTGGGATATGATCTCCTGGTGTGCCTGTTTCCTAAAGCGCAGTATTGGGGTGGGAGTTACCCGATTTTCCAGGTGTTGTGTGTCTCAGTTCCCCTGGCTAGGAAAAGGGACTCCCTTCCCCCTTGCGCTTCCCAGGTGAGGCAATGCCTCGCCCTGCTTCAGCTCTCGCTGGTTGGGCTTCAGCAGCTGACCAGCACCGATCGTCCGGCACTCCCCAGTGAGATGAACCCAGTACCTCAGTTGAAAATGCAGAAATCACCGGTCTTCTGTGTCGCTCGCTCGCGCTGGGAGTTGGAGACTGGAGCTGCTCCTATTCGGCCATCTTGCTCCGCCCCCTCGAAAGGAAAGGTTTAACACTGATAGCTTCTTTCTAGTTTTCAACTTGGGATACACAATGTTTCCCAATAGGCCTCAATGTCCTCCCCAATATCCCTTTGCAGATCTTACAAAAAGAGTGTTTCCAACTGGCTGAATCAAAAGAAAGGTTTAACTCTGTGAAATGAATCCACAGATAACAAAGTAGATTCACAGATAGTTTCTTTCTAGTTTTTATCTGTGAATATTCTGGTTTTCCACATAGGCCACAATGGGCTTACAAATGTCCCTTCAAATATTCTACAAAAAGTGTGTTTCGAACCTGCTGAAACAAAGAAAAATATTTAATTCTGGATCCATACATCAAAAAACAGTTTCACAGATCACTTCTTTCTAGTTTTTATCTGGGGATATTCTGTTTTTGCCCATAGGCCTCAATGGGCTTCCAAATAGCTCTTCGCCGATTGTACAATAACAGAGTATATACCCAGCTGAATTAAAAAGAAAGGTTTGCTTCTTTGTAGTTTTTGTCCAGAGATATTCAGTTTTTCCTCATAGGTCTCAATGGGCTCCCAAATGTCCCTTCGTAGATTCTAAAAAAAGGAATGTTTCCAATCTTCTGAATCAAAAGAAAAGTTTAACTCTGTGAGATGAATCCACAAATCACAAAGCAGTTTCCCAGATAGCTTTTTGGTAGCTTTCATCTGGGGATGTTCGGTTTTTCCTTTAAGCCTAAATGGGATACCAAATATCCCTTTGCACATTCTACAAAAAGAATGTTCCAACCTGCTGAATCAACAGAAATGTGTAACTATGTGAGATGAAATGACACAACAAAAAGCAGTTTCACAGATATCTTCTTTCTAGACTTTTTCTGGGCATATTTATCTTTTTCCCACAGGCCTCAGAGCTCCCAGTTGTCACTTTGCGAATTCTACAAACAGAATGTTTCTAACCTGCTGAATCAAAAGAAAAGTTTAACTCCTTGAGGTGAATGCCTACATCACAAAGCACTTTCACAGATAACTTATTTGGAGTTTTCTTTTTTTTTTTAAATTTATTTATTATTATTATACCTTAAGTTGTAGGGTACATGTGCATAACGTGCAGGTTTGTTACATATGTATACTTGTGCCATGTTGGTGTGCTGCACCCATCAACTCGTCATTTACATCAGGTATAATTCCCAATGCAATCCATCCCCCCTCCCCACTCCCCATGATAGGCCCCGGTGTGTGATGTTCCCCTTCCTGAGTCCAAGTGATCTCATTGTTCAGTTCCCACCTATGAGTGAGAACATACGGTGTTTGGTTTTCGGTTCTTGTGATAGTTTGCTAAGAATGATGGTTTCCAGCTGCATCCATGTCCCTACAAAGGACACAAACTCATCCTTTTTGATGGCTGCATAGTATTCCATGGTGTATATGTGCCACATTTTCTTAATCCAATCTGTCACTGATGGACATTTGGGTTGATTTCAAGTCTTTGCTATTGTGAATAGTGCTGCAGGAAACATACGTGTGCATGTGTCTTTATGCAGCATAATTTATAATCCTTTGGGTATATACCCAGTAATGGGATGGCTGGGTCATATGGTACATCTAGTTCTAGATCCTTGAGGAATCGCCATACTGTTTTCCATAATGGTTGAACAAGTTTACAATCCGACAAACAGTGTAAAAGCGTTCCTATTTCTCCACATCCTCTCCAGCACCTGTTGTTTCCTGACTTTTTGATGATCGCCATTCTAACTGGTGTGAGATGGTATCTCATTGTGGTTTTGATTTGCATTTCTCTGATGGCCAGTGATGATGAGTATTTTTTCATGTGTCTGTTGGCTGTATGAATGTCTTCTTTTGAGAAATGTCTGTTCCTATCCTTTGCCCACTTTTTGATGGGGTTGTTTGTTTTTTTCTTGTAAATTTGTTTGAGTTCTTTGTAGGTTCTGGATATTAGCGCTTTGTCAGATGAGTAGATTGCAAAAATTTTCTCCCATTCTCTAGGTTGCCTGTTCACTCTGATGGTAGTTACTTTTGCTGTGCAGAAGCTCTTTAGTTTAATGAGATCCCATTTGTCAATTTTGGCTTTTGCTGCCGTTGCTTTTGGTGTTTTAGACATGAAGTCTTTGCCCATGCCTATGTCCTGAATGGTACTACCTAGGTTTTCCTCTAGGATTTTTATGGTATTAGGTCTAACATTTAAGTCTCTAATCCATCTTGAATTAATTTTCGTATAAGGAGTAAGGAAAGTATCCAGTTTCAGCTTTCTACTTATGGCTAGCCAATTTTCCCAGCACCATTTATTACATAGGGAATCCTTTCCCCATTTCTTGTTTCTCTCAGGTTTGTCAAAGATCAGATGGCTGTAGATGTGTGGTATTATTTCTGAGGACTCTGTTCTGTTCCATTGGTCTATATCTCTGTTTTGGTACCAGTACCATGCTGTTTTGGTTACTGTAGCTTTGTAGTATAGTTTGAAGTCAGGTAGCGTGATGCCTCCAGCTTTGTTCTTTTGACTTAGGATTGTCTTGGAGATGCGGGCTCTTTTTTGGCTCCATATGAACTTTAAAGCAGTTTTTTCCAATTCTGTGAAGAAACTCATTGGTAGCTTGATGGGGATGGCATTGAATCTATAAATTACCTTGGGCAGTATGGCCATTTTCACGATATTGATTCTTCCTATCCATAAGCATGGTATGTCCTTCCATTTGTTTGTGTCCTCTTTTATTTCACGGAGCAGTGGTTTGTAGTTCTCCTTGAAGAGGTCCTTTACATCCCTTGTAAGTTGGATTCCTAGGTATTTGATTCCCTTTGAAGCAATTGTGAATGGAAGTTCATTCATGATTTGGCTCTCTGTTTGTCTGTTACTGGTGTATATGAATGCTTGTGACTTTGCACATTAATTTTGTATCCTGAGACTTTGCTGAAGTTGCTTATCAGCTTAAGGAGATTTTGGGCTGAGACAATGGGGTTTTCTAAATATACAATCATGTCATCTGCAAAGAGGGACAATTTGACTTCTTCTTTTCCTAACTGAATACCCTTGATTTCTTTCTCTTGCCTAATTGCCCTAGCCAGAACTTCCAACACTATGTTGAATAGGAGTGGTGAGAGAGGGCATCCCTGTGTTGTGCCAGTTTTCAAAGGAAAATTTTCCAGTTTTTGCCCATTCAGTATGATATTGGCTGTGGGTTTGTCATAAATAGCTCTTATGATTTTGAGGTACGTTTCATCAATACCGAATTTATTGAGCGTTTTTAGCATGAAGGGCTGTTGAATTTTTTCAAAAGCCTTTTCTGCATCTATTGAGATAATCATGTGGTTCTTGTCTTTGGTTCTGTTTATATGCTGGATTATGTTTATTAATTTGCGAATGTTGAACCAGCCTTGCATCCCAAGGATGAAGCCCACTTGATCATGGTGGATAAGCTTTTTGATGTGTTGCTGAATCCGGTTTGCCAGTATTTTATTGAGGATTTTTGCATCGATGTTCATCAGGGATATTGGTCTAAAATTCCCTTTTTTAGTTGTGTCTCTGCCAGGCTTTGGTATCAGGATGTTGTTGGCCTCATAAAATGAGTTAGGGAGGATTCCCTCTTTTTCTATTGATTGGAATAGTTTCAGAAGGAATGGTACCAACTCCTCCTTGTACCTCTGGTAGAATTCAGCTGTGAAACCATCTGGTCCTGGACTTTTTTTGGTTGGTAGGCTATTAATTATTGCCTCAATTTCAGAGCCTGCTATTGGTCTATTCAGGGATTCAAATTCTTCCTGGTTTAGTCTTGGAAGAGTGTAAGTGTCCAGTAAATTATCCATTTCTTCCAGATTTTCTAGTTTTTTTGTGTAGGAGTGTTTATAGTTTTCTCTGATGGTATTTTGTATTTCTTTGGGGTCGGTGGTGATATCTCCTTTATCATTTTTAATAGCATCGATTTGATTCTTCTCTCTTTTCTTCTTTATTAGTCTTGCTAGCGGTCTGTCAATTTTGTTGATCTTTTCAAAAAACCAACTCCTGGATTCATTGATTTTTTGGAGAGTTTTTTGTGTCTCTATCTCCTTCAGTTCTGCTCTGATCTTAGTTATTTCTTGCCTTCTGCTAGCTTTCGAATGTGTTTGCTCTTGCTTCTCTAGTTCTTTTAATTGCGATGTTGGAGTGTCAATTTTAGATCTTTCCTGCTTTCTCTTGTGGGCATTTAGTGCTATAAATTTCCCTCTACACACTGCTTTAAATGTGTCCCAGAGATTCTGGTATGTTGTATCTTTGTTCTCATTGGTTACAAAGAACATCTTTATTTCTGCCTTCGTTTGTTATGTACCCAGTAGTCATTCAGGAACAGGTTGTTCAGTTTCCATGTAGTTGAGAGGTTTTGATTGAGTTTCTTAGTCCTGAGTTCTAGTTTGATTGCACTGTGGTCTGAGAGACAGTTTGTTAAAATTTCTGTTCTTGTACATTTGCTAAGGAGTGATTTACTTCCAATTACGTGGTCAATTTTGGAGTAAGTACGATGTGGTGCTGAGAAGAATGTATATTCTGTTGATTTGGGGTGGAGAGTTCTATAGATGTCTATTAGGTCTGCTTGCTGCAGAGATGAGTTCAATTCCTGGATATCCTTGTTAACTTTCTGTCTCGTTGATCTGTTTAATGTTGACAGTGGAGTGTTGAAGTCTCCCATTATTATTGTATGGGAGTCTAAGTCTCTTTGTAAGTCTCTAAGGACTTGCTTGAAGAATCTGGGTGCTCCTGTATTGGGTGCATATATATTTAGGATAGTTAGCTCTTCCTGTTGAATTGATCCCTTTACCATTATGTAATGGCCTTCTTTGTCTCTTTTGATCTTTGATGGTTTAAAGTCTGTTTTATCAGAGACTAGTATTGCAACCCCCCGCTTTTTTTTGTTCTCCATTTGCTTGGTAAATCTTCCTCCATCCCTTTATTTTGAGCCTATGTATGTCTCTGCGTGTGAGATGGGTCTCCTGAATACAGCAGACTGATGGGTCTTGACTCTTTATCCAGTTTGCCAGTCTGTGTCTTTTAATTGGAGGATTTTGTCAATTTACATTTAAGGTTAAGATTGTTATGTGTGAACTTGATCCTGCCATTATGATATTAACTGGTTATTTTGCTCGTTAGTTGATGCAGTTTCTTCCTAGCCTCAATGGTCTTTACATTTTGGCATGTTTTTGCAATGGCTGGTACCGGTTGTTCCTTTCCATGTTTAGTGCTTCCTTCAGGGCCTCTTGTAAGGCAGGCCTAGTGGTGACAAAATCTCTAAGCATTTGCTTATCTGTAAAGGATTTTGTTTCTCCTTCACTTATGAAACTTAGTTTGGCTGGATATGAGATTCTGGGTTGAAAATTCTTTTCTTTAAGAATGTTGAATATTGGCCCCCACTCTCTTCTGGCTTGGAGAGTTTCTGCCGAGAGATCTGCTGTTAGTCTGATGGCCTTCCCTTTGTGGGTTACCCGACCTTTCTCTCTGGCTGCCCTTAAGATTTTTTCCTTCATTTCAACTTTGGTGAATCTGCCAATTAAGTGTCTTGGAGTTGCTCTTCTCGAGGAGTATCTTTGTGGCGTTCTTTGTATTTCCTGGATTTGAATGTTGGCCTGCCCTACTAGGTTGGGGAAGTTCTCCTGGATGATATCCTGAAGAGTGTTTTCCAACTTGGTTCCATTTTCCCCCTCACTTTTAGGCACCCCAATCAGACGTAGAATTGGTCTTTTTACATAATCCTATACTTCTTGCAGGCTTTGTTCATTTCTTTTTCTTCTTTTTTCTTTTGGTTTCTCTTCTCGCTTAATTTCATTCATTTGATCCTCAATCGCTGATACTCTTTCTTCCAGTTGATAGAGTCGGTTACTGAAACTTGTGCATTTGTCACATATTTCTCGTGTGATGGTTTTCATCTCTTTCATTTCGTTTATGACCTTCTCTGCATTAATTACTCTAGCCATCAATTCTTCCACTTTTTTTTCAAGATATTTAGTTTCTTTATGCTGGGTACGTAATTCCTCCTTTAGCTCTGAGAATTTTGATGGACTGAAGCCTTCTTCTCTCATCTCGTCAAAGTCATTCTCCGTCAAGCTTTGATCCGTTGCTGGCGATGAGCTGCGCTCCTTTGCCGGGGGAGATGCGCTGTTATTTTTTGAATTTCCAGCTTTTCTGCCCTGCCTTTTTCCCATCTTTGTTGTTTTATCTGCCTCTGGTCTTTGATGATGGTGATGTACTGATGGGGTTTTCGTGTAGGTGTCCTTCCTGTTTGATACTTTTCCTTCTAACAGTCAGGACCCTCAGCTGTAGGTCAATTGTATCAGCAGCAGAGGCTGCAGAAGATAGAATATTTCTGAACAGCGAGTGTACCTGTCTGATTCTTGCTTTGGAAGCTTCCTCTCAGGGGTGTACTCCACCCTGTGAGGTGTGGGGTGTCAGAGTGCCCCTAGTGGGGGATGTCTCCCAGTTAGGCTACTCAGGGGTCCAGGACCCACTTGAGCGGGGATTCTGTCCCTTCTCAGATCTCAACCTCCGTGTAGGGAGATCCACTGCTCTCTTCAAAACTGTCAGACAGAGTCGTTTGCGTCTGCAGAGGCTTCTGCTGTGTTTGTTATTTTTTACTGTGCCCTGTCCCCAGAGGTGGAGTCTACAGAGACAGGCAGGTTTCCTTGAGCTGCTGTGAGCCCCACCCGGTTCGAGCTTCCCAGCAGCTTTGTTTACCTACTTAAGCCTCAGCAATGGTGGGCGCCCCTCCCCCAGCCTCGCTGCTGCCTTGCCGGTAGATCACAGACTGCTGTGCTAGCAATGAGGGAGGCTCCGTGGGTGAGGGACCCTCCCGGCCCGGTGTGGGATATGATCTCCTGGTGTGCCTTTTTGCTTAAAGCGCAGTATTCGGGTGGGAGTTACCCGATTTTCCAGGTGTTGTGTGTCTCAGTTCCCCTGGCTAGGAAAAGGGATTCCCTTCCCCCTTGCGCTTCCCAGCTGAGGCGATGCCTCGCCCTGCTTCAGCTCTCGGTGGTCGGGCTGCAGCAGCTGACCAGCACCGATCGTCCGGCACTCCCTAGTGAGATGAACCCAGTACCTCAGTTGAAAATGCAGAAATCACTAGTCTTCTGTGTCGCTCGCGCTGGGAGTTGGAGACTGGAGCTCTTCCTATTCTGCCATCTTGCTCCGCCCCCTCTTCTTGTTTGTAGTTTTCATCTGCGGATATTCCGTTTTTCCCCATAGGCTTCAATGGGCACTGAAATTGTCCCTTGACAGATTCTACATAAAGAGAGCTTTCAATCCACTGAATCAGGTTTAACTCTGTTAGATAAATCAACACAGCACCAATCAGTTTCACAGATAACTTCTTTCTAATTTTTACCTGTGAATATTTGTTTTTATCCTGATATGCTTTAATTGACTCCCAAATATGATTCGCAGATTTCACAATAATGTGTTTCCAACTTGACGAATTAAAATACAGGTTTATCTCTGTGGGATGAACCCACACATCACCAAGCAATTTCACAGATAGCTTCTTTATAGTTTTTATTCGAGGATGGTCGCGTTTTTCCTCTTAGGACTCAACATCCTTTCACAGATTCTAGAAAAAAGTGTTTTCAACCCCCTGAATGAAAAGGAAGCTTTAACTCTGAAAGATGACTCCACACGTCATGAAGCAGTTTCACAGATAGCTTCTTTCCAGTTTTTATCTGAAGATATTCTATTTCCCCCGTAGGCAATAATGGGTCTCTATATATACCTTTGTAGATTCTACAAAAAGAATGTTTCCAACCTTCTGAATCAAAAGAAAGATTTAACTTTGTGATATGAATCCACACATCACCAAGCAATTGCATACATAGCATCTTTCTGGTTTTTATTTGGGGATATTCACTTTTCCCCACATAGGTGTCAATGGGCTCCCAATTGTCCCTTTGCTGATACTACAAAAAGAGTGTTTCCAACTCTGAATCAAAAGTAAAGATTAACTTTGTACAATGAATTCAGACCTCACAAAGCAAATTCACAATAGCTTCTTTCTAGTTTTTATCTGGAAATATTTGATTTTTCTCCCTATGCCTCAATGGGCTCTCAAATGTCTTCTCACAGATTCCACAAAAACAGTGTTTCCAACCTGCTGAATGAAAAGAAGAGTTTAACCCTGTGAGATGAATCCACACATAATGAAGCAATTTCACAGATAACTTTTCTACTGTTTGTGTCTGGGGATATTTGGTTTCCTCCCACAGGCCCAAATAGGTTCCCAAATGTCCCTTCACAGATTCTATAAAAATAGTGTTTCAAACCTACAGAAATAAAAGAAAGGTTAACTCTCTGAGATGAATCAACCCATCACAAAGCAGTTTCACAGACACCTTCTTTCTAGTTTTTAGTGTGAATTTTCTCTTTTCCCCCACAGGCCTCAATGGGCTCCCAAATGTCCCTTCGCAGAATCTACAAAAAGAGTGTTTCCTACCTGCTGAATCAAAAGAAAGGTTTAATTCTGTGAGATGAATCCACACATCATAAAGTAGTTTCACAGACAGCTTCTTTCTAGTTTTTATCTAGAGATGTTCAGTTTTTCCTTATAGGCCTCAAAGGACTCTGAAAAGTTTCTTCACAGATTCTACAAAGGAGTGTTTCCAACGTGCTGAATGAAAAAAAGTTTCTCTGTGAGATGAATCCACACATCACAACACACTTTAAAAGAAGGCTTGTTTCAAACTTTTTATCTGGGTATATTTGGTTTTCCCCCATAGGTCTCAATGGACTCCAAAATGTCCTTTTGCAGAATCTACAGAAAGAGTGTTTCCAATCTGCTGAATAAAAATAAAGGTTTGGCTCTATGAGATGAATCCACACATCACCAAGCAGTTTCACAGATAGCTTTTTTTCTAGTTTTTATCTGAAGATTTTTCTTTTTTAACCAAAGGCCTCAATAGGCTCCCAAATGTTCCTTCACAGATTCTACAAAATGAGTCTTTAGAACTTGCTGAATCAAAAGAAAGTTTATCTCAGTGTGATGAATTCACACATCATAAAGCAAGTTCGCAGATAGCTTCTTTTTCGTATTAATCTGGGGATATTCTGTTTTGCCCCATAGGCTTCAATGAGCTCCCAAATTTCCCTTTGCAGATTCTGCAAAAAGAGTGTTTCCAAACTTCTGAATCAAAAGAAAGTTTTATTTCGGTGAGATGAATGGAGACATCACAAAGCAGTTACAGAGATAGCTTCTTTCTAGTTTTTATCTGGAAATATTCGGTTTTCCTTTACTGGCCTCAATGGACTCCAAAATGTCCCTTCACAGATTCTACAAAAAAGGTATTTCCAACCTGTTGAATCAAAAGAAAAGTTTACCTCTGTTACATGAATCGACACACCACAAAGCAGTTTCACAGATAGCTATTTTCTAGTTTTTATCTGGGGATATTCATTTGTTCCTCATAGGATTTAAAGGGCTCTTAAATATCCTTTCACATATTCTACAAGAGATGAATTCAAATATCACAAAGCAGTTTCAGAGATAACTTTTTTCTAGTATTTATCTGTGGATATTCAATTTTTCCCCTTAGGCCTCAAGGGGTTTGAAATGTACTTTCACAGATTCTACAAACAGAGTGCTCCCAGTCTGTGGAATCCAAAGAAAACTTTAAGGCTATGAGATGAATCCACATAACACAAAGCAGATACACAGAGAGTTTTTTTCTAGTTTTTATCTTGGCATATTCTGATTTCCCTATTGGCCACAATGGGATCCCAAATGTCTCTGCAGATTCTACAAAAAGAGTGTTTCCAACCTACTCAATCAAAATAAAGGTTTAACTCTGTGAGAAAAATCCACAAATCAAAAAGCAATTTCACAGACAGCTCCTTTCTGGTTTTTATCTGGGGATATTCGGGTTTCTTCTGTAGGCCTCAATGATCTCCCAAATGTCCCTTCACAGATTCCACAGAAAACATTTTTTGCTGAATCAAAACAAATATTTAACTCTGTGAGATGATTCCACACATCTCAAAGCAGTTTCACAGATAGATTATTTCTAGTATTTAAATGGGGATATTCAGTTTTTCCCAACAGGTGTCAATGGACTTTCAAATGTGCCTTTGTGAATCCTATAAAAAGAGTATTTCCAACCTGCTGAATCAAAAGAAAGGTTTAACACTGAGAGCTGAATCCACACATCACAAAGCAGTTTCACAGATAGATTCTTTATAGTTTTTTGGGGGGATATTTCGTTTTTCCCATGGGTCCCAATGCACTCCCAAGTGTCCCTTTGCAGATTCCACAAAGAGAGTGTTTCCAACCTACTGAATAAAAAAAAAGGTTTAATACTGTGAGGTGAATCCACACATCCAAAAGCAGTGTCACAGATTGCTTCTTTCTAGTTTTTATCTGAGGATATCCAGTTTTTCCCTGTGGACCTCAATGGGCTCCCAAATATCCATTTGTAGATTTTACAAAAATAGTGTTTCCAAATTGCTAAATTAAAAGAAAGTTTTAACTCTGTCAGGTGAATACACACATCACAAAGCAGTTTCACAGTTGACTTCTTTCTAGTTTTTATGTGGGGATATTCACTTTTTCACCATAAGCCTCAATGAGCTCCCAAATACTCCTTCACAGATTCTGCAAAAATAGTGTTTCCAAAGTGCTGAATCAAAGGAAAAGTATAGTTCTGTTAAATAAATCAACAAATCAAAAAGCAGTTTCAAAGTTACCTTCTTTCTAGCTTTATCTGAAGATATTCAATTTGTCACCATAGCCCTCCGTGTGCTCCCAAATATCCCTTTGCAGATTCTAGTAAAGGATGGTTTTCAACCTACTGGATTGTAAGAAAGTTTTAACTCTTTGAGATGAATCCACACATCACAAAGCAGTTTCACAGATAACTTCTTTCTAGTTTTTATTTTTGGATATTCACTTTTTCATTATAGGCCTCAATGAGCTCCCAAATATCCCTTCACAGATTATGCAAAAACCGTTTTTTTTAAGCTGGTGAAACAACAGAAAGGTTTAAGTCTATGAGATGAATCCACACATCACAAAGCAGTTTCAGAGACAGCTTCTTTCTACTTTTTACCTGGGGATATTCGCTTTTTCACCTTAGGCCTCAATGAGTTCCCAAATATCCCTTCGCAGATGCTACAAAAACACTGTTTTCAAAGAGCTAAGTCAAAAAAAGATTTAATCCTGTGAGACGAATCCACACATCAAAAACCAGTTTCACAGATAGCTTTTTTCTACTTTTTATCTGGGGATATTTGCTTTTTCACCATTGGCCTCAATTTGTGCCCAAATGTCCCTTCGCAGATTCTACAAAAACAGTGTTTCCAAACTGCTGAATTAAAAGACAGGTTTAACTCTCTGAGATGAATCCAACGTCACAAGGCAGTTTCACAGATAACTTCCTTCTAGTTTTTAATCTTGGGATATTCACTTTTTCACCATAGGCCCCAATGAGCTCCTAAATGTGTCTTCATAAATTCTGCAAAAGCAGTGTGTTGAAACTGCTGAATCAAAAGAAGTTTTTCCCAGTGAGTTGAATCAACAAATCAGAAAATAGTTTCACAGATATCTTCTTTCTAGCTTTTATATGGAGATATTCGGTTTGTCACCATAGCCCTCAATGTGCTCCCAAATGTCCCTTTGCAGATTCTACGAAAGGACTATTTGCAACCTGCTGAATGAAAAGAAAGGTTTAACTCTGTGAGATGAATCCACACACCACAATGCAGTTTCACAGATAACTTCTTTCTAGTTTTTATTTTTGGATATTTGCTTTTTCTCCAAAGGCCTCAATGAGCTGCCAAATGTTCCTTTGCAGATTCTACAAAAAGAGTGTTTGCAACGGGCTGAAACAAAAGAAAGGTTTAACTCTGTGAGATGAATCCACACATCACAATGCAGTTTCACAGATAGCTTCTTTCAAGTTTCTATCTGGGGATATTTCATTTTTCTTCTTAGGCCTCAATGGGCTCCCAAATGTCCCATTGCAGATTCTACCCCAAAAGTGCTATCAGTCTACTGCACCAAAAGAAACCTTTACCTCTTTGAGATTAATTTATATATCACAAAGCAGTTTCACAGTTAGCTTCTTTCTTGTTTTTTCCTGGGGATATTTTGCTTTTCCCCATAGGCCTCAATGCGCTCCCAAATGTCTCCTTGCAGATTCTCCAAAAAGAGAGTTTTCAACCTGCAGAATCTCAAGAAAGGTTTAACTCTGTAACCTCAATCCATGCATCAAAAAGCAGTTTCACAGATAGTTTCTTTCTAGCTTTATATTTTCCCTTAAGCATTGATAGCTCTGAAGTGTACCTTCACAGATGTTACAAAAAAGTGTTTCCAACCTGCTGAATCAAAAAAATGGTTTAACACTGTGAGATGAACGCACACATCACAAAACTGTTTCAAAGATAGCTTCTTTCTACTTCTTATCTGGGGACATTCAGAATTCCATATAGGCCTCAATGGACTCCCAAATGTCACTTCGCAGATTCTACAAAAAAGACAGTTTCCAACTACTAAATCAAAAGAGAAGTTTAACATTGTGAGATGAATCCACACATCACATTCAGTTTCACACATAGCTTCTTTCTAATTTTTATCTGGGGATATTTTGTTTTTCCGCATAGGTCTCAATGCACTCCCAATGTCCCTTTGCAGGTTCTACAAAAAGAGTGTTTCCAACCTGAATAAAAAAAAAATTAAGTCTGGAAGTTGAATCCACACATCACAATGCAGTTTCAGAGATAGCTTCTTTCCAGTTTTTACTGGGGATATTCTTCCCCCTCCCCCCCCCATTGGCCTGAATATGTTCTGAAATGTCCTTTTGTAGATTTTACATAAAGAGTGTTTCCAACTTTCCAAATCAAAAGAAATGTTTAACTCTGTAATCAAAAGAAATGTTTAACTCTGTGAGATGAATTCACATATCATCAAGTGGTTTCAAATATAAGTTCTTTCTAGTTTTTATCTGTGCATATTTGTTTTTTTCCCCATAGACCACAATGAGCTCCCAAAAGTCTTTTTGTAGAGTATAGAAAAAGAGTGTTCCCAACCTGCTGAATCAAAAGAAACGTTTAACTCTCTGAGATGAATCCACATATCACCAAGCAGTTTCAAAGATAGGTTCTTTCTAGTTTTTATCTGTGCATATTCGTTTTTTTTCCCCCATAGGCCACAGTGTGCTCCCAAATGTCTTTTTGCAGATTTTAGAAAAAGAGTGTTCCCAACCTGTTGAATCAAAAGAAAGGTTCACGTCTAATGGATGGCTCAACACATCACAAAGCAGTTTCATAGATAGTTTCATTCAAATTTTTATCTGGGGATATTCGATTTTTCCCCAGAGGCCTCAACAGAATTCAAAAAGTCCCTTCACAGTTTCTAGAAAATGCTGTTTCCACATACTGAATCAAAAGAAACTTTTAACTCTGTGAAATGAATCCACACATCACAAAGCAGTTTCACAGACAACTTCTTTCAGTTTTTCTCTGGGGATATTCTGTTTCATAGGCTGCAACAGGTTCTCAAATATCCCTTTTCAGATTCTTCAAAAAAACGTGTTTCCAACCTGCTGTATCAAAAGAAAGGTTTGACTCTGTGAGATGAATCCACATATCACCAAGCAGTTTCACAGATAACATCTTTCCAGTTTTTAATCTAGGTATACTTAGTTTTTCCCCTTAGGCCTCAGTGGGCTCCCAAATGTCCCTTTGCTGATTATACAAAAAGTGTTTCCCATCTGCTGAATCAAAAGAAATTTTTAATCTGTGAGATGAATGTATACATTACAAAGAAGTTTCACAGACAGCTTCGTTCTAGTTTTTATTTGGGTATATTCAGTTTTTCTCCATAAGCCTCAGTGTACTCCCAAATGTCCCTTTGCAGATTACACAAAAAGAGTGTTTCATACCTGCTGAATCAAAGAAAGGTTTACCTATGTTGGATGCATCCACATATCACAAAGCAGTTTCACAGATAAATTCTCTCAAGTTTTTATCTGGGGATATTGGGTTTTTCCACATAGGACTCAATGGATTTTCAAATGTCCCTTTGCAGATCCGACAAAAAGAGTGTTTCCAAACTGCTGAATCAAAATAAATGTTTAATTCTGTGAGATGAATATACACATCATGAAACAGTTTTACAGAAAGCTTCTTTTTAATTTTTATCTGTGGAATTTTGTTTTTCCCTATAGGCCTCAAAGGGCTTCTATATGTACTTTCATAGATCTACACATGGAGTGTTAACAACATTCAGAATAAAAAGAAAAGTTTTAACTCTTTGAGTTGAATCCACACATCACAAAACAGTTTTACTGATGGCTTCTTTACAGTTTTTATCTAGGGATAATCAATTTTCCCTCACTGGCCTCAATTGGTTCCCAAATATTTCTTTGCAGATTCTACAAACAAAGTGTTTCCAAAGTGTTAAATCAAAAGAATCATTTAACTCTGTGAGATGAATTGACATTACAAAGCAGATTCACATATAGCTTCTTTCTAGTTTTCGTCTGCAGAAATTCTGTTTTTCCTCATGGGTATCAATGGACTCCCAAATATCTCTTCACAGATACTACAAAAAAAGTGTTTCTATCCTACTGAATCAAAAGAAAAGTTAACTCTGCGAGAAGAATCCACAAGTCAGAAAGCAGGTTGACAGACAGCATTTTTCTAGTTTTTATCTGAGGATATTCAGTTTTCCCTATAGGCCCAAATGGGCTCAGAAAATCCTTTCACAGGTTTGACAAAAAGAGTATTTTGAACCTGCTGAATCCAGAGAAAGGTTTAACTCTGTGAGATGAATCCAACCATCATCAAGTTGTTTCATCAAGCTTCTTTCAAGTTTTTATCTGGGGATATTCAGTTCACTCCTTAGGCCTAAATAAGCTCTTATATGTCCTTTCACAGTTCTACAAAAGGAATGTTTCCAACCTCGTGAATTAAAAGGAAGTTTTAACTCTATCAGATGAATCTACATATCACAAAGGAGTTTCACAGACAGCTTCTTTCTTACTTTTCTCTGGGGATATTCTGTTTTTCCCCTTAGGCCTTAAACGTCTCCAAAATGTCCCTTCACAGATTCTACAAAAAGAGTTTTTCCAAACTGCTGAATCGAAAGAAAAGTTTACCTCTGAAAAGTGGATCCACATATCACAAAGCAGTTTCACAGATAGTTTCTTTTGAGATTTTACCTGGGGATATTTTGTTTTTTCCAATAGACCTCAAAGGGCTTCAAAAAGTCTTTTAGCAGTTTCTACAAGAACAGTGTTTCCAAACTGCTGAATCAAAAGAAATGTTTATCTCAGTTAGATGAATTGACACATCACAAAGCAGATTTACAGTTCGCTTCTTTCTAGTTTTTATCTGGGGATATTCAGTTTTTCCTCATAGGCTTCAATGGAATTTCAAATGTCCCTTTGCAGTTTCTACAAAAAGAGGGTTTGCAACCTCCTGAATCAAAAGAAAGGTTTAGCTATGTGAGGTGAATCAACACGTCACAGTACTATTTCACAGATAGCTTCTTTCTAGTTTTCATCTAGGGATATTTTGTTTTTCCACAAAGGCCTCAATGGATTTTTAAATGTCTCTTTGCAGATTTTACAAAAAGGGTGTTTCCAACCTGCTGAATCAAAAGAAAGTTTTAACTCTGTGAGATGAATCTGCACATCACAAAGCAGTTTCACAGATAGCTCTTTCAAGTTTGTATCTGGAGATATTTGGTTTTCCCCCATAGGACTCAATAGGCTCCCAAATTTCTCTATGGTGATTCTATAAAAAAGCATGTTTTCATCCCACTGAATCAAAAGAAACGCTTACCTCTGTGAGTGGAATTCACACATGCTCGAACAGTTTCCCAGAGAGTTTCTTTTTAGTTTTTATCTGGGGATATTCAGTTTTTCCCCACAGGCCTCAGTGGGCTCCCAAATGTAATTTTGCAGATTCTACAAAAAGAGTGTTTCCAACTTGTTGAATCAAAGTAAAGTTTTAACTCTGTGAGATCAATCCACACATCACCAAGCAGTTTCACAGATAGTTTCTTTCTAGTTTTTATCTGGGAGTATTTGTATTTCTTTTTAAAATAGGCTTCAATGTGCTTTGAAATGTCCAATCACAGATTCTACCAAAAAAGAATTTGAACCTGCTGAATTAAAAGAACGGTTCAGTGTTGAGAGATGAAGCCACACATCACCAAGCAGTTACACAAATAGCTTGTTTCTAGTTTTTTTTTTTTAATTTCTTTCTTTATTTTTTATTATTATTATACTTTAAGTTCTAGGGTACATATGCATAATGTGCAGGTTTGTTACATACGTATACTTGTGCCATGTTGCTGTGCTGCACCCATCAACTCGTCAACACCCATAGACTCGTCATTTACAAAAGGTATAACTCCCAATGCAATCCCTCCCTCCTCCCCCTTCCTCAAGATAGGCCCCAGTGTGTGATGTTCCCCTTCCTGAGTCCAAGTGATCTCATTGTTCAGTTCCCACCTATGAGTGAGAACATGTGGTGTTTGGTTTTCTGTTCTTGTGATAGTTGGCTAAGAATGATGCTTTCCAGCTGCATCCATGTCCCTACAAAGGACACAAACTCATCCTTTTTATGGCTGCATAGTATTCCATGGTGTATATGTGCCACATTTTCTTAATCCAGTCTGTCACTGATGGATATTTGGGTTGATTCCAAGTCTTTGCTATTGTGAATAGTGCCGCAATAAACATACGTGTGCATGTGTCTTTATAGCAGCATGATTGATAATCCTTTGGGTATATCCCCAGTAATGGGATGGCTGGGTCATATGGTACATCTAGTTCTAGATCCTTGAGGAATCGCCATACTGTTTTCCATAATGGTTGAACTAGTTTACAATCCCACCAACAGTGTAAAAGCGTTCCTATTTCTCCACATCCTCTCCAGCACCTGTTGTTTCCTGACTTTTTAATGATCGCCATTCTAACTGGTGTGAGATGGTATCTCATTGTGGTTTTGATTTTCATTTCTCTGATGGCCAGTGATGATGAGCATTTTTTCATGTGTCTGTTGGCTGTATGAATGTCTTCTTTTGAGAAATGTCTGTTCATATCCTTTGCCCACTTTTTGATGGGGCTGTTTGTTTTTTTCTTGTAAATTTGTTTGAGTTCTTTGTAGGTTCTGGATATTAGCTCTTTGTCAGATGAGTAGATTGCAAAAATTTTCTCCCATTCTCTAGGTTGCCTGTTCACTCTGATGGTAGTTTCTTTTGCTGTGCAGAAGCTCTTTAGTTTAATTTGTCAATTTTGGCTTTTGCTGCTGTTGCTTTTGGTGTTTTAGACATGAAGTCTTTGCCCATGCCTATGTCCTGAATGGTACTACCTAGGTTTTCCTCTAGGATTTTTATGGTATTAGGTCCAACATTTAAGTCTCTAATCCATCTTGAATTAATTTTCGTATAAGGAGTAAGGAAAGGATCCAGTTTCAGCTTTCTACATATGGCTAGCCAATTTTCCCAGCACCATTTATTACATAGGGAATCCTTTCCCCATTTCTTGTTTCTCTCAGGTTTGTCAAAGATCAGATGGCTGTAGATGTGTGGTATTATTTCTGAGGACTCTGTTCTGTTCCATTGGTCTATATCTCTGTTTTGGTACCAGTACCATGCTGCTTTGGTTACTGTAGCCTTGTAGTATAGTTTGAAGTCAGGTAGCGTGATGCCTCCAGCTTTGTTCTTTTGACTTAGGATTGTCTTGGAGATGCGGGCTCTTTTTTGGTTCCATATGAACTTTAAAGTAGTTTTTTCCAATTCTGTGAAGAAACTCGTTGGTAGCTTGATGGGAATGGCATTGAATCTATAAATAACCTTGGGCAGTATGGCCATTTTCACGATATTGATTCTTCCTATCCATGAGCATTGTATGTTCTTCCATTTGTTTGTGTCCTCTTTGATTTCACTGAGCAGTGGTTTGTAGTTCTCCTTGAAGAGGTCCTTTACATCCCTTGTAAGTTGGATTCCTAGGTATTTTATTCTCTTTGAAGCAATTGTGAATGGAAGTTCATTCCTGATTTGGCTCTCTGTTTGTCTGTTACTGGTGTGTAAGAATGCTTGTGATTTTTGCACATTAATTTTGTATCCTGAGACTTTGCTGAAGTTGTTTATCAGCTTAAGGAGATTTTGGGCTGAGACAATGGGCTCCCAAATGTCCCTTTGCAGATTCTACACAAACAGTATTTTCAACTGGCTGAATCAAAAGAAAGGTTTAACTCTGACATGAATCCGCACATCAGAAAGCAGTTTCACAGATTGCATCTTTCTAGATTATATGTGGTAGTATTCGGTTTTTTCCGATAAGCCCCAAAGGGCTCCCAAATGTCCCTTCACACATTCTACAAAAAGACTATTTCCAACGCTCAGAATCAAAAGAAAGCTTTAATATTGTGAGGTGAATCCGCACATCACAATGCAGTTTCACAGAGAGTTGCTTTCTAGTTTGTATGTGCAGATATTCGGTTTCCATCATAGGCCTCAGTGAGTTCCCAAATGTCCCTTCACAGATTCTACAAAAAGATTGTTTAAAAAACTGTTGAATCAAAATAAATGTTTATCTCCCTGAGATGAATCCACACCCCCCCAAGCAGTTTCACAGATAGCTTCCTCCTAGTTTTTATCAGGGAATATTCAGTTTTCCCCATAGGCCTCAAAGGTCTCCTCAATGTCCCTTCGCAGATTATACAAAAGAGTATTTACAACCTGTTGAATCAAAAGACAGGTTTAACACGGTGAGATGAATTCACACGTCACTGATTAGTTTCTCAGATGGCTTCTGTCTAGTTTTTATTTGGCTGTATTCAATTTTTCCCTATAAGCTTCAATGGGCTCCCAAATGTCCCTTAGCAGATTCTACAAAAAGAGTGTTTCCAATCCGCTTAATTGAAACAAAGTTTTAACTATTTGAGATCAATCCACACATCACCAAGCAGTTTCACAGATAGTTTCTTTATAGTTTTTATGTGGGGATAATTGTATTTCCCCAGTGACCTCTAGGGAGTCCAAAATCTCCCTTTGCAGAATATACAAAAAAAAGGGTTTTTTTAACCCATTGAATCAAAAGAAATGTTTAACTCCATGACGTAAATCACCAAGCAGTTTCACAGATATCTTCTTTCTTGTTTTTATATGGAGAAAATTGGTTTTTCCCCATAAGACTCAATAGATTCCAAAATATTCCTTTACAGATTCTACAAAAATAGTGTCTCCTATCTGCTGAATCAAAAGGAAGGTTTAACTCTGTGAGATGAATTTACACATCACAAAGCAGTTTCACAGATAGTTTCTTTCTCGTTTTTATCTGAAGACATTCGTTTTTTTTCCCATAAGCCTCAATGGGCTCCCAAATGTCCCTTCACAGATTCTACAAAAACAGTTTCCAACCTGCTGAATCAAAAGAAAGCTTTAACTCTCTGAGATGAATTGGCCCATCACAAAGTAGTTTCACAGATAGCTTCTATCTAGTTTTATTTTTGTGTGTGTGGGTATACAATTTTTCCTCTTAAGCCACAATGGACTCTTATATGTCCCATTGCAGGTTTCTACAAAAAGAGTACTTCCAACCTGCTGAAGTAAAATAATGGTGTAGCATTGTGAGATGAATCCACACATCACAGAGCAATTTCACAGATAATTTATTCTTAGTTTTTTTCAGTGCATATTTTGTTTTTCCCCATTGGCCTCAGTGGACCCCCAATTGTCCCTTTGCAGATTCTACAAAATGAGTGTTTCTAAACTGCTGAATCAAAAGAAAGGTTTAACACTGTGAAATGAATCCACACTTCACAAAGCAGATTCATAGATAGCTTCTTTCTAGTTTTTATTTTGGGATATACAGATTTTCCTCATAAGCCTCAAAGAAATCCCAAATGACTCTGCAGATTCTGCAAAAAGAGTGTTTCCAACATCCTGAATAAAAAGAAAGGTTTAACTCTGAGAGATGAATTCACAGATCACAAAACAGTTTCACAGATAGCTTTTTTCTAGTTTTTATCTGGGGATATTCTCTTGGTCTCCACAGGCCTCAGTGGGCTTCAAAGTGTCCCTTTGCCGATTAGACAAAAAGAGTGTTTCCAACCTCCTGAATCAAAAGAAATGTTTACAGCTCATGGATGGTTCCATATATCACAAAGCAGTTTTCCAGATAGCTTCTTTCTAGTTTTTATCTAAGGACAGTCTGTTTTTCCGCACAGGCATCAAATGGCTCCCAAATGTCCTTTCACAGATTCAACAAAAAGAGCATTTCCAACCTGCTGAATCAAAAGAAAAGTTTAACTATATGAGATAAATCCTTACATCACCAAGCAGTTTCACAGATAGCTTCTTTTTAGTTTTTATCTCTAGGTTATTTTGTTTTGTCTCATAGGCTTCAATGGACTTCTAAATGACTCTTTGCAGACACTACAAAAAGATTGCTTAGAACATGCTGAATCAAAAGAAAGGTTTAACTCCATGGGATGAATCCACACATCAGTAAGCAATTTCACAGATAGCTTCTTTCTGGTATTTATTGGGAATATTTGTTTTCTCCATAGGCAGCAAGTGGCTCTGAAAAGTCCTTTCACAGATTTCACAAAAACAGAGTTTCCAACCTGATGAATTAAAAGAAAGGTTTAACTCTGTGAGATGGATCCACATGACATAAGGCAGTTTCACAGTTAGTTTCTTTCTAGTTTTTATCTGGGATATTCTCTTTTTCCCCATAAGCCTCTATTAGCATCCAAATTTTCCTTCACAGAATCTACAAAAAGAGTGGTTCCAAACTGCTGAATCAAAATCATGGTTTACCTCTGATAAATGGATCTAAATGTCACAAAGTAGTTTCACAGATAGCTTCTTTTCAGTTTTTATCTGGGGATATTCTGTTTTTCCCCATAGGCCACAATGGGTTCTCCAATATTCCATTGCAGATTCTACAAAAAGTGTTTCCAATCTGCTGTATCAAAGAAAATTTGTACCTCTGTGAGATTAATCCACATATTGTAAAGCAGTTTCACAGATACCATCTTTCTAGTTGTTATCTGAGGATATTTGGTTTTTTCCCATAAGTATCAACAAGCTCCCAAATGTTTCTTCACATATTCTTAAAAAAAAAAAAAAAAATATATATATATATATATATATATATATATATATATATATATATATATATATATATATAGTGTTTCCAATTTGCTGAATCAAAAGAAAGGTTCAACTCTGTGAGATGAATGGACTTATTACAAAGCAACTTCACAGATAGCTTCTTTGTAGTTTTTGTCTGGGGATATTCAGTTTTCCCCCATAGGCCTAAGTGGACTTTCAAATGTCCCTTTCATGATTCTACAATCTGGGGATAATCGGTTTTTCTTTGTAGTGCCCAAGGGGCTCCAAAAAAATATTTTTGCAGATACTACAAAAAAACTGTTTCTGACTTGGTGAATCAAAAGAAAGTTTTAACTCTCTCAGGTGAATCCACACGTGAAAATGCAGTTTCACTGGTAGCTCTGTCTAGTTGTCAACTCGGGATATACGGGGTTTCCCAATAGGCCTTAATGCCCTCCCAAATGTCCCTTCGCAGTTTCTACAAAAAGAGTGTTTCCGACCCGCTGAGTCAAAAGAAAGATTTAACTCCATTAGATGAATCCACACATCGCAAAGTAATTCATGGAGAGTTTCTTTCTAGCTTTTATCTGGAGATATTCAGTTATTCCCCATAGACCACAATGGACTCCCAAATGTCCCTCCACAGATTCGAGGAAAAGAGTGTTTCCAACCTGCTGAATCAACAGAAAGTTTTAAAACTGTGAGATGAATCCACTCAAGACAAAGCAGTGTCCCAGATACCTTTTTTCCAGTTTTTATCTTGGGATATTTAGTTTTTGCAGTAGACCTCAATGGGCTCCAAAATGTCCCTTTGCAGATTCAACAAAAAGAGTGTTTCCAACCTACTGAATTGAAAGAAAGTTTTAACTCTTTGAGATGAATCCACACATCAAAAAGCAGTTTCACATAATGCTTCCTTCTAGTTTTTATCTAGGTATATTTTGTTTTATTCCATAGGCCTCAATGATCTCCAAAATGTCCCTTCACAGATTCTACGGAGTCTTTCCAACCTGGTGAATCAATAGGTTTTAAAAAGTGAGATGAATCCACAAATCACACAGCAGTTTCACAAATAGCTTCCTTCTAGTTTTTATCTTGGAATATTCAGGTTTTTTTCCATCGGTTTTTATGGGATCCCTAATGTCCCTTAGCAGATTCTAAAAAAGTGTTTCCGGGCCAGGTGCTGTGGCTCATGCCTGTAATCCCAGCACTTTGGGAGACTGAGGTGGGTAGATCACGAGGTCAGGAGATCAAGACCATCCTGGCTAACATAGTGAAACCCCATCTCTACTAAAAATACAAAAAGTTAGCCAGGCATGATGGGGGGTGCCTATGGTCCCAGCTGCTCAGGAGGCTGAGGCAGCAGAATGGCATGAACCTAGGAGTTGGAGCTTGCAGCGAGCTGAGATTGTGCCAAAGTACTCCAGCCTGGGCAGCAGAGTGAGATTCCATCTCAAAAAAAAAAAAAAAAAGAAAGTTTCCAACCTGGTGAATCAAAAGAATGGTTTATCTCTGAGATGAATCCGCACATCAAAAAGCCATTTCACAGAGAGTGTCTTTATAGTTTTTATCTTGGGATATTCAGTTTTTTCACATAGGTCACAATGGACTCCAAAATGTCCCTTCAAAGATAATACAAAAAGAGTTTTTCCAACCTGCTCAATCAACTCAAAGTTTTAACAATGTAAGATTAACCCACACATGACAATGCAGTTTCACAGATACCTTCTTTCTAGTTTTTATCCTAGGATATTCAGTTTTTCCACACAGGCCACAATGGGCTCCCAAATATCCCTTCACACATTCTACAAAAAGATTGTTTCCAACCTGCTGAATCAAAAGAAAGTTTCAACTCTGTGAGATGAATCCACACATCACAGAGAAGTTTCACATTCAGCTTCTTTCTGTTTTTTTTTTTTTTTTTTTTCTGGGGATATTTAGTTTTTCCCCATAACACTCAAAGATCCCTGAAATGTCCCTTCACAGATCCTACAAACACAGTGTTTCCAACCTGCAAAATCAGAAGAAAGATTTAACTCTCTGAGATGAATCTATACATCACAAAGCAGATTCAGAGATAGCATTTTTTTAGTTTCTATTTTGGGATATTCAGTTTTTCCTATAGGTCACAATGTGTTACCAAATTTCCCTTGACAGTTTCTAAAAAAAGAGTGTTTCCAATCTGATGAATCAAAAGAAAGGTTTTCCAGTTGATGGGTGCTGACGAGTTGATGGGTGCAGCACACCAACATGGCACAAGTATACATATGTAACAAACCTGCACGTTATGCACATGTACCCTAGAACTTAAAGTATAATAATAATAAATAAATTAATTAATTAATTAAAAAAATAAACGTTTTATTCTGTGAGATGATTCCAAGGCAATTTCACATTCAGCTTCTATCTAGTTTTTTCTGGAGATATTCCATTTTTCCCAATAGACCATAATGAGTGTCCAAATGTCCCTTAGCAGATTCTGCCAAAAGTGTGTTTCCACCTTGCTGAATCAAGAAAATTTCACTCAGTGAGATTAATCCACACATCACAAAACAGTTTCAAAGATAGCTTCTTTCTTGTTTTTTTAGGGGGATATTCCGTTTTCCCCCTAGAACACAATGGAATATCAAATGTTCTTTCACAGGTTCTACAGAAAGAGTGTTTCCACTCTACTGAATCCAAAGAATGGTTTAACACTGTCAGACGAATCCACACATAAGAAAGCAGTTTCACAGATAGCTTCTTTCTAGTTTTTATCTGTGAATATTCTGTTTTTCCCCAGAAGCCTCAATGGGCTCCCAAATTTATCTTCTCAGATTCTACAAAATGGGTGTTTCCAACCTGCTGAATCAAAAGAAAGGTTTAACTCTGTGAGATGTATCCACACATCACAAAACAGTTTCACAGATTGTGTCTTTCTAGATTATATCTGGAAATATTCGGGTTTTCCCCAAAAGCCTCAATGGGCTCTCACATGTCCCTTCACAGATTCTACAAAAAGATTGATTCCCATGTTAGGAATCAACAGAGAGGTGTAACTCTGTGAAAAGAATCCACACATTACAATGCAGTTTCACAGAGAGTTTCTTTCTAGTTTTTAGCTGAGGATATTCAGTTTTTCCCCATATGTCTCAATGGGCTCCCAAATATCCCTTCACAGATTCTATAAAAAGAGTGTTTCCAACTTGCTGTATGAAAAGAAAGGTTTAACTTTGTGAGATGACTTCAAACACGTCTTCAAGCATTTTCACGGATAATTTCACACTAGATTTTATCTGAGGATATTCAATTTTTCCCCATAGGCATCAATGGGCTCCCAAATATCCCTTCACAGATTCTACAAAAAAGAGTGTTTCTAACTTACGGAATCAAAAGAAAGGTTTAACTTTGTGACATCAATCCACACATCAGCAATAATTTTAAAAGATAGCTTCTTTCTAGTTTTTATCTGGGATATTTGGTTTTCATAAAAGGCTTCAATGGGCTTCCAAATATCCTTTTGCAGATTCTACAGATAAAGAACTGTCAACCTGCTGAATCAAAAGCAAAGTTTAACCTTGAGAGACGAGTCCACACATCACAAAGCAGTTTCACAGATAGATTGTTTCTAATTTTTTTCTGGAGATATTCTGTTTCTCTCCATAGGCCTCTATGGGCTTTGACAAGTCCATTTGCAGATTCTACAAATAGAGTGCTTCCAACCTGCGGAATCAAAAGAAAAATTTAATACTGTGAGATGAATCCACATATTACAAAGCAGTTTCACAGATAGCTTCTTTTCTTTTTATTATTATTATTATTATACTTTAAGTTCTAGGGTACATGTGCATAACGTGCAGGTTTGTTACATATGTATACTTGTGCCATGTTGCTGTGCTGCACCCAAACTCGTCGGCACCCATCGACTCGTCATTTACATGTCATTTACATCCCCCTCCCACCTCCCCATGATAGGCCCCGGTGTGTGATGTTCCCCTTCCCGAGTCCAAGTGATCTCATTGTTCAGTTCCCACCTATGAGTGAGAACATGCGGTGTTTGGTTTTCTATTCTTGTGACAGTTTGCTAAGAATGATGGTTTCCAGCTGCATCCATGTCCCTACAAAGGACACAAACTCATCCTTTTTGATGGCTGCATAGTATTCCATGGTGTATATGTGCCACATTTTCTTAATCCAATCTGTCACTGATGGACATTTGGGTTGATTCCAAGTCTTTGCTATTGTGAATAGCGCCGCAATAAACATACGTGTGCATGTGTCTTTATAGCAGCATGATTTATAATCCTTTGGGTATATACCCAGTAATGGGATGGCTGGGTCATATGGTACATCTAGTTCTAGATCCTTGAGGAATCGCCATACTGTTTTCCATAATGGTTGAACTAGTTTACAATCCCACCAACAGTGTAAAAGTGTTCCTATTTCTCCACATCCTCTCCAAGACCTGTTGTTTCCTGACTTTTTAATGATCACCATTCTAACTGGTGTGAGATGGTATCTCATTGTGGTTTTGATTTGCATTTCTCTGATGGCCAGTGATGATGAGCATTTTTTCATGTGTCTGTCGGCTGTATGAATGTCTTCTTTTGAGAAATGTCTGTTCATATCCTTTGCCCACTTTTTGATGGGGCTGTTTGTTTTTTTCTTGTAAGTTTGTTTGAGTTCTTTGTAGGTTCTGGATATTAGCCCTTTGTCAGAGAAGTAGATTGCAAAAATTTTCTCCCATTCTGTAGGTTGCCTGTTCACTCTGATGGTAGTTTCTTTTGCTGTGCAGAAGCTCTTTAGTTTAATGAGATCCCATTTGTCAATTTTGGCTTTTGCTGCCGTTGCTTTTGGTGTTCTAGACATGAAGTCTTTGCCCATGCCTATGTCCTGAATGGTACTACCTAGGTTTTCCTCTAGGGTTTTTATGGTATTAGGTCTAACATTTAAGTCTCTAATCCATCTTGAATTAATTTTCGTATAAGGAGTAAGGAAAGGATCCAGTTTCAGCTTTCTACTTATGGCTAGCCAATTTTCCCAGAACCATTTATTAAATAGGGAATCCTTTCCCCATTTCTTGTTTCTCTCAGGTTTGTCAAAGATCAGATGGCTGTAGATGTGTGGTATTATTTCTGAGGACTCTATTCTGTTCCATTGGTCTATATCTCTGTTTTGGTACCAGTACCCTGCTGCTTTGGTTACTGTAGCCTTGTAGTATAGTTTGAAGTCAGGTAGCGTGATGCCTCCAGCTTTGTTCTTTTGACTTAGGATTGTCTTGGAGATGCGGGCTCTTTTTTGGTTCCATATGAACTTTAAAGCAGTTTTTTCCAATTCTGTGAAGAAACTCATTGGTAGCTTGATGGGGATGGCATTGAATCTATAAATTACCTTGGGCAGTATGGCCATTTTCACGATATTGATTCTTCCTATCCATGAGCATGGTATATTCTTCCATTTGTTTGTGTCCTCTTTTATTTCACTGAATAGTAGTTTGTAGTTCTCCTTGAAGAGGTCCTTTACCTCCCTTGTAAGTTGGATTCCTAGGAATTTTATTCTCTTTGAAGCAATTGTGATGGAAGTTCATTCATGATTTGGCTCTCTGTTTGTCTGTTACTGGTGTATAAGAATGCTTGTGATTTTTGCACATTAATTTTGTATCCTGAGACTTTGCTGAAGTTGCTTATCAGCTTAAGGAGATTTTGGGCTGAGGCAGTGGGGTTTTCTAAATATACAATGATGTCATCTGCAAACAGGGACAATTTGACTTCTTTTCCTAACTGAATACCCTTGATTTCTTTCTCTTGCCTAATTGCCCTAGCCAGAACTTCCAACACTATGTTGAATAGGAGTGGTGAGAGAGGGCATCCCTGTCTTGCGCCAGTTTTCAAAGGGAATTTTTCCAGTTTTTGCCCATTCAGTATGATATTGGCTGTGGGTTTGTCATAAATAGTTCTTATTATTTTGACATACGTTCCATCAATACCGAGTTTATTGAGCGTTTTTAGCATGAAGGGCTGTTGAATTTTGTCAAAAGCCTTTTCTGCATCTATTGAGATAATCATGTGGTTCTTGTCTTTGGTTCTGTTTATATGCTGGATTATGTTCATTGATTTGCGAATGTTGAACCAGCCTTGCATCCCAGGGATGAAGCCCACTTGATCATGGTGGATAAGCTTTTTGATGTGCTGCTGGATCTGGTTTACCAGTATTTTATTGAGGATTTTTGCATCGATGTTCATCAGGGATATTGGTCTAAAATTCTCTTTTTTTGTTTTGTCTCTGCCAGGCTTTGGTATCAGGATGATGTTGGCCTCATAAAATGAGTTAGGGAGGATTCCCTCTTTTTCTATTGATTGGAATCGTTTCAGAAGGAATGGTACCAGCTCCTGCTTCTACCTCTGGTAGAATTCAGCTGTGAATCCATCTGGTTCTGGACTTTTTTTGGTTGGTAGGCTATTAATTATTGCCTCAATTTCAGAGCCTGCTATTGGTCTATTCAGGGATTCAACTTCTTCCTGGTTTAGTCTTGGAAGAGTGTAAGTGTCCAGGAAATTATCCATTTCTTCTAGATTTTCTAGTTTCTTTGTGTAGATGTGTTTATAGTATTCTCTGATGGTAGTTTGTATTTCTGTGGGGTCGGTGGTGATAACCCCTTTATCATTTTTAATTGCGTCGATTTGATTCTTCTCTCTTTTCTTCTTTATTAGTCTTGCTAGCGGTCTATCAATTTTGTTGATCTTTTCAAAAAACCAACTCCTGGATTCATTGATTTTTTGGAGGGTTTTTTGTGTCTCTATCTCCTTCAGTTCTGCTCTGATCTTAGTTATTTCTTGCCTTCTGCTAGCTTTCTAATGTGTTTGCGCTTGCTTCTCTATTTCTTTTAATTGTGATGTTAGAGTGTCAATTTTAGATCTTTCCTGCTTTCTCTTGTGGGCATTTAGTACTATAAATTTCCCTCTACACACTGCTTTAAATGTGTCCCAGAGATTCTGGTATGTTGTATATTTGTTCTCACTGGTTTCAAAAAACATCTTTGTTTCTGCCTTCATTTCGTTATGTACCCAGTAGTCATTCAGGAGCAGGTTTTCAGTGTCCATGTAGTTGAGCGGTTTTTTTTTTTTTTTTTTTTTTTTTTATTTATTATTATTATACTTTAAGTTGTAGGGTACATGTGCATAACGTGCAGGTTTGTTACATATGTATACTTGTGCCTTGTTGGTGTGCTGCACCCATCAACTCGTCATTTACATCAGGTATAACTCCCAATGCAATCCCTCCCCCCTACCCCCTCCATGATAGGCCCCAGTGTGCGATGTTCCCCTTCCTGAGTCCGAGTGATCTCATTGTTCAGTTCCCACCTATGAGTGAGAACATGCGGTGTTTGGTTTTCTGTTCTTGTGATAGTTTGCTAAGAATGATGGTTTCCAGCTGCATCCATGTCCCTACAAAGGACACAAACTCATCCTTTTTGATGGCTGCATAGTATTCCATGGTGTATATGTGCCACATTTTCTTAATCCAATCTGTCACTGATGGACATTTGGGTTGATTCCAAGTCTTTGCTATTGTGAATAGTGCTGCAAGAAACATACGTGTGCATGTGTCTTTATAGCAGCATAATTTATAATCCTTTGGGTATATACCCAGTAATGGGATGGCTGGGTCATATGGTACATCTAGTTCTAGATCCTTGAGGAATCGCCATACTGTTTTCCATAATGGTTGAACTAGTTTACAATCCCACCAACAGTGTAAAAGTGTTCCTATTTCTCCACATCCTCTCCAGCACCTGTTGTTTCCTGACTTTTTAATGATTGCCATTCTAACTGGTGTGAGATGGTATCTCATTGTGGTTTTGATTTGCATTTCTCTGATGGCCAGTGATGATGAGCATTTTTTCATGTGTCTGTTGGCTGTATGAATGTCTTCTTTTGAGAAATGTCTGTTCATATCCTTTGCCCACTTTTTGATGGGGTTGTTTGTTTTTTTCTTGTAAATTTGTTTGAGTTCTTTGTAGGTTCTGGATATTAGCCCTTTGTCAGATGAGTAGATTGCAAAAATTTTCTCCCATTGTGTAGGTTGCCTGTTCACTCTGATGGTAGTTTCTTTTGCTGTGCAGAAGCTCTTTAGTTTAATGAGATCCCATTTGTCAATTTTGGCTTTTGCTGCCGTTGCTTTTGGTGTTTTAGACATGAAGTCTTTGCCCATGCCTATGTCCTGAATGGTACTACCTAGGTTTTCCTCTAGGATTTTTATGGTATTAGGTCTAACATTTAAGTCTCTAATCCATCTTGAATTAATTTTCGTATAAGGAGTAAGGAAAGGATCCAGTTTCAGCTTTCTACTTATGGCTAGCCAATTTTCCCAGCACCATTTATTAAATAGGGAATCCTTTCCCCATTTCTTGTTTCTCTCAGGTTTGTCAAAGATCAGATGGCTGTAGATGTGTGGTATTATTTCTGAGGACTCTGTTCTGTTCCATTGGTCTATATCTCTGTTTTGGTACCAGTACCATGCTGTTTTGGTTACTGTAGCTTTGTAGTATAGTTTGAAGTCAGGTAGCGTGATGCCTCCAGCTTTGTTCTTTTGACTTAGGATTGTCTTGGAGATGCGGGCTCTTTTTTGGTTCCATATGAACTTTAAAGCAGTTTTTTCCAATTCTGTGAAGAAACTCGTTGGTAGCTTGATGGGGATGGCATTGAATCTATAAATAACCTTCGGCAGTATGGCCATTTTCACGATATTGATTCTTCCTATCCATGAGCATGGTATGTTCTTCCATTTGTTTGTGTCCTCTTTGATTTCACTGAGCAGTGGTTTGTAGTTCTCCTTGAAGAGGTCCTTTACATCCCTTGTGAGTTGGATTCCTAGGTATTTTATTCTCTTTGAAGCAATTGTGAATGGAAGTTCATTCCTGATTTGGCTCTCTGTTTGTCTGTTACTGGTGTATAAGAATGCTTGTGATTTTTGCACATTAATTTTGTATCCTGAGACTTTGCTGAAATTGCTTATCAGCTTAAGGAGATTTTGGGCTGAGACAATGGGGTTTTCTAAATATACAATCATGTCATCTGCAAACAGGGACAATTTGACTTCTTCTTTTCCTAACTGAATACCCTTGATTTCTTTCTCTTGCCTAATTGCCCTAGCCAGAAGTTCCAACACTATGTTGAACAGGAGTGGTGAGAGAGGGCATCCCTGTCTTGTGCCAGTTTTCAAAGGGAATTTTTCCAGTTTTTGCCCATTCAGTATGATATTGGCTGTTGGTTTGTCATAGATAGCTCTTATTATTTTGAGGTACGTTCCATCAATACCGAATTTATTGATCGTTTTTAGCATGAAGGGCTGTTGAATTTTGTCAAAAGCCTTTTCTGCATCTATGGAGATAATCATGTGGTTCTTTTCTTTGGTTCTGTTTATATGCTGGATTATGTTTATTGATTTGCGAATGTTGAACCAGCCTTGCATCCCAGGATGAAGCCCACTTGATCATGGTGGATAAGCTTTTTGATGTGTTGCTGAACCCGGTTTGCCAGTATTTTATTGAGGATTTTTGCATCGATGTTCATCAGGGATATTGGTCTAAAATTCCCTTTTTTTGTTGTGTCTCTGCCAGGCTTTGGTATCAGAATGATGTTGGCCTCATAAAATGAGTTAGGGAGGATTCCCTCTTTTTCTATTGATTGGAATAGTTTCAGAAGGAATGGTACCAACTCCTCCTTGTACCTCTGGTAGAATTCAGCTGTGAATCCATCTGGTCCTGGACTTTTTTTGGTTGGTAGGCTATTAATTATTGCCTCAATTTCAGAGCCTACTATTGGTCTATTCAGGGATCCAACTTCTTCCTGGTTTAGTCTTGGAAGAGTGTAAGTGTCCAGGAAATTATCCATTTCTTCTAGATTTTCCAGTTTATTTGCGTAGAGGTGTTTATAGTATTCTCTGATGGTAGTTTGTATTTCTGTGGGGTCGGTGGTGATATCCCCTTTATCATTTTTAATTGCGTCGATTTGATTCTTCTCTCTTTTCTTCTTTATTAGTCTGGCTAGTGGTCTGTCAATTTTGTTGATCTTTTCAAAAAACCAACTCCTAGATTCATTGATTTTTTGGAGAGTTTTTTGTGTCTCTATCTCCTTCAGTTCTGCTCTGATCTTAGTTATTTCTTGCCTTCTGCTAGCTTTCGAATGTGTTTGCTCTTGCTTCTCTAGCTCTTTTAATTGTGATGTTAGAGTGTCAATTGTAGATCTTTCCTGCTTTCTCTTGTGGGCATTTAGTGCTATAAATTTCCCTCTACACACTGCTTTAAGTGTGTCCCAGAGATTCTGGTATGTTGTATCTTTGTTCTCATTGGTTTCAAAGAACATCTTTATTTCTGCCTTCATTTCGTTATGTACCCAGTAGTCATTCAGGAGCAGGTTGTTCAGTTTCCATGTAGTTGAGCGGTTTTGATTGAGTTTCTTAGTCCTGAGTTCTAGTTTGATTGCACTGTGGTCTGAGAGACAGTTTGTTATAATTTCTGTTCTTGTACATTTGCTGAGGAGTGCTTTACTTCCAATTACGTGGTCAATTTTGGAGTAAGTACGATGTGGTGCTGAGAAGAATGTATATTCTGTTGATTTGGGGTGGAGAGTTCTGTAGATGTCTATTAGGTCTGCTTGCTGCAGAGATGAGTTCAATTCCTGGATATCCTTGTTAACTTTCTGTCTCGTTGATCTGTCTAATGTTGACAGTGGAGTGTGGAAGTCTCCCATTATTATTGTATGGGAGTCTAAGTCTCTTTGTAAGTCTCTAAGGACTTGCTTTATGAATCTGGGTGCTCCTGTATTGGGTGCATATATATTTAGGATAGTTAGCTCTTCCTGTTGAATTGATCCCTTTACCATTATGTAATGGCCTTCTTTGTCTCTTTTGATCTTTGATGGTTTAAAGTCTGTTTTATCAGAGACTAGTATTGCAACCCCCGCTTTTCATCGCCAGCAACGGATCAAAGCTGGACGGAGAATGACTTTGACGAGATGAGAGAAGAAGGCTTCAGTCCATCAAATTTCTCAGAGCTAAAGGAGGAATTACGTACCCAGCGCAAAGAAACTAAAAATCTTGAAAAAAAAGTGGAAGAATTGATGGCTAGAGTAATTAATGCAGAGAAGGTCCTAAAGGAAATGAAAGAGATGAAAACCATGACACGAGAAATACATGACAAATGCACAAGCTTCAGTAACCGACTCGATCAACTGGAAGAAAGAGTATCAGCGATTGAGGATCAAATGAATGAAATGAAGCGAGAAGAGAAACCAAAAGAAAAAAGAAGAAAAAGAAATGAACAAAGCCTGCAAGAAGTATGGGATTATGTAAAAAGACCAAATCTACGTCTGATTGGGGTGCCTGAAAGTGAGGGGGAAAATGGAACCAAGTTGGAAAACACTCTTCAGGATATCATCCAGGAGAACTTCCCCAACCTAGTAGGGTAGGCCAACATTCAAATCCAGGAAATACAGAGAACGCCACAGAGATACTCCTCGAGAAGAGCAACTCCAAGACACATAATTGCCAGATTCACCAAAGTTGAAATGAAGGAAAAAATCTTAAGGGCAGCCAGAGAGAAAGATCGGGTTACCCACAAAGGGAAGCCCATCAGACTAACAGCAGATCTCTCGGCAGAAACTCTACAAGCCAGAAGAGAGTGGGGGCCAATATTCAACATTCTTAAAGAAAAGAATTTTCAACCCAGAATTTCATATCCAGCCAAACTAAGTTTCATAAGCGAAGGAGAAATAAAATCCTTTACAGATAAGCAAATGCTTAGAGATTTTGTCACCACTAGGCCTGCCTTACAAGAGATCCTGAAGGAAGCACTAAACATGGAAAGGAACAACCGGTACCAGCCATTGCAAAAACATGCCAAAATGTAAAGACCATCGAGGCTAGGAAGAAACTGCATCAACTAACGACCAAAATAACCAGTTAATATCATAATGGCAGGATCAAGTTCACACATAACAATCTTAACCTTAAATGTAAATGGACTAAATGCTCCAATTAAAAGACACAGACTGGCAAACTGGATAAAGAGTCAAGACCCATCAGTCTGCTGTATTCAGGAGACCCATCTCACACGCAGAGACATACATAGGTTCAAAATAAAGGGATGGAGGAAGATTTACCAAGCAAATGGAGAACAAAAAAAAGAGCGGTTTTGATTGAGTCTCTTAGTCCTGAGTTCTAGTTTGATTGCACTGTGGTCTGAGAGACAGTTTGTTATAATTTCTGTTCTTGTACATTTGCTGAGAAGTGCTTTACTTCCAATTATGTGGTCAATTTTGGAATACGTGCGATGCGGTGCTGAGAAGAATGTATATTCTGTGGATTTGGGGTGGAGAGTTCTATAGATGTCTATTAAGTCTGCTTGCTGCAGAGATGAGTTCAATTCCTGGATATCCTTGTTAACTTTCTGTCTCGTTGATCTGTTTAATGTTGACAGTGGAGTGTTGAAGTCTCCCATTATTATTGTATGGGAGTCTAAGTCTCTTTGTAAGTCTCTAAGGACTTGCTTGATGAATCTGGGTGCTCCTGTATTGGGTGCATAGATATTTAGGATAGTTAGCTCTTCCTGTTGAATTGATCCCTTTACCATTATGTAATGGCCTTCTTTGTCTCTTTTGATCTTTGATGGTTTAAAGTCTGTTTTATCAGGGACTAGTATTACAATCCCTGCTTTTTTTTGTTCTCCATTTGCTTGGTAAATCTTCCTCCATCCCTTTATTTTGAGGCTAGGTATGTCTCTGCACGTGAGATGGGTCTCCTGAATACAGCAGACTGATGGGTCTTGACTCTTTATCCAGTTTGCCAGTCTGTGTCTTTTAATTGGAGCATTTAGTCCACTTACTCTTAAGGTTAATATTGTTATGTGTGAACTTGATCCTGCCGTTATGATATTAACTGGTTAATTTGCTCGTTAGTTGATGCAGTTTCTTCCTAGCCTCGATGGTCTTTACATTTTGGCATGTTTTTGCAATGGCTGGTACCAGTTGTTCCTTTCCATGTTTAGTGCTTCCTTCAGGGCCTCTTGTATGGCAGGCCTAGTGGTGACAAAATCTCTAAGCGTTTGCTTATCTGTAAAGGATTTTATTTCTCCTTCACTTATGAAACTTAGTTTGGCTGGATATGAGATTCTGGGTTTAAAATTCTTTTCTTTAAGAATGTTGAATATTGGCCCCCACTCTCTTCTGGCTTGGAGAGTTTCTGCCGAGAGATCTGCTGTTAGTCTGATGGGCTTCCATTTGTGGTAACCCGACCTTTCTCTCTGGTTGCTCTTAAGATCTTTTCCTTCATTTCAACTTTGGTGAATCTGGCAATTATGTGTCTTGGAGTTGCTCTTCTCAAGGAGTATCTTTGTGATGTTCTCTGTATTTCCTGGATTTGAATGTTGGCCTGCCCTACTAGGTTGGGGAAATTCTCCTGGATGATATCGTGAAGAGTGTTTTCCAACTTGGTTCCATTTTCCCCCTCACTTTCAGGCACCCCAATCAGACGTAGATTTGGTCTTTTTACATAGTCCCATACTTCTTGCAGGCTTTGTTCATTTCTTTTTCTTCTTTTTTCTTTTGGTTTCTCTTCTCGCTTCATTTCATTCATTTGATCCTCAATCGCTGATATCTTTCTTCCAGTTGATCGAGTTGGTTACTGAAGCTTGTGCATTTGTCACGTATTTCTCGTGTCATGGTTTTCATCTCTTTCATTTCGTTTAGGACCTTCTCTGCATTAATTACTCTAGCTATCAATTCTTCCACCTTTTTTTCCAAGATTTTTAGTTTCTTTGTGCTGGGTACATAATTCCTCCTTTAGCTCTGAGAAATTTGATGGACTGAAGCCTTCTTCTCTCATCTCATCAAAGTCATTCCCCATCCAGCTTTGATCCGTTGCTGGCGATGAGCTGCGCTCCTTTGCCGGGGGAGATGCACTTTTATTTTTTGAATTTCCGGCTTTTCTGTCCGGCTTTTTCCCCATCTTTGTGGTTTTATCTGCCTCTGGTCTTTGATGATGGTGACGTACTGATGGGGTTTTGGTGTAAGTGTTCTTCCTGTTTGATAGTTTTCCTTCTAACAGTCAGGACCCTCAGCTGTAGGTCTGTTGGAGATTGCTTGAGGTTCACTCCAGGCCCTGTTTGCCTGGGTATGAGCAGCACAAGCTGCAGAAGATAGAATATTGCTGAACAGCGAGTGTACCTGTCTGATTCTTGCTTTTGAAGCTTTCTCTCAGGGGTTTACTCCAGCCTGTGAGGTGTGGGGTGTCAGACTGTCCCTAGTGGGGGATGTCTCCCAGTTAGGCTACTCAGGGGTCAGGGACCCACTTCAGCAGGCAGTCTGTCGCTTCTCAGATCTCAGCCTCCATGTTGGGAGATCCACTGCTCTCTTCAAAGCTGTCATACAGAGTCGTTTGTGTCTGCAGAGGTTTCTGCTGCTTTTGTTGTTGTTTATGTGTGCCCTGTCCCCAGAGGTGGAGTCTACAAAGACATGCAGGACTCCTTGAGCTGCTGTGAGATTCCACCAGTTCGAGCTTCTCAGCGGCTTTGTTTACCTACTTAAGCCTCAGCAATGGCGGGCGCCCCTCCCCCAGCCTCGCTGCTGCCTTGCTGCGAGATTGCAGACTGCAGTGCTAGCAATGAGGGAGGATCCGTGGGCATGGGACCCTCCGGGCCTGGTGTGGGATATAATCTCCTGGTGTGCCCGTTTGCTTAAAGCACAGTATTGGAGTGGGAGTTATCCGATTTTCCAGGTGTTGTGTGTCTCAGTTCCCCGGGCTAGGAAAAGGGATTCCCTTCCCCCTTGCGCTTCCCAGGTGAGGCGATGCCTTGCTGTGCTTCAGCTCTCGCTGGTCGGGCTGCAGCAGCTGACCAGCACCGATTGTCTCGCACTTCCTAGTGAGATGAACCCAGTACCTCAGTTGAAAATGCAGAAATCATCGGTCTTCTGTGTCACTTGCGCTGGGAGTTGGAGACTGGAGCTGTTCCTATTTGGCCATCTTGCTTCGCCCCCCCCCCCCCAGATAGCTTCTTTCTAGTGTTAACTGGGATATTCGGATTTTCCCCATAGACCTCAGTGGGCTACAAAATGTCTCTTCACAGATTCTTCAAAAAGAGTGTTATCAACCTGCTGAATCCAACCTGCTGAATCAAAGAAAGGTTTAACTCTGTGGGATAAATCCACACATTACCAAGGAGTTTCACACATAGTTTCTTTCTAGTTTTTAGCTGAGGATATTCTGTATTCATCATAGACCTCAACGGGTTCCCAAATGTAAATTCACAGATTCTATTTAAAAAGTGTTTCCAATCTGCTAAATAAAAATAAAGGCTTATCTCAGTGAGATGAATCCAAGCATCATCAAGCAGTTTCACAGATAGCTTATTTCTTGTTCTTATCTGGGGATATTCTGTTTTTCCCCAAGGCCTCAGTGGGCTCCCAAATGTTCCTTCACAGATCCTACAAAAAGTGTTTCCAACCTGTTACATCAAAAGAATAGTTTAACACTGTGAGACGAATCCACATATAGCCAAGCAGTTTCACACATAGCTTCTTTCTAGTTTTTATCTGGGGATGTTCTTTTTTCATCATAGGCCTCAATGGTTTCTCAAATGCTCCTTCACAGATTCTACTAAAAGAGTGTTTCCAACCTACTGAATCAAAAGAAAGTTTTATCTCAATGAGATGAATCCACACGTAAGCAAACAGTTTCACAGATACCTTCTTTGTAGTTTTTATTTCGAAATATTTACTTTTTCTCCATAGGCCTTAATGGGCTCCCACATACCACTTCGCAGATTCTACAAAAAGAGTGTTTCCAACCTACTGAATTAAAAGAAAGGTTTAAGTCTGTGAGATGAAACCACACATCACCAATAAGTTTCACATATAGCTTCCTGATAGTTTTCATCTCAGAATATTCATTTTTTTCCACATTGACCTCAATAAGCTTTCAATATTTTCTTTGCAAATCATACAAAGAATGTTTCCAATCTGCTGAATCAAAAGAAAGTTTTAACTCTGTGAGATGCATCCACACATCTCAAAGCAGTTTCACAGTGGTCTTTCTAGGTTTTGTCAGGGGATATTCAGTTTTTTTCCTTAGGCCTCATGGGCTTACACATGTCCATTCGCAGATTCTACAAAAAGATCGTTTCCATCTTGCTTAATCAAAATAACTTTGACTTTGTGAGATGAACGGACACATCACCAACCAGTTTAACAGATAGCTTCTTTCTAGTTTGTATTTGGTGTTTCTCCATTTATTTCCCTAGGCCTCAATGGGCTCCAAAATGTGCCTTTGCTGATTCTACAAAAATATTGTTTCCAACCTGCTTATTCAAAAGGAAGTTTTAACTCTGTGAGATGAATCCAGATATCACAAAGCAGTCCAGCTTCTTTCTAGTTTGTATCTAAGGATTTTGGATTTTCCCCTTTGGCTTCAGTGGACTCCCAAATGTCCCTTTGCAGATACCACAGAAAGAATATTTCCAACATGGTAAATCAAAAGCAAGGTTTAACTCTTTGAGATGAATCAAAACATCACCAAGGAGTTTCAAAGATAGCCCCTTCCTATTTTGTATCTGGGGATATTCTTTTTTCCCCATAGGATTCAATGGGAACTGAAATGTCTTTTTGCAGATCCTACAAAAACAGTGTTTCCAACCTGTAGAATCAAAAGAAAGTTTTAACTCTGGGACAATAATCCACACTTCACCAAGCAGTTTCACAGATAGCTTCTTTCTATTTTTTATATGGGGATATTCAGTTTTTCCCCACAGGCCTCAACGGGCTCCCAAATGTTTCCTCCCAGGTTCTACAGAAATGTGTTTCCAAGATGCTGAATCAAAAGAAATGTTTAACTATGTGAGATAAATCCATACATCTCAAAGCAGTTTCACAGAGAGCTTATTTCAAATTTGTATCTGGGGATATTCAGTTTTTCTTGAGAGGCCTCAATGGGCTCCCAAATGTCCCTTTGTAGATTCTACACCAAGAGTGCTATCAACCTGCTGAATCAAAAGAAAGATTTAACTCTGTCAGAGGAGTCCATACATCACCAAGCAGTTTTACAGACACTTCTTTTTAGTTTTCGTCTGGGGACATTCGGTTTTTTTCCATAGGCCTCAATGCACTCTAAATGTTCCTTCACGGATTCTACAAAAGGGGTGTTTCCAACCTGCTGAATCAAAAGCAAGGTTTAACTCTGTGAGATGCATCCACACATCACAATGCAGTTTCAAATGTAGTTTCTTTCAAGTTTTTATCTGAGGATATTTTGTTTTTAACCATACGCCTCAATGAGCTCTGAAATGTCCCTTCATAGATTCTACAGAAAGAGTGTTTCCACCATGCTGAATGAAAAGTAAGGTTTAATTCTGTGAGATGAATCTGCACTTCACAAAGCAGTTTCACACATAGATTCTTTCTAGTTTTTATCTGGGGATATTCAGTTTTTTCCTTTAAGGCCTTTGAGGCTCCAAAATATAACTTTGCAAATTCTACAAACGAAGTGTTTCCAACCTGCTGAATTGAAAGAAAAGTTTAGTTCCGTAAGTTGAATTTACACATCTGCTTGCAGTTTCTCAGACAGCTGCTTTCTAGTTTTTATCTGGGGATATTTGGTTTTCCCCATAAGCTTCAATGATCTCCCAGATGTCCTTTCACATAATGAAAAAAAAGAGTGTTTCCAACCTGTTGAATCAATAGAAAGGTTTAACTCTGTGAGATGAACCCACACATCACAAAGCAGTTTCACTGATAGCTTCTTTCTGTTTTTTATCTGTGAATATTTAGTTTTTTCTCATAGGCCACTGTAGGCACACAAATGTTTCTTTGCAGATTCTACAAAAAGAGTATTTCCAACCTGATGAATAAAAAGAAATGTTTGAAATTTTGAGATGAATCCACACATCAAAAAACACTTTCACAGATTGCTTCTTTCAAATTTTTACTGGGGATATTGAGTTTTTCCCTGAAGGCTTCAGTGGGATTCCAAATGTCCCTTTGCAGATTCTACAGAGTGTCTCCAACCTGTTCAATGAAAGAAAATGTTAAACTCTGAGATGAATTTACATATCACCAAGCAGCTTCACAGATATCTTCTTTCTAGTTTTTATCTGGGGATATTTTGTTTACCCCATAGGCCTCAATTGGTTCTCAAATGTCCCTTCACACATTCTACAAAAAGAGTATTTTCATCCTGCTGAATCAAAGGAAAGGTTTAATCCAGTGAGATGAATCCATACATCACAAAGAAGTTTCACAGATAGCTTTTTTCTAGTTTTTATCTGGGAATATTCAGTTTTTCCCCTTAGGCCTCAATGGGTTCCAAAATATCCCTTTGTAAATTCTACAAAAAGAGTGATTCCTACCTGCTGAATCAAAAGAAAGGTTTAATTCTTCAAGATTATTCCACACATCATAAAGCAGAATCACAGGAAGTTGTTTCCCAGTGTTTAACTTTGGATATTCAGTTTTTCCCCAGATGTCACAAAAGCCTCCCAAATGTCCCTTCTCAGATTCTACAAAAAGAGTGTTTCCAACCTACCTAATCAAAAGAAAGGTTTAAATCTATGAGATAAATCCACACTTCAAAAAGCAGTTTCACAGATAGCTTCTTTCTAGTTTTTATCTTTGATATACTATTTTTCCCCATAGGTCACAATAGACTCCCAAATGTCCCTTCACAGATTCTACGAAAAGAGTGTTTCCACGTACTGTATCAACCAAAGGTTTAACTCTGTGAAATGAATCCACATACCACAAAGCAGTTTGACAGATAACTTTTCTCTAGTTTTTATAGGAAGATATTTGTTTTTTCCCCATAGGTCACAAAAACCTCCCATATATCCCATCACAGATTCTACAGAAACAGTGTTTCCAACCTGTTGAATGAAAACAAGGGTTTAACTCTGTGAGGTAAATCCACACATCACAAAACAGTTTCACAGATAAGTTCTGTCTGCTTTTTATCTGGGGATATTCGGTATTTCCCCATAGACCTCAAGGAGCTCCCAAATGTCCCTTTGTCTATTCTACAAAAGAATGTTTTCAACCTGCCATATCAAAAGAAAAATTTAACTCTGTGAGATGAATCCACACATCACCAAGCAATTTCACAAAATGTTTTTAGTTTTAATCTGGGGATAAAAGTTGGCCACCTGATCCAGCAGGGGCAACCCATTCAGGTCCACTTCAATGCTGTGAAAGCTTTGTTCTTTCACTCTTCACAATAAATCTTGCTGCTGCTCATTCCTTGGATCCACATTACCTTTATGAGCTAGAACACTGTGAAGGTCTGTGACTTCTCTCGTGAAGTCAGTGAGACCATGAGCACACTGGTGGAACAAACAACTCCAGACATGCTACCTTTAAGAGCTATAACACTCACTGCGAAAGTCTGCGGCTTAACTCCTGAAGTCAGCAAGGCCATGAACCCAACAGAAGGAAGAAACTCTGGACACATCTGAACACCAGAAGAAACAAACTCTGGACACACCATCTTTAAGAACTGTAACACTCACTGTGAGAGACTGCAGCTTCATTCTTGAAGTCAGCGAGACCAAGAACTCACCGGAAGGAATAAATTCTGGACACAATAATTTCAAAGAAAGCTCTAACTTTGTGTGTTGAATCCAAGCATTATAAGACAGTTTCCCAGAGTGCTTATTTCTTGTTTTCATCTGGTAATATTCAGTTTTTCTCCATAGGCCTCAATGGGATCTGAGAAATCCCTTCACAGATAGTACAAAAAGAGTGTTTCCAACCTCCTGAATTAAAACAAAGGTTTAAATCTGTGAGATGAACCCATACATTACAAAGCTGTTTCACAGATAGCTTATTTCTAGTTTTTATCTGAAGATATTTGGTTTTTCTCCATAAGTGTCAACGGACTCCAAAATGTCCCTTCACAGATGCTACAAAAACACTGTTTCAAATCTGCAGAAGCAAAGAAAGTTTTCACTCTGTGAGATGAATCCACACAACAAGCAGTTTCATAGAGAGGTTCTTTCTAGGTTTTCTCTAGGGTTATTCCTTTTTTGCCCATAGGCCTTAATGGGCTCCAAAATGTCCTTTCACAGTCACTACAAAAAGAGTGTTTCCAACCTGCCAAATAAACAGAAAGGTTTAACATTTTGAGATGAACCTTCACATCACTAGGCAGTTTCACAGACAGTTTCGTTTTAGTTTTCATCTAGGGATATTCTGTTTTTCCCCATAGGCCTCAATAAGCTCCCAATTGTCCCTACACAGATTCTCTTTTTTTTAATTTTTAAATTTTATTATTATTATTATACTTTAAGTTTTAGGGCATATGTGCATAACGTGTAGGTTTGTTACATATGTATACTTGTGCCATGTTGGTGTGCTGCACCCATCAACTGGTCATTTACATTAGGTATAACTCCCAATGCAATCCCTCCCCTCTCCCCCCTCCCCATGATAGGCCGTGGTGTGTGTGATGTTCCCCTTCCCGAGTCCAAGTGATCTCATTGTTCAGTTCCCATCTATGAGTGAGAACATGCGGTGTTTGGTTTTCTGTTCTTGCAATAGTTTGCTGAGAATGATGGTTTCCAGCTGCATCCATGTCCCTACAAAGGACACAAACTCATCCTTTTTGATGGCTGCATAGTATTCCATGGTGTATATGTGCCACATTTTCTTAATCCAGTCTGTCACTGATGGACATTTGGGTTGATTCCAAGTCTTTGCTATTGTGAATACTGCTGCAATAAACATACGTGTGCATGTGACTTTATAGCTGCATGATTGATAATCCTTTGTGTATATACCCAGTAATGGGATGGCTGGCTCATATGGTACTTCTAGTTCTAGATCCTTGAGGAATCGCCATACTGTTTTCCATAACGGTTGAACTAGTTTACAATCCCACCAACAGTGTAAAAGTGTTCCTATTTCTCCACATCCTCTCCAGCACCTGTTGTTTTTTTACTTTTTAATGATTGCCATTCTAACTGGTGTGAGATGGTACCTCATTGTGCTTTTGGTTTGCATTTCTCTGATGGCCAGTGGTGATGAGCATTTTTTCATGTGTCTGTTGGCTATATGAACGTCTTCTTTTGAGAAATGTCTGTTCATATACTTTGCCCACTTCTTGATGGGGTTGTTTGATTTTTTTCTTGTAAATATGTTTGAGTTCTTTTTTATGACAAACTCACAGCCAATATCATACTGAATGGGAAAAACTGGAAAAATTCCCTTTGAAAACTGGCGCAAGACAGGGATGCCCTCTCTCACCACTCCTATTCAACATAGTGTTGGAAGTTCTGGCTAGGGCAATTAGGCAAGAGAAAGAAATCAATGGTATTCAGTTAGGAAAAGAAGTCAAACTGTCCCAGTTTGCAGATGACATGATTGTATATTTAGAAAACCCCACTGCCTCAGCCCAAAATCTCCTTAAGCTGATAAGAAACTTCAGCAAAGTCTCAGAATACAAAATTAATGTGCAAAAATCACAAGCATTCTTATACACCAGTAACAGACAAACAGAGAGCCAAATCATGAATGAATTTCCATTCACAATTGCTTCAAAGAGAATAAAATACCTAGGAATCCAACTTACAAGGGATGTAAAGGCCCTCTTCAAGGAGAACTACAAACCACTGCTCAGTGAAATAAAAGAGGACACAAACAAATGGAAGAACATACCATGCTCATGGATAGGAAGAATCAATATCGTGAAAATGGCCATATTGCCAAAGGTAATTTATAGATTCAATGCCATCCCCATCAAGCTACCAATGAGTTTCTTCACAGAATTGGAAAAAACTGCTTTAAAGTTCATATGGAACCAAAAAAGAGCCCGCATCTCCAAGACAATCCCAAGTCAAAAGAACAAAGCTGGAGGCATCACGCTACCTGACTTCAAACTATACTACAAGGCTACAGTAACCAAAACAGCATGGTACTGGTACCAAAACAGAGATATAGACCAATGGAACAGAACAGAGTCCTCAGAAATAATACCACACATCTACAGCCATCTGATCTTTGACAAACCTGAGAGAAACAAGAAATGGGGAAAGGATTCCCTATTTAATAAATGGTGCTGGGAAAATTGGCTCTCCATAAGAAGAAAGCTGAAACTGGATCCTTTTCTTACTCCTTATGAGAAAATTAATTCAAGATGGATTAGAGACTTAAATGTTAGACCTAATACCATACAAACCCTAGAAGAAAACCTGGGTAGTACTATTCAGACATAGGCATGGGCAAGGACTTCATGTCGAAAACACCAAAAGCAATGGCAACAAAAGCCAAAATTGACAAATGGGATCTAATTAAACCAAAGAGTTTCTGCACAGCAAAAGAAACTACCATCAGAGTGAACAGGCAACCTTCACAGTTGGAGAAAATTTTTGCAATCTACTCATCTGACAAAGGGCCAATATCCAGAACCTAGGAGAACTCAGACAAATTTACAAGAAAAAAAACAAACAACCCCATCAAAAAGTGGGCAAAGGATATGAGCAGACATTTCTCTAAAGAAGACATTCATACAGCCAACAGACACGTGAAGAAATGCTCATCATCACTGGCCATCAGAGAAATGCAAATCAAAAGCACAATGAGATACCATCTCACACCAGTTAGAATGGCGATCATTAACAAGTCAGGAAACAATCATGTCATCTGCAAACAGGGAAAATTTGACTTCTTCTTTTCCTAACTGAATACCCTTTATTTCTTTCTCTTGCCTGATTGCCCTGCCCAGAACTTCCAATGCTATGTTGATAGGAGTGGTGAGAGAGGGCATCCCCATCTTGTGCCAGTTTTCAAAGGAAATTTTTCCATTTTTTGCCCATTTAGTATGATATTGGCTGTGGGTTTGTCATAAATAGCTTTTATGATTTTGAGATATGTTCCATCAATACCGAATTTATTGAGAATTTTTAGCCTGAAGGGCTGTTGAATTTTGTCAAAGGCCTTTTTGCATCTATTGAGATAATCATGTGGTTTTTGTCTTTGGTTCTGTTTATATGCTGGATTAGGTTTATTGATTTGCATATGTTGAACCAGCCTTGCATCCCAGGGATGAAGCCCACTTGATCATGGTGGATAAGCTTTTTGATGTGCTGCTTGATCCGGTTTGCCAGTATTTTATTGAGGATTTTTACATCGATGTTCATCAGGGATATTGGTCACTTCATGTCTAAAACACCAAAAGCAACGGCAACAAAAGCTAAAATTGACAAATGGGGTTTAATTAATTAAAAAGCTTCTGCACAGCAAGAGAAACTACCATCAGAGTGAACAGGCAACCTACAGAAGAGGAGAAAATTTTTGCAATCTACTCATCTGACAAAGGGCTAATATCCAGAACCTACAAAGAACTCAAACAAATTTACAAGAAAAAAAACAAACAATCCCATCCAAAAGTGGGAAAACGATATGAACAGACATTTCTCTAAAGAAGACATTGATACAGCCAACATACACATGAAAAAATGCTCATCATCACTGGCCATCAGAGAAATGAAAATCAAAACCACAATGAGATACCATCTCACACCAGTTAGAATGACAATCATTAAAAAGTAAAAAAACAACAGGTGCTGGAGAGGATGTGGAGAAATAGGAACACTTTTACACTGTTGGTGGGATTGTAAACTAGTTCAACCATTATGGAAAACAGTATGGCGATTCCTCAAGGATCTGGAACTAGATGTACTATATGACCCAGCCATCCCATTACTGGGGATATACCCAAAGGATTATCAATCATGCTGCTATAAAGACACATGCACACGTATGTTTCTTGCAGCACTATTCACAATAGCAAAGACTTGGAATCAACCCAAATGTCCATCAGTGACAGATTGGATTAAGAAAATGTGGCACATATACATCATGGAATACTATGCAGCCATAAAAAAGGATGAGTTTGTGTCCTTTGTAGGGACTTGGATGCAGCTGGAATCCATCATTCTTAGCAAACTATCGCAAGAACAGAAAACCAAACACCGCATGTTCTCACTCATAGATGGGAACTGAACAATGAGATCACTTGGACTCGGGAAGGGGAACATCACACATACCAGGGCCTATCATGGGGAGGGGGGAGGGGGGAGGGATTGCATTGGGAGTTATACCTGATGTAAATGACGAGTTGATGGGTGCTGACGAGTTGATGGGTGCAGCACACCAACGTGGCACAAGTATATATATGTAACAAACCTGCACGTTATGCACATGGACCCTAGAACTTAAAGTATTATAATAATAATAATAATAATACTATAAAATAAAATATAAAAAAAAAGAGAAAGAACATTTTTACAAATTGCTTCTTTCTAGTGTTTACCTGGGGAAAATAGATGTTTCCCTCTAGGCCACAATGGGCTCCCTAATGTCCCTTCATAGATTCTACAAAAACAGCGTTTGCAACCTGATGAATCAAAAGAAAGGTTTTACTTGGGGAGATGTATCCATGCATCACAACACAGTCTCAGAGATAGCTTCTTTCTATTATTTATCTGGGGATACTTGGTTTTTCCCCATAGGCCTCAAGGGACTACCAAATATCCCTTAACAGATTCTACATAAAGAGTGTTTCCAATATGCCGATTAAAAGAAAGGTTTAACTCTGTGAGATGAATCATCCATCACAAATCAGCTTCACAGATAGCTTCTTTCTAGTTTTACATAGGGATATTCAGTTTTTATCCACAGACCTTAATTTGCTCCCAAATATTCCTTCGCATATTCTACAAAAAGTGTGTTTCCAACCAGGTGAAGCACAAGAATGTTTTTACTCTGTGAGATGAATTCACAAATTACAAAGTAGTTTCACATATATAATTTTTCTAGTTTTTATCTGAGGATATTTGATATTATCCCATATTCCATGATGGGCTCCTAAATGTCCCTTCAAGGTTCTACTGAAATAGGTTTCCCAAATGACTGAATAAAAATAAACAATTACTTAAGTGAGACAAATCCACTCATGACAAAACTGTTTTACAGAGAGGTCCTTTCTAGTTTTTATCTGGGGACATGTGTTTTTTTCCCCATAGGCCTCAAGGGGTTCTTCAATGTTCCTTCACAGATACTACAAAAAAGTGTTTCCATTCTGCTGAATCAAAGGAAAATTTTAACTCCGTGAAACAAATCCACATATCACAAAGCAGTTTCACAGATAGCTTCTTTGTAGTTGTTCTCTGGGGATATTTGGTTTTTCCCCATAGACCCCAATCGGCTCCCAAATGTTTCTTCGTAGATTCTAAAAAAAGAGTTTTTCCAAACTGCTGAATCAAAAGATAGGTTTAACTCTGTGTGATCAATTGACACATCACAAAGCAGATTCACTTTCTTTCTAGTTTTTATGTGGGAATATTTTGTTTTTCCACAGAGACCTCAATAGACTCCAAAATATCTCTTCATGGATTCCACAAAAAGAGTGTTTCCAACCTGCTGAATCAAAACTAAAATTTATCTCCGTTAAAGGAATTGATACATCACAAAGTTCTCTCACAGATAGCTTCTTTCTACATTTTATTAGGGGATATTTGTTTTTTTCTCATAATGCTCAATGGACTCCCAAATGTCTCCTCACATATTTTACAAAAAGAGTTTTTCCAACCTGCTGAATCAAAAGGAAGGTTTAACTCTGTGAGATGAATCCACACATCACAAAGCAGTTTCACTGATAGCTTATTTCTAGTATTTATCTTGGGATATTCTATTTTTACCAATAGTCCTCAATGGGCTCCCAAATGTTCCTTCACAGATTCTAAAAAAAGAGTGTATCCAACCTGTTGAATCAAAAGAAAGATTAAACTGTGTGAGTTGGTGAGTTGAATCCACAGATAACAAAGTAGTTTCACAGATAGCTTCTTTCTCATTTTTATCTGTGGATATTTTGTTTTACCCCACAGGCCTCAATAATCTCCCAAATGTCCATACACAGAATTTACAAACAAAGCAATTCTAAGGTGCTGAATCAAAAGAAAGCTTTAACTCTGTGAGACGAATCCACACAATATGAAGCAGTTTCACACATAGCTTCTTTTTAGTTTTTATCTTGGGAAATACTTTTTTTTCCCATAAGCCCCACTGGGCTCATAAACTTCCCTTGGTAGATTCTAAAAAAGAGTGTATCCAACCTGCTGAGTCAAAAGAAAGGTTTAACTCTCTGAGATGATTCCACACATTAAAAAGTAGTTTCACAGATAACTTCTTTCTCATTTTTATCTGGAGATATTAACTTTTTTCCCCATAGGCCTCAAAGGTCCCTCAATTGTCCCTTTGCCAATTAAACAAAAAGAGTGTTTCCAACTTGCTAAATCAAGATAGTTTCTGTCTTGAGAAATTTGGTTTTTCCTCATAGGCCTCACTGGGCTCTCAAATGTCCCTTCATAGATTCTAAAAAAGAGTGATTTCAACTTGATGAATCAAGAGAAAGATTTAACTCCGTGAGATGAATCCACACATTAAACAGATAACTTCTTTCTGGCTTTTATCTGGGGATATTCAGTTTATCTCCATAGGTCTTAAATGGCTCTCAAATGTCCCTTGGCAGATTCCACAAAAAGAGTGTTTTCTAGCTGCTGAAGAAAAAGAAAGGTTTAACACAGTGAGATGAATCCACATATCCCAAAGCAGTTTCACAGATAGCATCTTTGTAGTTTTATCGTCAGATATTCTGTTTTTCCCCCAAACTTCAAGGTGCTCCCAAACGTCTATTCACAGATTCTACAAAATGAGTATATCCAACCTGCTGAAAGAAAATAAAGGTTTAAGTCTGTGAGATGAATCCACACATTACAAGCACTTTCACAAACATCCTCTTTCTTGTTTTTATCTGGGAATATTCGTTTTTTCCCCATAGGCCTGAATGGGCTCCCAAAAGTCCCTTTTCAGACACTACAAAAAGACTGTATCCAATCTGCTGAATCAAAACAAAGGCTTAACTGTATGAGATGAATCCACACGTCACAAAGCAGTTTCACATAGCTTCTTTCTAGTTTGTTTCTGTGGATATTCAGTTTATCCCCATAGGACAATGGGCTCCCAAATTTCTCTTTGCAGATTCTACAAGGAGAGTGTTTCCAACTGCTGAATCAAAAGAAAGGCTTAACTCTGGGAGATGAAACCACATATCACAAAGAATTGAGACAGATAGTTTCTTTCTAGATGTTTCCTGGTGTTTCTCAGTTTTCCTTATATGCCTCAATAGTCTCCCAAATGTCAGTGTGCAGATTCTATGAGAAGAGTGTCTCCAACCTGCTGAATCAAAAGAAAGTTTTAACTCTGTGTGATGAATCCACACATCACAGAGCAGTTTCAAGATTCGTTCTTTATAATCTGTATCTGGGAATATTCCTTTTTTTCCATAAATGCCTCAGTGAGTTCCCAAATGTTTATTCACAGATTCTACAAAAAGAGTGTTTCCAGCCTGCTGAATCAGAAGAAAGGTTTAACTCTGTGAAAAGAATCCACACATTACAAAGCAGTTTCACAGATAGATTCTTGCTAGTTTTTATCTGAGGATATTTCGTTTTTCCCAATATGCCTCAGTAATCTCCCAAATGTTTCTTCACAGATTCTACAAAAAGAGTGCTTCCAACTTATTGAATCAAAAGAGAGTTCGAACTCTATGAGATAAATCCACATATGAAAAAGCAGTTTTAGAGATAGCTACTTTCTGCTTTTTATCTGGGGATAATTTGTGTTTTCCCATAGACCACCATGGGCTCCCTAATGTCCCTTTGAAGATTCTACAAAAAGAGTGTTTCCAACCTGCTGAAGCAAAAGTAAGTTTTAACTGTATGAGATGAATCCACACATCACAATGCAATTTCACAGATAGCTTCTTTCTAGTATTTATCTGTGATATTGGGTTTTTCCCCATAGGCATCAATGGGCTCCAAAATGTCCCTTCACAGATTCTTAAAAAAAAAAGAGTTTATCCAACCTGCTGAAATAAAAGAAAGTTTTAACTCTGTGAGATGAATCCACACATAACAAAGCAGTTTCACAGACAGCTTCTTTCTAGTTTTTACCTGTCCATAGACATCAATGGGCTCCCAAATGTCCCTTCACATATTCTACAAAAAGAGAGTTTCCAATTGATGAAGCAAAAGAAAGGTTTTATTCTGTGAGATTTATCCAAAAATCACAAAGGAGTTTCACAGAGAGCTTTTTTCTAGTTTTTATCTGAGGATATTTGGTATTTTCCCATATTTCATAATGGGCTCCTACATGTCCCTCTGAGGTTGTACAAAAAGAGTGCTTCCAAACTGCTGAATCAAAAGAAAAGTTTACTTCAGTAAGATGAATACACACATCACAAAACTGTTTCACAGAGCTGTTTTCTAGTGTTTATCTGGGGATATTCGTTTTTTACCTGATAGGTCTCAGTGGAATCCCCAATGTCCCTTTGCAGATCCTACAAGAAAAGTTTTTCCAACCTCCTGATCATGGGAAAAGTTTGACTCTGTGAAACGAATCCACACATCACAAAGCAGTTTCACAGATAGCTTCTCTCTAGTTTTTCTTGGGATATTTGGTTTTTCCACATAGGCCTCAATCGGCTCCCAAATATTTCTTCCCAAATTCTACAAAAAGAGTGTTTTCAACCTGCTGAATCAAAAGACATGTCTAACTCTGTCACATGACTTGACACATCACAGGGAAGATTCAAAGATAGCTTCTTTCTAGTTTTCATCTGGGGATATCCAATTTTTCCACATAGGCATCAATGGACTCCAAAATGAAGCTTTACAAATTCTACAAAAAGAGTGTTTCCAACCTGCAGAATCAAAAGAAAAGATTATATCTGCAAGATGAATTGACACATCACAAAATATCTGAGGATATTCGGTTTTTTTTCATAGATATAAATGGCTTCCAAAATGTACCTTCACAGATTCTAAAGAAAGAGCATATCCAACCTTCTGAACAAAAGAAAGGTTGAACGTGTGGGATGAATTCACATATCACGAAGCAGTTTCACAGATAGCTTCTTTCTCGTTTTTATCTGGGGATATTCAGTTTTATCCCACAGGCCTCAATGATCTCCCAAATGTCCATATGTAGATTCTCCAAACAGAGCGATTCCAAGCTTCTGATTCTAAAGCAAGTTTTAACTCTTTGAGATGACACCACACATCACAAAACAGTTTCACAGATATCTTCTTTCTAGCTTTTATCTTGAGAAATTCATTTTTTTCTCACAGTCCCAAATGGACTCCCAAATGTCCCTAAGAAGCTTCTACAAAAACAGTGTTTCCAATCTGCTTAATAAAAAAAGGTTTACCTCTGTGAGGTGAATCCACACATCACAAAGCAATTTCACAGTGTGCTTCTTTCCAGTTTATATCTAGGGCTGTTTGGTTTTTCATCATAGCCCTCACAGGGCTCTGTAATGTCCCTTCATAAATCCTACAATAAAAGTGTTTCCAACCTATTGAATCTATAGAAAAATTTAACTCTGAGAGGCTAATCCACACATCACAAAGCAGTTTCACAGATAGCGTCTTTCTAGTTTTTATTTGAGGATATTCAGTTTTCCTTCATAGGCCTCAAAGGGCTCTGTAATGTCCCTTCACAGAGCCTACAAAAGAGTGTTTCCAACAGGTGAAGCAAAAGAAAGGTTTAACGCTGTCAGATGAATCCAGACATTAGAAAGCATTTTCACACATAGCTTCTTTGTAGTTTTTATTGGCAGATATTTAGTTTATCCCCATAGTTCTCAACGGGCTCCCAAATGTCTCTTTGCAGATTCTACAAAGAAAGGATTATTAACCTGATGAATCAAAATAAAGGTTTCACTCTTTCACAAGAATTGACAAATCACAAGGCAGTCTCACAGATAGTTTCTTTCCAGTTTTAATCTGGGGTTATTTTGTTTTTCCTCAGGGGCTTCAATGGGCTTCCAAATGCCTCTTTGCAGATTCCACAAAAACAGTGTTTCCAACCTGCTCAATCAAAAGAAAGGTTTAACTCCGTGAGATGAATCCCCTAACACAAAGCAGTTTTACATAGTGCATCTTTCTAGTTTTTATCTGGGGATATTTTTTTTCCCAATAGGCCTCAATGGGGTTTGAAAAGTCCTTTCACAGATTTTACAAAAAGAGTGTTTCCAATCTACTGAATCAAAAAGAAAGGCTTAACTCTGTCAAATGAATCCACACATCACAAAGCAGTTTCACAGATAAAAGATTCTTTCTAATTTTTATCTGGGTATATTTGGTTTTCCTCATAGGCCTCAATGGGCTTGCAAATGCCTCTTTTCAGATTCTACAAAAAGGGTATTCTCAACTTGCTGAATCAAAAGAAAGATTTATTTTTGTGAGATGAATCCACACATCACAAAGTAGTTTCATGTGTAGCATTTCTCTAGTTTTTATCTGGGGATATTTCATTTTTTCCCATAAACCTCAATGGGATCTGAGAAGTCCTTTCGTGAATTTTACAAAAAGAGTGTTTCCAACTTACTGATGCAAAAGAAAAATTTAACTCTGTGAGACAAATCCAGACATGACCACGTAGTTTAACAGATAGCTTCTTTCTAGTTTTTATCTGGGGATATTCAGTGTTTCTCCATAGGCCTCAAAGGGCTCCAAAATATCCCTTTGCAGTTTTTAGAAAAAGAGTGTTTCCAACCTGCTGAATCAAAAGCCAAGTTTACTGTGATGGATTGATCCACACATCAGAAAGCAATTTCAGACATACGTGTTTTCGAGATTTTACCTTTGAGTATTAGGTTTTTCTCCGTAGGCGTCAATGGGTTTCTAATGTCCCTTCGCCTTTTCTAAAATAAAAGTGTTTCCAACCTGCTGAGTCAAAAGAAAGTTTTAACTCTGAGATTAACTCACACATCGCAAACTGGTTTCTCAGATAACTTCTTTTTAGTTATTCTCTGAAATTATTCAGTTTTTCCCAATAGGCCGCATTGAATTCTCAAATATGCCTTCGTAGATTCTACAAAAAAAGAGGGTTTCCAAACTGCTGTATCAAAAGAAAAGTTTATCTCCATGAGATACATCCACAAATCACCAAGCAGTTCCACAGATAGTTTCTTTCTGGTTTTTATCGTGAGATATTGGGTCTTCCCACATTGGCCTAAATGGGATCCCAAATGTCCCATCACCGATTCTACAGAAAGAGTGTTTCCAGCCTGATGAATCAAAAGAAAGGTTAAACTCTTTGAGATGAATTGAGACCCACACAGCAGTTTCACAAATAGCTTCTTTCCAGTTTTTATCTGGGGATATTCAGTTTATCAGCATAGGCCACAATGGGTTCTCAAATTTCCATTTCACAGATTCTACAAAAAAACTGTTTCCAACCTGCTGTATCAAGAGAAACGTTTATCTTGGATGGGTGGATTCACACATCAGAAAGCAGTTTGACAAATAGCTTCTTTCTAATTTTTATCTGGGGATATTTGTTTTTTTCCCCACAAGCCACAGAGAGCTTACAAGTATCCCTTTGCAGATTTTACACAAGGAGAGTTAACAACAGGTAGAATCAAAAGAAAGTGTAACTCTCTGAGATGAATCCACACATCACAAAGCAGTTTTACAGACAGCTTCTTTGTAGTTTTTATCTGAGCATATTTGATTTTCCCCCATTGGCCTCAATCGGCTCTCAGACATTTCTTCAAAGATTCTACAAAAAAAGCGTTTCAAAGTGCTGAAAAAAAAGAATGGTTTGGGGCGGAGCAAGATGGCCGAATAGGAGCAGCTCCAGTCTCCAAATCTCAGTGCGAGTGACACAGAAGACCGGTGATTTCTGCATTTTCAACTGAGGTACTGGGTTCATCTCACTGGGGAGTGCTGGACGATCACTGCTGGTCAGCTGCTGCAGCCCGACCAGCGAGAGCTGAAGCAGGGCGAGGCATAGCCTCACCTGGGAAGCACAAGGGGGAAGGGAGTCCCTTTTCCTAGCCAGGGGAACTGAGACCCACAACACCTGGAAAATCGGGTAACTCCCACCCCAATACTGCGCTTTAAGCAAACAGGCACACCAGGAGATCATATCCCACACCTGGCCGGGAGGGTCCCACACCCACGAAGCCTCCCTCATTGCTAGTGCAGCAGTCTGTGATCTACCGGCAAGGCAGCAGCGAGGCTGGGGAAGGGGCGCCCGCCATTGCTGAGGCTTAAGTAGGTAAACAAAGCTGCTGGGAAGCTCGAACTGGGTGGAGCTCACAGCAGCTCAAAGAAACCTGCCTGTCTCCGTAGACTCCACCTCTGGGGACAAGGCACAGTAAACATAACAAACGCAGCAGACACCTCTGTAGATGCAAAGGACTCTGTCTGACAGCTTTGAAGAGAGCAGTGGATCTCCCAACACGGAGGTTGAGATCTGAGAAGGGACAGAATCCCTGCTCAACTGGGTCCCTGACCCCTGAGTAGCCTAACTGGGAGACATCCCCCACTAGGGGCAGTCTGACACCCCACAACTCACAGGGTGGAGTACACCCCCGAGAGGAAGCTTCCAAAGCAAGAATCAGACAGGCACACTCGCTGTTGAGAAACATTCTATCTTCTGCAGCCTCTGCTGCTGATACCCAGGCAAACAGGGTCTGGAGTGGACCTCAAGCAATCTCCAACAGACCTACAGCTGAGGGTCCTGACTGTTAGAAGGAAAACTATCAAACAGGAAGGACATATACACCAAAACCCCATCAGTACATCACCATCATCAAAGACCAGAGGCAGATAAAACCACAAAGATGGGGAAAAACCAGGGCAGAAAAGCTGGAAATTCAAAAAATAAGAGCGCATCTCCCCCAGGAAAGGAGCACAGCTCATCGCCAGCAACGGATCAAAGCTTGACGGAGAATGACTTTGACGAGATGAGAGAAGAAGGCTTCAGTCCATCAAACTTCTCAGAGCTAAAGGAGGAATTACGTACCCAGCACAAAGAAACTAAAAATCTTGAAAAAAAAGTGGAAGAATTGATAGCTAGAGTAATTAATGCAGAGAAGGTCCTAAACGACATGAAAGAGATGAAAACCATGACACGAGAAATACGTGACAAATGCACAAGCTTCAGTAACCAACTCGATCAACTGGAAGAAAGAGAATCAGCGATTGAGGATCAAATGAATGAAAGGAAGCGAGAAGAGAACCCAAAAGAAAAAAGAAGAAAAAGAAATGAACAAAGCCTGCAAGAAGTATGGGATTATGTAAAAAGACCAAATCTACGTCTGATTGGGGTGCCTGAAAGTGAGGGGGAAAATGGAACCAAGTTGGAAAACACTCTTCAGGATATCATCCAGGAGAACTTCCCCAACCTAGTAGGGAAGGCCAACATTCAAATCCAGGAAATACAGAGAACATCACAAAGATACTCCTTGAGAAGAGCAACTCCAAGACACATAATTGCCAGATTCACCAAAGTTGAAATGAAGGAAAAAATCTTAAGGGCAGCCAGAGAGAAAGGTCGCGTTACCCACAAAGGGAAGCCCATCAGACTAACAGCAGATCTCTTGGCAGAAACTCTACAAGCCAGAAGAGAGTGGGGGCCAATATTCAACGTTCTTAAAGAAAAGAATTTTAAACCCAGAATCTCATATCCAGCCAAACTAAGTTTCATAAGTGAAGGAGAAATAAAATCCTTTACAGATAAGCAAATGCTTAGAGATTTTGTCACCATTAGGCCTGCCTTACAAGAGACCCTCAAGGAAGCACTAAACATGGAAAGGAACAACCGGTACCAGCCATTGCAAAAACATGCCAAAATGTAAAGACCATTTAGGCTAGGAAGAAACTGCATCAACTAACGAGCAAAATAACCAGTTAATATCATAATGGCAGGATCACGTTCACACATAACAATATTAACCTTAAATGTAAATGGACTAAATGCTCCAATTAAAAGACACAGACTGGCAAACTGGATAAAGAGTCAAGACCCCTCAGTCTGCTGTATTCAGGAGACCCATCTCACACGCAGAGACATACATAGGCTCAAAATAAAGGGATGGAGGAAGATTTACCAAGCAAATGGAGAACAAAAAAAAGCGGGGATTGCAATACTAGTCTCTGATAAAACAGACTTTAAACCATCAAAGATCAAAAGAGACAAAGAAGGCCATTACATAATGGTAAAGGGATCAATTCAACAGGAAGAGCTAACTAACCTAAATATATATGCACCCAGGAGCATATATACAGAATACAGGAGCACCCAGATTCATAAAACAAGTCCTTAGAGACTTACAAAGAGACTTAGACTCCCATACAATAATAATGGGAGACTTCAACACTCCACTGTCAACATTAGACAGATCAACGAGACAGAAAGTTAACAAGGATATCCAGGAATTGAACTCATCTCTGCAGCAAGCAGACCTAATAGACATCTATAGAACTCTCCACCCCAAATCAACAGAATATACATTCTTCTCAGCACCACATCATACTTACTCCAAAATTGACCACGTAATTGGAGGTAAAGCACTCCTCAGCAAATGTACAAGAACAGAATCTCTGGGACACATTTAAAGCAGTGTGTAGAGGGAAATTTATAGCACTAAATGCCTACAAGAGAAAGCAGGAAAGATCTAAAATTAACACTCTAAAATCGCAATTAAAAGAACTAGAGAAGCAAGAGCAAACACATTCGAAAGCTAGCAGAAGGCAAGAAATAAATAAGATCAGAGCAGAACTGAAGGAGATAGAGACACAAAAACCCTCCAAAAAATCAATGAATCCAGGAGTTGGTTTTTTGAAAAGATCACCAAAATTGACAGACCACTAGCAAGACTAATAAAGAAGAAAAGAGAGAAGAATCAAATCGACGCAATTAAAAATGATAAAGGGGATATCACCACCGACCCCACAGAAATACAAACTACCATCAGAGAATACTATAAACACCTCTACGCAAATAAACTGGTAAATCTAGAAGAAATGGATAATTTCCTGGACACTTACACTCTTCCAAGAGTAAACCAGGAAGAAGTTGAATCCCTGAATAGACCAATAGCAGGCTCTGAAATTGAGGCAACAATTAATAGCGTACCAACCAAAAAAAGTCCAGGACCAGATGGATTCACAGCTGAATTCTACCAGAGGTACAAGGAGGAGTTGGTACTATTCCTTCTGAAACTATTCGAATCAATAGAAAAAGAGGGAATCCTCCCTAACTCATTTTATGAGGCCAACATCATGCTGATACCAAAGCCTGGCAGAGACACAACAAAAAAAGAGAATTTTAGACCAATATCCCTGATGAACATCAATGCAAAAATCCTCAATAAAATACTGGCAAACCGGATTCAGCAAAACATCAAAAAGCTTATCCACCATGATCAAGTGGGCTTCATTCCCTGGGATGCAAGGCTGGTTCAACATTAGCAAATCAATAAACATAATCCAGCATATAAACAGAACCAAAGACAAGAACCACATGATTATCTCAATAGATGCAGAAAAGGCTTTTGACAAAATTCAACAGCCCTTCATGCTAAAAACGCTCAATAAATTCGGTATTGATGGAACGTACCTCAAAATAATAAGAGCTATTTATGACAAACCCACAGCGAATATCATACTGAATGGACAAAAACTGGAAAAATTCCCTTTGAAAACTGGCACAAGACAGGGATGCCCTCTCTCACCACTCCTATTCAACATAGTGTTGGAAGTTCTGGCTAGGGCAATCAGGCAAGAGAAAGAAATCAAGGGTATGCAGTTAGGAAAAGAAGAAGTCAAGTTGTCCCTGTTTGCAGATGACATGATTGTATATTTAGAAAACCCCATTGTCTCAGCCCAAAATCTCCTTAAGCTGATAAGCAACTTCAGCAAAGTCTCAGGATACAAAATTAATGTGCAAAAATCACAAGCATTCTTATACATCAGTAAGAGACAAACAGAGAGCCAAATTAGGAATGAATTTCCATTCACAATTGCTTCAAAGAGAATCAAATATTTAGGAATGCAACTTACAAGGGATGTAAGGGACCTCTTCAAGGACAACTACAAACCACTGCTCAGTGAAATAAAAGAGGACACAAACAAATGGAAGAACATACGATGCTAATGGATAGGAAGAACCAATATCGTGAAAATGGCCATACTGCCCAAGGTAATTTATAGATTCAATGCCATCCCCATCAAGCTACCAATGAGTTTCTTCACAGAATTGAAAAAAACTGCTTTAAAGTTCATATGGAACCAAAAAAGAGCCCGCATCTCCAAGACAATCCTATGTCAAAGGAAGAAAGCTGGAGGCATCACGCTTCCTGACTTCAAACTACACTACAAGGCTACAGTAACCAAAACAGCATGGTACTGGTACCAAAACAGAGATATAAACCAATGGAACAGAACAGAGTCCTCAGAAATAATACCACACTTCTACAGCCATTTGATCTTTGACAAACCTGAGAGAAACAAGAAATGGGGGAAGGATTCCCTATTTAATAAATGGTGCTGGGAAAATTGGCTAGCCATAAGTAGCAAGCTGAAACTGGATCCTTTCCTTACTCCTTATATGAAAATTAATTCAAGATGGATTAGAGACTTAAATGTTAGACCTAATACCATAAAAATCCTAGAGGAAAACCTAGGTAGTACCATTCAGGACATAGGCATGGGCAAAGACTTCATGTCTAAAACACCAAAAGTAACGGCAGCAAAAGCCAAAATTGACAAATGGGATCTCATTAAACTAAAGAGCTTCTGCACAGCAAAAGAAACTACCATCAGAGTGAACAGGCAACCCACAGAATGGGAGAACATTTTTGCAATCTACTCATCTGACAAAGGGCTGATATCCAGAACCTACAAAGAACTCAAACAAATCTACAAGAAAAAAACAACCCCATTAAAAAGTGGGCAAAGGATATGAACAGACATTTCTCAAAAGAAGACATTCAGACAGCCAAGAGACACATGAAAAAATGCTCATCATCACTGGCCATCAGAGAAATGCAAATCAAAACCACAATGAGATACCATCTCACACCAGTTAGAATGGCGATCATTAAAAAGTCAGGAAACAACAGGTGTTGGAGGGAATGTGGAGAAATAGGAACACTTTTACACTGTTGGTGGGATTGTAAACTAGTTCAACCATTATGGAAAACAGTATGGCGATTCCTCAAGGATCTACAACTAGATGTACCATATGACCCAGCCATCCCATTACTGGGGATATACCCAAAGGATTATAAATTATGCTGCTATAAAGACACATGCACACGTATGTTGATTGCAGCACTATTCACAATAGCAAAGACTTGGAATCAACCCAAATGTCCATCAGTGACAGATTGGATTAAGAAAATGTGGCACATATACACCATGGAATACTATGCAGCCATAAAAAATGATGAGTTTGTGTCCTTTGTAGGGACTTGGATGCAGCTGGAATCCATCATTCTTAGCAAACTATCACAAGAACAGAAAACCAAACACCGCATGTTCTCACTCATAGGTGGGAACTGAACAATGAGATCACTCGGACTCAGGAAGGGGAACATCACACACCGGGGCCTATCATGGGGAGGGGGGAACGGGGAGGGATTGCATTGGGAGTTATACCTGATGTAAATGACGAGTTGATGGGTGCAGCACAGCAACATGGCACAAGTATACATATGTAACAAAGCTGCACGTTATGCACATGTACCCTACAACATAAAGTATAATAATAATAAATAAATTAAAAAGAAAAGAAAAGAAAAGAATGGTTTAACTCTGTGACATGAATCCAGACGTCAGAAAGCAAGTTCACAGATAGCCTCAAAATATCTATGGATATTTTGTTTTCCCCTAGGCCCCAATAGGCTAAGAAAAGTCCTCCCACAGATTCTACAAAAAGTGTTTCTAACATACTTAATCAAAAGAAAAGTTTAACTCTGTGAGATTAATCCACACATAACAAAGTAGTTTCACAGATAGCATCTTTCCAGTCCTTTGAATCCCAAGTATCCCTTCACAGATTCTTCTAAAGACTGTTTGCATCCTTCTCAATCATAAGAAAAATTTAGCTATATTAGATGAATTGACTCGTCACAAAGTAGTTTCACAGATAGGTTCTTTCCAGATTTTTTTTATTACTATTATACTTTAAGTTTTGGGTACATGTGCATAACGTGCAGGTTTGTTACATATGTATACTTGTGCCATGTTGGAGTGCTGCACCCATCAACTTGTCAGCACCCATCAACTCGTCATTTACATCAGGTATAACTCCCAATGCAATCCCTCCCCCCTTCCCCCTCCCCATGATAGGCCCCGGTGTGCGATGTTCCCCTTCCTGAGTCCAAGTGATCTCATTGTTCAGTTCCCACCTATGAGTGAGAACATGTTGTGTTTGGTTTTCTGTTCTTGCGATACTTTGCTAAGAATGATGGTTTCCAGCTGCATCCATGTCCCTACAAAGGACACAAACTCATCCTTTTTGATGGCTGCATAGTATTCCATGGTGTATATGTGCCACATTTTCTTAATCCAGTCTGTCACTGATGGACATTTGGGTTGATTCCAAGTCTTTGCTATTGTGAATAGTGCTGCAATCAACATACGTGTGCATGTGTCTTTATAGCAGCATGATTGATAATCCTTTGGGTATATCCCAGGTAATGGGATGGCTGGGTCATATGGTACATCTAGTTCTAGATCCTTGAGGAATCGCCATACTGTTTTCCATAATGGTTGAACTAGTTTAAAATCCCACCAACAGTGTAAAAGTGTTCCTATTTCTCCACATCCTCTCCAGCACGTGTTGTTTCCTGACTTTTTAATGATCGCCATTCTACCTGGTGTGAGATGGTATCTCATTGTGGTTTTGATTTTCATTTCTCTGATGGCCAGTGATGATGAGCATTTTTTCATGTGTCTGTTGGCTGTCTGAATGTCTTCTTTTGAGAAATGTCTGTTCATATCCTTTGCCCACTTTTTGATGGGGTTGTCTGTTTTTTTCTTGTAAATTTCTCTGAGTTCTTTGTAGGTTCTGGATATCAGCCCTTTGTCAGATGAGTAGATTGCAAATATTTTCTCCCATTCTGTAGTTTGCCTGTTCACTCTGATGGTAGTTTATATTGCTGTGCAGAAGCTCTTTAGTTTAATGAGATCTCATTTGTCAATTTTGGCTTTTACTGCCATTGCTTTGGGTGTTTTAGACATGAAGTCTTTGCCCATGCCTATGTCCTGAATGGTACTACCTAGGTTTTCCACTAGGATTTTTATGGTATTAGGTCTAACATTTAAGTCTCTAATCCATCTTGAATTAATTTTCGTATAAGGAGTATGGAAAGGATCCAGTTTCAGCTTCCTACTTATGGCTAGCCAATTTTCCCAGCACCATTTATTAAATAGGGAATCCTTTCCCCATTTCTTGTTTCTCTCAGGTTTGTCAAAGATCAGATGGCTGTAGTTGTGTGGTATTATTTCTGAGGACTCTGTTCTGTTCCATTGGTCTATATCTCTGTTTTGGTACCAGTACCCTGCTGTTTTGGTTACTGTAGCCTTGTAGTATAGTTTGAAATCAGGTAGCGTGATGCCTCCAGCTTTGTTCTTTTGACTTAGGATTGTCTTGGAGATGCGGGCTCTTTTATGGTTCCATATAAATTTTAAAGCAGTTTTCTCCAATTCTGTGAAGAAACTCATTGGTAGCTCGATGGGGATGGCATTGAATCTATAAATTACCTTGGGCAGTATGGCCATCTTCACGATATTGATTCTTCATATCCATGAGAATGGTATGTTCTTCCATTTGTTTGTGTCCTCTTTTATTTCACTGAGCAGTGGTTTGTAGTTCTCCTTGAAGAGGTCCTTTACATCCCTTGTAAGTTGGATTCCTAAATATTTGATTCTCTTTGAAGCAATTGTGTGTGGAAGTTCATTCATGATTTGGCTCTCTGTTTGTCTGTTACTGGTGTATAAGAATGCTTGTGATTTTTGCGTATTAATTTTGTATCCTGAGACTTTGCTGAAGTTGCTTATCAGCTTAAGGAGATTTAGGGCTGAGACAATGGGGTTCTCTAAATATACAATCATGTCATCTGCAAACAGGGACAATGGTCTTTACATTTTGGCATGTTTTTGCAATGGCTGGTACCGGTTGTTCCTTTCCATGTTTAGTGCTTCCTTGAGGGTCTCTTGTAAGGCAGGCCTAGTGGTGACAAAATCTCTAAGCATTTGCTTATCTGTAAAGGATTTATTTCTCCTTCACTTATGAAACTTAGTTTGGCTGGATATGAAATTCTGGGTTTAAAATTCTTTTCTTTAAGAATGTTGAATATTGGCCCCCACTCTCTTCTGGCTTGGAGAGTTTCTGCCGAGAGATCTGCTGTTAGTCTGATGGGCTTCCCTTTGTAGGTAACCCGACCTTTCTCTCTGGCTGCCCTTAAGGTTTTTTCCTTCATTTCAACTTTGGTGAATCTGGCAATTATGTGTTTTGGAGTTGCTCTTCTCGAGGAGTATCTTTCTGGCGTTCTCTGTATTTCCTGGATTTGAATGTTGGCCTGCCCTACTAGGTTGGGGAAGTTCTCCTGGATGATATCCTGAAGAGTGTTTTCCAACTTGGTTCCATTTTCTCCCTCACTTTCAGGCACCCCAATCAGACGTAGATGTGGTGTTTTTACATAATCCCATACTTCTTGCAGGGTTTGTTCATTTCTTTTTCTTATTTGTTCTTTTGGTTTCTCTTCTCACTTCACTTCATTCATTTGATCATAAATCGCTGAAACTCGTTTTTCCAGTTGATCGAGTTGGTTACTGAAGCTTGTGCATTTGTCACGTATTTCTCGTGTCATGGTTTTCATCTCTTTCATTTCGTTTATGACCTTCTCTGCATTAATTACTCTAGCCATCAATTCTTCCACTTTCTTTCAAGATTTTTAGTTTCTTTGCGCTGGGTACGTAATTCCTCCTTTAGCTCTGAGAAGTTTGATGGACTGAAGCCTTCTTCTCTCATGTCGTCAAAGTCATTCTCCGTCCAGCTTTGATCCTTTGCTGTCGATGAGCTGCGCTCCTTTCCTGAGGGAGATGCGCTCTTATTGTTTGAATTTCCAGCTTTTCTGCCCTGCTTTTTCCCCATCTTCTGGTTTTATCTGCCTCTGGTCTTTGATGATGGTGATGTACTGATGGGGTTTTGGTGTAGGTGTCCTTCCTGTTTGATAGTTTTCCTTCTAACAGTCAGGACCCTCAGCTGTATGTCTGTTGGAGATTGCTTGAGGTCCACTGCAGTCCCTGTTTGCCTGGGTATCAGCAGCAGAGGCTGCAGAAGATAGAATATTTCTGAACAGCGAGTGTACCTGTCTGATTCTTGCTTTGGAAGCTTCCTCTCGGGGGTGTACTCCACCCTGTGAGGTGTGTGTCAGACTGCCCCTAGTGGGGGTTGTCTCCCAGTTAGGCTACTCAGGGGTCAGGGACCCACTTGAGCAGGGAGTCTGTCCCTTCTCAGATCTCAACCTCCGTGTTGGGAGATCCACTGCTCTCTTTAAAGCTGTCAGACAGAGTCCTTTGCGTCTGCAGAGGCTTCTGCTGCTTTTTTTTTGTTGTTGTTGTTGTTGTTGTTTAGCTGTGCCCTGTCCCCAGAGGTGGAGTCTACCGAGACAGGCAGGTTTCCTTGAGCTGCTGTGAGCTCCACCCAGTTCGAGCTTCCCAGCGGCTTTGTTTACCTACTTAAGCCTCAGCAATGGCGGGCGCACCTCCCCCAGCCTCGCTGCTGCCTTGCCGGTAGATCACAGACTGCTGTTCTCGCAATGAGGGAGGCTCCGTGGGCGTGCGACCCTCTCGGCCAAGTGTGGGATATAATCTCCTGGTGTGCCCGTGTCCTTAAAGTGAAGTATTCGGGTGGGAGTTACCCGATTTTCCAGGTGTTGTGTGTCTCAGTTCCCCTGGCTAGGAAAAGCGATTTCCTTTCCCCTTGCACTTCCCACGTGAGGCGATGCCTCGCCCTGCTTCAGGTCTTGCTGGTCGGGCTGCAGGAGCTGACCAGCACTGATCATCTGGCACTCACCAGTGAGAGGAACCCAGTACCTCAGTTGAAAATGCAGAAATCACCGGTCTTCTGTGTTGCTCACGCTCTCTTTCCAGATTTTATCTGAAGAAATAATGTTGTTTTTTCTCATAAGACCCAATGGACTCTCTAACGTCCCATCGCAGATTCTGTGAAAAGAGTGTTTCCAAACTGCTGAATCAAAATAAAGGTTTAACTTTTCGAGATGAATCCACCCATCCAGAAGCAGTTTCACAGATACTTTCTTCCTGGTTTTTATCAGTCGATATTCGATTTTTCCCCATACGTCTCAAATGGGCTTCCTAATGTCCCTTTGCAGATTCTACAAAAAGAGTATTTCCAACCAGCTGAATCAAAAGAAACATTTAGCTCTGTGAGGTGAATCCACACATGGAAAAGCATTTTCACAGACAGCGTTTTTCTAGTTTATATCTGGAGATATTCAATGTGTTCCCATAGGCCTCAATGGGCTCCTAAACATCCCTTCACCAATTATACAAGAAGAGTGTTTACAACCTGTTGAACCAAAAGAAATGCTTACCTCTGATGGATGGATCCACGCATCACAAAGCAGTCTCCCAGATATCTTCTTTCTAGTTTTTATCTGAGGATGTTCACTTTTTCTCCATAGGCATCAATGAGCTTTAAAATGTCCCTATGCAATTTCCATAAAAAGAGTGTTTCCATCCTGCTGAACCGAAAGAAATTTTTGAACTCTGTGACATGAATCCACACATCACAAAGCAATTTCACAGATAGCTTTTTTCTAGGTTTTATCTGGGGATATTCCATTTTTTCCCATTGGCCCCAGTGGGCTCGCAAATATCCCTTCACAGATTCTACAAAAAGAGTGCCTCCAAACTGCTTAATAATTTAAAAAATGGTTTAATTCTGTGAGATGAATCCACACATCACAATGCCATTTTACAGATAGCTTCTTGCTAGTTTTTCCCTGAGTATATTCTTTTTTTTCCCCATAGGCCTCAGTGGGTTCCCAAATGTCCCTTGGCAGATTCTAAAAATAGAGTGTTTCCAACCTGCTGAATCAAAACAAAGGCTTATCTCTGATGGATGGATCTACCCATCAGAAAGCAGTTTCCCATATAGTTTTTTCTAGTTTTCATCTGGGGATATTCAGTTTTTCCCCTTAGGTCTCAATGAACTTTAAAATGTCCGTTTGTAGAGTTTACAAAAAAAGTGTTTCCAACCTGCTGAATCAAAAAAAAAGTTTAACTCTGTGAGATGAATCCACACATCACAAAGTAGTTTCACAGATGGCTTCTTTCTCATTTTTATCTGGGGGTGTTCTATTTTTCCTTATACTCCACAATGGACTCCCAAATGTCCCTTTGTAGATTCTACAAAAAGCGAGTTTCCAAGCTACTGAGTCAAAAGAAAAGTTTAACATTGTGAGCTGAATCCATATATTTTGAAGCAGTTTCAAATACAGCTTGTTTCCAGTTTTTATCTGGAAAAATTTGCATGTATTTGATTTTTTCCTGATAGGCCTCAATGCACTCCCAAATGTCCCTTTGCAGGTTCAACAAAAAGAGTGTTTCCAATCTGCTGAATTAAAAGAAAAGATTAACTCTGGAAATGGAATCCACTCACCACAATGCAGCTTCAGAGATAGTTTCTTTCTAGTTTTTATCTGGGGATAGTCTGTTTTTCCTTACAGGCCACAAGGAACTCTCAAAGAACCTTTTCAGATTCTACAAAAAGAGGATTTTGAAACTGTTGAATCAAAATAAATGTTTAATGCTGTCTGATGAATGCACGTATCACAAAACAGTTTCACCAACAACTTCTTTCTAGTTTATATTTGGGGATATTCGGTTTTCCCCCATTGGCCAAAAGGGACTCCCAAACGTCCCTTCACAGATTCTATAAAAATAGCGTTTCCAGTCTGCTGAGTCAATGTAAAGTTTTAACACTGTAAGGTGAATCCACACATGTCAATGCTGCTTCACAGACACCTTCTTTCATTTTTTTTATCTGAAGATACTTGTTTTTTCCACATTTTTCACAGAATTAAAACTTTTTTATTAAGCAGTTTGGAGGCACTCTTTTTGTAGAATCTGTGAAGGGATATTTGGGAGCCCACTGGGGCCAATGGGGAAAAATGGGATATCCCCAGATAAAAACTAGAAAAAAGCTATCTGCGAGGCTACATTTGGGAGCCTCAATGGGCTCCCAAATATCCCTTTGCAGTTTCTAAAGAAAGAGTGTTTCCAACCTGCTGAATCAAAATAAGTTTAATGCAGTGAGATGAATCCACACATCACAAAGCAATTTCACATGTAGATACTTTGTAGTTTTTTTCTGGGGATATTCCATTTTTTCCCCTAGGCCTCAATGATCTCCCAAATGTCCCTTCACAGATTCTACAAAGAGAGTGTTTCCAACCTGCAGAACCAAAAGAAAGTTTTACCTCTTTGAGGTGAATCCACACATCACAAAGCAGATTCTCAGATCGCTTTTTTTCCAGTTTTTATTTTTGGATATTCAGTTTTCCCCATAGGACTCAATGGGCTCCAACATGTCCCTTTGGAAATTCTAAAAAAGAGTTTCTCCAACCTTCTGAATCCAAAGAAAGGTTTAACTCTGTGAGATGAATCCACACATCAACAAGCAGTTTCAAAGATTGCTCCTCTCTGATTTTTTTCTGGGGATATTTGTTGTTTCCCCATAGGCCATAATGAGATCCCAAATGTCTTTTTGTCAATTCCAGATGATGAGAATTCACATCTTGCTGAATCAAAAGAAAAATTTACCTCTGTGAGATGAATACACACGTCACAATCAGTTTACCCCACTGGCCACAATGTGCTCCTGAATATCCCTTCACAGATTCTACAAAAAGAGTGTTTCCAACCTTCTGAATCAAAAGAAATGTTTATCTCTGTGAGATGAATCCACACATCAAAAAGCAGTTTCACAGATAGCTCCTTTCTAGTTTTTATCTGAGGATAGTCTCTTTTACCCACAGACCTCAATGGGCTACAAAATGTCTATTTGCAGATTCTACAAAAAGAGGATTCCGACCTGCTGAATCTAAAGAATGGCTCAACTCTGAAATGAAACCGCATATCAGAAACTAGATTCACAGATACCTTATTTCTAGTTTGCATCTGGGAATATTCATTTTTTCCCCCTAGGCCTCAGTGGACTTCCAAATGCCCCTTCACACATTCTTCTGAAAGAGTGTTTCCAACCTGCTGAATGAAAAGAACGTTTTTACTTTGCAAGATGAATCCACACATAAAAAAGCAGTTTCACAGTACCTTCTTTCTAGTTTTTTTCTGGAAATATTCAGTTTTTCACCACAGTCCTCAAAGGGCTCCTAAATGTCCCTTCACAGATTCTACAAAAAGAGTTTCTCAAACCTGCTTAATAAAAGGAAAGTTTTAACTCTGTGAGATGAATCCACACATCACCAAGCAGTTTCACAAATAGCTTCTTTCTAGTTTTTATCTGCAGATATTTGTTTTTTCCACTTAGACCTCAATGGGCTCCAAAATTTCCCATCACTGATCCTAAAAAAAACTGTGTTTCCAAGCTTCTGAGTCTAAGAAAATGTTAAATTCTGTGAGATAAATCAAAATATCACAAAGGAGTGTCACAGACAGCTTTTTCCTAGTTTTTATCCAGATATATTCGGTTTTACTCCATAGACCTCAAAGGGCTTTCAAATGTCCCTTCACAGATTCTACAAAAAAAGTTTTTACAGCCTGCTGAATCAAGGAAAATTTTAACTCTCTCAGATGAATTTGCACAATACCAAGAAGTTTCACAGATAGCTTCCTTCTAGGCTTTATATGGGGATATTCAGTTTTTACCCATAGCCCTCAATGCGTTCCAAAACCTCCTCCATTTGCAGATTCTAAAAAAAGTATTTCCAACCTACTGAATCAAAATAAGTGTTTAACTCTGTGAGATGAATACACACATCACCAAGAAGTTTCATAAATAGCTTCTTTCTAGTTTTTATGTAGGGAAATCTGGTTTTTTCCCATAGATCTCAATCAGCTTCAAAATGCCTTTTCAAGGATTCTAGAGCAAGAATGTTTCCAACCTGCTGAATCAAAAGAAAGGCTTAACTCCGTGAGATGAATTGACACATCAGAAAACAGTTTCAGAGACAGTTTCTTTCTAATTTTTATCTGGGGATATTCAGTTTTTCCTCATCGGCTTCAATGGACTCCCAAATGTCTCTTTGCAGATACTACAAAAAGACTGTTTCCAACCTCCCAAATCAAAAGAAAGATTTAACACTGTGAGATTGATCCCCACACTGGAAAGCATTTTCACAGATAGCATCTTTCTGGTTTTTATCTAGGAATATTCAGATTTTCCCATAGGCCCCAAATGGCTCTGAAAAGTCCTGAAACAGATTTTACAAAAACAGTGTTTCCAACCTGCTGAATTTAAAGAAAGCTTCAACTCTGTGAGATGAATCCACACATCACCAAGAAGTTTCACAGAGAGTTTCTTTCTAGTTTTTATCTGGGGATATTATGTTTTTTCCAATAAGCCACACTAGTCTCTCAAATCTACCTTCACAGATTCTAGAAAAAGTTTGTCTCCAAACTGTTGAATCAAAAGACAGTTTAACTCTGTATGATGAATCCAAAAGTCACAATGCAGTTTCACACATAGCTTTTTCCTAGTCTTTATCTGGGGATATACAGTTTTTCCTTATATACCCCAAAGGGCTCTGAAACATCTTCACAGATGCTACCAAAAAAGTGTTTCCAACCTGCTGAATCAAAAGAAAGTTGTAACTCTCTGAGATGAATCCACACATGGAAATGCAGTTTCACAGATAGCTTCTTTCTAGTTTTCATCTAGGGATATGAGGTGTTTCCCAGTAGGCCTCAATGCATTCCACAATGTCCCTTCTCACATTCTGCAAAAAGAGTGTTTCAAACCTGCTGAATCAACAGGAAAGTTTAGCTCAGTGAGATGAATCCACACATCACAAAGCTGTTTCACAGATACGTTTTTTCTACTTTTTATCTTCAGATAGTCTGTTTTTCCCCATTGGGCTCACTGGGTTCTCAAATGTCCCTTCGCAAATACTAAAACAGTGTGTTTTCAACCTGCTGAATAAAAAAAGAAAAGTTTAACTCTGTGATATGAATTCACTCATTGAAAAGCATTTTCACAGATAGTTTCTTTCCCGTTTTAATCTGGAGATAGTCTATTTTTCCCCATAGGCCTCGATAGGCTTTCAAATGTCCCTTGGCTCATTCTAGAAAAAGATTGCTTCCAACCTTCTGAATCAAAGGAAAGGTTTAAATCAGTGAGATGTATTCACACATTACAAAGCAATTTCATATATCGCTTCTTTCTAATTTTTGTCTGAGGATATTGGGTTTTTCTCCATAGGCCTCTATGGGCTCCAAAATATCCCTTGCATATTCAACAAAAAGAGTTTTTCCATCCTGCCGAATCAAAAGAAACCTTTAACTCTGTGAGATGAATCTGTTTATCACAAAGCAGTTTCACTGATAGCTTCTGTCTAGTTTTTATCTAAAAATAATCTGTCTTTTTTCATAGGCCTCAATGCACTCCCACATGTCCCTTTAGGCATTCTAAAAAGGAATGTTTCCAACTTGCTGAATAAAATAAGGGGTTATCTCTGTGAGATGAGTCCACACATCACAATGCAGTTTCATACATAGTTTCATTCAAATTTTTTGGAAGGGGATATTTGGGTTTTCCCCATAGGCCTCAATGGGTTCCCAAATGTCCCTTTGCAGATTCTGTAAAAAGAGTGTTTCCAACCTGCTGAATCAAAATAAAGGTTTAGCTCTGTGTAATGAATCCACACATCACAAATCTGTTTCACAGATACCTTCTTTCAAGTTTTTCCTGGGAATATTATGGTTTTCCCCATAGGCTTCAACTGGATCCCAAATGTCCCTTCACAGTTTCTACAATAACAGTGATTCAAATCTGTTGAATCAAAAGAAACTCTATGAGGTGAATCCATACATCAAAAGGCACTTTTACAGATTACTTCTTTCTAGCGTTTCTGGAGATTCTTGATTTTTCCCCACTGACCTCAAAGGGATCCCAAATTTTCCTTCTACAAAAAAGTGTTTCCATCCTGCTGAATCATAAGATAAGTTTACTTCTGTGAGTTGAATCCATGTATCACAAAGGAGTTTCACAGAGAACTTCTTTCTAGTTTTTATCCTGGGATAATCAGTTTTTTTTTTTATAGGCCTCAATGCTCTCCCAAATGTCTATTCACAGATTCTAGAAAGGTTTACAACCTGCTGAATAGAAAGAAAATTTTAACTCTATGAAATGAGTCCACACATCATAATGCAGTTTCCCATACAAAGTCTTTCTAGTTTTTATCTGGGAATATTTGGTTTTCCCCCATAGACCTCAACAGGCTCTCAAATGTCCCTTTGCAGATTCTGCCAAAAGAGTGTTTCCAACCTGTTGAATCAAAATCAAAGTTTAACTCTCTGAGATGAATCCCCACACCACAGAGCAGTTTCGCAGAGAGTTTCTTTCCAGTTTTTATGTAGGGATATTGAGTTTCTCCCCTTAGACCTCAACAGGATCCCAAATGTTCTTCACAGATTCTACAAAAAGAGTGATTCTAACCTGTTGAATCAAAAGAAAGGTTTAAGTCTGAGACGAATTTACACATCACAAAGCAGTATCACGGATAGCTTCATTCTAGTTTTTATCTGGGTATATTTGGTTTTTCCCTATAGGCCTCAATGTGCACCCAAATGTCCCCTTGCAGATTCTACACAAAAAATGTTTCCAAGCTGCTGAGTCAAAAGAAAGGCTTAACTCTGTGCACTGAATCCACACATCACAAGGTAGTTTGACAGACAGCTTCTTTGTAGTTATTATCTGAGGATATTCATTTTTTTTCCATAGGCCCCAGTGAGCTCTCAAATGTCCCTTCGCAAATTCTAAATAAAGAGTGTTTCCAACCAGCTGAATCAAAAGAAAGGTTTAACTCTGTGAGATTAATCCACACATCAAAGCAGTTTCACAGATAGCATCTTTCAAGTTTTTATCTGGGGATATTGTGTTTTTCCCCATAGGCCGCAATGGGATCTTAAATGTCCCTTCACAGATTCTACAAAAAAAGTTTTTCCAATAATTTGAATCAAAAGAAAGGTTTAACTCGGTGAGATGAATCCAGACATCATAAAGCACTTTTACAGATAACTTATTTCTAGTAATTATTTGGAGATTCTCAGTTTTTTTCCCTTAAGCCTCAAGGTGCTCCCAATATCCCAAATATCCCTTTGCAGATCCTACAAAAAGAGTGTTTCAATCCTGCTTAATCACAAGAGAGGTTTAAATATGTGGTATGAATCTGCACAGCACAAAGCAGTTTCTCAGATAGCTTCTTTCTAGTTTTTATCTGGGGATAATCTTTCTTTTTCATAGGCTTCAATGCGCCCCAAGATGTACCTTTGCAGATTCTAGAACAGAGTGTTTCCAACATGCTGAATTGAAAATAAGTTTTAACTCTGTGAGATGAAGCCATACACCATAAAGCAGTTTCACAGATAGCTTATTTTCAGTTTTTATGTGGGGATATTGGGTTTTTCCCCTTAGGCCTCAATGGTATCCAAAATGTTTCTTCATGGATTCTACAAAAAGAGTGATTCCAACCTGCCGAATCAAAATAAAAATGTAAATATGTGAGATAAATTTACACATAACAAATCAGTATCACAGATTGCTTAATTCTAGTTTTTATCTGAGTATATTTGGTTTTTCCCCCATAGACCCCAAAGTGCTCCCAAATATCTCTTTGCAGATTCTGGAAAAAGAATGTTTCCAACCTACTGAATCAAAAGGCAGCTTTACCTCTGTGAGATGAATCCAAACATCACAAAGCAGTTTCACCAATACCTTCTTTCAAGTTTTTATATGGGGATGTTGTCTTTTTCTCCACAGGTCACAATGAGATACAAAAAATCCCTTCGCAGATTCTACAAAAATAGTGTTTCCAATCTGTGATTCAAAAGACAAATTAAACTCTGTGAGATAAAACTAGAGATCACAAAATACTTTTACACATAGCTTCTTTCTAGTTTTTATCTTTGGATTTTCAGTTTTTCCCTATAGGCCTCAATGTACTCCCAAATGTTTATTCACAGAATCTCCAAAAAGCGTCTTTCAATCTTGCTGAATCATAAGAGAGGTTAAACTATGTAAGATGAACCTGCACATCACAAAGCAGTTTCTCGGATAGCTTTTGTCTAGTTTTTACATGGGGATGATCGGCTGTTTTTCATAGGCTGCAATGCACTCCCAGATGTCCCTTTGAAGATTCAAGAAAAGAGGGTTTCCAACCTGCTGAATATAAGTATAGGGTTAACTCTCTGAGATGAGTCTGCACATCACAAAGCAGTTTCACATATATCTTTTTTCTAGTATTTATCCAGTCACATTAGGTTTTTCTACATAGGCCTCAATGAGCTCCCAAATTTCCCTTCGCTGATTCTACAAAAAGGATGACACCAAATTCTTGAATCTAAAGAAACATTTAACTCTGTGAAATGAATCCACACATCACAAAGCAGTTTCACAGGTAGCTTCTTTCTAGTTTTTATGTGAACGTATTTGGTTTTTCCCCTAGACACCAATGGACTCCCAAATGTCTCTTTGCAAATTCTACAATAAGAGTATTTTCTACCTAATGGATCTAAAGAAAGGTTTAACACTTTGAGATGAATCTCCACATTACAAAGTAGTTTCACAGATAGCTTCTTTTGAGTTTTTATTTCAGGATATTCCATTTCTCCCCATAGGCCTCAATGGACTCTTACATGTCCCTTTGCAGATTGTACAATAAGAGTGTTTTCAACCTGCTGAATCTAAGGAAAGTTTTAAATCTATGAGATGAAGGCACACATTACAAAGCAGCTTCACAGACAGCATCTTTCAATTTTGTTTTCTAGGAATATTCAGTTTTGCCTCATATGTCTCAATAAGCTCAAATATCTCTTTGCAGACTGTACAAGAAGAGTGTTTCCAATCTGTTGAATCAAAAGAAGAGTGTAACTCTGTGAGATGAATCCATGCATCACTATGTAATTTCACAAAGTTGGTTTTTATCTGGGGATATTAGTTTTTATCCCATAGGCGCCAATGGGCTCCCAAATGATCATTCACAGATTCTACAAAAAGAGTGCTTGCAACCTGCTGAATAAAAAAGAAAGGTTTTACTCTGTGAGATTTATCCACAAATCACAAAACAGTTTTGCAGATAGTTTCTTTCTAGTTTTTATCTGAGGATATTCTCTTTTTCCACATTAGCCTTTATTGGCTCTCAAATGTCCCTACACAGATTCTACAAAAGGGTGTTTTTAATTGCCGAATCGAAAGAAACGTTTAACTCTGTGAAATGAATCCACACACCACAAATTAGTTTCACAGATAGCTTCTTTGTAGTTTTCATCTGGGGATATTCTGTTTTTCCCCATAGGCCCCAAAAAGCTCCTAAATATCCCTTTGCAGATTCTACAAAAAGAGTGTTTCCATTTTCCAGAATCAAAAGAAAGGTTAAACTGTGTGAGATGAATCCACACATCACCAAGCAGTTTCACAGATAGCTTCTTTCTACTTTTTATCTGGGTATATTTGGTTTTTCCCCATTAGCCTCAATGGAATCCCAAATGACCATTCACATGTTGTACAAAAAGTGTGTTTCCAAACTGCTGAATCAAATGAAAAGTTTAACTTTGTGAGATGAATCCACACATCACCAAGAAGTTTCACAGATTCCTTCTTTCTTGTTTCTATCTGGGTATATTTTGTTTTTCCTAATAGGCCTTAATGGGCTTTCAAATGTCCCTTCACAGAGTCTAAAAAAAGAATGTTTCCAACGCTGAATCAAAAGAAATATTTAAATCTATGAGATGAATCCACACATCACTAAGCAGTTTCAAAGATAGTTTCTTTCTAGTTTGTGTCTTGGGCCATTTGATTTTTCCCAATAGGCCTCAGTGGGCTTCCATATGTCCCTTTGCAGATTCTACAATAAGAGTGTTTCAAAATTGCTGAATCAAAAGTAAGGATAAACTCAGTGACATGCATCAATTCATCACTAAGAAGTTTGATACTTAGCATCTTTCTGGTTTCTATCTGAGGTATTTGGGTGTCTTTCATAAGTCAAAATGGACTCCCAAATGTGGCTTTGCAGATTATACAAAAAAAGTGTTTCCAACCTGCTGAATCAAAAATGTTCAACTCTGAGATGAATACACACATCACAAAGCAGTATCACAGATAGCTTTTTTCTATTTTTCATCTGGGGATATTCAGTTTTTCACCAAAGGCCTCCATTGGTTTCCAAGAGTATTCTCGCAGATTCTACAAAAAGGGTGTTTCCAACCAGCTGAACCGGAAGAAAAGTTGAACTCTGTGAGACAAATCCAGACATGACAGAGCAGTTTCACAGATAGCTTTTTTCTAGTTATTACCTGAGGATATTCAGTTTTTTCCCATGGGACTCAATGGGCTCCCAAATGTCCCCTTGCAGATTTTACATAAAGAGTGTTTCCAACCTGCTGAATCTACAGAAAGGTTTAGCTCTGTGAGATGAATCCACACATCATGAAGCAGTTTCACAGATAGTTTCTTTGTAGTTTTTTTCTGAGGATATTCAGTTTTTTCCCATAGGTCTCAATGAGTTCCTAAATGTTTCTTCAAAGATTCTGCAAAAAGAAGGTTTCCAACCTACTGAATTAAAAGAGAGATTTAATTCTGTGAGATGAATCTACACATCACAAAGTAGTTTCACAGATAGTTTCTTTCTAGTTTTTATCTGGGGATATTCAGCTTTTCTCCTTCAAAGGGCTTCCAATAGTTTTCTCACAGATTCTACAAAAGAATGTTTCCATCCTGCTGAATCGAAATAAAGGTTTAACTCTGGATAAATCCACATATCACAAAGCAGTTTCACATACAGCTTCTTTCTAGTTTTTATCTGGGGTATCCTCTTTTTTCCCAAAGACCTCTATGGGCTCCCAAATGTCCCTTCACAGATTCTACATAAAGAGTGTTTCCAACCTGCTGAATCAATAGAAATGTTTAACTCTGTGAGATGAACCCACATGTCACAAAGCAGTTTCACAGATAGCTTCTTTCTAGTTTTCATCTGGGGATATTCAGTTTGTTTCCTTAAGCCTCAATGGGTTCCCAATGTCTCTTTGCAGCTTATACAAAAAGTGTTTTGCCAACCTGCTGAATCAAATGAAAAGTTGAACTCTGTGAGATGAAGCCACACATCACAAAGCAGTATCACAGATAGCTTCTTTCCAGTTTTTACCTAAGGATATTCTCTTTTTCACCATAGGCCTCAATACACTCCAAAATGTCCCTTCGCAAGTTCTACAAAATAAGTGTTTCCAACCTGATGAATGAAAAGAAAGCTTGAACTCTGTGTGATGAATCCACACATCACAAACCGATTTCACAGATAGCTTCTTTCTGTTTTTACCTGCAGATATTTCCTTTTTTTTCCCAATACACCCTAATGGGCTCTGAAATATTTCTTTGCAGATTCTACAAAAAGAGTGTTTCCAAACAGATGTATCAAAAGAAAAGTTTAACTCGGTGAGATGAATCTGCACAGCACACTGTAGTTTCACAGATAACTTCCTTATGTTTTCTATGTGGGGAGATTTTGTTTATCAATGTGCTCCCAAATGTCCCTTTGCAGATTCTACAAAAAGAGTGCTTCCAATTTCCATCATCAGATGAAAAGTTTAACTCTGTGAGATGAAGTCACACATCAAAAAGCTTTTGCAATGATGACTCCTCACTAGTTTTTGTCTGGGATTATTCTGTTTTCCCCCTAAGGCCACAATGGGCTCCCTAATGTCCCTTCACATATTTTACAAAAAGTGTTTCCAACCTGCTGAATCAAAAGAAAGGTTTATCTCTGTGAGATGAATCCAGACATTACCAAGCAGTTTCACAGGTAGCTTCTTTCTAGTTTTCATCTGGAGATATTAGGTGTTTCCCCATACACCTCAATGAACTCCAAAATGTAGCATCACACGTTCTACCAAAAGAGTGTCTCCAACCTGCTGAATCTAAAGAAAAGTTTTACTTTGTGAGATGAATCCACAGAATAGAAGGCAGTTCCCTAGATTGCTTCTTTTTAGTTTTCATCTCTGGATATTCATTTTTTACCTGTAGTTTGCAATGGGGTCACTAATGTACCTTCACCGATTTTTAAAAGAGTGCTTCCAACCTGTTGATTCAAAAGAAAGTTTTAGCTCTGTGAAATGAATCCACACATCACCAAGCAGTTTCACAGATACCTTCCTTCTATTTTTTATCTGGAAATATTCTGTTTTTCCCCATAGGCCTCAAGAGTCTCTCAAAGGTCCCTTCCCAGGTTCTACAAAAAGAATGTTTCCAATCTGCTTAATCTCTAGGAAAGTTTTAACTCTCTGAGATGAATCTACAGAACATAAGGCAGTTTCACAGATAGCTTCCTTCTACTCTTTATCTGGTGATATTCTGTTTTTCCCCATAAGCCTCTATTAGCTCCCAATTTCTTTTCACAGATTCTACAAAGAGTATTTTCAACCTGCTGAAAGAAAAGAAAGATATAACCCTGTTTGATGTGTACACACATCACCAAGCTGTTTCACAGACAGCTTCTTTCTAGTTTAATTCTGGGGATATTTGGTTTTTCCATATAGGCCTAAATGCACTCCCAAATGTCCCTTCAGAGATCCTACAAAAATAGTGTTTCCAACCTGTTGAATTCAAAAAAAGTTTCCGTTTCATGTCTATGAGATGAATCCACACATCACCAAGCAGTTTAACATATATCTTCTTTCGGGTTTTATCATGAGATGTTCTGTTTTCCTTGTGTCAACGGGCTCCTAAATCTCCCTTTGCAGATTCTACAAAAAGACTGCTTTCAACCTGGTGAACAAAAAGAAAGGTTTAACTGTCAGATGAAACCACACATCACCAAGCAGTTTCACAGATAACTTCTTTCTAGTTTTTATCTGGGGATATTCAGTTTGTCCCCAGAGGCCTTAATGTGCTCCCAAATGTATCTTCACAGATTCAAAAAAAGAGCATTTCCAACCTGCTGAATCAAAAGAAAAGTTTAACTTTGTGAGATGAATCGACACACCACTAAGCAGTTTCACATATTGCTTCTTTCTAGTTTTACTCTTGGGATATTTTGTTTTTCCCTGTAAGTGTCACTGGAATCCCAAATGTCCCTTCATATATTCTACAAAAAGCGTGTGTCAAACCTGCTCAATGAAAAGAAAGGTTTAACTCTGTGAGGTGAATCCACACATCAACAAATGGTTTCACGTATAATTTCTTTCTAGTTTTAATGTGGGGATATTCTGATTTTTCCCATAGGCATCCAAGGTTTTCTAACTGTCCCTTCACAGATTCTACAAAAAGAGGGTTTCCAGCATGCTGAATTAAAATAAAGGTTTATCTCTGTGAAATAAATCCACACATCACCAAACAGTGTCACAGATAGCTTCTTTCTAGTTTTTATCAGTGTTTGTTTTTTTTCTTATAGAACTCAATGGGCTCCCAAATGTCCCTTCACAGATTCGACAAAAAGAGTGTTTCCAACCTCCTGAATCAAAAGAAAGTTTTACCTACGTGAGATGAATCCACACATCACCAAGCAATTTCATAGATAGATTCTTTCTAGTTTTTATCCAGGGATACATTGTTATTCCCCATAGGCTTCAATGGGCTCCCAAATGTCCCTTGGCACTTCTAAAAAGAGTGGTTTCAACTTTCGGAATAAAAAAGTTTAATTTCATAGGATTCATCCACCCATGATGAAGCTCTTTCACATACAGCTTCCTTCTAGTTTTTGTGTGGGGATATTCCGTTTTTCCCATAGGTGTCAATGAGTTCCCAAATGTCCCTTTGCAGATTCAACAGAAAAATTGTTTCCAACCTGCTGAATCAAAAGAAATGTTTACCTCTTTGAGATGAATCCACACATCACCAATCAGTTTCACACATTACTTCTTTCTAGTTTGTATCTGGGATTTTCTATTTCTTTCCCTAGGCTTCAATGGGCTCCCAAATGTCTCTTCACAGATTCTACAAAAAAGGTATTTCCAACATGTTGAATCAAAAGAAACGTTTATTTCTGTGAGATCAAGCCACACATCACCAATAAATTTCACATCTGCCTTTTTTTCTAGTTTTTACCTGCAGATATTCGCTTTTCTTTTCCCATAGACCTCAATAGACTCCCAAATTCAGTTCCAAATTCTACAAAAATAGTTTTTCCAACCTGCTTGATCAAAGAAAAATGTAGCTTTGTGAGATGAACCCACACCTCACAAATCAGTTTCACAGATACCTTCTTTTGGAGGATATTTGGATTTTCCCTGTAGGCATCCATGGGCTCCCAAATGTCCCTTGGCAGATTCTACAAAAAGAGTGTTTCCAACCTGTTGAATCAGAAGAAAGGTTTAACTCTGTCCTGAATCCACACATACCAAGTAGTTTCACAGATAGCTTCTTTGTACTTTTTATCTGGGGATATTTTTTCCCCCATAGGATGCAAAAGGCTGCAAAATGTCCCTTTGTACATTATACAAAAAGACATTTCCAAACCTGCTGTATCAAAATAAACTTTTAACACCGGGAGATGTATCCACACATCACCAAACAGTTTCACAGGTGGCTTCTTTCTAGTTTTTATCTGGGGATATTCGATTTTTACCCATAGGCCTTAAAGGGCTCCCAAAGGTCTTTTTGCAAATTCTACAGAAAAAGTGTCTCCATCTTGGTGATCAAAAGAAAGGTTTAACTCTGTGAGGCAAATCCACAAGTCACAAAGCAGTTTTGCAGATAGCTTCTTTCTAGTTTTTATTTGGGAACTTTGATTTTCCCCCTGGGCCTCAATTGGCTTCCAAAATCCCCTTTACAGTTTCTACAAAAAAAGTGTTTGCAACATGCTAATAAAAAGTAAAGTTTAATTCTATGGGACAAATCCAGACATCACAAAGCACTTTAACATAGCTTTTTCTAGTTTTTATTTGGGGATATTTGCTTTTTCCCATAGGCCTCAATGGGCTCCCAAATGTCCCTATGAAGATTCTAAAAAAGAGTGTTTCCCATCTGCAGAATGAAAACAAAGGTTAAACTCTGTGACATGAATCCACACATCACCAAGAAGTTTCACAGCTAGCTTATTTCTAGTTTTCATATGGGGATAAGTAGTATTTCCCATAGGCCTCAGTGGGCTCCAAAATGTCTGTTCACAGATTTTACAAAAAGAGTATTTCCAACATGCTGAATTAAAAGAAAGGTTTGAATTTTTGTGATGAATCCACACATCGTGAAACATTTTCACAGATAGCTTCTTTCTAGCATTATCTGAGGATATTCCATTTTTTCCCCATAAGCCTCAATAGGCTCCCAAATGTCATTTCACATATTCTACAAAAAGAGTGATTCCAACCTGCAGCATCAAAGGAATGCTTTTACCCTGTGAGATGAATTCACACATCACAAACCAGTTTCACACATAGCTTCCTTCTAGTTTTTATCTGGGCCTATTCTGTTTTTCCCCATAGGCATCAATGGGCTCCCAAATGTCTCTTCAAAGATTCTACAAAAAAAGTGTTTCCAGCCTGCTGAATCAAAAGAAATGTTTATCTCTTTGAGATGAATCCACACATCATAAATCCGTTACACAGATAGCTTCTTTCTAGTTTTTATCTGAGGATATTCAGTTTTTCCTCAGAGGCCACCATGGACTCCCAAATATCTTTTCACAGATTGTATAAAAAGCGAGTTTCCAAACTACTTAATCAAAACAGTTTCACGGATAGCTTCTTTCTAGTTTTTATCTGGGGATAATCGGTTTTTCCCCATTGGCCAAATTAGGCTCCCAAATGTTCTTTCGTATATTCTAAAAAATGTGTTTCCAACTACCAGAATAAAAAGAATGATTTAACTCTGTGACATGAATTCAACCGTCACAAGGCAGTTTCAAAGATAGCTTCTTTCTACTTTTTATCTGGGGATATTTGTTTCTTGCCCATAGGCCACAATGGGCTCCAAATTGTCCCTTTCCGTTTTCCCCATACAAAGAGATTGTTTCCAATCTGTTGAATAAAAAAAAACCGCTTAATTCTGTGAGATGAATCCACACATCACAAAGTAGTTTCACTGAAGATTTGTTGTAGTTTTTTATCTCTGGATATTCAATATTTTCCCATAGATCTAAGAGGGCTACTAATTGTCCCATTGCATATTTTACAAAAAGAGTGCTTCTAAACTGCTGAAGAACTTACATGTATAGTTTGTTTCTCCTTTTTATCTGGGGATATTTTGTTTTTCCCCAAAGGCATCAATGAATTCTCAAATGTCCCTTCACTGATTCTAGGGTTTCCAATCCACTGAATCAAAAGAAAGTTTTTACTCTCTGAGATGATTTCGTATTTCACAATGCAGTTTCACATATTGCTACTTTCTAGTTTTCATCTGTGAATAAATGGTTTTTCCACATAGGCAACATTGTGCTCACAAGTGTTTCTTGGCCAATTCTACAAAACAGTTTTTTCCAACCTGATAATCAAAAACATGTTTTAACTCTATGAGATGAATCCACACATCACCAAGCAGTTTCATGTATAGTTTCTTTCTAGTTTTTATCTGGGTATATTGAGTGGCTCCCCTTAGGCTTCAACGTAATCCCAAGTGTCCCTGCACAGAGTCTATGAAAACAGTGTTTCCAACCTGTTGAATCAAAAGAAAGACTTGACTGTGAGATAAATACACTCATCACAAAGCAGTTTCACAGATAGATTATACAAAAAGAATGTTTTCAACCTGCTGAATCAAAAAAAAAGTTTACCTCTGATAGATGGATCCAAATATCACAAAATCACTTGTAGTTTTTATGTGAGGATATTCAACTTTTTTGCCATTGGCCCATTTGGCCTATAAATGTCCTTTTACAGATTTTACTAAAGAATTTTCCCAACAGCTGAATCAACTGAAAGACTTCCTTTGTGGAATGAATTTTCACATCACAAAGCAGTTTCACAGATAGCTTCTTTGTAGTCTTTACGTGGAGATATTCACTTTTTCCCCATAGGCCTCAATGGACTTTAAAAAGTCCCAATGTGAGGGGGCGGAGCAAGATGGCCAAATAAGAACAGCTCCAGTCTCCAGCTCCCAGAGGGAGCAACACAGAAGACAGGTGATTTCTGCATTTTCAACTGAGGTACTGGGTTCACCTCACTAGGGAGTGCTGGACAATTGGTGCTGGTCAGCTGCTGTAGCCCGACCAGGGAGAGCTGAAGCAGGGCAAACGACTCTGTCTGACGGCTTTGAAGAGAGTGGTGGATCTTCCAACACAGAGGTTGAGATCTGAGAATTAACAGACTGCTTGCTCAAGTGGGCCTCTGACCCCTGAGTAGCCTGACTGGGAGACATCCCCCACTAGGGGCAGATCGACACCCCACACCTCACACACTGGAGTACACCCCTGAGCAGAAGCTTCCAAAGCAAGAATCAGACAGGTACACTCGCTGTTCAGCAATATTCTATCTTCTGCAGCCTCTGTTGCTGATACCCAGGCAAACAGGGTTTGGAGTGGACTTCAAGCAATCTCCAACAGACCTACAACTGAGGGTCCTGACTGTTAGAAGGAAAACTAACAAACAGGAAGGACACCCACACCAAAACTGCAACAGTACGTCACCATCATCAAAGACCAGAGGTAGATAAAACCACAAAGATGGGGAAAAAGCAGGGCAGAAAAGCTGGAAATTCAAAAAACAAGAGCATATCTCCCCCTGAAAAGGAACGCAGCTCATCACGAGCAACGGATCAAAGCTGGATGGAGAATGACTTTGACGAGATGAGAGAAGAAGGCTTCAGTCCATCAAACTTCTCAGAGCTAAAGGAGGAATTACGTACCCAGCGCAAAGTAACTAAAAATCTTGAAAACAAAGTGGAAGAATTGATAACTAGAATAATTAATGCAGAGAAGGCCATAAACGAACTGACAGAGATGAAAACCATGTCACGAGAAATAAGTGACAAATGCACAAGCTTCAGTAACCGACTTGATCAACTGGAAGAAAGAGTATCAGTGACTGAGGATCAAATGAATGAAATGAAGCGAGAAGAGAAATCTAAAGAAAAAAGAAGAAAAAGAAATGAACAAAGACTGCAAGAAGTATGAGATCATGTAAAAAGACCAAATCTACGTCTGATTGGGGTGCCTGAAAGTGATGGGGAAAATCGAACCAAGTTGGAAAACATTCTTCAGGATATCATCCAGGAGAACTTCCCAAACCTAGTAGGGCAAGCCAACACTCAAATTCAGGAAAAACAGAGAATGTCACAAAGATACTCCTCGAGAAGAGCAACTCCAAGACACATAATTGTCAGATTCTCCAAATTCGAAATGAAGGAAAAAATCCTAAGGGCAGCCAAAGAGAAAGGTCGGGTTACCCACAAAGGGAAGCCCATCAGACTAACAGCAGATCTCTCGGCAGAAACTCTCCAAGCCAGAAGAGAGTGGGGGCCAATATTCAACATTCTTAAAGAAAAGAATTTTAAACCCAGAATTTCATATCCAGCCAAACTAAGTTTCATAAGTGAAGGAGAAATAAAATCCTTTACAGATAAGCAAATGCTTAGAGATTTTGTCACCACTAGGCCTGCCTTAAAAGAGACCCTCAAGGAAGCACTAAACATGGAATGGAACAACTGGTACCAGCCATTGCAAAAACATGCCAAAATGTAAAGACCATTGATGCTAGGAAGAAACTGCATCAACTAACGAGCAAAATAACCACTTAATATCATAATGGCAGGATCAAGTTCACACATAACAATATTAATCTTAAATGTAAATGGACTAAATTGTCCAATTAAAAGACATAGACTGGCACACTGGATAAAGAGTCAAGACCTCTCAGTCTGCTGTATTCAGGAGACCCATCTCACATGCAGAGACATACATAGGTTCAAAATAAAGGGATGGAGGAAGATTTACCAAGCAAACGGAGAACAAAAAAAAGCAGGGGTTGCAATACTAGTCTCTGATAAAACAGACATTAAACCATCAAAGATCAAAAGAGACAAAGAAGGCCATTACATAATGGTAAAGGATCAATTCAACAGGAAGAGCTAACTATCCTAAATATGTATGTGCCTAAAACAGGAGCACCCAGATTCGTAAAGCAAGTCCTTAGAGACTTACAAAGAGACTTAGACTCCCATACAATAATAATAATAGGAGACTTCAACACCCCACTGTCAACATTAGACAGATCAACAAGACAGAAAGTTAATAAGGATATCCAGGAATTGAACTCATCTCTGCAGCAAGCAGACCTAATAGACATCTACAGAACTCCCTACCCCAAATCAACAGAATATACATTCTTCTCAGCACCACATCACACTTATTCCAAAATCGACCACATAATTGGAAGTAAAGCATTCCTCAGCAAATGTACAAGAACAGAAATTATAACAAACTGTCTCTCAGACCACAGTGCAATCAAACTAGAACTCAGGACTAAGAAACTCAAGAAAAATCGCTCAACTACATGGACACTGAACAACCTGCTCCTGAATGACTACTGGGTACATAACGAAATGAAGACAGAAATAAAGATGTTCTTTGAAACCAATGAGAACAAAGATACAACATGCCAGAATCTCTGGGACACATTTAAAGCATTGTGTAGAGGGAAATTTATAGCACTACATGCCCACAAGAGAAAGCAGGAAAGATCTAATATTGACACTCTAACATCACAATTAAAAGAACCACAGAAGCAAGAGCAAACACGTTCAAAAGCTAGCAGAGGGCAAGAAATAACTAAGATCAGAGCAGAACTGAAGGAGATAGAGACACAAAAAACCCTCCAAAAAATCAATGAACCCAGGAGTTGGTTTTTTGGAAAGATCAACAAAATTGATAGACTGCTACCAAGATTAATAAAGAAGAAAGGAGAGAAGAATCAAATAGATGCAATGAAAAATGATAAAGGGGATATCACCACCGACCCCACAGAAATACAAACTACCATCAGAGAATACTATAAACACCTCTACGCAAATAAAGTAGAAAATCTAGAAGAAATGGAAAATTTCCTGGATACTTACACTGTCCCAAGACTAAACCAGGAAGAAGCTGAATCCCTGATAGACCAATAGCAGGCTCTGAAATTGAGGCAATAATTAATAGCCTACCAACCAAAAACAGTCCAGGACCAGATGGATTCACAGCTGAATTCTAACAGAAGTACAAGGAGGAGCTGGTACCATTCCTTCTGAAACTATTCCAATCAATAGAAAAAGAGGGAATCCTCCCTAACTCATTTTATGAGGCCAACATCATCCTGATACCAAAGCCTGGCAGAGACACAACAAAAAAAGAGAATTTTAGGCCAATATCCCTGATGAAAAACGATGCAAAAGTCCTCAATAAAATAATGGAAAACCGGATCCAGCAACACATCAAAAAGCTTATCCACCATGATCAAGTGGGCTTCATTCCTGGGATGCAAGGCTGGTTCAACATTCGCAAATCAATAAACATAATCCAGCATATAAACAGAACCAAAGACATGTTTAACTCAATAGATGCAGAAAAGGTCTTTGACAAAATACAACAGCCCTTCATGCTAAAAATGCTCAATAAATTCGGTATTGATGGAATGTATCTCAGAATCATAAGAACGATTTATGACAAACCCACAGCCAATATCATACTGAATGGGCAAAAACTGGAAAAATTCCCTTTGAAAACTGGCACAAGACAGGGATGCCCTCTCTCACCATTCCTATTCAACATAGTGTTGGAATTTCTGGCTAGGGCAATCAGGCAAGAGAAAGAAATCAAGGGTATTCAGTTAGGAAAAGAAGAAGTCAAATTGTCCCTGTTTGCAGATGACATGATTGTATATTTAGAAAACCCCATTGTCTCAGCCCAAAATTTCCTTAAGCTGATAAGCAGCTTCAGCAAAGTCTCAGGATACAAAATTAATGTGCAAAAATCACAAGCATTCTTGTACACCAGTAACAGACAAACAGAGAGCCAAATCAGGAATGAACTTCCATTCACAATTGCTTCAAAGAGAATCAAATACCTAGGAATCCAACTTACAAGGGATGTAAAGGACCTCTTCAAGGAGAACTACAAACCACTGCTCAGTGAAATAAAAGAGGACATAAAAAAATGGAAGAACATACCATGCTCATGGATAGGAAGAATCAATATCATGAAAATGTCCATACCGCCCAAGGTAATTTATAGATTCAATGCCATCCCCATCAAGCTACCAATGAGTTTCTTCACAGAATTGGGAAGAACTGCTTTAAAGTTCATATGGAACCAAAATAGAGCCAGCATCTCCAAGACAATCCTAAGTCAAAAGAACAAAGCTGGATGTATCACGCTACCTGACTTCAAATTATACTACAAGGCTACGGTAACCAAAATAGCATGGTACTGGTACCAAAACAGAGATATAGACCAATGGAACAGAACAGAGTCCTCAGAAATAATACCACACATCTACAGCCATTTGATCTTTGAAAAACCTGAGAAAAACAAGGAATGGGGAAAGGATTCCCTATTTAATAAATGGTGCTGGGAAAATTGGCTAGCCATAAGTAGAAAGGTGAATCTGGATCCTTTCCTTTCTCCTTATACGAAAATTAATTCAAGATGGATTAGAGACTTAAATGCTAGACCTAATACCATAAAAACCCTAGAAGAAAACCTAGGTAATACCATTCAGAACATAGGCATCATCACGGACTTCATGTCTAAAACACCAAAAGCAATGGCAACAAAAGCCAAAATTGACAAATGGGATCTCATTAAACTAAAGAGCTTCTGCACAGCAAAAGAAACTACCATCAGAGTGAACTGGCAACCTACAAAATTGGAGAAAATTTTTGCAATCTACTCATCTGACAAAGGGCTAATATCCAGAACCTACAAAGAACTCAAACAAATTTACAAGAAAAAAACAAACAGCCTCATCAAAAAGTGGGCAAAGGATATGAACAGACATTTCTCAAAAGAAGACATTCATACAGCCAACAGACACATGAAAAAATGCTCATCAGCACTGGCCATCAGAGAAATGCAAATCAAAAGCACAATGAAATACCATCTCACATCAGTTGGAATGGCAATCATTAAAAAGTCAGGAAGCAACAGGTGCTGGAGAGGATGTGGAGAAATAGGAACACTTTTACACTGTAGTGGGTTTGTAAACTAGTTCAACCATTATGGAAAACCGTATGGCGATTCCTCAAGGATCTAGGGCTAAAAGTACCATATGATCCAGCCATCCCATTACTGGGTATATAACCAAAGGATTCTAAATCACACGTATGTTTATTGCGGCACTATTCACAATAACAAAGACTTGGAATCAACCCAAATGTCCATCAGTGACAGACTGGATTAAGAAAATGTGGCACATATACACCATGGAATACTATGCAGCCATAAAAAAGGATGTTTGTGTCCTTTGTAGGGACATGGATGCAGCTGGACATCCAAACTATCACAAGAACAGAAAACAAACACCGCATGTTCTCACTCATAGGTGGGAATTGAACAATGAGATCACTTTGACTCAGGAAGGGGAATATCACACACCGGGGCCTATATTGTGGAGGAGGGAGGGAGGAGGGATTGCATTTGTAGTTATACTTGATGTAAATGACGAGTTGATGGGTGCTGACGAGTTGATGGGTGCAGCACACCAACATGGCACAAGTATACATATGTAACAAACCTGCACTTTATGCACATGTACCCTAAAACTTAAAGAATAATAGTTATAAAAATAAAATAATAAAATAAAAAAAAGTCCCGATGCAGTACCCATAAAAAGAGTGCTTCCAACCTGCTGAATCAAAAGAAAGTTTTAATCTGTGAGATGAATCCACAAATCATAATGCAGTTTCACAGATAATTTCCTTGTAGTTTTTTCCTTGGGATATTTTTTCTCTTCCCATAGGCTGCAGTGGGCTCCCATATGTCCCTTCCAAGATTCTACAAAGAGAGTGTGTTTAACCTGCTGAATCAAAACAGTGTTTTACCCTTGTGAGATGAAACCACACATCACATAGCAGTTGCAAAGATAGCTTCTTTTTAGTTTTTATCTGGAAATATTTATTTTTCCCCCTTAGCCTCAATGGGCTCCAAAATGCCCATCCACAGATTCTACAAAACGTGTTTCCAACCCTGCTGAATCAAAAGAAAAATTTAACTCTGAGAGATGAATGCACACATCACCAAACACTTTCAAAGATAGCTTCTTTCTACATTTTATCTGGGATATTTGGTTTTTCATCATTGGCCTCAATGGGCTCCCAAAATATCCCTTTGGAGATTTGACAATGAGAGATTTTTGAACCTACTGAACCGACACAAACGTTTATCTCTGTGAGATGAATCCACACATCACAAAGCAGTTTCACAGATAGCTTCTTTCTAGTTTTCATCTGGGGTTGTTTTTTTCCCATAGGGCACAATGGACTTTCAAATATCCCTTTGTAGATTCTACAGCAAGAGTGTTTTCAACCTGTTGAATCAAAAGAAAGTTTTAACTCTGCCATGAATCCAACATCACAAAGCAGTTTCTGAGATAGCTTCTTTCTAGTTTTTCCTGTGGGAATATTCAGTTTTTCCCCATATAGGCTCTGAAACGTCCCTTCACACATTCTACAAAAAGAGTGTCTCCAACCTGCAAAATCAAATGATAGGTTGAACTCTATGAGATGAATCCACACATAACAAAGCAGATGCACAGTGAACTTCTTTCTAATTTGCACCTGGGGATATTCTGTTTCTCTCCTTAGGCCTCAGTGGGCCCCCAAATGTCCGTTCACAGATTCTACAAGAAGGGTGTTTTGAGATGAATCCAAACATCACCAAGAAGTTTCACAGATAACTTCTTTCTTGCTTTTCTCCATGGATATTCAGTTTTTCTCCCTAGGCCTCAGTGGAATCCCAAATGTCTTTTCACAGATTCAACAAAAAGAGCGTTTCCAACCTGACGAATCAAAAGAAAAGTGTAACTCTGTGAGATGAATTGACACATCAGAAAGTAGTTTCAGTGGTAGCTTCTTTCTAGTTTTTATCTGGAGATATTCACTTTTGCAGCATAGGCCTCAATGAGCTCTCTAATGTCCCTTTGCAGATTCTACGGACAGTATTTGCAACCTGGTGAATCAAAAGTGAGGTTTAACTCTATGAGATGAATTACACAACACAAAGCAGTTTCACAGATAGCTTCTATCTAGTTTTTATCTGGTGATATTTTGTTTTTCTTTATAAACCTCAATGGGTTTTCAAATGTCCCTTCACAGATTTTACAAAAAGAGTGTTTCCAACCATCTGAATCAAATGAAAGGCTTCACTCTATGAGAGGAATATACACATTAACAAGCAGTTTCACAGATAGCTTCTTTCAAGTTTTTATCTGGCGACATTTTGTTTTTCCCCATAGATTTCAATGTGCTCCCAATTGACGCTTGGCAGATTCTGCAAAAAGAGTGTTTTTAAACTACTAAATCAAAAGAAAGGTTTACCTATGTGAGATGAACCACATAACACAAAGCAGTTTCACAGATAGCTTCTTTCTAGTTTTCATCTGGGGATATTTGTTTTTTTCCCATAAAACTCAATGGGCTCTCAAATGTCCTTTGACAGATTCTATGAAGAGTGTTTCCAACTTGCTAAAACAAAGGAGAAGTTTCACTCTGTTTGATGAATAAACACATCACAAAGCAGTTTCACGGATATCTTCTTTCTAGTTTTTATGTGGGGATATTCAGTTTTTTACAATTGGCACCACTGGGTTCCCAAACATCCCTTTGTAGATTCTACAAAAAGAGTGTTTCCAATGATCTGAATCAACCAAAATTCTTCACTCTGTAAGATGAATTTTTCACATACAAAGCAGTCTCATAGATGACTTTTTTCTAGGTTTTATCTGAGGATATTCAATTTTTTTTCCGTGGGCCACAATGGGCTCCAAATTGTCTTTCACAGCTTCTACAAAAAGAGTGTTTCCAAACTGCTGAATCAAAAAAATGTTTTAACTCTATGAGATGAATCTGCACGTAACTTAACAGTTTCACAAATAGCTTCTTTCTGGTTTTTATCTGGGGATATTTGCTTTTTTGCCATAGACCTCAATCTTCCCAAATGAGCTTGGCAGATTTTGCAAAAAGAGTGTTCTTAACCTTCTGAATCAAAAGAAATGTTAACCTATGTGAGATGAACAACATAACGATAGGAAGTTTCACAGACACATTCTTTATAGTTTTTATCTGGGGATATTCAGTTTTTCCCCATAGGCCTCAATGGGCTCCCAAATGTCCCTTTGCAGATTCTACAAAAGCAGACTTTCCAACCTGCTGAATCAAAAGTAACTCTGTAAGAGGAATCCACACATCATAAAACAGTTCCACAGATAACTTTTTTCTAGTTTTTATGTTGAGATATTCAGTTTGTCCCCATAGGAATGGGTTTCTAAATGTCCCTCTGCCGATTATACATAAAGAGTTTTTCCAACATGCTGAATCAAAAGAAATGCTTCCCTCTGATGGATGGATCCACACATCATGAAGTAGTTTCCCAGATAGCTTCTTTTTATTTTTTGTCTGGGGACATTCACTTTTCCCTAGAGGTCTTTAAAATATCCCTACACTGGCCGGGCGCAGTGGCTTACGCCTGTAATCCCAGCACTTTGGGAGGCCGAGATGGGCGGATCACGAGGTCAGGAGATCGAGACCATCCTGGCTAACATGGTGAAACCCCGTCTCTACTAAGAAATACAAAAAAAAAAAAAAAAACTAGCCAGGCGAGGTGGCGGGCGCCTGTAGTCCCAGCTATTCGGGAGGCTGAGGCCGGAGAATGGCGTGAACCTGGGAGGCGGAGCTTGCAGTGAGCTGAGATCTGGCCACTGCACTCCAGCCTGGGCTACAGAGCGAGACTCCATCTCAAAAAATAATAACTCTGTCTCAAAAAAGTGTAACTCTGTGAGATGAATTGACACATCAGAAAGTAGTTTCTACATATCCCTACACTATTTCTACAAAAAAAAATTGTTTTCAACCTGCTATATCAAAAGAAATGTTTAACTCTGTGAGATGAATCCACACATCACCAAGCAGTTTCACAGATAGCATCTTTATAGTTTTTATCTGGGGATATTCAGTTTTGCCCTATAGGTCCCAATGGGCTCTCAAATGTTCCTTCTCAGAGTCTGCAAAACAAGTTTTCCCACCTGTTGAATCAAAAGGATTAACTCTGTGTGATGAATCCACACATGAGAAAGCCCTTTCACAGATAGCTTTTTTTCTAGGTTTTATCTGGAGATATTCGTTTTTTTCCCCATAGGCCCCAATGGGCTCCCAAATGCCCCTTCACATATTCTACAGAAAGCGTGCTTCCAACCTGGTGAATAAAAAAAAAAAGTTTTAGTTCTGTGATCTGAATCCACACATCATAGTGCAGTTTCACAGATAGCATCTTTCTACTTTTTCCCTGGGTATATTTGGGTTTTCCCTATAGGCCTAAATGTGTTCCTGAATATCTCTTCACATATTCTACAAAAACACTGTTTCCAACCAGCTGAATCCAACCAAAGGTTTAACTCTGATGAATGGATCCACATATCAGAAAGCAGTTTCACAGATAGCTTCTTTCTAGTTTTCATCTGGGAATATTCTTTTTTTTCCCTTAGGCCTCAATTGAGTTTCAAATGTCCCTTTGCAGATTCTACAAAAAAGGTGTTTCCAACTTGCTGAATCAAAACAAAGTTTAACTCTGTGAGATGAATCCACACATCACAAAGCAGTTTCACAGAGAGCTTCTTTCTAGTTTTTATCTGAGGATATTCATATTTTCCTCATAGGTTTCAATGGGCTCCCAAAAGTCCCTTCCCAGAATCTACAAAAAGAGTGTTTCCAACCTGCTGAATCAAAAGAAAGTTTTAACTCTGTGAGATAAATTCATACCTCACAAAGCAGTTTCACAGATAGCTTCTTTCTAATTTCTATCTTTGGATATTCGATTTTTTTTTCCCCATAGGCCTCCCAAATGTCCTTTTGTAATTATACAAAGAGTGTTTCCAACCTGCTGAATCAAAAGAAAGTTTTAACTCTGTGAGATAAATCCAACATCACAAACCACTTTCACAGATAGCTTCTTTCTAGTTTTTATCTGAGGATATTTTCTTTTTCCCCTAGGTCTCAATGGGCTCCCAAATGTCTCTTCACTGATACTGCAAAAACAGTGTTTCCAAACTACTGAATGAAAAGAAAATTCAAACTCTTTGAGATGAATTGACATATCACAAAGACGTTTCTCAGATAGCTTGTTTCCAGTTTTTTGGGGGGATAATCTGTGCTTTCTTTTAGGCCTCAGTGGACTCCTAAATATCCCTTCTCAAGTTCTACAGAAAGAATGTTTCCAACCTGTTGAATCAAAATAAAGGTGTAACTCTATGAGGTGAATCAGCACATTACAAAGCAGTTTCTCAGATAGCTTCTTTCTAGTTTTCATTTGAGCATATTAAGTTTTTCCCCACAGGCTTCAATGAGCTTCCAAATGTCTTTTTGCATATTCTACAAAAACAGTTTTTCCAATCTGCTGAAAAAAAGAAACATGTAACTCTGTGAGATGAAGCAACACATCACAATGCAGTTCCATAGATAGCGTCTTTCTAGTTTTTATCTGGGGATATTTGGCCTTTCCCCATAGTCCTCCATGGGCTCTGAAATGTCCCTTCACATACTCTACAGAAAGAGTGGTTCCCGCCTGCTGAGTCAAAAAAACCCTGTGCCTCTGTGAGCTGGATCCACACATCACCAAAGAGTTTCACAGATTTATTCTTTCTAGTATTTACATGGGGATATTCGACTTTTCCCCATAAACCTCAGTGGGCTTACAAAATTCCCTTCACAGATTCTACAAAAAAAAAAAAAAAAAAAAAAAATTCTAACCTGCTAAGTTAAAATAAAGGTATAACTCAGTGACACGAATACACACATGACCAAACAGCTTCACAGATAGCTTTTTCTAGTTTTTATCTCGGGATATTCAGTTTTTCCTTTTTGGCTTCAATAGGCTTCCAAATGTCCTTTCGCAGATCCTACAAATACAGTGTTCTAACACGCAGAATAAAAAGAATGTTTAAACTCTGTGAGATGAATTAACATATCACCAAACATTTTCACAAATAGCTTCTTTCTAGTTTATATATGAAGATATTCACTTTTTCACATTAGACTGCAAAGGGCTTCCTGATGTCCCTTCACAGATTCTACAAAAAGAGTGTTTCCAACCTGCTGAATCAAAAGAGAAGTTTAACTCTGTGAGATTAATCCACACACCACCAAGCAGTTTCACAGATAGTTTCTTTCATTTTTTGTTGTGGGATATTCTGATTTTCCCCACACACCTAGATGTGCACCTGAACATCCCTCCATAGATTCTATAAAAAGAGTGTTTTGAAACTGGTTAACAAAAAAAAAAATCTCTGTGAGATTCCAGACATCACCAAACAGTTTCTCAGACAGCTTCTTTCTAGTTTTTACCTGGGGATATTCATTTTTTCCCTATGAACCTCAATAGGCTCCAAAATGTCCTTTCACAGATTATACAAAAAGAGCATTTTCAACCTGCTGAATCAAGAGGAAGTTTTAACTCTGTGAGATGGATCCATATATAGCCAAACAGTTTAACAGATAGCTTTTATCTAGTTGTTATCTGTGGATATTCGGTTTTTCCAAAAAGGCCTCTATGGGCTTCCAAATATTTCTTTGCATATTCTGCAATAAAAGTGTTTCCAACCTGCCGAATCAAAAGAAAGGTTTTACTTTCTGATGCAAATATACATATCATCCTGCCATATCACAGATAGCTTCTTTTTAGTTTTTATCTGGGGATATTTGCGTTTTTTTCACAGGTCTCAATGGGCTCTTAAATGTACCTTCACAGATTCTACAAATAAGTGTTTCCAAACTGCTGAATCAAAAGAAAGTTTTAAGTCTGTGAGATGAATCCACACATCACAAAGCGATTTCACAGGTAGTTTCTTTTTAGTTTTCACCTGGGAATATTATGTTTTTACCACTAGGCCTCAATAGAATTTCAAATGTCCCTTTGCAGATTATACAAAAAGAGTATTTTCAACCTGTGAAATCAAAACAAAGGTTTAACTCTGTAGATGAA